>NC_142868.1:4815000-5488437 GCF_051225735.1 Oryctolagus cuniculus
TCATTAAATGTTTATTGAGGTGGCCAGCAACCTAGCCCAGTGGGTTAAGCCACTACTGTGACCCTGGAGTCCCATATGGGCACTGATTTGAGTCCTGGTTGCTCCATTTCTATTCCAGCTCCCTGCTAATGTGCCTGGGAACGCAGCAGAGGAGGCCCGAGTGCTTGGGCCCCTGCATCCACATGGGAGACTCTGATGGAGTTCCATGCTCCTGGCTTTGGTCTGGCCTTCCCTGGCCGTTGAGGCCATTTGGATAGGAAACCAGCAGATGGAAGACCTCTCTGTTCCTGTCTCTCTTCCTCTCTCTGTAAGTCTGCCTTTCAAATACATCAATAAATCTTTTTTAAGAAAAATTTATCTTACTTATTTGAAAGGCATAGTTACAGAGAGGCAGAGGCAGAGAAGAGAGAGGTCTTCCATCCGCTGGTTCACTCCTCAAATGGCCGCAACAGCTGGAGCTGGGCCAATCTGAAGCCGGGAGCCAGGAGCTTCTTCTAGGTCGTCCATGTGAGTGCAGGGGCCCAAGCACTTAGGCCATTTTCTACTGCTTTCCCAGGCCATAGCAGAGAGCTGGATCAGAAGTGGAGCAGCTGGGTCTTGAACCAGTGCCCATATAGGAAGCTGGCACTGCAGGCGGCGGTTTTACCCGCTGTGCCACAGTGCCACCCCTAATAAGGTTAATTTTTAAAAAGAGGGAGAATATTCTTTTTTAAAGATTTATTTATATATTTGAAAGATTGAGTTACAGAGAGGCAGAGGCACGGGGCAGGGCGGGAGTTGGGGGAGGTTTCCAACTGTTGGTTCACTCCCCAGGTGGCTGTAACAGCCGGAGCTGCACCGATCTGAAGCCAGGAGCTAGGAGCCTCTTCCTGGTCTCCCAAGCAGGTTCAGGGGCCCAAGTACATGGGCCATCTTCCACTGCTTTTCCAGGCCATAGCAGAGCTGGATAGGAAGTGGAGCAGCTGGGACTTGAACCGGCACCCACATGTGATGCCAACACGGCAGGTGGCAGCTTTTTCTGCTACACCACAGTGCTGGCCCCAAGGGAGAGCACTTTGACCAAAACTTCCAGAATGGTTTCTGAGAGATGCTGGCTCTCAACAGACCTGGACCAGTCTCTCCTGCTCTTCCCGCAGCTTCATTTGCACCTGCTTTGGTGGGGTCACCGTAGGGCTCATACTCAAATACAGTACGTCAGTTAAGGGAAATACGGGTTTGACATATGAGGTGGCCTCATTAGCATGTTGCTAGGATTTCCTGTTGATAAACAAGGGATGTCTGCATTTCGGAAGCCTTCCTCTCATAACACTAGAGGACATACAAGACATTTTTTTAAAAACTTTCTCAATATATGTAAAAAAGAATAGAAATTCTTCAACAGTGGAAATTATTATCCCTCAGATAAATATAAAGTAATCCCTGATGCTTTGTCTAAACTTAATAATAGTATCCTTTTAACATGTCTCATTTGATATTTTGTAATACACTGAAATAATTATCTTCATGGATATTGTCAACAAAACCTTTTTTTTTTTTTTTTTTTTTTGACAGGCAGAGTGGATAGTGAGAGAGAGACCGAGAGAAAGGTCTTCCTTTTGCCGTTGGTTCACCCTCCAGTGGCTGGCACGCTGTGGCCAGCACACCGCGCTGATCCAAAGGCAGGAGCCAGGTGCTTCTCCTGGCCTCCCATGGGGTGCAGGGCCCAAGCACTTGGACCATCCTCCACTGCCTTCCCGGGCCACAGCAGAGAGCTGGCCTGGAAGAGGGGCAACTGGGACAGAATCTGGCGCCCCGACCAGGACTAGAACCCGGTGTGCCCGTGCCACTAGGTGGAGGATTAGCCCATTGAACCGCGGCGCCAGCCAACAAAACCTTATTTTTAAGTTCTCAATTAAAATGGTTAACACTAGATGGCAGTATGTATTTTATTTCTAAAGATGTGCTTGTGTATCAAATACTAATTTGATAGGCTGTGAAAATGGAAGGTGCAATGATTTTGGAAAACTTCACAAAACTAGCGGTAAGCTGTTACTGTCCAGCTCCTTTCTTGAGTGCCAGCACCTTAGGTTAAAGATAAGCTGATGAGCTCTTTCCTCGTCATCCACTGTTAACTTGCCTGGGCCTTGGAAAGCACCGGCCGGGTAAGGTGAAGGCTGTGAATGTGGGTTTGGGTCCCGCTGCCCTTATTAGCCGCATAGTTCTATGAAAGCCTTGTAATCTGTGAAGCCAGCATCTTCCTCTACACCAGAAAGCAGCAAATAACAGCCTGTGGCCAGACCCAGTCCACTGCCTGCTAGCTGAGAATGATTTTACATTTTTATTTATTTATTTAAAGATTTTTTTGGGGGGTATCTTCTATCTGCTGGTTCATTCCCCAAATGGCCACAATGGCCAGGACTGGGCCAGGCCAAAGCCAGGAGCCCAGAACTCGATCCAGGTCTCCCGTGTGTGTGACGGGCTCAAGCACTTGAGCCATCTTCCACTGCCTTCTCTGGCACATTAGCAGGGAACTGGATCAGAAGTGGAGCAGCCAGGACTTGAACCGGCACTCAGATATGGGATGCAGGCGTTGTAAGAGGCAGCTTAGCCTGCTGCTCCACAATACCAGCCCATGATTTTATATTTTTAAGTGGTTGAAGAATACTTCACTGTTACTGCAGATGACTGCTCAGAGGTCCTTGTGTTCACGCACATAAGAATTCAGACATGAGACAGAGATAGTGGGGAGCGAGGTGGCGAAGTTTGGTGAACAGAAGTGCATCTGCCAGAGCAGGCAGATGTCCCGGGGGAGGACAGTGTGCGGTGAGACTGGTGGCGAGGCGCACCCCTGACCGAGGGGCGGCCTCAGAGAGGGACAGAGAGCAGACTGCATTCAGCCTGGAGCTGTGATGCACATGAATACGGGCCCCCATTTCTTCTTCCGTCCTCCTCCTCCTGGGAAGTTGTGGACGGAAGGTTTTCTGGATGTGGAGTTCCTGCAGATCTTCCCGGGACTGGATCAGCACTGTGTTATCAGACCTGACAGCCCCCTTGGTGCGGGGCGGGGGTCGCCCTGGGCTGCCCCATGGAGAGGGGAGGACTGAATCCATCTAACGTGGCTACTGCACAGGAGTGGTCACTTCTGGAGGGACGACCGCCGTGCTCCCTGGGCTCGTTTCCTTGTTCCATTGCCCAGAGGTGTATTTTCTTGAAAAATTCTCATTGTCTTTGGCCCCTCTGACCTAGCCTAATAGCTACCTAGCTACCTTAACATTGCTACGTGGGAAAATTGTATGAAATTCAAGTTTTTGTAAACATAAAAATTATTTAATTGTTTATTTTTACTTCACTTGAAAGGCAGAGAGAGAAAGAAAAAAAGATCTCCCATCTGCTAGTGTACCTCCCAGTGTCTGAATAGGTCAGGCCAAAGCCAGGAGCTCAGGTCTCCCTCCTGCGTGCAGGGATCCAACTACTTGGGCCATCCCCGGCTGCCTCCCAAGGTACACATTAGCAGGAAGCTGGATGGGAAGCCAAAGATCCAGGATTGGAACTAGGCGTTCCAGTATAGGATGCAGATGTCTCACGCAGTGACTTAGCCTCTAGACCAAATGCCCACCCCGTAATGAAGTTTTATCGGCACACAGTCACGCCTATTCGATGGCATGTTGTCTGTGGCTGTTCTTGCAGAGCTGCGGAGTTGAGTCGCTGTGACAGACTGTAAGCTTTGCAAAGGTTAATGTATTTCTAACTGGCTTTTTTCAAGAAGTTTGCAGAGCTGGCAGTGGGAGGGAGAGTCACGCCCCAGGCTCTAAGTGGTGGGTTAGTTCGGAGGAGACAGTGTGCTTGCAATGCAGTGCACGGACGGGCGCAGCCGGAGTGCTGGTCTGTGGCTGTGCAGCTCTTGTGAATTTCAAGGCCGTTAGCTTCAGGCAAGGGAGCCGAGCTCCCACACAGTTTCATCTCCCTGCACCAAACCAGGGCCTGAGCTTCGCCCTCTTTTCCAGCGGTAGTGACAGCACTAGGATCGCTGGGGTCAGTCCCGCCCGCTTTTGTCTGGATTGAGCACATCCTCATCTTCCAGCGTCTTTGGGCTTCTGAGTGTCTGAACCACAGACCCTGAGGCTTTCTTCGTCTTGACCAGCCCATCGCCTCATTCTAGAAACCCAGTCTTTTACTCATGTCCCTGGTGCCAGTTGTTCATTGCCAGTCCATGCACTCTGAACTCCATTCCTCCCCTGTCGTGGAACCTTTAAAAGAGCGCCGGGCGGGGGGTGGAGTGGGGAAGGCAGCTGTTCGGCCCGGTTATTCAGATGGCATCACGTCTCCGAGTGCCTGGCTTCTGGTCTCACTCAGCCCCACTCCCGATTGCAGCTTCATGTGCTCCCTGGGAGGCAGTGGGTGATGGTCCAACCATTTGGGTCCCTGTCACCCATCTGGGAGTCCTGTCTGAGTGCCACGAGCCTCAATTCAGCCTGGCCTAGCCCTAGCTGCTGTGGACATTTGCAGAGTGAACCAGCAAGATGGACCATTTCTCTCTGTCAGTTATAGGTATCTTTCTTTCCCTTTGTTTCTCTGGTTTCAAATTTAAAAACAAAACAAACAAGAGCCTCCTCTTGAAAAGTTCCCCCTTAAAAAGGGGGGTGGGATGGGCGTGGGGCTCAGGGGCACTGAAGTTTCAGTCCTGGTTCTGCTATGTGTCCAGTTCACTCAGCATCTTTGAACCTGGTTCCTTTTTTAAATAAGCTGTGGATAATGTTCTTGTGATGATTGAGTGAGATGTGTGAGAGTTCCTGGCACACAGAAGTCCCTTGCTGAATGATAATTGAATTGGAACCCTGTTTGACCTGTGATGCAGTTGGGGGCAGTGGTTATTGAACAAAACAAAGCCTACTGCTGTTTCTGCAGGAGGGAGGTGATGGGGAGAGGACGAGATGGGATTAAGGAGTGGGAGCAGCATCTTGCCAGCTCTGTTACTCGGGCAGTCTAGGTTAGCAGAACTCGGGTCTGCAGGCGGGGACCTTGCTGGTACTCTGTTACTCGGGCAGTCTAGGGTAGCAGAACTCGGGTCTGCAGGCGGGGACCTTGCTGGTACACTGTTACTCAGGCAGTCTAGGGTAGCAGAACTCGGGTCTGCAGGCGGGGACCTTGCTGGTACTCTGTTACTCGGGCAGTCTAGGGTAGCAGAACTCGGGTCTGCAGGCGGGGACCTTGCTGGTACTCTGTTACTCGGGCAGTCTAGGGTAGCAGAACTCGGGTCTACAGGCGGGAACCTTGCCAGCTCTCTTACTCGGGCAGTCTAGGGTAGCAGAACTCGGGTCTGCAGGCGGGGACCTTGCTGGTACTCTGTTACTGGGGCAGTCTAGGGTAGCAGAACTCGGGTCTGCAGGCGGGGACCTTGCCAGCTCTGTTACTCGGGCAGTCTAGGGTAGCAGAACTCGGGTCTGCAGGCGGGGACCTTGCTGGTACTCTGTTCCTGAATTAGACTCACTCAGCTTTTAGTGCTACTGAATGAGCACGAACTGCAAGAGCAGGCCCCTGCACAGTGTAGCAGAGGGACAGACCAGAATCTCTGCTGTTTCCATAGGCAGGCGGATCCCTGCAAAAGAGGGCAAAGGGTAGTGGGCAGAGGCTAGCCCAGCTCCTTCTGCCAGGCCCCTAGTCCACGGAGGCCCCACGCCCGCCCTGGGCTAGGTGTCACTCGGTGGGAGCAGATTCCCACAGAAACATGTGGGCTAGGGCTAGCATGCCCCAGTCTTCCCAGATGGAGCAAGGCCACCCTTGTGACTCCCCCGCGAGCCCTCCCTCCCTGCTGTAGACCGGGAGCCTTTTCCTTTCACGCCTCCTTCCCCTGCAGCGTGCTGGCATCGCCTGCGCTTAGGAACATGTTACTTGGCGTTGAAAGAATAGGTGTGGAAATACTGCCTTCAGCTTGATCGGCTTTGTTAGTTTGACACAATTAGGAAGCTGTACTTTTTTCCGGAATGTGGAACCCAGATTTATTGACCTATTTAATTCTCCTAGTAATGACATTTTACTGGGGCAGAGCAGCTCGCAGGCTGACTAGCCGCTGGCTGGGTTCCAGGATGATTTTAATCAAAAATAATTTCCCTGCTTCTCATGGAGGTGTATTTTCCACAAAATCCCAACAGAACAGTACCACTTGGGGGAAAACAGTGTTCTTGGTTTCTGTTGTTGTGACTAATAGAATAGTCACACTGTCAGTTTCCAATTGAAAAGGTTAATGTATATGTAAAATGTATCCTACAGGAACATCACCTTTTAATTGAGTAATCAGTTTTATCAAATTAACCTTTAGACCTTTTCAATTTCACTGGGCTGAGTTTCCATTAAATCGAAACGTGGAGGAGGATGTTAATCTAATGTTCTTGGAATCAGTCGTTTCTAGGTCTGCTCTGTCCGCAGGCTGCGGGTTCACCTGGAAGCGAGTCCCTGTCTGAGCGGTGTGTCCCTGACCTGCCAGCCTCCGTTTTCGACGCGCTGGTTTCTGGTAGAGACGTGGGGAAGCCTTCCGGCCCCTCTGTACACCCCTCTCCTCCGCAGAGGAAGAGCCCCTCGTCGGGCTGCAGGCGGGGACGAGGAGTGGAGCTCCTGGGTGCCTTGGTCTGCTTTGGGTCTTCTGCATTCTGTGTTAGCATGTTCCATCAGACCAGTTACTAGAATGAGAAACTCAGCAGTGCCAAGTACAGGGAATAACTGTGGCTCTCCAAGCTTCAGGGAGGGGAGGGTCAGTGGCTCCCTTTCCACCTGTCCCGCAGCAGATGAGTGGGGCAGGGGTTGGTGAAGGGGCTGCCCCACAGGAGAGGAGCGTGGGTGGGGACTGGGAAGAACCTCAGCTCTAGCCCCGCCCTTTGCTCTTTTGGACAGGCTGTTCTCAGGATGAGGGCGTTTCCCGCACCCGCGTCTTGCGTTTCTGAAGGCCATAGACGGATGCCTCAGGTTTGGGGTGGGTGCAATCAGTTCAGGAGGGGCTCTCATTCATTGATTCAGTGCGTTCAAGAAGTATTTGATTGTTGACTTTTCAGCCTGCTGAATGCTAGGCGTTGCCCTCGCTGGCAGGAGCACAGCACTGAACAGACAAAAGGCCTTGCCTTTGTGAAGAATTTGGTGGAGGAATCTGACAAGCAATGAAACCGCTAAGATGGACAATGTTGAAGCTGTGTAGAGATCTTTGTGAGGGGGGAGATGGGAGGGACTCGGAGATGTCGGAGTGAGTACAACTATGGCCCTGGTGAGGGAAGACCTGGCTGAGAGGGTGGCCTTGTGCAGACCCCCAATGCAGTGAGGAGCAGTTGATGCATCTGTGGCAGGAACACTCTAGAGGGAGGAGACAACAGCTGCTCCAGAGCTTATCTGGAACACTTAGGGAGCAGCAAGGAGGCTGCTATGCCCGGAGCAGGGGGTGTGGGGGATGGGCACAGGGAGCCTGGAGCAGGGGGCGTGGGGAATGGGCACAGGGAGCCTGGAGCAGGGGGCATGGGAGATGGGCACAGGGAGCCCTGAGCAGGGGGTGTGGGGGATGGGCACAGGGAGCCCTGAGCAGGGGGCGTGGGGGATGGGCACAGGGAGCCTGGAGGCCTGCCAAGTGCCGATCCTCTGGTTCCTCTGAAGAACCTTGTTGTTGGAAGGACTTCTTTGGTTGGAAGCCGTGGGAAGGTCTGTGCAGACGATTGATAGCATCTGACTTTATAGCAGCTTCGTGTGGCTCCTGTGTGGTAGGCCTCAATTAGGGGCCATGTACCAGAGTGGTAGCACAGATGTGAGAGAAGAGATCAGATTCTGGAAGTATTTGAAGGTAGCGCCAACAAGGTTGTTGATAGGACAGGGAAAAAAGTGAAGAATGTCTCTAAGGTGTGGGCCTGAGTGAGGAGCCGTGGAATCGCCCGCCAGGTGTGGATGGTGGAGGAGGGGCACGTTGCAGTCGAGAGCTCAGTTTGGGACGTATTTGCCGTGCAAGTTCTGAACAGGGTGCCGAGCAGGCATGCAGACGTAGGTGTCTCAGGTTAAAGAAGTGCGTGCTGACAAGACAGCCGGGGGGCTTGTCAGTGGGACGCTGCTGTTCAGAGCCGTGAGACTAGCTGAGCTCCACGGGGGGCAGGTGTGAACAGTGAAGAGATGCCGAGACCTAGCCGTGAACCGTGCATGGTAAGCGCTGAGGCAGCTGAGAAATGCCAACATGAAGGCTGGAACAAGCAGCTGGGGCGGGCGGGGGAACAGGAGAGAGCGTGGGAGAAAGGAGACCAGAGGAGGAGCCATCGCGGAAAGTGCTGGTGGGGTGAGGCGCGAGCCAGTGCGGAGGCCACTGCCGGCCCGGGGAGCACTGACCATAGTGGAGCAGTGAGGAGAATAGCCTGCTTGGACTGGGTTCAAGAGAGCATCGTCAGGAAAATGGGGACCGGAGTGTACTTGTGTGTGAGAAGTGACTGGACAGTAACTGGTAGGAGACAGGGAACGGAACTGAAAGAATGTGTTTTGTTGTAAAGTTATGAGTGAGACCATGTTTATTTGTAGCTGGGAACAATCCAGTTAGCAGGAGCCATCGATGTTATTAGGATGTTATTAGACCATCGATGTTATTATTATCACTGCATATACACCTGTTAACACATGTGAAGTTGGTGGTCCAACTAGGGGAGGTTGTGGCCATAGCCGGAGATGGGCAGCTCTTCCATACCAGTAGAAGTAGGAGGGAGAGTCGATTCCATGGGCCAGAGAGGAGAGGCAGGCAGGCGAGAGCTTGTGGGAGTTCGCAGGAATCCAGAACGCTGAAGATGGGGTAGCGGAGTTGGTGGCTTGAGGAGAGGAGAGGCTGGGAGGGGTCAGCCAGGGCACGGGGGACATGTGGCACTTAGATCAGTAGTCACGGTAAAGCTGTCTGTCCATCTGATTCCCACTCGGTCCCCAGCGCTGCCCATTCCTGGTTCCCGATCCACCAGCACCTTCCTAGTCGTCACCTGTGGCCCCGAGGGTTCTGTCCTCCTCGTGTCTCACGCGGCCAGAGTTCTCCAGGGCCAGACCGGCCAGCAGCCTCTGAAGGATCAGGGCAGGCCGAGTCACATAAAGGAAACGACATCCAAGCCACCAAAGGGTTCTGCGTGCCGGACGTGTGGAAGCTACGAGCCTGCTACGAGCCTGTAGACGGCACCGTGTGTCTCTCCTTGGACTCCTCGGGCTGTGTTAAGTGTTTCATTGTGTTGGACTGTGGTCAGCCCTGGCTCAGGTTTGTGGCCACTGTACTGTGTGTCACAGCGACTTTTCCTTTTTCCTTAATAAATGCAGAGCTGAAAGAGCGATCCATTATTACTTAGAATCCCCGTTAGCTTCTCAAGATTTTATCTCGAAGTGGTTAGAAGACTGCTGTGGTTTCCTTCTCACAACAAAGCGCTGGTCCTGGACGGCTTGGCCGAGAACTTCACTTCTTGTCCTGAACTGCAGTGTGAAGCCGGCGTTGGTGGTGCTTCTTGCTCTCTGTTTGCAGTCCTTCTGCTCTCCCCTTTGTGTTCCTTCCTCTGTCCACGCCTCCTCTCACCCAGGCCCCAGACCACAGGGGCTGTCGCCACAACCTCGCTTCTCTCCTGACGGTTTTACGTCTCAGGCGCTTGCTTCCACCCCCTGATCTCCTCAGCCCTGCCATTGCTCCTGTCCTGAACCCTGGTTCAGTTAGAGTGCTGTGCATTGGCCTTTTACAAGGATGAGCAAGGCGAGAGTGCCGTGTTTCACCGACCGTCACGTGCTCCTCGCCCTCTGCTCCGTCTGGCTTGGCACTGCCACGTTTGTCTTCATCAGGCTCAGCCTCTCTGTTGACTGCACCCTGAAACTCCTCAGGCGCACAGGACTGGTCCCTGTCCCCGCATCAGGCTTCTCTTCCTGTCGCTACTCAGCCTCTGCTCTTGCGTCTTCCCCGCCACACGTGCCTGCCAGCACTCTGTGCCTAGATGGCCGTCTGCCAGTCAGCTAACGGGTGTTCCGAACTCTCCCGGTCACGACGAGGAAGCCGCTGGAGTGGCTCCTAAAGAACAAGGACTGCAGAGCAGGCTGCCTTGGCTCAGCCCAGCTCTGCTGATTCCCAGCTTACTTAGCCTCCGTGTGCCTCCATTGCTTCATGTGTGAAGTGGGAATTATAACAGCATGTACCTTATAGGATTTTGAGAATTAAATGGGTAAATATTCACGGAATGCTAAGAACAGTGGTTAGTGTTAATTTGTGGAAAGTGTTGTGCCAATAATTGGCCTTTACTTTATGCTACCTAAAATATTTTGCAGGGGTGAGGAGTGTCCAGCTCACAGCCCATATGAAGCCTGAGAAATCATTTGGTCTAGCCTTGCCACGGCAACCACAGGCAGGACTCAAAATTCAGTAAATCTATAGCAGGCTAATGCGGTTTTTTTTTTTAAATATTTATTTATTTTATTTGAAAGGCAGAATGAGTGAGAGAGAGAGATCTTCCATCTGCTGATTCACTCCCCAAAATAAGCACAGTAGCTAGGGCTGGATCAGCCCAGAGCCAGGAGCCTGGAGCTCCATCCAGGTTTCCCACACGGGTTGCTGGGGCCCAGGTACTTGGGCCATCATCCGTTCCCTTCCCAGGCGCACTGGCAGGGAACTGAATCAGAAACAGAGCAGCCAGAACTCACAGTGGCACTCCGATAAGGCATGCGAGTGTCACGGGGAGTGGCTTACCCTGCTGTACCGCCACACTGACCCCTCAGTTTTGATTTTTGAACTTGCTCATTCTTGATGGACTAAACAATCCAGTCATAAAAATGAGAAAATTCCTTCCGATTTCTGATGTTGGAGAAACCATCACAAAGCCAGTAGTGGCTGTGTGGGGCAGTTGAGCCTGTATTTAGTTCTCGGTGTAGCTGGGCGGGCGGGCGCGGAGTGACTGAGTCTGCACCCCTTGTGCGGGCCTGCTCTCAGTGGGCATGTTTGATAGAGGCCAGGTAGCATCACTGTGCGTGGCTGTGCTGCCATGCCCACCCGGAGCTCGCAGGGACGGGCGAGGCCGCAGAGCCATCCCGAGCCTCCCTGTGCCCTGTCCTTGAAAGCGGGCGTCCTTTCTAGCCCCGTAAGCCTAGGGTGGTGGAAGTTATGTCAGCGAGAGTGAGTCTTGTTTTTGAAGGCTCTTTGGTGAGGTTTGAAGACTGCTGGTCACACTGAGACATTGTCGTGGACAACAGCCTGTCACACAGATCTGCAGAGCCTCCACGTGTGTCCTGCCGTGTTTTCCCGGCAGCACTGGGGGGGCTTCTGTCATCCGTCTCTGCCGCCATATTTGGGAAGCCTTCAGGAGCCACCGGAGTCAGAACTCACGTTCCTGACAAGACTGGCACGCTGCGGCCCCGCCTTCTCAGCCTCTCCCCCTCCTCCTCCCTGCCCTCCCCCACCTGCCGGCTGCTTCCGTTGGGCCTATTCAGGAAGCGTTTTCCAGTCCTGCCTTGGTGTGTTGGTTCCACCACCTCCCAGCCTGGCCGGCTCCCCTCCTCTCTTGAGTCCTGGCGTGCGTGTCACTTTCTCAGAGAATCCTCCTTCCCTTCGCACCCCCCGGACTGCACTGTGTTACCCTTTGCCTCTGCGCTCACGTTCTCTTTCTTTTTCTAGCCACGTTCTGTCTGACTGTGGCAGGATGACAGACACAGAGCGAGACCAGATAGACCAGGACGCGCAGATCTTCATGAGGACCTGCTCGGAAGCAATTCAGCAGCTCAGGACAGACGGTAAATTGCTTTGCAGGATGCAAACAGACGGCCATGACTACGTCAAGTAGCTAGCAAGCTTCACGGGGCACAACCACTTAGGATTCCCTCTGTGTGCCCTTATTTTCGGGTTTCGAATTTAAAATCCTTTTCTGATCAGTGTTTCAGCGTAAGCTGTCCACAGTAATGAAAGGTCTTTACTGACGTCAAACAGATGGCAGAAGGGAGACAGGAAGTACCTTTCCCGGCAGAACCAGAAATCCGCCCAGAGTCAGAGCGTGTGTGTGTGTGTGTGTGTGTGTGAATCCTCCCAGAGCCAGAGTCAGTGTGTGTGTGTGTGTGTGTGTGTGTGTGAATCCTCCCGGAGCCAGAGTCAGAGTGTGTGTGTGTGTGTGTGTGTGAATCCTCCCAGAGCCAGAGTCAGTGTGTGTGAATCCACCCGGAGCCAGAGTGTGTGTGTGTGTGTGTGTGTGTGTGTGTGTGAATCCTCCCAGAGCCAGAGCCAATGTGTGTAAATCCACCCAGAGCCAGCGTCAGTGTGTGTAAATCCTCCCAGAGCCAGTGTGTGTGTGTGTGTGTGTGAATCCTCCCAGAGCCAGAGTCAGTGTGTGTGTGTGTGTGTGAATCCTCCCAGAGCCAGAGTCAGTGTGTGTGTGTGTGTGTGAATCCTCCCAGAGCCTGTGTGTGTGTGAATCCTCCCAGAGCCAGTCAGTGTGTGTGTGTGTGTGTGTGTGTAAATCCACCCAGAGCCAGAGTGTGTGTGTGTGTGTGTGTGAATCCTCCCAGAGCCAGAGTCAGTGTGTGTGTGTGTGTGTGAATCCTCCCAGAGCCAGAGTCAGTGTGTGTGTGTGTGTGTGTGTGTGTGTGAATCCTCCCAGAGCCAGAGCCAATGTGTGTAAATCCACCCGGAGCCAGAGTCAGTGCGTGTGTGTAAATCCACCCAGAGCCAGCGTCAGTGTGTGTAAATCCTCCCAGAGCCAGTGTGTGTGTGTGTGTGTGTGTGTGTGTGTGTGTGAATCCTCCCAGAGCCAGAGTCAGTGTGTGTGTGTGTGTGTGAATCCTCCCAGAGCCAGAGTCAGTGTGTGTGTGTGTGTGTGTGTGTGAATCCTCCCAGAGCCAGTCAGTGTGTGTGTGTGTGTGTGAATCCTCCCAGAGCCAGAGTCAGTGCGTGTAAATCCACCCAGAGCCAGCGTCAGTGTGTGTAAATCCTCCCAGAGCCAGTGTGTGTGTGTGTGTGTGTGTGTGTGAATCCTCCCAGAGCCAGAGTCAGTGTGTATGAATCCACCCGGAGCCAGAGTGTGTGTGTGTGTGTGTGTGTGTGTGTGTGTGAATCCTCCCAGAGCCAGAGCCAATGTGTGTAAATCCACCCGGAGCCAGAGCCAGTGCGTGTGTATAAATCCACCCAGAGCCAGCGTCAGTGTGTGTGTGTGTGTGTGTGAATCCTCCCAGAGCCAGAGTCAGAACATGTGTGTGTGTGTGTGTGTGTGTGTGTAAATCCACCCAGAGTCAGTGTGTGTGTGTGTGTGTGTGTGTGCGCGCTGTGTTCTCTGGAGCAGAGTGGATGGCACATGGGTGAGGATGGAGCCCATCAAGTATTTGACTGGAGTTTTTCTACAGATTTCATCTTCTACCCAGGTAAAGCTGATAATCTCACTCTTAAGACTGTGGTCTCGCTTGACACGGACTCGTTTCCTAGCAGTGTCTTACAGAGGGCCTTCAAGAAGGAGGCTGGTGGGGAGGCTGGTGGGGCACAGCACTGAACGCTGTCTCTCTGTTGCAGCGCACAGGGAGGTCCACTCGCAGCAGGTGAAGGAGCACAGGACGGCCGTTCTGGATTTCATCGAGGACTACTTGAAAAGTACTGCACTCCTCAGAGAGGGCGGGGTGCCGCTCGCCGGCCGGAGGCTGAGCTCTCGCTGCGGGGCAGGAGCCCTGTGCCCGAGCAGCCGTTTTCACTGCTCTCTGTTTTGGGTCTTTTTCTTCTGCAACAGGAGTGTGTAAACTTTACTCAGAACAGAGAGCCATCCGAGTTAAACGAGTGGTGGACAAGAAGAGATTGTAAGTATCGCCTCATGGCTGCTGCTTCCTTAACGCTGCCACTGATAGTGACGACCGGCTAGAGCTCACAGAGCCTTACCCAGGGGTGGGGGGCGTCCCGCCTGCAGGCCACCTGCCACGTGACCTGGTCTGGCCCTCACGAGGCAGTCGCAGGCAGGACTCAAAATTCAGTCCGTCTCTAGCAGGCTGCTGTTGAAGTTGATCATTTTGTATGCCCTGGGAGGGATATTATAAACATCCAAACGCCCTTGGCAGAAGAGGGTCCGCAGCCCTGCCACGCTGTGTGCTGCTGCACCCTGGAACTCCTGCACAGGGTGCCGTCACGAGCGCTGGCCGAGCCCTTCTGGGTGTGGCGCTGGCAGCCCTGAGCATCCTCACTTCGGTGACGGGGACCTGGAGGTCACTCCTCCACGGCCCCACAGCCTAGAGGCCGCTCGGCTCGGGTTGGAGCCCAGGCTGTTGGTCCAAAGTGTGCTCTTGCCTGTTTAGTTTCTTAGTAACACTAGGAGACTGTTACACTTGTAGTCATTTTACCGCAGGCTCTGTGAGTGCCTGCGCCCCTCCTCATCCTCTCTGAAGGAGAAGAGCCGGGGCCCTGCCCTAAGTCACCCCGGTCACTGGCAGCGCATGCCTCCGTGACAGAGCCCTCGCACGTGGCACCGGCTCCGAGTGTGCACCTCCCGTTTTGCACAGGCACCGTTCTGAGCCCCTTTGCAGGTGGGGACACGGCAGCTTCAGCAGGTTGACTCATCCAAGCCCACGCTGCCAGGTTGCGTATTTCGCTGTCCGTGCACCTGTCTCTCGTCTCTTTGGGCTCCACAGAGGCGGTCAGAGTGCAGGCACTCCCACTGCAGCTGCACAGCCTGCCTAGGAGTTGGAGTAACTCCGTGACCCAGTAGTGCTGTGCACAGGCTCCAGATCTTGACCTTTCCTAACTAGCTTCGGAAACAGTCTTTCAGAACTTAACATTATATAACATAAACATTCTTTCAGAACTTAACATTATGTAACGTAAACATTCTTTCAGAACTTAACATTATGTAACTGTTTGGGGACAGATTTTCTCAGTCCTTACCGTGTCAGGGGTCCCCAGCACCACTCTGTGGTTCAGGGATTCAAACGTGGCCGTGACCAGTCACACCGAAAGGCGACAGAGCAAAGCAGCACTGGGACAAAGTTCAGAGGAGACCCGACACAAGCGTCTAAGAGCCTCCTCCCGGTGGAGGCCCACAGCATGTGACTCATGGCACGTGGGGTCCTGTTGACCCCGGGTAAGATGCTGCCCGCCCTGCGGTCTCCCAGGGCCCGGGTGTCTGTCCTTCCACCCCGCCAAGATGCCGCCCGCCCTGCAGTCTCCCAGGGCCCGGGTTGTGGGGAGCAACTCGGACTAGACTAAGTTACTGGAATTAAGACTTATTCTATGCATCTGCTCTCCCACAATATGGCGCTGGGAGAGGAGAAAACAGCTTCTACACAGCTGCCTCCAGTTCAGCCAATAAACTGTAGGACTTGCTCCTGATTGGAGGAGAGCAGCATACTCGGCGTGTGGGCAGCCGAGTTGGGATTGGCAGAGGAGGACTATAAAGGAGGAGAGAGACGGCATGCACCAGGAACATCTAAGGGGAACATCTAAGGGGAACACCTGTGCAGCCCCCGAGAGAGCCGGCCGGCGGTGTGCCGCTCCCCCGCGGAAGTGGGGAAAGTGGCCAGGGGGAACCGCCCTTCCACGGAGGTGGAAGGGACAGTAGCCAACCCGGGAAGAACCAGCAGCAAACCCGGGGAGGGCCGAGCAGACAGAAGAACAGCGCAGGGTCCTGTGTCGTTCCTCCACGAAGAGGGGGAGCGACATAATGGTGCCGTGACTCGGATATGAAGCCTAGGCAGGGTCTTGTGTCGTTCCTCCACGAAGACGGGGAGCGACACGGGTGTCTGTCCTTCCACCCCGGCTAAGATGTACCCCGCCCTGCAGTCTCCCAGGGCCCGGTGTCTGTCCTTCCACCCAGGGTAAGATGCCGCCCGCCCTGCGGTCTCCCAGGGCCCGGGTGTCTGTCCTTCCACCCCGGCTAAGATGTACCCCGCCCTGCAGTCTCCCAGTGCCCGGGTGTCTGTCCTTCCACCCCGGCTAAGATGTACCCCGCCCTGCAGTCTCCCAGGGCCCGGGTGTCTGTCCTTCCACCCCGCCAAGATGCCGCCCGCCCTGCAGTCTCCCAGGGCCCGGGTGTCCATCCTTCCACCCCGGCTAAGACGCCGCCCGCCCTGCGGTCTCCCAGGGCCCGGGTGCGGTGCTGTTTTCTCAGCAGGCTCCCTGCGTGTTGTTTGGCGTCAGGCGTGAAAGGCTCCCAGTCAGCGCGCTGGCTTCCTCCCTGTGCACCCCACCCCATCCTAGAGCGTAGCGCCTCCTCCAGCCAAGCCAGGCTGGGTTCTGGGTTCTTTGTTTCTGTATCACTTCCTTTTGGTTGCTGATGGCTATGGTTAAAACCATTTTGTAGAATTGGTTTGAGAAATTCAGGGCTCACGTTGTTACTGTTACATTTGTTTTTGGTTGTGGTAAGGGAACACCTGTTGGTTAGTTGAAGAGCAGCCTGCACGTTTTCTGTAAACCTCTCAGCAGAACGAGAAAACAAGGTGCCCCGTGCCAGGATGTGCGTTCTCAGAGTGCAGCCAGCGTACCGAAGCCCCTTTTCCAAACCGGGAGAAGTGTCTCGCTGTGAAGTGGGGAGCCTCAGCTGACCTTCCTGCAGGTCCCGCTGTGACCGCGTCCTCACAGCAGTCGTGCCTGCACCGTCTTGCACAGCGCTGCCTTCTCCATCCTCCAGGAAGTCAGGAGGGATGGCGATGGTTCCTGTGTGTCTCTGCTCTTTCTTCTCCCGTGTCTTCCCTCTCAGGCCCCAGTGCTCTGACGAGACCTGTCACAAAGTAGGTGCTCAGGGAATGGCGCATGGCCTCTGGCTCCTGGCTCATCAGGTCTAGAGGGAGCACTTTTAAGTTGAAAAGGTTATGGGCCAGCGTGGGACACAGCATTGCCCAAGTGGCCCTGCCGTCCATGCGGGGTGTGGAGTCTGCCTCCTCCCGAGCACCTTGAAGCAGTAATATTCTGGTCATGATTTGAGTTGAAATAGCCATCAGGTGCCCTTCTGGGTAGACACTCTTAGTTAAAAGCCAACTGAATTAATCAGAAAACATTTTTTTCTTTGCAGAAAGTGTATATATTTGGCATTCTCTTGGGAAAAGGTTTAAATCTGGAGGTCAGGATACTCTTTTCTACTGGATCAGAGGAATTTTTTTCTGACAGCGTGGCAATCCACTGGACAGAAGCCCTGGGACAATCCAGACTTAGAGCATCAGACCTTCCCTCCAAACGGGCGCATTGTCTGCCGTGGCTAACCTTGCCTTAGAACTTGCTGGGTTAACCCGTCATTCAGACACATCACTTTCACTGGTACAGTGATGTTCTTGGAAGGGAAAACCTTTTTTCTTTGTAATTTTTTTTTGATTGATTGATTGATTGATTTGAAAGGCAGAGAAGCAGGGGCTGGTGCTATGGCATCGTAGGCAGCATCCCATTGGGTGCTGGTTCATGTCCCGGCTGCTCCTCTTCTGATCCAGCTCTCTGCTGTGGCCTGGGAGAGCAGTAGAAGATGGCCCAAGTGCTTGGGCCCCTGCACTCACGTAGTAGATCCAGAAGAAGCTCCTGGCTCCTGGCTTTGGATCGGCCCAGCTCCAGCCAGTGAGGCTATCTGGGGAGTGAACCAATGGATGGAAGACTTTTCTCTCTGTTTCTCCTCTCTCTCTCTGTAATTCTACCTCTCAAGTAAATAAATAGAATCTTTTTTTAGAGAAACAGTCTGCTGATTTACTCCCCAGGTGGCTGCAGCAGCCAAGGCTGGGCCAGGCTGAAGCTCGGGGCCAGGACCTCCATCTGGGTCTCCCACTTGAGTAGCAGGGACCCACTTCCTTGGACCATTGTCTGCTCTCTCCCTAAGAGTTAGCAGGAAGCTGGACCGGAAGCACAGCAGCCTGGACTCACACCCGCACTCTGATTGGCATGCTGGCAGCAGCCGCTTCCTCCACTCTACCACAGCGTCCCAGAACAGGAAACTTTATTTCTCTGTCTTGGGATATTTGAGAAAGGTGACATCTGTTAGTCTGGAAGATAATGGTCTGTTCTGATATTGGGTAGGTTATGAGGCAGCCAGATTGAAAGCCTGGATAACTCACAGCACCTTGTGAGTAAATCCGTGTAGCTTGAAGTTAGCATTAGCATAGTCTGTGAACTCCAAGAGATAATAGAAGTGAGCGCTCCCCAGGCGATTCTGAGCAGATCCTGGCAGCCCACGGAAGGTTTGCTGTGAATACAGTTGCCCTGGTCAGATAAGGCGGAGGCACACTGAGTGCTCGTGGTGCCCAGTCTTGATCTTCCCGGTGTCTTCCTCAGGGGAGTGGAGGACTGTCGCGTCCCTCCAGCCAGGGAGGCCTCACTCTTGGCAAGCACGTGTTAGAGAGCGCAGCCTTGACCACTGGCCAGGTACATGATCTTGAGTTTTTGCGTACTCCCTTACGGTTGGCACAGAAGATCAAAATTGTGCTGTGTTTCATTTCTCCCCCTTTAAAACGGATTGGTTGTCTTGTGACACTAGCACCATGTTTATTGGGTGTTTGAAGGGTGTATTCTAATTTTACTATCTGTGATTCAGTCTTCTCACCCCAATTAGATTGTAAGCTTGCTGAGGGCAGAATTATGTCTTTTACCTCTTGGTATCTACAGCTCTTAACCCAGTCTCCTACACATAGTAAGAGCTTAATAAAATTCACCAGTAATCAGGGCTGATGATAATAGTGTGCTGGTGAAGATGAGAAACCAAAGAGAAGCTGTGCTCCGTGCCAGTGGGTCCACACCAGTGATTTGTCTCCCTCTAACCAAGCGCAGGAGTTGTATTGCTTAGAATATGGTGAACAAACTGCAGACTGGGGCCAAACCCAGCCTTGGCCTGTCTGAGCTAAGCCTGTTTTTCAAATTTCTAAAGGTTTGTAAAAGAAAAATTTGAGACAGCCTGTGTCTCATGTGGTCTGTGAAACCTGAGACATTTACCATGTGGCCCTGTACAGGAAAAATGTGTTGTCCCCTGGCTTAGAACAGACTGCCCTAGGGGAAGAGCCGCCTCCCGGCCGTCCTGCGTGTGACACTCACAGCTCATGCCGTGGGTGGTCACCGTGTCCCCTGCACACCCGAGCTGGTTGTTTCCTGCCTGGCAAGCCAGTGGCAGTGTCAGATTGCTGTATGCGGCGTCTTGTCCTTACCGCAGACAGCAGTAGGCGTCTGGTTTGTGGTCTGGCACACCGGGGAGCCTGGCTCGGGGGGTCAGCTAGAACGTGGGGAAGCGCAGTGTGTATCTGCTAGTGAGGGAGTGCGTGGTGCTGAAGATGGCCTGCTCAAGGTGGGGGACCCCTGCTCGGTGCCTGAGCACGAGCCTTAGGCTGCAGACACGCTGGGGATTGTGGCACTGCGACGTTGGGTTGAACGTGTCCTCCTCCTCTCCAGAGTCTGCTGGGGGTGTAAAAGGTATAGCGGTGTATTTAAATCTGGATGAATAAGCGCCTTTCTCTAGTATTTGTAGAGACCTTTATTTAAGGTTTGCAAGGACCTTCTCCCACGTGTTATTTCAAAATTGATAAACCTATCTCCCTCTTTTCTAGCTCTTTCTGTTCTTTTTAAATTTGAAATAGGATCATGAGGTTTTTCAGTTATGGGACCTGGAAACAGATGTTGGCCAGGTGGAAACTGCCTTGACTCTAGTTACAAAATGCTCAGCCCTCAGTTAGAGAAATCAATTTAAATAAATCATGGGGCATAAACGGATCTTTCTGATGACTTTTTTAAAAATGCTTTTTTCAAATTGCCTTCAACTAGTTAATTTACCATTTCCCTGAGGATTTCAGTAGAGATTCTGGGTATAATTAGAAAATGTTTTTATCACTTTCCCAAAAAAAAGCACTCAACTTTGTCTAAGTCTGCTGCACTGCAATCTTGTATTCATTTTAAATTGAAAACTGGTCCATTTGCATACTCTGGACACAAAGGATGACAGACGCTAAAGGAGCTCTTTATTAACAGTCAATTAAACCTTCCCCTGCAGGCCAGTTCAGTCCTGCATCCCTGAAGTGGGGCAGGGTGAGGTGGGTGCTGCCGTGGTGGGGAGCCCAGCAGAGGAGCCCCAGCAAGGAGGGCCCCTTGCACACCAGGGAGGCTGTGGTAGACATGAGGGTGATTATGTGTGGGAGGCTGAGAAGTGATAAATGCAGAAAAGTATTGCAGTCAGATTCCTCAGTGTGGAGAAACGCAAGAGACAAGCCAGGATGAGTGGTGGTCTGAGGGTGCAGTGAACACTAGCGTGAACTCAGCCTTCACGTTCCATAGATCAGTGTGGGAGTAAACATGGCTGTACATGTGTACGGGTGTGTATGAAGCTGTATGCATGCATTTTCTAGCTTTGCCAACAGAGAGGTCTGAAATTAGTGACTCCCCAATAGCGATAAGCGTACTTGCCTTCTTGGCTTCTAAATACCAGTTTCACTTCAAGGACCCAGGGTTCTTGGAGAAATGGGAAAATACGAAATAAGCCTGGAACATTTTGTTGTATCAGATAGCAAAGATGGCCTCGGAGGTGATGGAGACACGTCCAGTGGACACAGCAGCTGACTTGAAGGGCTTCTGCTGGCCGGTTGGAGGTGAGGTGAGCACTGGAATAAATGATAGCAGTAGATCATAACTCACAGGATGCCACAGGTTCCTCCTCCCAGATGGGATAGAGAAATCAATAAACTACAAGTCAAGAACAGTCACATGGTGTCAGAGCGACTCCCCAGTACTTATTGATTACAAAGGGAGTAAGAGTCACCCAGCAGCCCTCGCCTCCATCGAGTGGCCAAAGTGAACTCAGACACCCGTAGAACGCCATGAGAAGAATATGGCGTCACTTCTGCGATTTCGGCCACAAGTGCACTCCAGCCAGGAGGGAGCATGGAAGCAAGTGAAAGGTGCTTGCAGAATAAGCGGTGTGGTACTGTGCCTCAGGTCGTGAAGCCAGGAGACACTGAGGAACTGTGCCCAGTGCAGGAGACGGCGAGACAGCGCTGGCCCGCTTGGGATTCCAGCCTGGGTCCTTTTGTTGTCCTGGATGCTACTGAGAAAGCGGTCAGAATAGAACAGAACAGGGTCTGGAGGAATGTTGGAGAGTCTCTGGGTTTTCAGGTGGTATTCTGGTTCCATCAGAGAATGCTCTTGTGTTTAGAAATAATATTTAGAGCAAAGGGACCTCAGGTTGGCAGCTTGCTTTCTGATAGGTCAGTGAAAGAAAGTGCTTTCTAACTGTGCTCAGCCTTCTCTGTGTGTGATCACTTCAAAATGAACCCCGCAGAATACCAGTTCATACCAGCATGGCTGAATGAAAGTGCGATGTTGAGGAGGCTGTGGAACAGCTGGAACTCATACGTGTTAGAAACAGCACAGGACTTCTCCGAAGGCGGCCGCTTCCCCGTGACCCGGCAGGTCTACCGCTAGACAGCTTGGGCCTGGCAAGTCCTTTCTGCCCTGTGCCCAGTGAAACCCTCCTGCTTCAAGATCTTGCTTAAGTAATGTCTAGCCTGTGAAGCCCCGATCATTTCTACACTTTTTTTTTTTAAGATTTATTTTTATTTATTTGAAAGGCAGAGTTACAAAGAGGCAGAGGCAGAGAAACAGAGAGGTCTTCCATCCGCTGGTTCACTCCCTAGATGGCCACAAAGGCTGGAGCTGCACCAATCTGAAGCCAGGAGCCAGGAGATTCCTCCAGGCCTCCCACGTGGGTGCAGGGGCCCAAGGACTTGGGCCATCTTCCGCGGCTTTTCCAGGCCATAGCAGAGAGCTGGATTGTAAGTGGAGCAATGGGGACTCGAACCGGCACCCATATGGTATGCTGGCACTGCAGACAGCGGTTTTGCCTGCTACCCCACAGTGCCAGCCCTCTACACTTTTAATTAATAGTAGCAAAAGGCCAGTGCTGTGATGTAGTAAGTTAAGCATCCACCTGCTGTGGGTGGATCCCACATGGGTGCCAGTTTGAGTCCTGGCTGCTCCACTTCCGATCCAGCTCTCTGCTGTGGCCTGGGAAAGTGGTAAAGGATGGCCCAACTGCTTGGGCCCCTGCACCCACGTGGGAGACCCAGAGGAAGCTCCTGGCTCCTGGCTTTGGATCAGCCCAGCTGCAGCCATTTGGGGAGTGAACCAGCAGATGGAAGACCTCTCTCTCTGTTTCTCCCTCTCTCTCTAACTCTGCATCTCAAGTAAATAAATACATCTTAAAAAAAAAAAAAAGTAGTAAGAATTTGAAAAGCACTTGGCATTTTACACAGGACTTTGTCTCCTGTGCGACTTGGTCTTTACAACAACTTTGAGTGATAGATATTGGGAGGATATTGGAGCCGGAAGAGTGAAAGGGAGGGAGCCAGAGTGAACCCTGTGATTCGGGTTTGGAATGAAAATTACCAGAAGTCACTTGGAAACTAGGGCCTCAAACAGAAGGCAAACCAGGGAAGCACCTGCTGGATACCAGGCCCCGCGCTGCGATGAGCTCACACACACTATGAGAGCCCTGTGAGAAAGCTGGCATTTTCTCCATTTCGCAGGTCAAAAAAAAGAGATTGTTAGAAAAAGTCCTTCCAGGGCACACTGCCATAAGTGGCAGTCTAGAATCCAGCCTGGCGCTGTCTCCAAGCCCCATTTCTAAACGTGTGCTTCAGCTGATGGTTTGAGGACCCAGCCTCCGGGCTGCCTTGGGATTTGTGGGATTGTCGGGGTAGCTGAGACACTCTGCGCGTCGTGGCAGGGAGATGCCTGCCCGAGTCAGCCAGCCTGTGCCTGTCAGCCCAGGCCCCGCCGCTGCGAGGCTGTAAAGACTCCCCCAGCCAGATCAGAGCCCGGGTTGCCAGCGACTGGAAGGCTCCACTGAGTGCCGGGTACAGGTTCTGTCGGCCCCTTCTCTGAATTCTGGGAATTTTCAGTGGGTTGCTTCAGCACTTTCTCCTGGTCTTCTGTTGGTCTGCACTGTGTCAAGGAAAACGTGCATGCGGCAGGATGTCACAGGAGACTCATCCGGCTGCTCTGCCTTTTCTCATTACACAGTGACGTGGAGCAGCGGCAGTATGAGCGTAGTACTGAATACTGTTTTCTTGAGTTCTTCCTATGTGTTTTAGACTGTGCTGAGTAAGTACTTACATTTAAACCAGTACCTCTACAAGAAAGATACTCTGAGGGCCCTATTTTACAGAGGGAAAGGAGGCTAAGAAATGTTAAATTACTTCCCATCATTAACTGGAAAAAAAAATCTGCAAATCCTGGCAAATTGGATGTCTTACCTGTTCCAGAGTGGTTTGAAAATCAGCAGGTGTGAAACTAGCAGACCCCATGCAGGACTGGCGAGAGTGGTTTAGTGGGAGGACTTGGTGCGCAGCCACACGACAGTGGATCCCTGTCCTGTGCGTCAGCAGTAAGGGGTCTGTGGGTGAGCTGGATGAAGGCGGCTGTGACTAACCGAAGTGCACCTGGGTTTTCTCAAGAAACGTTAACATTTCAGGGGTTAGATAAGGAACATTCCAGGGCCTGGTCTGGCAAGACAAGGTTATCGTAATGGCTCTGTTGATCCCACACGGTTTGGGGTTTTCTAAAGGGTGAGGTGTTGGCGACATCCAGAATGGCGGTGCTCTGTCAAGCTGGACCCTCAGGCGTGTTGCCAGCGTAAACTACCTGGAATCCCGCAGGCCCAGGAGTCACTGTCAGGAAGGATATTCCCCGGGCAGAGGCGGTCGTCTGCTAGGCACGGCTGGGTCACTGGAGGTTGTTGGTCGTTTTGTCCTTTTATTTATGCTGTGTGAGGTTTTTTTTTTTTCCTTTTGTTTGTAATGGACTCGATTTTCAGAGAGCAGTTTTAGGTTCCTGAAGAAGTGAGCAGAGAATACAGAGGATCCCTGTGTAACCGCTACCCCCTCCCACACAGCATCCCGCCACTTACTGGGCAAAGCACTGTTCTCAGTGCTAATGTAGTTAACTGTATCAGTCTGTCCTTCTTTACTTCCAGATTTGAATCACATGGTGTTTTCCACTCCTGGATTACAGAATTCACTCATGCTCTTTTTCTGATGTGTTTGGGGTTCATGGGGTTCGTGTGTGTGTGTGTTGTGACCATTCCTTCTTGCTTCCCAATGAATTTCATAATTAACTTGACAAACTTCAGGGTGGGAGGTACCTGAATATATTTTATTGGGATCACATTTTCATTTCTAAATTATCCTAGAACGTAAGAGCTCTATATTTATTTTTTTCTATGCAAGAACATGATGTATATTTTCCTTTATTACAGTAGATTTTTTTCAGGAGCATTTCTTTGCTTTTTCACATGTATGCTTTGGACTTTGCTTAAGTTTACACTGAAGTTTTTGGTTTTGATAGTTTTTATTCTTCTGTTTTGGCTGTTGCAGATGGCATCTTTTCTTTCATTAGCTCTCTAACTGTAAAATGAGAACTTCTTAAAAAGATTTATTAATTTCTTTGAAAGGCAAGTAGGGAGATCTTCCATTTGCTGTTTCATTCCCCAGATAGCTGCAATTTGGGGCCAGAGCTGGGCCAAGACCAAGCCAGGAACCAGGAACTCCATCTGGCTCTCCCACGGGACGTAGGGGCCCAGGTGCATCAACAGGGAGCTGGATCAGAAGTGGAGCATCGGGGACACTAACAGGCTCCTACAGGGGATCCTGGCACTGGAGGTGGTGGCTTAACCCTCTGTGCCACAGCACTGCCACCACCACCCCTCCCGAGGCACTTTTGGATGACCATTGAAGTCTTTTGTTGTCATTTTAAACGGTGCCGTGATGGATATCCTTATTGGTTTTATCTTTGTGTGTTTTTGCGATGCTAAAGATGGCTTCACCAAAACCTAGCCCATCCCACACGCACTTCTTTAAACTGCGGTGCTGTGTCTGTTTCATGAGGGGTGGGTCTGTGCTGCCTTCCCCATTAGACCTGAGCACACCGTAGCAGCTGCCTTGGGCAGTGAATATCGCAGAAATGACACCGTGCCTTCTGAGACTGCCATGGAAGGCATTGAGGCTTCATGAAGCAAGAAGCCTGTTACTGATCTCTGAGGGAGCCCCCTGAAGTGACAGTAACACACACACACAGCCCCTAGGGGGAGTGAGGGAGTAACACACGCACACAGCCCCTAGGGGAGTGAGGGAGTAACACACGCACACAGCCCCTAGGGGGAGTGAGGGAGTAACACACGCACACAGCCCCTAGGGGAGTGAGGGAGTAACACACGCACACAGCCCCTAGGGGGAGTGAGGGAGTAACACACGCACACAGCCCCTAGGGGAGTGAGGGAGTAACACACGCACACAGCCCCTAGGGGGGTGAGGGAGTAACACACGCACACAGCCCCTAGGGGGGTGAGGGAGTAACACACGCACACAGCCCCTGGGGGAGTGAGGGAGTAACACGCACACAGCCCCTAGGGGGAGTGAGGGAGTAACACACGCACACAGCCCCTAGGGGGAGTGAGGGAGTAACACACGCACACAGCCCCTAGGGGAGTGAGGGAGTAACACACGCACACAGCCCCTAGGGGGGTGAGGGAGTAACACACGCACACAGCCCCTAGGGGGGTGAGGGAGTAACACACGCACACAGCCCCTGGGGGAGTGAGGGAGTAACACGCACACAGCCCCTAGGGGGAGTGAGGGAGTAACACACGCACACAGCCCCTAGGGGGAGTGAGGGAGTAACACACACACACAGCCCCTAGGGGGAGTGAGGGAGTAACACACGCACACAGCCCCTAGGGGGGTGAGGGAGTAACACACGCACACAGCCCCTGGGGGAGTGAGGGAGTAACACACGCACACAGCCCCTGGGGGAGTGAGGGAGTAACACACGCACACAGCCCCTAGGGGGAGTGAGGGAGTAACACACGCACACAGCCCCTAGGGGGAGTGAGGGAGTAACACACGCACACAGCCCCTGGGGGAGTGAGGGAGTAACACACGCACACAGCCCCTGGGGGAGTGAGGGAGTAACACACGCACACAGCCCCTAGGGGGAGTGAGGTTCCCACAAGCACCACTCAGCAGACCAGCTGGGCGAGGAAGGAGATCTTCCACATGCCCCACTGTGCCCTTCAGCTGAGGGCACCTTTGGGAGAAGCCCCGTGCCAAACCCTGCCAAGCTGCTCCCCAGGCCTGACCCCTGGCACCAGGTAGTGAATATGTGTCCCTCCAGGGTCTGAGTCGTGTTAACTGTGCCGCAGGAGCATTAGGAAAGAGTGGTGCGATTGGAGCTCCGGAGCACTCTCTGGGCAATGTAGAGGAGCAGGTCCCAGACGTCCTGGCCTGGAACGCCAGTCTCAGAAAAACCTGACAAAGAAGGCCGTGCATGTGGGTTGTTTGGAAGGGACTTCCTTTTTGGAAATTCAGACGATTTTGGCCTAGACAAAGACTTGTCTAGGGAACACCCACCTGGCGTTGGCGATCTCTCTCAGATCTGCATGACCACAGAAGCCCTCCCGTGTGGTGCGTGGTGATCAGACACGGCTGCGTGGGGCAGGGCCTCAGCCCATGCACTTTGGAGCTGGGTCCTGTCCTGTCCCAGCCCAGCAGGTGCTGTGAAGGCTACCTTAGAGGGAAGTTTTGGAGCCAAATCAATGCAGTGGTATAAAATGCTTAGAAAGTGCCCAGTGCATAGTGCCCTCCAGAAATGCCGGCTGGCATGCGCCATGCTAGCGTACATTCTGCTTGGATCTGTGTGCCTGACAGTCAGAGCTTCTTTACAGGTCTTTTTACACTTTTCTGCCTGTGATTTTCTCGTTATGTTGATTCTAGTAAAGCTATTACAGAGCCCTCCGTTTCATAACCAAATTTTTTTCTCTCTTAGTAGCCGTTTACAGATATTTGTAAAGCACTCAACATACAGCTCGAATGCCAGGGACTCATGCAGGACGCAGGGCTAAGGAGCAGACATGACTTAGGGAGGCAGAGACCTGCTCTCAGTGCGGGCACTCAAGCGAAGGAGGCAGTGAACAGATAACGGGGGGTGACAGACCACGGTCACGGCTGTGGAGAGAACCAGCAGGTGCTGGGGAGAGAGGGGCCCTTCTCAGGTAGCAGTCAGTGGGCGAGCCTGAGCCAAGCCCGCAGCCAGGAGGGAAGACCCAGCACCGCCCCGCAGCAGGAAGAGCCCTGTGGGAGGGCGAGGGCCAGGCGCGGGCAGGAGCTGTGGTTCCCGAGCCAAGCGGGTCTCACTGAGTGGCCATCTGAGGGCTAACACGTCCTTGGGAGCGTCACACACAGCGTGCATGTGGAGATGCACACGTGTTGACAGCACTCCTGCTTGATTGTGCCAGTGTGTGGCTGTAAATCCAGCTTTCTGGACTTGTTGAACCCGGGCCAGTCAGCCTTCACCACCCTGGGCTGAGACAGGGGTCAGTCTGTGGGGCACGGTCAGCACTTAGCCACTGCACCCTCCTCTGAGGTTCGGCGCCACCTGGGCTAGGAGCGCTGAGGGATGCTCAGCCCCGCCCCCGCCCCCACCCCCGCCCCCGCAGGCAGCAGTAGCTGCTCCTGCAAACAGGGCTGTGTCCACTCGGCCCCGGGGCCCAGAACCAGCGACTGCTCCCCAGAGGACATGGAGAGCAGACGCAGGGGCCACGTGGGACTCCCTCTCTGTCAGGAAGCAGGCCTGTTGTGAAGGGAAGGCGGTGACTGCTAATTATTATTTGCAGATCTAAGCTGGAACCAGAACCAAATGTGAAAACAAGAGAAGCCATCTCTTCCGAGAAAGCGTCACCGAATCCTTCAAAGGACTCTGGAGAGAAGCCTGCCTCTGAAGAGTTCCCAGGTACGAGCTGAGACGCACACCTTGGGCCGGCACCGCGGCTCACTAGGCTAATCTTCCGCCTGCGGCACCGGCACCCCGGGTTCTAGTCCCGGTTGGGGCGCTGGTTCTGTCCCGGTTGCTCCTCTTCCATTCCAGCTCTCTGCTGTGGCCTGGGAGGGCAGTGGAGGATGGCCCAAGTGCTTGGGCCCTGCACCCGCATGGGAGACTAAGAGGAGGTGCCTGGCTCCTGGCTTCAGATCAGCGCAGCGTGTGGGCTGTAGCAGCCATTTGGGGGATAAACCAACGGAAGGAAGACCTTTCTCTGTCTCTCTCTCTCACTGTCTAACTCTGCCTGTCAAAAAAAAAAAAAAAAAAAAAAAAGCACACCTTGCCTCGTGACACGTGGGCACCAGGTACAAAGCCGGACACAGCTCATACCTGTATACGCAGCGCTGTCACAGCCTGCAGGAGTCGCCTGTCCACTGGGAACCGGGAGGGGCCCGTGGGAGCTGTGTATTGGCCGGGTGTGGACTGGAGCCTCTGACTCAGGAGGAGAGAGTGGGGCGCTCTGCTCAGGGAGGCCCCGGACCTGTGTCGGGGGGTGAAATGTGAGTCTGGGGTCCCGTGCTTACGTCATCCCCGAGACTACAACAGTTCTGACACACACAGGCTGCCAAGAAATACAGGACTCCACCAAGGCAGCTGTCATGGGCGCCGGAGGCTGTGTGTGCGGCCAGTTCCCCTCCGCCACGTGGGGAGAGCCACCGCAGCTCACCGGCTGAGGCGTGGCCGGGCAGGGTCTGCTCTAGTGGCTCATGGGCGGTGCGCTGGAGCAGGAGAGCTGGGCGTCCTCTCCAGCACCCTCCCCTTAGTGCGCTGTGGCCCTGCTCACTCCTGCCTCCGACCGCGGGATCGGTCCTGCGCGCTCGCACCTTGTCACCGTCCTCACAGCAGCCCCGTGGCCGAGATCCGTGAGCCTCCTTCACAGATGATCCTGCGCAGCCCGGGGGCTGGGCAAGCCGCCTCATTTCAGAGCCCTGAGTGGTGGGCGCGGGGTGTGTGTGGCTCTGTGGATGCCCAGGCTGCCCTCCAGCTAACTGATCTGCGTTTGACAGTGAACTCTGTGCCTCATAGCGTCTTTTAAGATGTATTTGTCTATCTGAAAGGTGGAGTTACAGAGAGGCAGAGGCAGAGAGAGGTCTTCCATCTCCTGGTCCACTCCCCAGATCTCCTCAGTGGCTGGAGCTGGGCCAATCTGAAACCAGGAACCAGGAGCTTCTTCTGGGTCTCCCATGTGGGTGCAAGGGCCCAAGGACTTGGGCCATCTTCTGCTGCTTTCCCAGGCACACTAGCAGGCACACTAGCAGGGAGCCAGATAGGAAGTGGAGCATCCGGAACTCAAACCCATGCCCATATGGGATGCCAGCACCGCAGGTGGCAGCTTTACCCCCACACCACAGTGCTGGCATTGGGTCGTAGCTTTCTGAGCCTGAAACATGCCAGAGGCCTTTTCCTGTCCAGACAACTGCAGTAGGGACTGGAGAGGAGTGGCTGTGTGGGTGCCCTTTGCGTTCCGAGCACATGCCATGTGCACCCTTTGTGTTCCGAGCACGTGCCGTGGGCGCCCTTTATCTTCAGGGCACGTGCCGGTGGGAGCGGATCTGCTCTGTGTTGGGTCTTTGGGGCCGTGCGTTCTGGCAGGGTTGCAGAGACGGTATAGCCTGGTCAGGCCGAGTGGTGCTCCAGGTGGAACATGCCCGCCCCTCCATGTCCTTCCTAGCGCCAACTGGGAGACAGTTTGTTCTGGTTCGTGGGCATTTTGTTAAGTTTACCCACATTTACCAGAAAGATCAAAAAAACAAAGAAAAAAACCTCAGCTCTCTGCCTTTCAGGGTTTCCATTTCCCTTTTGAAATTCAAGAAGAAATGTAGGAGTGCACAACAGGAAGCGTTGTGGATGCAGCTAGGGGTGGTTTCTTCCTGTCACGCCCTGTGTTTCAGAAAGGCACTGCTTTTGTTACTTGGGGCATTGCTTTGTGTCACTTTAAAATCCTGGAGGAACCTCTTGGGAAGAAGAAGTTTATTCCAGTTCTGAGTGGAGGCTCCCTGTGCAGGATCAGCCAGCTCTGCGTGTCTGGTGTCTGGAGGGGCTGACAGTGGTGGAGCCTGGGCAGGGGGACATCAGGCGTGAGCTGGGACGCAGAGGGAAAAGCCAGGCCGAACAAGAGCTGCAGGCCGAGGGCGAGCCCCAGTGACCCAGAGACTGCCCGCTGGGCCCCCTGCTGGCTGCCCAAGTGAGGTCAAGGCTCCACCCCAGTCCATCAACCATTGGTATTAATCCACTAGCTGTTACCATAAGACTGTGGGGCCACGTGCTGTTCTGTCTGTCACCCTTGGTCACTTAGCCAGATGTGAGGCACTCCAGTCACCCTGACCCTGTGTCCACATCTGATGGTCATTCTCCAACTCTCCTGCTCAGCCAGGAGGAGAGCTTCATGCAGCCATTTGCAGTTTGTTCCCCAGCACTGTTTGTCCCGCATGTAGATGGGTGTGGTTTTTATGGATGCCTGTTATCTCTGTCCTTAAGTAACTTGGCCCCACCCCACAGGGAGCGCCCAGTTGAAGGGTTGGAGAAGATGCCATCTGGCCCCTGGCAGTCAGTGGTACCCTAAGTGAAGGTAGAGGTGGGGGCAGAGGCTGAGCTGAGAGGGAGACCTCAACAGGAGCTGGAACTGGGCAGTGAGTCTGGACGTTCAAAAAATGGAAACTTAGAAAGTTCTAGAAAAATATTCACATGAGCTCAGAGGCCAGGAAGCACAGAGATTGGTGTGGGAAACCCTTGGAGGTTAGCAAAGCACACACAGTGGGGAAAAGCTCTGTGTCCCCCGCCCACACACACCTAGCGTGGCCTGGGACACAGTCCTGTTACACTGGTGGACTCTGAAGACATGAAGGTTTGTCATGGACGCAGGGTTGCATGCAGAGCAGTGCAGCCTTGTGAAGGCACGTGATGGAGCTGGTTAGAGAGTGCCCACCGTGCACGTGAACTGACCCGAGAGATCTCCAAGATACGGAGAGGTCGTAAGGAGAAAATCTTTGAGCATTATGCTATTTATTTATTTATTTATTTATTTATTTTTTTGACAGAGTGGATAGTGAGAGAGAGAGACAGAGAGAAAGGTCTTCCTTTGCCGTTGGTTCACCCTCCAGTGGCCGCCATGGCTGGTGTGCTGTGGCCGGCGCACCGCGCTGATCCGAAGACAGGAGCCAGGTGCCTCTCCTGGTCTCCCATGGGGTGCAGGACCCAAGCACTTGGGCCATCCTCCACTGCACTCCCGGGCCACAGCAGAGAGCTGGCCTGGAAGAGGGGCAACCGGGACAGAATCCGGCGCCCCGACCGGGACTAGAACCCGGTGTGCCGGCGCCGCAAGGCAGAGGATTAGCCTAGTGAGCCACGGCACCGGCCGCATTATGCTATTTTTTAAAAGATTTGTTTATTTATTTGAAAGGCAGAGTTACAGAGAGGCAGAGGCACAAAAAGAGAGAGAGAGAGAGCTGTCTTCCATCTGCTGGTTCACTCCCCAGATGGCTGCGACAGCCGGAGCTGCACCGATTCAAAGCCAGGAGCTTCTTCCAGATCTCCCGTGCAGGTACAGGGGCCTAAGGTCTTGGGCCACCCTCCACTGCTTTCCCAGGTCATAGCAGACAGCTGGCTCAGAAGTGGAACAGCTGAGATTTGAACCGGCATGCATATGGGATGCTGGCACTGCAGCCAGCGGCTTTACCCACTACGCCACAGCGCTGGCCCCTGAGCATTATGTTATTATTGATAGCTTTGAGATCAACAAACCATCACATTCACAAAGCCATGTATTATTTCTGAGTTGGAGGAATGTGTGAGGGGTTGCTTATCTGTATAGCATGTCTGTGAGTTTGCTTTGATGAAGTTCTGGGGCTCTATCAGGAATTCTGGGAGAGGAATGAAATTGGGGGATAGTATATCATTTCTTGTATATGTTTTTCAATGAAAATATCCATATAGTTTGCAGTCTTTAAATAGAGGGAGGGGGACAGGCGTCGTGGTGTGGTGGGTGAAGCTGCCGCCTATGATGCCAGCATCCCATAATCCCATAGGGTACCTGCTGGGGTCCCAGCTGCTCCACTTCTGATCCAGCTCCCTGCTAATTTGCCTGGGAAAGCAGCAGAAGATTGGCCCAAGTCCTTGGCGCCCTGCACCTACGTGGGAGACCTGGAAGAGGCTCCTGGCTCCTAGCGTTGGCCTGGCCCATCCCTGGCCTTTGCAGCCATCTGCAGGTGAACTAGGGGATGGAAGATCTCTCTCTCCTCTCTGTGACTCTGCCTTTCAAATAAATAAGTAAACTCTTTTTTTTTTTTAATATTTATTTGTTTATTTGAAAGAGTTACACAGAGAGGAGAGGCAGAGAGAGAGAGAGGTCTTCCATCCATTGGTTCACTCCCTGATTGGCCACAATGGCTGGAGCTGTGCCTATCCAAAGCCAGGAGCCTGAAGCTTCCTCTGGGTCTCTCTCCCACGTGGGTGCAAGGGCCCGAGGACTTAGGCATCTTCTACTGCTCTCCCAAGCCATAGCAGAGAGCTGGATCGGAAGTGGAGCAGCTGAGACTAGAACCGGTGCCCATGTGGGATGCCGGCACTTCAGGCCAGGGAGGAAGTTAACCCGCTGCACCACAGCGCCAGACCCAATGTAACTCTGTCTTTCAAATAAATAAAATAAATCTTTAAAAAAAATAAAAAAATAGAGCTGGCGCCGGGGCTCACTAGGCTAATCCTCCGCCTTGCGGCGCCGGCACACCGGGTTCTAGTCCCGGTCGGGGCACCGGATTCTGTCCCGGTTGCCCCTCTTCCAGGCCAGCTCTCTGCTGTGGCCTGGGAGTGCAGTGGAGGATGGCCCAGGTACTTGGGCCGTGCACCCCATGGGAGACCAGGATAAGTACCTGGCTCCTGCCATCGGATCAGCGTGGTGCACCGGCCGCAGCACACCGGCCACGGTGGCCATTGGAGGGTGAACCAACAGCAAAGGAAGACCTTTCTCTCTGTCTCTCTCTCTCTCTCACTGTCCACTCTGCCTGTCCAAAAATAAATAAATAAATAAATAAATAATAAAAAATAAGTAAATCTTTAAAAAATAAAAAGTAGAGGGAGACTGTAAGTGTGATGTGTTTTGGGTACAGCTCACTTTGGTTCCGAAGAGCATCTGTTCAGGTTGCAGCCATTGCTGAACTCAGTGCAGTATCGAAACTGTGTACAGGTGCACCTCCCATCTCACACACACACACACACACACACACACATACACACATACACACATACAGTTTAAGCCCTAAATGTTGTAGAAGAACCGTGTTGGCAGTGCCTGAATGTTGACCAACAGATGACCACGTATGGACAAAGCTGCAGGATCGCAGTCCATGCCAGGTTTTCAGTGTGCCTGTGTTCTGTAAGCCAGCCGCTTCTAAAATGAATATTTGTCTGTCCCTTTCCCTTTTTTTGTTAGCAGAAAAGATTGTGTCTGAAGCGCCGACTGACTTGAGTACCTGGGGAGATGGCAGAGGAGAAGACGAGTTGTCCCCAGAAGAAATACAAATGGTAAGGGTGCCCTTCCCTGATCATTCCTCCGGCTGGTTTCCCAGGCCTGTGCGTTACTAAGAGGTCTTCCCAAATGCCTTGTTCTGGTCGTGTGCCAACTTTTCAGACTAGAAATACAAGTCTTATAAATACCTGCCCACTTGATTTCCTGATTCTTGGTATACATTTGTTCTAAACTTTGCAGTAACATAGGTAAAGCAGAAATTGCTTTAGAATAATTTTGCTAGTAATAGATATCGTTAGCAGCAGTCAGATTGTCTGAAATGGGTCTTTCATCATTGCCTCTCCAGTGCTTTTTGACTGTTTGAATTGCGAGTGTAGTGGTAAAGTGCAGAAAGCTCGAGGAGTGAACAGCAACAACGCCTGTAACTACTGGTGTCGCCTCGCCTCGCCTCGCCTCCTGTGGTTTCCTGTGCCCTCACTGCCCGTGGCGGAGGTGGGGCCACCCTGGGGCAGCCCTGCCTGGGCCGTGAGGTTGAGCGCTGTGCCTGCAGGTGACGTCAGGTGCACTGGTGCAGCGGTCCACAGTTGACAGAACTTGTTGGTGCTCTCTGCTGCAGGACATTGAAAGGAGGTGCACTAGGGGGTGGCGGGCGTTACCGTCTCCTTCTGACGCTGGCAAGAGGCTTGGCCAGAGTGCCCTCGCGATGACTAGCGCAGCCTCAGGACACGTGGGCATTGGCCACGCCTCCTGTGTGTGAGGAGGCCTCTGGCCTCTGCCCCGCCTGGGCCCTCCCACTGAGGCTGGCGTGTTGCTGGCTGCCCCCGGGAAGGCTTTCTTGTGTGGCCGTCAGGGTCTACGGGTCTAAGGTGGGATCTCCTGAGAGGCCCTCCTGGCCAGCGGGGTTCTTCTGCGTGGGCTTTGCCTCCCCCACTCTTCATGGGGGAAGCGTCTAGAACTAGAATACCAGCGGTGTGTGTCCATGGAGTTCCCTCTCGCCTGTAAGCACTGGGCAAGCCTTAAGGTTTTACTGAGCTTTGCAGACGCCTGATCTAGAAATTGCCCGACACGGAAGGAGGCCTGAGGAAGGCCGGGGCCAGGCTCTCCGTCCTGCCTTGTTGGCACTGGGCTGAGCTGGCGTGCGTCCTCCGTCTCGCTCGCTGCCTGTGTGATCTGTGACTGAGCTTGGATCTGGTCAGGACTGACGCCCCATGGAATTGCCGTGGCACGGCTGCAGTAGCCCTGGGAAGAGCTCCTCGCAGAGGGCAGGGCACGCAGCCGTGGACTCTGCCCTGTGGACACGGGTGGGGACCGAGACAGGTCTGTGTCTGCCTGGGGCATCACTGCCGTGTCATGCGTGTGGCCAAGACACGTGCGGTCTGCCACGGTGTCACTGCAGCTGTGCAGTGTGTGGCCAAGTGCTGGGCGTAACAACACGTGCAGGGAGGCACCTCGCACTGGGACTCGTCCTGCCGGGCTTCTGTCCCCTTTGCTGTCCTGACAGTCACCATCAAGATGCCTGTGCCAGACCCACCCACAGCTGTCATTTCAGGCGTCAGCACTAGAGCAGTCGGAGTGAACAGGGCTTCCTGCTTTCTGTTGTGGCTGCAAGTGGGCGGAGCAGAGAACTGTCCTGTTCAGAACTTCTAGGACAGGCCATTGCCTGTTCACCTCTTTCTTGTTTTTTTTTTTTTTTTAATCAACTTTTAAGATTTATTTATGTATTTGAAAGGCAGAGTTACAGAGAGGCAGAGGCAGAGAGACAGAGGTCTTCCATCTGCTGGTCCACTCCCCAGATGGCCACAGCAGCTGGAGCTGAGCCGATCCTAAGCCAAGAGCAGGAACTTCTCGCAGGTCTCCCGTGCAGGTGCCGGGGTCCAAGCGCTTGGGCCATCTTCTACTGCTTTCCCAGGCCATAGCAGAGAGCTGGATCGGAAGTGGAGCAGCCGGGTCTTGAACCGGCTCCCATGTGGGATGCTGGCACTGTGGATGGCAGCTTCACCCGCTATGCCACAGCACTGGCCCCATTCACCTCTTTCTTACTGAATAGTCACTAAGTACTATAGTGTATAGCCAGGCTCATTCAACATTTATTTAAAAGGCTCAACTCTGAAAACAAAGAAACACCACAGTATTGGTTTTAAATTGTGTTGGAGCAAATTGTGGTCATAATTCATAATCACTGTTTTGGAATTTTTCCTCAGGGCTAAAGAATGAATTAAGTCTTATAACAGCAATTTAATTCATTATTTCTCCAAAGGAACATTGTTATATATCCAAAATCATTGTAGGGTTTTATATGTTTTGCATAATACATCTCTTTATAACTCCTGATAAGGTATATTAATGCCTTGAGTTAGCAGATGTTTTGTGGTCAGACTGAGTGGAAGTGGAACCAAATTGTTTTCTGATGTTACATCTAGAAAATTACTGCTTTATTTTTTTAATGCTATTTATTTTCATCTACTTGAAAGGCAGAGTGATAGAGAAAGAGAGACACACAGAGCGAGATCTTCCATCTGCTGGTTCACTTCCCAAATGACCACAACAGCCTGGGTTGGACTAGCCTGAAGCCAGGGTCTTCCATCCGGGTCTTCCACGTGGGTGACAGAGGCCCGAGTATTTGAGCCATTATCTGGCACCTCCAAGGACGCATTAGCAGGAAACTGTATCAGAAATGGAGTGACTAGGACTGGAACCAGCACTCTGATAAGGGGCGTGGCGTGCTGGCCTGGCTGGCGGAAGGCAGTGTGACTGGTGAGATACCTGGCGTGTGGAGCAGAGGCCCCAGCAGGGCGCTGGCTGTCATCCTGCTTGTGTGGCCCCTTTCGCCACCTTCCCCGCCCTCCAAGCCTCTCATCTTCCTTTTCCACTCACTTCTTAGACTCCGTTTTTCTACAGAGGGGACGTAGATGTCCGCTGTGGTGCTGACCGTGAGCCCAGGCCTTCATTCAGTGCTGCACCCAGCGGGGTCCCTGTCCCGGTGGGAGGTCACGTGGCCGTGCGGTGGGCGGCAGACCCTGGCTGCCATGCCCCTCCCTGTTTTCACTCCTGTGTTCCTTCTAACAACCCTACTGCTATTATCACCCGTTTTAGTGACAAAGACTGAGGGGCAGAAGGACGGTGACCCGCCCAGGGTCATTCAGCGTAGGACTGAGGGAGAGGCAAGCCGCAGAACCGCCAGCTCCGCCTGCTGCCCAGGCTCCCCGGGCAGTGTCCAGGAGGCCGCAGAGCCGGCGTCCACTTCACCGGGGCCTCTGGGCGTGGTGAGGGCTAAGGCAGACAGGTCAGCCCCTCAGGCAACAGCAGAGCCTTCCTGAAACCTGGAAAGGGGGTGTCGTCAGCGCCCAGCCGTCCCCTCGCAGCCAAGCCTGCTGGGCCTCGTTAAGTAGTGACCTCGCATTTGGCCGAGGGAAATAGGGCTTTTAAAACACAGTCTCGTCGCCCTCACCTTCTGAACGGAGGCCCCGGCCACTCGCAACCGTCTGCAGCCCTCGGCACGTCACCCTGTAAGGCACCTGTTCCCTGTCTCTCCTCCAGGGACTGGGGATTTCTCAAGTGGCTCAGGCGGCCGTGGGGTCAGAGGACATGCGAGCTGGGAGCCGAGCCCTCTCCCGCCTGCTGTGCAGGGCTGACGCGGAGCTCCCAGGAGGAACAGAGACCGGCGGCCTGAGGGAGGCGCGGTGCTACGCCGCTCGCCTCGGCGGGCAGGAGACGGAAACGCTTTGTTCCCAAGGAACATTCCAGAAATGGGTCCCCTCAGCCCACGAGTTAATTGTGTTGAGGAACAGCTTCAGAGCATAACAGGACTGGATTTGTAAGGGCAGGGCCATATTTTGTCACTAGAAGAATTAAAACCTGATGTCCCAGCCCCCGAAAAGCCCGAGTCTACCTGAGTGAGTCAGAATGACTCAGCAGCCACACGCCGCCGAAGGAGCTCCGCGCCTTCCTCCGAGGCCGCAGCCTTCCGGAGCTGTCGCTGACAGTTAACAGAGCGGCGCTTCCCAGCTCTGCCGTGAGGCCCAGGCAGAGGGCCCCGAGCGGCCTGCTGCTCGGTGTGGAAGAGGCCTCTCTGTTTTCAGAGGAGAGCGGCAGGGCAGACAGGGCTGTCAGGCCGGGCCCAGCGCTGAGGTTGGGGTCCAGAGAGGAGGCAGCCGGGGCCCAGTGTGACGCAGACGCCAGCGTGGAGCCAAGTGCGGGGGGGGGGGGGGGGGGGGCTGCAGGGAGGTGATTCAGTCCCCCCGGGGGGTCGGATCACTGGGGAGGGGTTTGCTGGCTTCTGAGCGCCGGGAGGGGTTCAGGCCGAGGCCAGCCTGCAGCAGCCCATGCTGCCAGTGAGGCCACTGTGACGAGCAGCGCCAGGCGAGCGAGGCCGGGGGCACGGTGGGCACCCCAGCAAGCGAGGGACCAGCCAGAGCTTCAGGGCAGCTTGTCCTTGTCCCCCTCCCCCACACCTGGCACAGAGCACCTTGGACGAGGAGTGTGCCCTTGGCAGCATTTTCAACAGCTGTGTAAGAAAGGAAAAGGAGGCCGGCGCCGCGGCTCAGTAGGTTAATCCTCCACCTTGCGGCGCCAGCACACCAGGTTCTAGTCCCGGTCGGGGCGCCGGATCCTGTCCCGGTTGCCCCTCTTCCAGGCCAGCTCTCTGCTGTGGCCCGGGAGTGCAGTGGAGGATGGCCCAGGTGCTTGGGCCCTGCACCCCATGGGAGACCCGGAGAGGCACCTGGCTCCTGCCATCGGATCAGCGTGGTGCGCCGGCCGCAGCGCACCGGCCGCGGTGGCCATTGGAGGGTGAACCAATGGCCAAGGAAGACCTTTCTCTCTTTCTCTCTCACTGTCCACTCTGCCTGTCAAAAAAAAAAAAAAAGGAAAAAGAATGCTGCTCGGCTCGGAGCACCTGGAGTTTGGGGGAGGCGCAGTTCATCACAAAGCAGTACATGTCCTAAGTGTGTTCAGCAAATGCTCAGCCAGGACAGGAAAAAGAAAGAACTCGAGTCAGGAAGGGCTCCCAGAGAAGCTGGGCCTGGGAGGCCCACGGGGAGGACACAGAGGACCCTGGGCTGTGCCTGCCCGCAGGAAGTGGCGTGGACACTGAGCCGGGTGTGCAAGAATCTCCGGGCTGCACCCCGTGGTCAGCCTCCCACGCGTCCGGCCTTTGGTTGAGCCGATGTCAGGGTGGCAGGCGCGTCTAGGGCGGCACCTGTTGGGCCTGCGGAGTCGGTCCGGCTCCAGGGAGTGCACCAGGGGCAGCATGGCCTGCAGTCACTGGCCTGGGGCAGCTCTGCTTCTGCCCTGCGTTCCTCCCCTTCCTCTCCAGATCCTTCTCCTTCGAATCCAATGGAACCAAGCCCTGTGTTGAGTGAAGTAAGCCAGACACTGCGTGTTCTCCCTCGTAGGTGAAAATGGAGACAGTCGGTCTGAACTTGCAGTGTGATTGCTGCAGGCCAGACAGAGGGCGCTGGGCCTGTCGGGGGGAGCGCAGACAGAGGGCGTGGGGCCTGGGGGGGGGGGGGGCGCAGACACAGGCAGAGCAGTCCGTGTCCAGTTCCAGTGCACAGGGGCCACTGCGGCTCACAGAACTGCGTGTCCTGCTGTCTTGGGGGCTGGGGAAGGGGCTGGCGGCTGGCTCCTCCCCTGGGGATGTGGTGCTGTGTTGCGCTGTATCCCACAGCAGTGCATAGGGCATGTGTCCATCAATGTTTTTTTTTTTAAATTTGAGACTCATGCCTAGTGTTTTCATAATACACATTATTCAGAACTTTTTAATATAATTTTTAAAAAGATTTACTTCAGACACAGAGTTAGAGAGGGAGAGACAGAGAGAGAGGTCTTCCACCCACTGGTTCACTCTCCAAATGGCCGCAACAGCCAGAGCTGGGCCAATCTGAAGCCAGGAGCCAGGAGCTTCTTCTGGGTTCCCCACGCAGGTGCAGGGGCCCAAGGACTTGGGAATCTTCCACTGCTTTCCCAGGCCATCAGCAGGGAGCTGGATAGGAAGTGGAGCAGCCAGGGCTCGAACCGGCGTCCATGTGGGATGCTGGTGCCGCAGGCGGAGACTTAGCCTGCTACGCCACAGTGCTGGCCCCTCTTCACGAAGTTTTTGAAGACTGCACCTGCCTAGGACGCAGCACTGCTCTCATGCTCTTGACGGGTGGATCGGAGATCAGACTGGGGCGTCTGTTCCCTGCTCTCAGAAAACGCCGTTGCATGGTCATGTGACACCTAGTGTGTCTTACACCTTATGTGCCAACAGCATCTTCAGTCTTCTCTTAGGATGATACAAGAAAGAAGGTGTGGCACTGGCTCTGTGGTGTGGCAGGTAAAGCCGCCACCTGCAGTGCTGACATCCCCTATGGGCGCAAGTTCAAGTCCCGGCTGCTCCACTTCCAATCCAGCTCTCTGTTGTGGCCTGGGAAAGCAGTAGAAGGTGGCCCAAGTCTTTAGGCCCCTGCACCTGCGTGGGAGACACGGAAGAAGCTCCTGGGTTCAGATTGGGGCAGCTCTGACCCTTGTGACCAGCTGGGGAGTGAACCAGCAGATGGAAGACCTCTCTCTCTGCCTCTCCTCTCTGTGTAATGCTGTCTTTCAAATAAATAAATAAATCTTTAAAAAAAAAAAAAAGTACAGTGCTAGAGACAGAAACCGTGGAAATCTCACGGCTGCTTGTTGGAGACCGAGCGCCGATTTGAGTTGGGGCCCAGTAGACCCTGTCAGCTTATCACGTGTGTCATCAGTTTGCACTTAGAATTCAGAATGGATGTGTTGAAGTCATGATCTCAGGGGAAGCAGAGGCAGGACAGATTGCGGGAGCCCGGGGGCCGGGCGGGGGGCCAGGCAGGGGGCCAGGCTGGGGCTCTCACGGCTGCCGTCGTGTCCCGCGTGTTCTGGGAGTGGAGATGAGTGAGGCGGAGGCGGCAGCCAGCGGCAGCCCAGCCGTCCTTGGGTTTCTCCCGCTGCTGCTCGCAGCCTCGCTGTGACTTCGTGCGTGGGGGCGCGGGGGGCACTGCCCGAGTCCATCTGACATCACCTGAACCTGTTTGTCTCCTCACAGTTTGAACAAGAAAACCAGCGGCTCATTGGGGAGATGAACAGCTTGTTTGACGAAGTGAGGTATGCATGCAGCTCCTTGTCGGCTGGCGTCTGGCTTCTCCGGGGCTGAGGGCTGTGTTTATTCACTGTGGTGACTGGGTGTCCATGCCTGGCCCCTGGGGTTGGGAGCTGGGGGCAGGGGAGCTGCCCCAAACCTCCGTCATCTAGAGAGGATCAGTGGGTGGTGGCGTGCTGCCCTAGGATGGTTTGCACCACCCACTGGGCTCAGGCCTGGGCAGGAACGTGACAGTGGGCAGCCTCCCCGCGCGGCTCCACAGTCACCGCACTCATACGCAGGAGCCGTCCTTGCCCTCTCGTGCCGGCGCTTAGAGGCCCTGGGTCTGTGGAGGCGCTTGGAGCTTCCGCCTCCGCCCCCTGCCCGCCTGTGGCTGCTGTGTTGGAGCAGCAGTCCGTCTCTGCCCGTGTGGCTTCCCCCCAGACACACACCCGCCCCTGAAGCAGGCCCACGCTCACGCTCCACTGCCCAACCAGAGAGGGGTTCCCCTTGCAACACGGAGTGGTGTTGGCTGGAGTGTGTATGCGTCCATCTTTCACCCGCTGCGCGTGCGCGAAGCTGGGTCGTCCCCGTGCTCTGCCAGCACGTGTTGCTGTGGTCACTGGGCAGACATGGGACTTGACCAGAGCTTTGCGTTTTGTAGCTGGGGCCTCACTCTACACCCCGGCCCATAGGCAGGGGCCGCAGCACGTGGCCACCCCTTGGGGCCAGGGTCGGTTGACAGGGCAGTGTGCTGGGAGGGCTGAGCAGTGAACCAGTCCCCACTTCCCCAGGCGACGTGGCGCGCCCCTCCCCGCTCCTGCCTATCCCTGGGCGTGGCGCTCCTGTTAGACCGGGCACTGTTGGTCACTAAGTAACCTGCTGATTCTTCTTTTCTTGATAATCTTCACGAAGGCAAATCGAAGGGAAAGTGGTTGAAATTTCCAGACTCCAAGAGATATTCACGGAAAAGGTGTTGCAACAGGTAGGGAAGCAACAAGAAGCCCAGAACTCAGGGATTCCTCGTGGACCCCCGCAGGCGTGGGCGGAGGCCGTGCTGCCAGCCAGTGAGCGTTTCCCCCGCTCCTCAGTCGGCTTCCCAGCACAGGTCGGGGTGGCAGGGGGCTCTCCGTGTGGGCAAGCTGGGTGGCCCCCAGACCCCAGTTTCCCATCTGTAAATGGAGGGACCCTGCAGGTTGCTGTCAGAGTCAGAGGTGACCTGGTCGGGTGAGGCGTGTGGCAGCAGGCAGCAGGCAGCAGGTTTGCACTCGGCTGGCTCCTCGGTCCTGACCCCCACCCCCACCCCGTGCTGGCCCCGCCACCTCTGTCCCAGCCTCGCGGGAGGGGGACTGTCCTCCTGCGTGAATCCCCGTGTTGCCCCTACCTGCCAGCGCCTGGCCCTCTTGTCTTTAGTGCCCAGAGAGGAAGGGCTTGAAAGACAAACTTGGCTTTCTCAGTGCGTCGGACTGGCTGCTTGGTTCATCAGAGCAGTTCTCTCTGGGCCGCAGCCGGAGGCGGCCACTCTGAGCAAGGACGCAGCTCCAGGGCGCTGTCCCCCACAGCCTTGGGGGACTGCTGACGGTGTGTGTCCGCCAAGACGGCGGCCGGCACCAGCTCAGCCGCGTGACACACCGAACAGGCAGACGAGGTGTGTCCCCCACGCACCGGCTTGCTCCAGGGTCCCCCCACACCGTGTGCCCGGGAACGGCCTCTCCCGAGCTCTGTTCCTCCTCCGTGGGAGGGGTCTGATGCCTGCGGCCTCCCGTGACACACCTGGCCCGTGGCAGGCTCTTGATAGGTAGGGACTGTGGTTACTTGTAGCCCTGTAGCCAGTAGCCACTGGCAGGGCGCACTCCTCCGTGTCTCATGTACGGAGAAATGCAGCGAGGTCGCGGCGTGACGCATGCAGTGGAAGTCAGAACTGCACCGCTCTCAGAGCCGCGGGCCACCGACACGGCGACAGCCGCTCCTGAGGGGCTGCGCAGAGCCCTAGACTGTGGCTCAGACTCCTCGTGGGGAGGGACAGCCGACTGGCTTTCCTCCGGCAGTGCCGCATCAGCCAGGGGTCTCTGGAGCCTGGGCTGGTGTCGCACGCCCTGTCAGGAGGGGCCGGGCAGTGGGCGGGGCCACAGGCCCCACCTCTCTGTGTGTTCAGAGTCAACCTCTTCCGTGAGCGTCCTGCATCCCGTGTGGATTTTCAAGTTTTAGCCTAGATTAAGACACGCTGGTAAAGCAGAAGCCCTGCTCTTGAAGCTAGCATGCGTGTTCTAGCACGCACCCGCTTAGCTGACTGCTCTGGACTTGAGAGACAGACAGGGACAGCCCCCGGCCTGTGCTGGCCACTCCTGGACAGGAATCCCTGAAAGATGTGCCGGTCACCTGGTGCGTGCAGCCCAGGTGGGGGTGGGCGAAGAGCTCAGCACGCGGCGGACAGTGGGAGGTCTGCGCTCGTCCGGCCCCGTGGCTGCTCTGGGCCTGTGGGCGAGGTGGCAAAACCCGAGCCCAAGAATCCCCTGCAAGATGTGGCCCATGCCTACCCCGGGGGCGCTGGTGCCTACCGGGGTCGCTGTGAGGGCCGCCGACTGGGCCCGTCTCGGTCACGGCGTGTGCTCTGTGAGGGCCGCCGGCTGGGCCCGTCTCGGTCACGGCGTGCTCTGTGAGGGCCGCCGGCTGGGCCCGTCTCGGTCACGGCGTGTGCTCTGTGAGGGCCGCCGGCTGGGCCCGTCTCGGTCACGGCGTGTGCTCTGTGAGGGCCGCCGGCTGGGCCCGTCTCGGTCACGGCGTGTGCTCTGTGAGGGCCGCCGGCTGGGCCCGTCTCGGTCACGGCGTGCACTCGGAGGGGACCTGAGTGCGTGTCCCACCCTCCCACAGGAAGCGGAGATTGACAACATTCACCAGTTGGTGGTTGGAGCGACCGAAAACATCAAGGAGGGCAACGAAGACATAAGAGAGGTGGGTGCTGTTTGGGGCCCCTGGGACTGGTGTGGCGCAGGGCCGATCTCGCCCCTGTGTAGCCGTGCGGTCTAGGTCAGTCCCAGCCGGGCCACCTGGTCTGAGACCCTGGCCCCTCCGGCTCTGTGGAGAGGCAGGTGCTCATCACCCTCAGTAGGAGTGAGGTGGGGGCGGGGCGGGGCTGGGGGCACCCCTGCAGCGCAGGCTGGCTCCCTGCACCGGCTGAGGACATGGAGGAGCTCGCTGGCCCCTTGGGCCAGAGCCTGGCCGCTGTCTGTGGCCGGCCCCAGCCATGTTTCCTGATGTGGGACCCCCACTGGGTCGCTGCGCTGCTGGAGCCTGGGACCCTGGGACCCTGGGACCGAGGTGGTGTCCAGGGAGTCGTGTTCTGGGAGCGCTGAGCAGAGGGGCAACACCGCTGTGTCTGCTGACGGAAGCGGAGCCCGCTGTCGGTTTCCCCTCTGACGAAGCCGCCTGCTACGGCGAGCGTAGAACTGAGCGCGGCTACACCGAGCCGGGGAGCCTGTGTGACGGAAACGCCACACCCCTCTCCCCACCAGGCCATCAAGAACAACGCCGGCTTCCGCGTGTGGATCCTCTTCTTCCTCGTGATGTGCTCCTTCTCCCTGCTCTTCCTCGACTGGTACGACAGCTAGCCGGCTCGGGCGGCCTGGCGGCGTGTGCCTCTGCACGTCTCTGGCACTGGGGCGTGACTGTCACCAGGGTGTCAGAGCCGCTCCAGGGAGAGGGGCCTGAGCCACACCTGCGGATTCCCACGCGGAGCGACACCCAGACCTGTGTCCTTGGCCGAGCGGCTGGGAAAGAACATGACGAGCACACACGCAAGTGGCCTGTGCAGCAGTCACTGGGTGGGGGTGGGGAGGGCTCGGGGAGGGGCGTTAACCACCTGACGGCGAGGCTGCCGGCCGGGCGCGGCTCTGACCCTGCCCGGCCCCGGAGCTCCAGGGAAGAACGCGTCTAGTGACGGCTCTCACGAATGCCTGCTCCCTTGTCTCTGCACGCTTCCTGTCTGCCCAAGTCAGCAGATGCGTGGTCTGAGAGAATTCCCACCTGCCTTGTTCATCCAATAAATCTGGTGACGGCCCTGTTGTGTTGTCGGTGAGTTACCCACCAGGCCCTCGGCCAGAGCCGCCTGGCCCGACCCCGCCCAGAACAGCTCCCGGCAGGGGCAGCCAGGGCACGTGCGGCCTGCTTTCCCATCACTGGGTCCATGGAAGTGTGGGCCTACTGCCCCGACCCCCAGAGATGTCGGCAGGGCAGCAACTGTTACAGCCAGAAACAAGGCCTGAGTCGTCGGGGGGGGGGGGGGGGTGCGCACACGGTCAGTGGCAGCAGCAGCACCGGTGGCCTAGCGTCCCTGCACAGAGTGGGCGTGGCGAGTGTGCGGCCTCTGCTGGTACACTCGCTGTGCCTGCGCCCAGGGCAGCACTCGCCCACCTGCTGGGGGCATGGGTGGCCATCATCTTTGATGTCGCTAAGCGTATTCCGGGGAGCAGCAGTGGGGCTGACCGTGGCCCCCGGGCCGGCCTGCACTGTCGTTTATTTCTGACCTCAGCTGTGTGACTTTCGACGCGCCCGCCAGGAACAGCACAAACAACATGGAGAAGGAGGCTGCGAATATCTTTTTTTCTATTTAATTGTCTTACACATTTAGTTTATCTAACTGGTGGTTTTTGTAAACATTTGAATGTCAAGATTCAAATTGAAAGGTGATTCTCTTACAAAGGTTGTGGATTGAAATGTCATTGTATCTGCAAGGTGCCACACCCGACCCCCACCCCCAAACACCCCCCCAGGCCTCCCGGCCGTGTCGCACGTCAGGGGTTACAGCCGCTTCACAGGGAGAATCCAGGAGCCCTGCTGCTGAGCCGTGCGGGTCCACCTTCCCCACCCGTGTTTAGAAACCGACTTTCAGACCGCGCCGCGTGTGCCGACCCACCCACCTCGGGCAGGCAGAGGACCCGTGGCGTTTCTTGCCTACAGGGAGGCCCAGGGTCTCCCCTGCCCCCTGCCCCGGGGAGGGGACGGTGACCCGCTGCTGGTCCCTGGTACTCTGTCCCCCTTCCCCCGAACACGGCTGCTGAGCAGTGGGCGAAGCATGGAGCCTGGCTCGCGGCCCGCCGAGCAAGCGCCCGCCCGGGCATGGCTGGGGTAAGGTTTGCTCGCGGCAAGTGGCTCAAAACAATCAGTTCATGAGACGGGCCGTCTGTCTGAAGTCCGCAGCCCTGGCCTGTGCAGTGGACGCAGCCGTAACCCGCTGAAGGGGCTGACGGAGGCCCCCTCAACGTGAGGCCAGGGCCTGCGCACTGCGGAGATGCGCTTGTCTGCCCGTGGGGGTCGGCAGCGAGTCTTATTTGCAAAGCAGCATTAGCGACAGAAGCGATTGCACCGTGATGAGTAACCTCTACATTATCAGTGATTCTACTCATGAAATGGCCCTCGCAGTCCCTCGGTTCCCTGCAGGTGGCACGGTGTCAGGAGCCCGCCCCGCCGCCTAGGCCGACTTCTCCGCTGCTTCCGTCTCCTGCTCGGACAGCTTCTCCTCCGACAGGACCGACATCCAGGGTGACACGGAGCGGGTGACGCTCTGCTTGGCCAGGTTGTAGTGGTTGATGACGGTGTAGAACTTCTCCCGGGCGCTGGAGTCCTGCTCTGCGTAGTAGCTCTCCAGGCCCTCCGGGACGCACTGCGTGTTCTGCAAGACAAGCGGCCGCTGAGCAGGCTCACCCTTGGCCACTCACGGACACGGGAGACCCGCACACGCCTGGACGGGCGGGACTCGGGCTCCCAGAGCGTCCGCCCACGAAGTGCCCTCGTCAGTGGCTTTGAGCCTACGAGGACACGGTGACGCTTCGGACCCGGCCACAACAGCCACTTCAAGGAGGGAAGGGAGCCGAGCAAGGCTCTGCTTGTGCTGCGGTCCCAGCAGGTGCACCCGGGTGGAGGCCAGCGCTCAAGGCCAAGGAACCAGCGGAGAGGCCACGAGGCGGCAGGAGCCGCCGTGCATCGGATGAGAGGACCTTGGCGGAAGCTGCGCCCCACAAGCCCCTAGGCTCGTCCACGACGCTCTGTCACGTGAGCATTTTGAAGGCCGGCCTACAGCTGCCACCCACTTGGGCCCCAAACAAAGCTGGCTGTGGGTCAGCGCAGGAGCTGCCTTGGCCCCGGCTCCCAGCCCCCAGGGGAGGGGGCCGTCTCCACACCGGTCACCCGCAGGGCACAGCGGGCAGGACTCTATTTCCCAGCCGGCTTTGCAGCCAGGCGTGGTCCCGTGGCTACAGCACAGCGGGATTCAAGTGGAGCAGGCTATGGACGGGCCGTGAAGGGAAGCTGTCCGCCCTGCGCAGGGCAGCAAGGGGCAGGGGCCCGGGGCTTCCGGACAACCCCACGGATCCCACCCAGCCTTCCAGCCTGGACGGACCCCCGACCTGCCTAAGCTACTGGGACTGGCGTCTGTGGGGAGGAGAGGGACGTGGTGCGGCTAGGCCAGGGCCTCTGGCTGTGGCCATCAGGCCCTGGGAAGGGATTGAAAACTCCAGATTCTTGGGCCCTCCCTGCTCAGCCCTCACTCGGCCCATCTGTGCTGCCGGGACCCCCAGTTTAGACACCTCCCGTGGAGTCTGGTTTGGCCCCAGAGTCCAGCATCTTGGCCAAGGCCTCCGTGCTGGGAAGTGTGAGACCTGTTGCTGGTCCTCAACAAGGAAACCTTGAGCGTCCACCCCACGGCCTAGGCAGGTGCAGGGGGCAAAGGGGGGCTGCCTTCCCCCAGGCCCTTGACCATCGGGCTCTGCACCAGGCTGCTGCCCGGACTCAGTCGCCCTGGGGAGCCTCCTCGGGCCCGAGAGCTGGGCTCTGGCTCTGTAAGCTCCAGCAGGTTGACTGGGCCTGCTCCTGGAGGGCATTCAGCCGACCCCAGCAGCAAAGGGGAGCCGGGGCTGGGCCGCCACTGCCGGGCTACACGGGACTCTGCAGGCACATCCTCTCCCGGTGAGGTGAGTTCCACCGGCGGGGGGGCGGGGGGGGGTCAGAACTGGAGAGCGAGGTGGCTCTCCAGGGCCACGCAGGTGAGTGGGAGAGCTCGGCCCCACCCACCCGTTCACCCTTCCAAGGTGCTGACCTCAACTTCCCTCCCCCACACGTAGAGGGGTGTGGGTAGGTCCTCCACTGACCGTGACCAGCAGTCAGGCCCCTGCCCTCGCACACGGCCCCAGCCACCATCACTCCTCTGCATGACCAGCTCAGTGCCCTCAAAGGCAGACTAGGGGACTCTGACAGAAGGGCTGGAGCTCGGGCAGCTGGGACCACAGTGGGAGTCCCAGCTGCCACCAGAGCCAGGCCTAACGCCGCAGCCTTCACTAGCCAGGGCCAGGGGGGCGCCAGGCCGCAGCTGCCCCCTTGGAATCCAAGACCCTTCTCTGCCCCCTGTGCTCTGTAAGCCCAGCGCCATGGCCCAGGCAAACCCTGGCATCTTTCCTGCTTGGGCTCCGTGGCTACTGCCTCTCAGAGGGAAGCCACCAGTTCTGTGAAGGTGTGGTGGGCTCCGCCCCTGCTGCCGGCCTGCCGCGGGGGGTGGGGGGAGGATGGAGTGGGAGGGCTCTGCTCCAGCTCTGGTGTGTATGGATCAGACGTACCTGCAGGCCCCATGTGCGCAGGCCAGGGGGCTGTTGGACCTGGGCCCATGGCACCAGCTGGGGTCACTCGAGTCTGCTCTCAGCCTCAGTTCTGTCATTGATAAAATGGGGCAATGTGTCCCACTGCCAGATGGCGGCGAAGACTAAAGTCCACACTGGCAGCTCAACTAGGACGTGGCCTCGGCCGCACAGCAGACACAGAGGTGGACAGCCTGGAGGGGCACAGCGAGGTGCAGCCCCACCTGGGCACAGGTGCACATGACACCCTGGAGAGGCAGTCCATCCTGGACCCGGGACAGCTGCCGGGGCTGTCACGGGCTGTACAGGGGAGCCAAGCCCTCTGGCCTGCCCTGCCACCTCCCCTGACCTCTACCCACCACTCACCAATGCTCGGGAACACGTGGGCACCTCGGTGACAGCAGGGGCCACCAGCCAGCACCTGCCGAGCAGCCACTATGCCCTCCTGGCGCCAGCCCGGGGTGAAGGACCCCGGAGTCGCCGATGCCTCCCGCACAGGACATGGCAGCAAGCCAACGCAGGGGTGGGGACAGGAACCCCTGGGGGCTAGGGATGGCTTCCCAGGGGAGAGGAGCTAGGAGGGGTGCTCCTGGCGCTCCCCACTGGCTCGGGAGGGGAGGAGAGGCGGGAGCTGGGTTGGATGCGGAGCTGGTCCCCAGCCTCTCGGGGCACATCTCTCACCTGTGGAATGAAGCCAGCGACCCAGCCGCCTCCCCAGTACCTGCGTCGCTAAGTGCTGTTCTAGGAGCCCCTCGGTGGGCAGGATAGAAGGGCACAGCCAGCAGAGACAGCTCGGGGGCTTGGCCAGAAACTTAGACCTTCCTTGTGTTTACCATTTTTCTAAAACTCCTACATCTTTATGATAAAAATATGCAGAGGTGGAAACCTGCATCCTGCCCGGCCCAGGTGGCCTCACCGCATGCCCTGGGTGCCCTCGGCACTGCCGCACGGAGGCGCCCGGCAGGAGGGCTGTGCCGTCAGCCGCCGAGTCTCCCACGTCTGGCTCAGGCTCTCTGCTCTTGCCCTTGCCCTGCCTCCCAGATCCGGTCTTCTGGTCTGTCCCCATGCCCTGGCCGCCGGACCCTCCTGCCCGCACAGCAGACTCCTCAAGTCATCTCACTGTCCCCGCCTCTCCCCTCCAAGCTCGGTCTCCCCAGGCGACCTGAAGGGTCGTCCCCATCACGTCCCCTACTCCACGGCCTCTGCCTGGCACCCCCAGTGCCCTGCAGCCTGGCCACACACTGGCCCATCTCCCAGGGCCTGGGGCTGCCCCCAAGTGCCCGCCTGCTGTTCCTTCTGTGCTTGCAGCTCCAGCCAGTCAGGGCCAGCCCTCCCCACCCCATAGCTCCCCGCCTCCACTCTAGGGCCCCCAGGGCAGCAACAGCCACTGTGGAATAAAGCATGGATGAGGGCACGGGCGCCCTCTGCTGGGTGCACGTCCCAGAGCACAGCTCTGCCGCAGGGCCCCAGAGCCTCAGCTGGGCAGAAGCTGCAGCCTCCCGTCTGCCCGCCCGTCCCCGACCTGTCCATCCCTTTCTGCTCCTGACGCCCGCGCTCAGCACCCTGCTCACCTCTCCGCCTTTGTTCTGGCGACTGGCTGGAGTCTAGCACCTGCCCGGTGGGCGCCAGGCTCAGGCTTGTGCCATCAGGGCTGGCTGAGGGCCAGGAGCCCAGCCCCAGTGCAGCGGCCCCGGCGCAGCGGCAGGAAGGCCGGTCCCCGTGTGGCCATGCAAGGCCTTGCCCTCTTGCCCTCGGCTCCCCCCAGTGCATCCTTGCCTTTGTGGGGCCATGGTGCCATCCCTGCGGGTTCCTGCCTTCCCCAGACCCAGGGTCTCAGACCTCCCTGGTGCTCTCACTGTGCCCTCTGCCTGCCTGGCCTCTCCCGAGGCAGGGCCTCTAGCAAGGGCCCTCCGGCCCCAGGCCACAGAGCGCAAAGCCCCGCTGCTCTAGTGCCTGCCTCAGACCAGCTGGGAGACAGGACCGGCCTCGAGTTCAAGGGCGAATGCGAGGTGCGGCCCGGGGCCCTGTGGGAGCAGTGGAGCTTACCTTGAGGACGAAGCCATCCGGACAGGCGCGGTCATACTTGTACACCTTGTAGACGACCAGGAAGACGACACAGGTGAGGAAGGCCAGGGCAAAGAGGACCAGCACAGACACCTGTGGGCGGAGGCAGGGGCCGTCAGGGGCTGGGAAGGCAGCAGGACAGACACACAGACACACACGGGTGCACCTGCCCCAGGCACGCAGAGACGGGTTCTGAGGGAGACGTGCACCCAGGGCCAGACAGCTGGGGGCCCTTTAGACCATGTTAATGCCATTTTAATTCTTCACCATATCCTTATAGCACCTTCACTTTTTAAAATGTATTTTTACTGGGGCCAGCGCCATGGTATAATGGATAAAGCCCGAGTCCCGGCTGCTCTACTTCCTATCTAGCTCCCTGGCCCATCCAGGTCCCTGCTGCCCACATAGGTGACCCAAATAGAGTTCCAGACTCCTATCCATCCTCCTCTCTGTATAAATCTTTTTAAAGTTTGAGAGCGCGAGCGAGCTCCCACCTGTTGGTTTCACTCCCCAGCTGGCTAGGACTGGGTCAGGCTGGAGCCAGGAGCAGGAACACAATGCAGGTCTCCCACATGGGTCTGTCATTTTACCTTTTTTTTAAAAAATTATGTATGTATTCAAAAGACAGCAGAGAGAGAGATCTTCCATCCGCTGGTTCACTCCCAAATGCCTACCACAGCAGGGCCAGGCTGGAGCCAGGAGTTCCATCCAGAATTCCCATGCAGGTGGCAGGGGCCCAAGCACGTGGGCCATCCTCTGCCACACTCCCAGGCGCATCATCAGGGAGCTGGCTTGGAAGCAGAGCCGAGACACAAACCCAGGCACTCCCGTATGAGACGCAGAGCTCCCAAGAGGCAGCCGAGCTGCTGCACCGGGCGCCCACCCACTTCCCCTTAAGTGACTTATTCAGTAGTACAGACCCTGCGTGCAGGACCCGGGCTACAGCCACAGTTGGGCCCTGGTGCTGCTCACGCGGCTCACTGTCCGCTCAGCTTCACCCCCGACAACAGGAGTCAGTGCTGCTCACTGCTACATGCCTGGCACACAGCAGGTGCTCAATAGGTTCCCAGCACACAGTAGGTGCTCAGCCTGTGTTTGCAGGTGAACTCCACCAGCGAGAGGGGCGTGGAGGGGCAAGAACGTGTTGGACGAGAGGCTGGGAGGTGAGCAGACTGCCCTCCCCAGCCCAGGTGAGCAGTGGGAGCGCCCTGGTGCCCCAGGACAGCGGGAAGGAGGCGGAGGCGCGGGCGCTGGGAGCCAGCGAGAGCAAAGCTGCTCACTGCCCAGCTCCCCTGCTACCGCCCGGGGCTGCCAGGCCGCTGGGCTCCTTCCGCTGGCCGCACACAGAACCCTGCGGTCGCCAGGTCAGCGATGTGGCCAGAGTTGTCCCTGGAGTTCCTCGGGGCACGGCTGCAGGCAGAGTGCCAGGACGTCCCCACCCCCACCACGCCGCGCAGCCCCTGTTCTCTGTGGCAGGTCAGCAGGGCGTCCGGGGCAGACGCTGTGTGAGGAAGCCTCACGTGCTAGCGCCATGTTCGCCTGGAGGCCGGGACGCCGGCCCCGCCGAGAACCCTGGGGTCCCCGTGGATGACTTCCACGTGGGACCCTGTGCACCATCTGAGAAGCCCTGAGCCCCACCTGCCTGTGACAAAGGACGATGGCCCTGCCACCTCCCAGGGGCTGTCAGCTGCACGTGCCCCAGGGAGCCAGAACCCACACAGTCCCCCTCCAGTCCCAGGGCCCTCAATCTCCAGGCTGAGAACCATCACAGGCCGCATCCCGGCTACCCAGAGCCCCGGCCTTGGGAAGGAGGCTCAGCACCACGGGTGCAGCCTCAGGGCCAGACGGCCCCTCCCATCCAGTGCGCTGTCCGTGGTGCTGCAGATCCAGCCGGTCCTGCGGGTCCTCTCGCCACGTCCCTCAGAGCCCCTGGGCCCCCAGCCCGGGGTTGCTCCATCCCTTTTCCCTGCACAGCCCCAGCCACACCCCTGCAGACCCCTTGACTGGCAGGAAACCACCTCATCCCCTCCAAGCCCGCCCTCCCCACGGCTCCACCCCAGCCTGGCCTGGAGACACTTGCTGGGAGTGCCCCACCCTGCTCAGGCTGACACCCCCGACAGGGGCACAGCAACTGCGCTATATCTGACCTTGCCCTGCACACGGTGTCCAGGCGCAAGGGGGCAGGGGAGGAGGCACGTCCAGGCGCCCACCATTGGACCACAGCTACAGCCCACGTTCAAGCACACAGCCACATGGACTTGGGAGGCCGACCATGTGAAGTCAAGTTTTCCGGAGAAAGAAGAGGCAGCTGTCCCAGGAGCCCGGCAGCCCGGGCAGCAGCAGGGACTGGCCAGGGACAGCCACCGGCCCTGACCATACTCGGAGCTCAGTGGGGCTCAGCCCCTGCGGCTCTAGCTCCCTGGTCCACATGTCCAGGCCCCAGCGAGAGGAGCCATGTCCTAGAGCTGGCACAGGGGTCCACACAGCGGCAGGGCCCCGAGTGCCTGGCGAAGCGGGCAGGGCCCAGAGGCCTGAGGTGGCCCGAGACCTGGGTGCAGTGCACAGCACCTGGTCTGTCCAGCTTCCCTCTCTGCCCCAGGATCCCCAGTCTTCAGAACTGGGCCATGAGAACAGCTGGTGGGGTGCGGGGAGCAGAGGACAGAGATGCACCCACAGACGGCAACAAGAGGCCCTCCAAGTGCGGGTGCCTCTGCCTGCCCCGGGGTCTGTGAGTTCCCAGCGTGGCACCTCCCCCCACCCCCTGGCGATGGCGCCCTTCTAGAAAGACCCCAGCTGGCTCAGCGCTGGCTCCAGGCTCAGCCAGCACAACCTTGAGCAAGCAGGGTGCCTGTTGTCCCTGGGGACTGCGGGGGAGGGGGCAGGGCCTCCCAGCCTTGCAGGCTTCTCTGGAGAGTGACAGGGACCAAGCTTCCAGAACCTGCTGCGTCCCTCTCAGAAGGGATGCTGACGTCCGCCCCCAGCACCCGTGAGCATGACCTCATTTGGAAAGAGGGTCTCAGCAGGGGCAGTCGCACCGAGAGGAGGTCGCTGGGAGGGGCTCGAAGCCAACGTGACCTGTGTCGCTCATACACAAGGAAGCCTGGACACGCAGACACGCACGTGACCCCAGAGACCGGGCAGCACCAGGGCCCCCCGCAGCTCCCACCATGAGCTTGGACTTCCCACTTCCAGGTCTGGGAGGGAACAAACATCTCAGCCCCCCAACCCCGGTGTGGGGTCCCCCTCCCAGAAGCCGCAGGAGACGCACACAGCCCCCACACCAGGACTGAGCCTGGGGCCTCGGGTCTGGGCTGCCAGGGTCTCTGCGCCCTCCTGTGCACACGGGCCTCGCTGCCTCCTCTCCCCCAGCCCGGCCTCCAGGAAGGCGGTGGAACCCCCAGCCCTCTCCGGACACGTCAGCCAGCAGGCGTCGGCTAACCCGGCCCCTGCTTTTCCCTAATTTAAGGCAATTTTTTAAAAGGTGCGTCCCAGTTTGGAGGCTTTCAGGGACACCCCTCCCCCGCTGCCCCATGAGACAGTCAGGAATATTCCAGAACACAGAGTGACGTTACAGAACCAGCCATCCACAAAGCCTCCACGGGTGCCGACAGCCACGCCCCTCAGCCCCCGCCAGCAGCTGCCCCACCTCCCAAAACCACAGATGCTCTGCCCCAGAGGAGCTGGCCATGTGGCCAGGACCCAGTGAGACACCGGCTCAGCCATGCCTGGTGACCCTGGGGAGGCATCCATGGCAGCACTGCCCGGGTTTACAGAGGCCAAGGGCAGGACACTCGTGCCAGGCACACAGCGGGCTCCGAGCTGTGGGTTGCAAGTGGTTTGTCCCCAGAGGCTCACGTGCCGGGAGCCTGGTCCCCAGGGTGGCTGTGCTGGGAGGTGGGGTCTGAGCACTGTCTGCCTTCCTGCCTGACCCTGGGGCCTCTCCCGCTCACGCCGCCAGCCAGGACGTGCCCCCGAGCTGAGCCAAGGCGGGCTGACACCCTCGGGGCTGTGGCTCGGCAAGCATCGCGCCCTCTGACATCATCAAGTCGCTGGCCGCGGGGGTTCCCGGAAGCGGGGAACACACAGGGGCACAGCTCCTCCCACGACAGCGTGAGCCGCGTGCCACAGCGCCTGCAGCCTCCGAGCCGTGTCCACTCTGACACCCACCTAGCTCAGTCACACCCTCACTCTGGCCAACAGGATGTCCAACAGGATGTCCCAGCATTCCCCAGGGCCAGGGCAGCCACCAAGGAGGAAGCAGTGGCGACACCCCAGCCTGGACGTGGAGGAGCTGGGAGCCGCCCGTGGCTGTGGATGACTCGCACGAGCTCCCGGAGGCTCTGACGCCCGGGCCCTCCAGGGCGGGGCCAGGTGGCACCATCGCTCCGAACCCCGTGCACAGCCGAAGCTGCAACCTTGGGACAAAGGGAGGATCCCACGCCCGGGAAGACTCCCCAGGCGCCACACGGGGTGTATCCACAAGTGGACAGACAGGCCCAGGCGTGTTGCCAGCGGTCAGGGCCACCCCCCCCCCCAAACCACTGCTAATCCCTGCGCAGTGGTCTGAACGCGTGGCTCAAAGAAGCACGTGCAGCTGCAGGGCCGCAGGGCCTGGGGCAGGCAGGCGGCTCCTGGGGACGGCACAATTGGGTCAGCGGCGTCACTGCGGGAGGCGCCGCCTCCTCCCCTCCCCTCCCCTCCCCTCCTCTCTGTCCTGCCACAGAGGACACTGCAAGGCGGCCAGGCCCTCCGCAGGTGCTACACTGCCCGGCCCCGCTCCGATCTTGGCCTTCGCAGCTCCCAGAACCCAGGCTGTGCGTGTCCATCACCCGGCCCCGGGCTCAGGCACCTGTGTGAGCAGCACCGGGCAGGCCAGGACCCGCAGAAGCCTCAGCAGTATGGGCGCCGGGCTCTTCAGACGGGGAGGGGATCATCGCGAGCCTGAGAGACCCCCGTGTGGCCGCAGGGCAGAGACTCTGGGAGGCCCCCCCACCCCACCCAGGGTCTCAGGACTGCCAGCGCAGGGAGCTGTGACAGCCAGGGCTGCGATTCACGCCCTTCATGGGCAGGGCACCCACAGGGCCTGGGCCCTCCACACCCATGGGGACCTGGGGAAATATTTAGAGTTTCATTTGCTTCAAAATCAGGGTAAAAATACAGTGACGACGACAACGAACACAGACCCGGATCTCGTCTGGCCTGTGCCCGTCTTCAGGTCGAGGCAGTCACCACTTTCCTTCTGGACGGCGGGGGAAGGCACCCCAGAAGGCAGCACAGCTCGGGCCCAGGAGGCCCTGCCTCCTTCCATCCTGCAGATTCCGCAGGCGGCCAGGGGACGCTCCCGGGTGCTCCGGCCGTGGCCCCCGTGCAATCCCACAGGAGCCCGGGAGGCCCCGCTGCAAAAAAACAGCGTTTCTCACAGTGCTCAACACTTGTCTGCAGGAGACCACCTGCCAGGGACGGAGGGTGCGTGGGCATGTGTGCACATGTGGGCGTGGGTGTGCACGCATGTGCATGCCTGTGTATGTTGAAGCTGAGTCTACACTGTCCCCACTCTGTGCAGCTGTCAATCAAATCTCTATGCAAATGACGATGGGATGAATGGCAGCTACCAGCCAGGGTCTGCACCCTGCTGTGTGACCTCGGCACAGGCCAGCGGCTGCCGCCATGATAGGCTCTGTGCCTTTGACCTCTAAAGGGAGCCACAGGTCTTCTCGGAATGACACTTCCCACGCATGTCTCACTAACGCGGGCTTGTGAAGAAACCCGATCACACCCAAATACCGGTACTGAAATATTGCAAACACACAAATTTGCAGAACGTGTGTGTGCTTGCGTCTTTAACACACGGAACAAGATCTTTTAAATACCGTGACTTCCACAGAATGAGACGCGCAAACACCGGCCCAAGACCTTGACACGCGCGGGTGCCTTGCACAGGCTGCAAAGTCAGAGGCCCGGTGGCACGCCTTGCAGTGCGTTCCCCACGTTGTGTGTGCACTGAAGACTATAAAACTCTGCTGAAGGAAATGAAAGAAACAAATGCCTGTGTCATGGGCTCCGTACCCAGGATAGGACGCCCCACTCCTGATTTCCAAATACATGACCACGCCACAGCAGCCAAAGTGCCACAGTGCTGGGCTGGCGTGAGAGAAGACACGGGCCAGCGAAATATAACTAGAAGCTGGGAAACACCTTGTGTGTCCACCTCTGATGGAGCCAAGACCACTCACTGCTACGACAACTGGACACCCACCCACAGAGCAATGGAGCTGGACCCCAAGCCAGCCTGAAAGAAAACAGACATTCATAACCTTGGATTCGGCGGTGTTGTCCCAGATATGACATGAAAAGCACAAGCAACAAAGGCAAAATAATGAATATAGATGTTACAACAGATAAAAAATAAACTGTTGAGTTAGGAAGAAAGTAAAAAAAAAAAACCCAGAGAACGTAGTAGAAAATATCTGCCAACCACATGTCCTCAAGGGCCTAGTGTCCAGAGTATATAAGAAACTCTTAAGAACTAAATAACAAGACCATCCAACAAAAATGGGGAAAGATCTGAAAAAGTCTCCAAGGACAAATGGCCAACAGGCACAGGAGGATGTGCAACACCAGTAGTCATGGCAACATGAATCCGAACCACAGCGAGATACACCTCATACCCACTGACACGGCTGCAGTAAAAATCATCGCAGGACCGGCACTGTGGCGTAGTGGGTAAAGCTGCCACCTGCAGCGCTGGCACCCTGTATGGGCGCCGGTTCGAGTCCCGGCTGCTCCTCTTCCCATCCAGCTCTCTGCTGTGGCCTGGGAAAGCAGTAGAAGATGGCCCGAGTGCTTGGGCCCCTGCACCTGCACGGGAGACCCAGAAGCTGCTCCTGGCTTTAGATCGGTTCGGTTCCAGCCACTGCGGCCATCTGGGGAGTGAACCAGTGGACGGAAGACCTCTCTTGCTCTGTCTCTGCCTCTCACTCTGACTTTCAAATAAATAAATAAATCTTAGAAAACAACAACAACAACATAACCAGCACCAGAGGAGCTGGCGAAGTCGGAGCTGTGTACGCGGTGGAGGAGGATGTAAAGTGGCACAGCTGCTCTGGAAACCAGCTCGGCCGTTCCACGATGCAGAAACACGAAACCACCATGCAAACCGACAATTCCACTCCTGGGCGTACACCCGAGAGATTAAAAACAGAGGCTCCAGAAAAACTGGCGGGTGAGTGTTCAGGCAGCACGCCTCCCGTCAGCCAAAGGTGGGAAAAGAACCAAACGTTTTCCAACAGATGAACGGATGGAGCAACACGCCATGCGTCCATAACAGGGAATACTATGCAGCCACAAAAAGGGGTGCACCTGCTACCACACGGCTGAACTTGCAGACGCCGCGCCCAGTGTAAGAGGCCGCCTAAGCCCACGCTACAACAGACGGTGCAGAAGAGGTAAACCCACGTCCACCAGGGGTGTTGCAGTGGGGTCTCCTTTTGGGGCGATGGTGGCGGGACAGCAAGGCGCATGCGCTCCATGGCACTGAACGGTATCACTGGAGTTCATTTCCTCTTACGGAGAGTTTGCCACAATTTAAAAAAAAAAAAATGGGCCAGAGGAGGGGAGCGGGACACCGAGGGGGTCACAGGACGTCGGGGGGATCCTGACTCGCACAGGTGAGGCAGGAGAGACACAGGAGTAGCCAGGAGCAGGCAGGTGCTAATGGGCCAGGGCGAGGAGGGGCCGTGTGGCCCAGGGGGCGGGGCAGGCTTCAGGGACGGTCGCTGCCCCCCCTCCCCACTGCTCTGACCGCCCTCACTCACAGCAGTGCTGCGAATGACAAGGCCAAGGCCAAGGCCAAGGCAGCACACTGGATCTCGGAGCACTCACCAGGCCTATGCGTTGGGCAAAACCTCCCTTGACTCCCCCGTGCCCAGCTGTTCTCTCCTGTTGAAGCCTCCTGGGACCACTGCCCAGCGGGGTAGACAGGGGCAGGGAGTCCACAGCAGTAGAGGTGTCCCCCACCAGGCCCCTGGCACGGAGTTCACAGCGTGCCAAGCGGGTGTGGCTGGAGATCCCACTGCCGCCCCTCTCACTGAGTGACCTTGGGCCTGCTGCCTGATCCCTAACGGGCCACGTACAACATCGCCACGGCAAGGTCAGCCTCCAGACGCCGTGACTAAGAGCGCAGGAAGGGCACTCGGGAGCTGGGAGCTGGGAGCTGGGAGCTGGGAGCCCGGCAGGCAGCGGGTCGATGGCTGAGCCCTCCCACCCCCGGGGGGAGGGGAGTGGCAATGAGCATTTGTGCTGAGTAATGCAGTAAAAAAAAAAAAATGATCTTGGAAGACGAGGATGTCTCCTACATCCTCAAGTGTTTCCAGCACTAACTATTGTAGGGACCCCACACAGAAGTGAACACACATCCCCGAGATGACTCAGCCCCCCGTCGGCCGATTCCGGGTGCAGCCCCCCTGGGCAGCCGGGCTGGGAGCCCGGGGCTCTGCCTCAGCGCAGGTGGGCAGCCAGATCCCGCGAGGTGCTCAGCACAGCCAAAGGTCACCACTGGGGACGTGCCAATGTGTTCCCAGGACCTCTGCGTGAAGACCCCCCGGCCCCCCACTGCCGAATGCCAAGGAGTCAGCATAAACAGTTAACTAACGCCCAGGGTGACTGAGAGCTGGAGACAGGCGTGCACACAGGTGCTCAAGGTCACCAAGGACATGAGATGCAGACAAGCGCCCACAGAATCACGCGTGACCGGGTGCCAAGGGTCACCCTCCTGGAGCACCGATGGCCAGCTGAGTACCCCTCAGGAAACCGCCCGCGACAGGTGCATGAACCCACCGACCCTCCACTCTCCAGGCCCTGGGGGCAACGCGGCCGAGGCCAGGGTGTGGCTGTGGGCCCCATCCTCCCAGACAGCCGGGGGCGCATGACACCCAGCCCCTGGCAGCCCCTGGCCGTGATAGGGGATGTGCAATTTGAAACGCTGAGGTTGGCTCATGCAGGAACCATCCCAGTCCGTGTTTATCCCGAGCGTCAGCCTCCTCCCGCTTTCCCCTGGAGCCCAGCCTTTCCACCCATGCTGCACGGAGCCCACAGAACCCCTCCCCAGGGGCAGTTGCCTAGCAACCAGCCCAGCCAGCAGGCAGCCAAGTGTGTCGTCCCCGGGTGAGAGTCATAAAGCAACATCCAGAAAGACGTGCGTCTCCAGGATGCCACCCAGAGGTGCACGCTGGCGCTCACTGCTGGCTTGGCGTTGCAAGATCTGAGAGGCAGGACTGCGTTCCTGAGACGCGCCCCTGGACGGGGAGAGGACCAGGGCCGAGGCTGGGGAGCCACGGGGAAGCCACGGCATCACCAGTGGGACAACGAAGCCCTTCTGCCCCAGCCAGAGGTGGCTGAGCCCTGGGCAGAGGGCACACCCTGGCTGGGCAGGGCAGCTTCCGTGCCACCCTCCTGCTCCCCGGCCGGAGAGGCCCCCACCTCAGGCAGCCACGGCAGCAGCACGCTTCGCCCCGTGCACGCACACGGAACAATCGAATGCCGAGAGGACGTTGCAGAAGGGCGGGCGCCCCAGCACTTCCCAAGGGCTGCCGCTCTGCCCGGTGCCCGACGCACCCCCGTCCACTGCTCACCCCACAGCAGGTGCAGGGGGCCAGGTCAATGTCCCCTGTTCAGAGGGGCCTGGCACAGGCAAAGGCAAGCGGCACCCTCAGAACCCAAGTCGCTCAGCTGTGAGAGTCTGGCCCACGGCATCCCGGTCAAGCTACCAGCCCAAGGCTCCCAGGGCAAGGTGCCAGGCTCCGATCCTGCCGCCAACACTCCTGACGGGGTGGTCTGGGGCAGGTCCAGCCCCCGGCTTGGTGGGAACAAATACCCCAAGGTGGCGGGCGCATGATGAGGGCCGCCACTAAACTCGCTCAACAGGCGGGAGCCCCGCAAGCAGACCCTGGAAGTCTGGCCAAGTCCCCCTCGCTGGGAGGCCAGCAGCTCCATTAGTCATCCATTTACTTATCAAACTGTTACTGAGTGTGCATTAAGTGCCAGCGAGGAGACGGGTCAAGGAGCTCTTCCCAGGGCGGCACGCAGGGGCTGGGGGGTAAGCTCCGCCTGCACACTCAGTCCTCGCGCCTTCACCGGGGCTCACGGTCTCGTCTCGGGGGGTTGCCGTGGCCTGCTGCCCTTCCCGGGCCACCGATTGGGTCGAGGGGCCTTTGCTTCAAACAGCCACCCCTCCGGCCTCTCGGGGACACCTGGTCCCAGGCCTCACACTCAACCCAGAGGAGAGAACCTGGGGGCAGAGGGGCCCGGACACTGGCACAGGAGGAAGAGGCGAGGGAAAGGAGGCTTGCTCTGGGAGCAGGTGCAGCCCCGGAGCCTGCGCTCAGCCCAGGCTGCGGGAGTGGGGAGGGGTGACGTGTGCGTGCTCTCTGCGGGGCTCAGGCAGGAGACGGAGGGCACCGGGCGGCACAGCGCTGGCAAGGCTTCCGAGTCAACAAAAGGGAGAGGATCTTAGGGTCTGTAGAAGCGAACAACGCAGCAGCCTGGGGGGCGGGGGGGGGGGCACCCAGAGCAAACCTGTGCAGCAAAGCTGGGTGAACCCTGGGGCTGCAGCCAAGAGCCTTCTGCCTCAGTTTCCCCTTGGTCATGAAATGGAGATACCAACAGTGCCCACCCGGGAGGCGTTTATGAAGATGATGCGAGACAGTCAGCACAGGTCCGGGAGCCAAGTGTGGCCCCCGCTGGTGGGGTGGGGGCACTCGAGAGCTGCCAGGTGCAGTCACTGCTCATTGGGAACAGTGAGGGTGAGGTCAGTACCAACCCAGAGGCTTCCTGGAGGAAGTGGCAGCTGAGGCAGCAGTGGAAGGAGGCAGGAGGTGGGGGTCACGTGGGGGTCCCAGGAGATGTGGTGGACACGCAGGCTTTGGGACCGGAGTCACGAGGAGGAGCCCAGTCCCCCGGGACCGCACAGTGTCATCAGCCAAAGGGGTTAATGGTGCCGCCTTCAGGGTGTGGGATCACCAAGGAGGCCACAAAGCGGTGGCCTAGGAGCGTGCCCAGCGGGTCTATGCGTAACCAGGGCAACAGGCTCATCACTCGTCACAACCCACTGAGCACCTGCTGGGTCCCTCAGTACCTCGCCTCCTTAGAGGCAGGGCTCCTGCCACCTGAGCCAGTCCACTGGGAGGGGCACGGAGGAGCCAGGTAACCGCACGGTCCCAAGCACAGCGACCACGGGCCCTGGTGGCAAATGTGCGTCAGCTGGGCCTTAGGCGAGGGACCTGGGGACCTGGTCCAGGCGAGCATTCAGGAGACACACCAAGGCGTCGGGGCCAGGGGGCGGAGCCTGGCACACGACAGGCACTCGGTAGACAAAGGAGCAGTGGCCCAAAGGCTCTGTTCACTCCTTGCTCCGTGAGGACCTAAAATGCCAGGGCACAAGATGCGCTCAGAAATCTGGGGCGCCTGACACCATGACCTTGGCACCCAGGTCACTGGTGCCTTACCCAGAAGGAGCAGCAGCCGATCCCTGCGTGCACACGGAGGACAGGCGAAGCGGCAGTGGAGGAGGCAGAGGCCCATTGCCTGGGTCCTGGCCATGAACCTCAAGTACGGACAGACAGCTGTGCCACGGGAGCATCTCGGCACACGCCCGTCCTCACACCAGCAGAGGTCCCCGCACCTCAGTTTCTCCATCTAGCAGCGGGCAAGAGTGTGGGAGGATCACGGGAGCCAACTCAAGGGAACACACTGCACCCGCACCAGGCACCCGTGCTCCTGGGTTCTCCCTGGCTTCCCCACTCTCTCCACGAAGGCGCCCACCTCCCTGGCCGCACCGCCATGACCCGCCTGGGAGGGTTCCAGGGAGACCAACCAGCACACAGTGTACAAAGGGGCCGTGCAGAGCCGGGGCGTGGCCTGTGCGCCCGGGCACGCTGCTCCACGTTAAGTGGGGGCACCAGTGAGCCAGCCACTCTTCAAGGCCTGGGGGCCCCTGGCTGGCTCCCGAGCCCCGTTCTGAGTCTGAGCGAAGTGGCCATTTCAAATCCTTTCTCCCCATGTTTCCGGCAGAATGAGTCCCCAGATGGACCCCAACTTCTTCCTCAACCAAAGGCTCTACCTCCAAGGTGACCCGGATGGTTCACAAGGCTCCTCCCACCCAGACCTTTCAGGAGGTGGCAAGGGCGAATCAGCACAGCGCTCCGGAGCCTGGCTCTGCCACACACAGGGCTGTGGCCACCTCAACCTGCCCTTCTGTAAAATGGGTTTACCCATCAGTACCAGCCTCCCACAGGTGCAGGGCTCAGCACATGGCCGGAACTGTCAGATAGTTGAATGTCTGGCGAGTGATTTTCTCCAATGTTTGTCACCTCTGTCTAAAAGAAAGTTTGTGGGTGGGGTTTCCCTGCAACAGAAATCAGTAATACGGGACCACTTTGGAAGATGAAAAGAAAAACATGCTTCAGGATAAGGCCCTGGGTGGGGTGGGCAGCCGGAAGCTGCTGGGTTCGCCCACACGGCATCGCCTCCGGCCCCTGTGCCCGCACGGGTCCCGTCCACAGCTCGGCAGACGCCTGCTGGGGGCCAGAGCAGGACCAGGCCCCCGGGCACTCACCTTAAGCCTCTCGGTGATGCCCTCCGTGATGCTGATGGTGAACTCGGCGATCTTGGGAGCACGCGCCTTCCCCTTCTTGCGGTCGGGTTCATACTCGGTCTTGGTTTTCACGACCACCTTACAGGAAGCAGACGGGCAGGCCGTCAGGGGGGTGCCTGGAGGCGCGGGGTAGGGCTGGGGCCCCCGGGGTTCTGAGGCGTGGTTCCGCCAGGGAGCGAGTCAGGGAAAAGAGAGAAGAGCCGCCGGTCCAGGCAACCTCCCGGGCCGGGACTCCTGACGAGTTCATGGGCTAATACTCCCGATGCCGCCCCCGCCCCCAGGAGGGGAATGCTGTGACACAGGCCGCGGTCACACGGCCGCATGGCATCGCACTCCTGAACCAGGGCTCCTTCTGCCACTGGAGCCAGAGTCCAGGCGCAGGTGGCTGGGGGGACACGGCCCTGAGCAACCAGCCTGGAAGAGAGCAAGTCTAGGCCAGTCCTCTTCCCCTCCACCTGCCATTTCACAGCAGGAAAAAGCTTTTCCCAGCCTAGAAACCGGCCCTGCCTCCGCCCGCACAGACCTTCCCACCAGCTTCAGGTGGGAGGCCCCTCCCTCGGCCACCCACGGCCCAGCCTCGAGGCCACTGCATGCGTGACACCTGCGGCCAGCGCCTGGTGTCGTCTCTGTCCCCCGGGGACAGGCAGTGTTCCAGGGCTCTGATCCCCAAACCCTGCTCCCCAGAGCAGGTCCCGGGAGTGGCTGCCAGACTACACCTGCTCTCCCCGGCGGGGGGAACCAGGAGGGGGGAACCAGGGCGGGGGGGGGGGGTGGATGCTGGGAGCCAGCCTCGGAGGAGGGACAGGAGGACAACGTGGCCATGCCAGTGGCACTGAGAAATGACCCCAAGAGCCATGAACGTGGAACTATGCTCCGCCCCCCACCATGGTGCAGAGGGAAGGGCGTGCCCAGTGTGAGTTGAAGTGGGTGACCCCTGCGAGGCACCCACTTCTTGGGGGCACCCACTTCTTGGGGCAGCACCCCTTGGGCGTCGCCCTCCTGTCCTCAGCTGCACCTGAGCAGCCCCGTGGCCTTGAGCACGCACTTGACCTGGAGCCATTCCACTGACCTGTGAAATGGGAGCAAGTCTCATCCCTGGGCTACGGCAAGGCAGAGGAGACCCACGGGACCCTCAGCCCAGGGTGGGGGCTTGGTGGGTATTCTGTGGACCCTGCCTCCGGCACTAACAGGTGAGGTGACCTGGGCACTCTCTCTGCCTCTGTTTCCACATCTGGAAAATGGGCCTGATGGTGGTGGCTATTTCCGTGAAGTGGAACAAGCGCCAGTGTGAGGTGAGACAGCCCTGCCCTCGCTGCGGCTCTGGGACGGCTGTGCCTCCGGGGGAGGGGGCCTCGCCTCCCTGAACCCCGACGCTGAGCAGCGCGGGTGAAGCAAGGTCTCATGGGAGAGCTGCCTGGCTGCAGAAAGGCAGGAGCCTGGGGGGGGGGGTTGCCCTTCACCGGTGACCCTGGGCAGGCGTCAGCTGCCTCAGTCCTGGCTGGGAGTCCCCCCTCTGGAGCAGCCCTGCCCGGGACTGAGACTCAGTGCCTTCCCCAGCCACCTGGCGGCCCCACGGGTTAGCAAGGGGTTCACACCTGCCAGAACCCCCCCTCCCTGCGTGGGACAGGCTCGGGCGCAGCAGACAGAATCAGTTGATAGAGGGGCTGCCTCAGCACGAGGAGTGGGCACAGCTGTCTCTGCTCTCGGGCTGAGCAGGGGTCTGGGCCAGGCTCTGCTAATTGGGCGCACCTGACCTTGACGGGGAGCGGCGGGGTGGGAGCAAAGCCCAGCCGGGATCAGGAGCGTCCCCGAGGGTCCCCATGGCAACCTGGGTGCCCAGATGTGACCAGCTGGTCCCCCTTTCCTGCCGCCCCCTCCCCCCCACGCAAACCACAGACAGCAGAGCGGAGAGAGTCACACCCACTTTGGGGAGCTGAGTGAGCCCCTCGAAGGGTGCACGTGGGGATACAGGCGGCACCACCGAGACCTCATCCCACCCCCGCCCAGCTGTCAGCAGGTCCTCAAGCCTTGGGTCAGAGCCCGAGGGCGACTACCTAAAACCACCAAGGCGAAAACACTTCAGCTAGCTCCGGGTACCCCCACCCCCTTGTGGCTTTTTAAAAAGTAGCAGCAAGGTGCTGGGAACGGATGCTGGGTGTCTGATTTCAGATCTGCGAGACGTTTACAGATGGGAGTCACCTGTTTAAGCACGAAGTCGTGAAAACACTGTTCTAGCGCATGCAAACGATTCCAGAAAAAAAAAAAAAAAAAAGCAAAGCCCACCCCGGGCCCAGGTGGAAGAATCAAGGGGTCCCCACTTCCCTCCCTCCATTGGGTGCACCGGGGGTCCCTGGAGAACACCTCCCTCCAGCACCCACACCAGGCCAGCGGGCAGAAAGGGCAGGATTGGCACTGCAGCACCAGGGGGGCAGGGGGCGGGCGCCCCCGCACTGGGCTCACCCCAGAACCAGAGTCCCCGGGCACGCGGGATCGGGCGACCGCTAGCCCCTGGATCTGTCCACGAAGGGACGTGCTGCCCACCGAGGTCACTTATCAGGGTGCTGACCCCGAGGCGAGGCCTCCCACCCACCGCCCCGCTCCAGAACCGCGGGCGGGCACGCTGTCCCCGCCGGGGCCGCCTCTGCCGCACGCGCCCGCCCCGCTTCGCGTCTCCGGCGCGCGCGGCGCGGGGGTGCCCGAGGCCCCTTACCTTATCCGGGGGCGGGAACTGCAGCTGATTGACGTCCAGGGGCGTCATCAGGGGAATGGTGTCGAAGCCATCCTCAGGCAGCGGCTGCTTGCTGCCCTTGTCGGCGAAATTGTTCCCCAACTTCACCATGGTTCCGGGAGACCCGAGGCTGCCGCCTGCGGAGGCAGGGCCGGGCGGGAGTTACCGCGAGCAGGACGCGGGGAGGGTCCGCCCGCCGGCCCGGCCGACGTCTCCGGGGAGGGGTCGAGGGGACGCGGCGGTCACCGCCGATGCGGGGTGGGGGTGGGGGCGCGCTCTGCATTTGCGGAGCCACCTCGCTGCGCGCGCAGGGGCGCCCCGCGGCCGGCGAAGGGCCGCCGCCCCTGTCCAGCCCGTCTGGGCGCGCCCCTTGCCCGGGGCCCGCCGCGCCCTGGCCACCCCGCCCGCCCGGGTCTCCCCACCCGCGACTTGGGGCGTTGAGCGGCCCCCGAGCCCCGCTCCCTGGCGGGCGGCGCCCGGCCTCGGCCGCACTCACCCCACGCCCGGCTCCGGCAGGTCTGGGCTGCGAGCGCGCTCCGAGCCTCCGCGTCGGCCGCTCCTGCGCGCAGCAATGGCGGAGGCGGCGCCGCGCGGGGCTGGCGCGGAGCAGCGATTGGGCTCGACTGCGGCCCCCTCCTCCCCGCGCCCGCCGCCTCCCTTCCTGCCGCTCCCGGGGTTAATTGTGCGCGGGTGGCGGCGGCGGCGCCTCCGCCTTGACGCAGCGCGCCCGGCAGCACAAAGGAGCGCGCGGCCGGGCGGGGGAGCCTCCCCCGGGACCCCGCGGCCGCCCCAAGCCCGGGGACAGCCGAGAAGGGGGCGGGGGGTGGGGCGCGCCCCGCTGGGAGGCTTGAGGGTGGAAAGGCGCCCCGGGGCGCGAGAGGGTGCGGGCTGCGCAGGCCTGGGGCGGTGGCGGCGGCGCGGGCGCAAGGCGATTCGAAACGAGAAGGGGGGTTTAGGGATGGAGCGATCCCCCAAAGGTGGGGGGACGTGGGGAGTGGGGCAGTCGCGCAGACCTGGGCGTCCTAGGAAGCGTTTGGAGAGATCCCCAGAGGCGGCGGGCTGGGGTCGAGTCCAGAGCCTCCCCTGGTGCTGAGCCGGGGTGGGAGAGGCGGCGGGCGGCAGGGTCCCGTGGGTGCGGGATGCAGGGCTGCGCCTCCGAGAGCGGGGGACGCGGGCGCCGGAGGGCAGGTGTCCGGGGCGGAGAGCGCGCGGCGCGGTGAGACCCAGGGGCTCCTGCAGTCTGGCCGGAGCGGAAGGCGAGATCCCGCGCGCCCGGCGGAGGAGGGGCCGCTTGGACGGTCCCGGGCGCGCAACGAGGACGCGGGGTTCTAGCCTGACCCGCCCCCCACCAGCCAAGCCGGACCGCGTCGCAGTGGCCCGGATCAGGGGGCCCGCTTTTGCGGACCTCCAGAAGGAGGACTTGGGGCACTCGCCCGAGGACAAGCTCCGGGGGCGCGCGAGGATCGCGGCCTCCCGGGCACCTGGAAGGCGTTCACACCCCTTGCGAGCGGTGGAGGATCGGAGGCCTGGGGTTTCCCGTCAGTCCGGGAGTCTCCGGGAATAAAGAAAGAAACGGGGTTGGGTGGGGAGCGGAGCGGGACCCGCCGCGGCCGGCCTGGAGCGCAGGCCCAGTGAGGGAGCCTGCCGTAGAGGGTGCGGGGAGGTCTGATTTCAGAATCCCCCTCCCCCGGCCCCGACCCGTTACTGGTGAGCTCCTGGGCTCTGCTTCAGCCTCCCCAAGTCTCCAGCAGAGGCTTGGCGGGGTTTCGCGGAGGAGGCGGGGTGGGGGTGGGGGGGAGCCGGGCCATGCTCTCCCTAAGTGGTACCTGGGGTCCACCTAGGAGGGATGTGGGCTCTGCCTCCGGCCCCTCCCACCGGCCTTAGGCAAGGTCACAGCCATCTCCCACTTGGAAGTCACTCCAGCCACCAGTCCTGCGACAGGAGAAACCACATGGGCTGAAGCGGGGGAGTGGCTCTGTCCCCATTTCAGACCTGTGCATGTCACAGAACCCAATATATGTGTTGGTGGTGTGTGCACTGGGGGTGTGGCAGCTCCCCCTCTACTGTACCCCGCCAGCAAGAAGGAGGCTGCAAGAATGTTGGTGAGCCTGGGGCTCTCCTTTGTCAGGGAGGGTGGAGAGGACAGAGAAAAGCATCCCCCACCTGCCCCAAACACAGGATGGAGGGGGGTGCATGTGGGTGTCAAGAACACCTTATTGGGGTGGGGCCAAGTTCAGAAGGAAAAAGCCCAGAGTCTTGCAGGGGTCAGGGAAGGATGCAGATGCGATGAAAAAAAAAAAAAAAACTTAGAGTGCAGGGCTTTATCAGAGGCTGAGGCCCCCAGTTCCACACCCCCATTTTTTTTTTAAAGATTTATTTATTTGAAAGAGTTACACAGAGAGAGGAGAGGCAGAGGCAGAGAGAGGTCTTCCATCTGCTGGTTCACTCCCCAGTTGGCTGCAATGGCCGGAGCTGCGCCAATCCGAAGCCAGGAGCCAGGAGCCTCCTCCAGGTCTCTCACCTGGGCACAGGGGCCCCAGGACTTGGACCATCTTCCACTGCTTTCCCAGGACACAGCAGGAGCTGGATAGGAAGTGGAGCAGCCAGCATCCATATGGGATGCGGGCACTGCAGGTGGCGGCTTTACCCGCTATGCCACAGCGCCACCCCCACACCCCCGATTTTACTCCTGGACCAGCAAGCAGCAGGGGCCCATGCCAGCGGCCGCTCTGTGGAGCCTGTGGGTCCTGGGGTTTCTGGCCCATGGTTTCATCCTGATGAGCAATGCCAGTGACCTCCCAAACGTGCTGGACAGGGCTCTCCAGAGAGACAGACAGGAGAGAGCGTTTGTCAGGGCCGTTAGCTTACGCCATGATGGAGGCCGGAAGTCCCGGGACAGCCATCAGCAAGCTGGACACCCCCTGTGGTGCCGGGAGCGGGGCTCAGTCCAGGTCCCAAGGCCTGAGAACCTGGGGTGTGGGGGGAGGGGCACTGGTACAATCCTGGGGTCCAAGGACATCAGCCTGGAATCCCGATGTCCACAAGCAGGAGGGGGGCGGGGCCACTTTTTAAAGATTGATTTATCTGAAAGGTAGAATTAGAGAGTGAGGTCTTCCCTCCACTGGTTCACTCCCCAAATGAGCACAATGACCAGGGCTGGGCCAGGCCCAGGCCAGGAGCCTGGAACTCCATCTGGGTCTCCTTTTCGCAGGTGCACTAGCAGGAAGCTGGATCAGAAGCAGAGCAGCCAGGACTCGAGCTCCCACATGGGATGCCAACAGCGTGGAAGGCAGCGGGGCCTGGACTCTGGCCCCTGGGGGGCCGTGTACTTTTCGAAGCCCCCAGGTTGTCAGGATGACACTGTGAAGACTTGTGTGCAGAAGGCAGAAAAACAGACGAACTTGGTCGAAGTGCAGGCTCCCACCCAGCAACATAGCCTCTCCCCGCAAGCCTGGCCTGGCTGACCCCAGAGCCTCTCTCTGTTCCCCTCGTGTTCCATTGAAGCCCCCAGAGGCAGGGAGGGGCATCCCCAGGCCGGAGTGTTGCCCCTGAGCCCGCTCTCTTTCCTCCCTGGCAGGAGAGCCCCCCCTTCCCCTCCTAGAAAATGAGGGGATGAAGCAAAAAAGAACGGATTCCCTGAAGCCTCAGGGTCACCCTCTCATTGCCTTTGTTGTCACCGTGACAAGAGTGGGGCAGAGTTGAGAATGGCCCAGGACCAAAATTATCAAGGGCATGCGGTGGCGGAGCAGGCTGCAGCCCGCCCGCCGGGGAATCCGTGGCTGGGGCGGGTCCCAGCTCGCTTCAGCAGCCACGGCTGGGGACCAGCACTCTGGCTTACAGCAATAACTCGCATTCAATGATTCAGCCCGTAAGTGATTATGGAAGCACTTTGTTTGCCAGAGTAAAGAACCACAGACAGGCCAAATCCTAATAACGATATTACCACCATACGCGCAAATTAATTGTGGGATTTTTTAAAAAGCCCACAGATGGATGAGTGCAATTCATTCCACACTCCATGGAGCGGGGGTCCCCGGGGGTGTGTGTGAAATTCCTGGGGGGACGGCACCATGACTGCCAGCCCTGTGCTGCAGGCGGCTCTGCCAGGACTTACTGGGGCTCCTGCGTCCCCTACATCGCCATTCTTGCCACTGGGGCTGGGGTTTCGTGGGCACTGGGCAGGGACATCGGTACGAGGCTGCCCAGCCAGGCTGGGAGCTGTCCTGATGTTTTGACATCGTGATTGATCACCTTGGCCCTGACTGGCAGGCTCCCCGTTGCTTCTCTGGCCCACCGTGGGGGTGCAGTGAGCTCAGGCAGATTCTGCGCACGCTGGGTTTTGACCCATCGCTGGCTAATCTTCCTCACTGTGGGCCAGCCTCACCCTGTCCTGCCTTTCCATCCAGAGCGGGCTCCGGGAGGGAGCTGGGCTGTGCGCTGGGCTGGGCCCCTTATCCCTTCGGAACATCCCAGGCTGGGGGCGTGGCCAATGATCGGCTCAGCCACTGCTGCTACTGCTGTGACCTCCACGGGGCCACCCTCACGGTGCACCTGCTACTTCTTTCCATCGCACTGTTTCTAATCTGCTATGACCAGAGGACCCGCACTGCCCACCTGCAGGCTAGCACCCAAAACAATGAGTAAAGTGACTGTAGCGGGGTGGATGGTGTGCCCCTGGACCTGCAGAGTGCAACCTTACATGCAAATAGGGTCTTCACGAGATAAATGGTAGAGATCCCCAGGTGAGCTCATCCTGGTTTAGGGTGGGCCTGAGCCTGATGACCCAGGCCTTCTTTGAAGGGGCAGCAATGGCAGAGGCCAGAGGGAGACTGTCACTAGCCAAGGGCTTGAGGAGGCCGGGGGCCACCCCCAGGCAGGAAGAGGCCAGGAGAAGCTCCTCCCCACGTGTGCAGGGAGCGCTAATCCCGGACTGCCGGCCCCCGGAACTATGGACAGGGCATTTCTGAGGCTTGAAGCCACCCCGTTTATCCTATGTGATTGCAACCATCCTGGGAAATGGATACAGACACCCAAGGGCTCAAATAGCTTTTGTTTGTCTTTAAAGATTTGCTGTTATTTATTTGAAAGGCAAAGTTACACAGAGAAAGAGGGAGAGAGAGAGGAGAGAGAGGTCTTCCATCTGCTGATTCACTCCTCAAGTGGCTGCAACGGTCAGGGCTGGGGCAGACTGAAGCCAGGAGCCAGGAGCTTCCTCCGGGTCTCCCACATGGGTACAGGGGCCCAAGCACTTGGGCCATCCTCTGCTGCTTTCCCAGGCGCTTGAGCAGGGAGCTGGCTCAGAAGTGGAGCAGTTGAGACTCCAAACAGCACCCATGTGGGACGCCGGCGTTGCATGCGGTGGCTTTACCCGCTATGCTGCAGAGCTGGCCCCCCAAACAGCTTTTATACTTTCCAGTGCTTTTTGAAAATGATTTTTTATTTAATTTATTTGAAAGGCAAAGAGAGAGGCAGTGAGTGGCGGGGACTCAGGGACCTGAGACACCACGTGCTGCTTCCCAGGTGGCCGGGGTACGGGGTGGAGCCGGCCACCCCGACATGGGGTGTGGACGTCCCAGGTGGGGTCTGCACGGCTGCACCCAGCGCCCGCCCCCTGCTCGGCAGAGTTCTCAGCCGTCACCTGTCGGCACTGACGTGACTGCACATCGCGCATGTTGTGTGGGGTTTCAAAGCCATCGTGCCCCTGTGGCTCCCCCTGCCGAGAGCTCAGTGGTGCCCAGGGCTGCTGTCCTCACCTTGCCACATGGCCTCAGGGCACCAGGCAGCGGGGGGCTTGCTGTGCCCTTGACCGGAGCCCCTCGTCCCTGAGTCCAGCGCCTCTAGCGTCGTAGCCTGCATTGCAACCTGGGGAGGAGCTCCATCACTCCGGGGCTGCGGTTCTCAACGTGGGTGCCCCAGGCCAGCATCGCGAGTGAGAAATGCAGACTCCCAGGCCTGCTCAGTCACAACCTCTGTCTTTTTTAAGTAAGTATTTAGAAGTGGGGAGGGGAGAGAAGGGAGAGAGAGATCTGCCATCTGCTGGTTCCCTCCGCAGACAGCCACAACAGCTGGCGCTGGAACTGGCGCTCTGATACAGGACGTCTGTGGTGCACGTGGAAGCTTCGCCAGCTGCCCCACAACTCTGGCCCCAGAGCCTCGGTCTAACGAGCCCTCTGGGGACTGATGCCTGCTCACGTGTCGGGATCATCAGCTCCGCATTTGCCCTCTGGGACTGTGCAGCTTAGGCTGTGCCTGTTTACATGCTTTAAAAATTGCCTTTTCAGAAGAGTCTAAGAATCAGGAGATTCCCCAGAACATCCAGGTTGTTCGTTTTGTTTTGAAAACTTAAGAGATCTGGGACTGGCGCTGTGGTATAGGGGACTAAGCCTCCGCCTGCAGTGCCCACATCCCATATGAGCGCTGGTTCATGTCCTGGCTGCTCAGCTTCTGATCCAGCTCCCTGCTGTGGCCTGGGAAAGTAGTAGAGGATGCCCAAGTCCTTGGGCCCCTGCACCTACGTGGGAGACCTGGAAGAAGCTCCTGGCTCCTGGCTTCGGATCAGCACAGCTCCGGCTGTTGCATCCATCTGGGGAGTGAACCAGCAGATAGAAGACCCTCTGTCTCTCTCTCTCTCTCTTTCTCTCTCTCTGTAATTCTGCCTCTCAAATAAATAAAATCTTTAAAAAACGTGAAGAGATATGACAACAAAGACATTCCCATATGGCCGAAGCCCACAGCGTAGGGTTCATGGCTGCCACCTGTCTGCCACCCCTCCTCCTGTTCCTTCACCCACTCACTTGGGCTACACAGCCTGCCTGGCCCCTGAAGGCACCTGTGCTGGAGACCCTAGCCTATTCCAGTTCCTCCTCTTACAGGGACACACAGGACATGAGCGGGTTCCCTTAGCCAAGCAGTGGTACTGGTGTGTGTGCAAGGGGCCCTGGGCGGCTTCAGAGCCTTTGTGGGCCTGAGGCAGGCACAAGGGGTGTGGGAGTGGTGGAGAATGACTGAGAAACTGGGGTCCCGGGAGCTCAACTCTGCTGTGAGAAGCCTTTGCTGAGGGGTGGGTATTTGGCCCAGGGGCAACGATGCCCGCTTGGGGTGCCCACATCCCATTCTGGACGCCTGGTCTGCTTCCTGGCTCCACTCCTGACACAGCTTCCTGCTAAGGTGCACTCTGGGAGGCAGGGGTGATGTCTCGGGTAGCTGGGTCCCTGCCTCCCATTGCGGGGACACGGATGGAGTTCCTGGTTTTGTTCTCACCCAATCCTGGCTGTGGTGGGCATTTATGGGGTGAACCAGTGAGTATAAGAGTCTCTCTCAGCCTTTCAAATAAATAAGTCAATGTATAATTTTTTATTTATTTATTTTTTTTTTGACAGGCAGAGTGGACAGTGAGAGAGAGAGACAGAGAGAAAGGTCTTCCTTTTGCTGTTGGTTCACCCTCCAATGGCCGCTGTGGCCGGCGCACTGCGCTGATCCGAGGCAGAAGCCAGGTACCTATCCTGGTCTCCCATGCGGGTGCACGGCCCAAGGACTTGGGCCATCCTCCACTGCCTTCCCGGGCTACAGCAGAGAGCTGGCCTGGAAGAGGGGCAACCAGGACAGAATCCAGCGCCCGACCGGAACTAGAACCTGGTGTGCCGGTGCCGCAAGGTGGAGGATTAGCCTAGTGAGCCACGGCACCAGCCCAGTAAATGTATAATTTTTAGAAGCTTTTAAAAAAGAAAGCTTTGACAATCCACAGTCCAAGCAGAAGGTTAAGAGACAGTAATAAGTGTTGACGAGGAAGCAAGCACATTGGAACTCTGACATGCTGCCGATGGGATGTAAAATGGTGCAGCCATTGTGGAAATCAGTATGGAGGTTACTTAAAAAGTCAGAATGACCACTGGCCCCAGCCACTCCACCCCTACAGGTGTCTATACAACAGGATTAAAATGTATTTCAGGGGTGGGCATTTGGCCCAGCTCCATACCAGTTCCAGCCTCCTGTTAATGCACACACTGGGAGGCAGCAGGTGAGGTCTCTAACATTTGGGTCCCCGCCACCCACTTGTGAGTCCCGGATGGAGCTCCTGGCTCCAAGCTTAGCCCAGTCCAGCCCCAGCTGTTATCAGCATTTGGGGAGTAAGTCAACAGAGGGGAGCTCTGTCTGTTTTTCTAAAAACAAACAAACAAACAAAACTGTCCAAAATGTGTGCATGCATGCTGATTGCACCATTAATCATCTTAGCCAAAAAGTGGGAAGAACCCGACTGTTTGTCCATTATGCCTGGACACACGGGCATGCTCTGTCCATACAACAGAGTGCTATTCAGCCAGAAAAAGGACGGGAGTCCTGACACCTGCTGTGACAGAAATACACCTTGAAAACCCCGTGTTAGGAGAGAGAAGCCAGGACCCAGCATTGTGGTGCAGTGGCGTAAGCCGCTGCCTGGTAAGCCAGCATCCCATATCAGAGCGCCAGTTTGAGTACCAGCTGCTCCACTTCTGATCCAGCTCTCCACTTACACGCCTGGGAAGCAGCAGAAGATGGCCCAAGTGCTGGGGCCCCGATACCCCCGTGGGACATCAGGATGGAGTTCCTGGCTCCGGGTTTTGGCCTGGCCCAGCTGTGACCATTGCAGCCATTGAAAGAGTGAGCTGGCAACTGGAAGATCTCCCTCTCTCCTTGTCGTTCTGCCTTTGCCTTTCAAATAAATAAAAATAAGTCTTAGAATAAATAAAAATAAGTCTTAGAGCCAGAGAAGCCAGACACTAAAGCCACGTGGTTGTGTGGTTCCGTTTATATGCAGTGTGTAGAACAGGAAAATGGTGGCGGCAGAAAATTGAGTGGCGGGTGCGGGGGGGTGGGCAGGGGCTGGGGGGCAGGAGGTGACGAAAACAGACACCAGGCCTTCTCTTGAGGCTGGTGGAAACCTTCTAGACTTGGAGTGCTGAGAGTTGCAGGACTCTGCATACATGGAAACCCGGCGAGCCGGATGCCGGGAAACCGTGTGGAATACAGGGCCGGGTGGGCAGGGCCCTGAAGTGGGGAGACAGAGGGCAGGGGCAGGGTGAGCCTGTCCCGCTCCAGCTGCTCTGGGACTTTGGGCCGCCTGCTGCACCCCTGCCTGGGCCGCAAACACCCCTACAGTGGGAGGGCAGGGGCGCCTCTGACCCCCTAAATGGGGAGGGAGAACCCGCTCATTTGATCTCTGAGTCATCTTGGCTGCAAGGATTGTTTTCAAACCCCCATCCATGACCCTGAACGTGATGGGCGGATGTCGCTGGGAGGGAAGACGGGCGCGGCTCAGCCCCCTGCAGAAGAGGGCGAGATGTATAGGTGATTCGGCTGACTGTGTCTTTCTACAAGATTAATTTTATTGTCCCATTATCTGCTGCTTCCGCATCCGCTCAGGAGTGGCTGATGTCTTAGTGCTTGGCTCCAGGGATTTCATTCATAGCTAGGGGTCACCTTCCGGCCAGGAGCCGTGGATGTGTCAGGCCAGGGCTGCTTCTGGGGGCGGGGGACTGGAGACCCCGAGCCAGAAACAGGGTGCTGGTCCTGCTACTGTCTCATCTCAGGGCAAGAGAGCCAGCCTACACGCAGGCATCGTGCAGCGGAATTGTTAATGAGACTGAGAAGTCACAGCCGCCTACGAGCCTGCGACAGAGATGAGTGTCGCCCCACAGGGTGGCAGGGCATGAAGCTGCTTTAGTACAGATTTGAACTCAGCACCACCTGTCCCAAAGTCAGTGCCATCTCCCTCTGTCCCCGGGAGGTGACTCCAGGGATGACACACTTTGAGGGTGGAGTTTGACTCTCCTGAGAACAAAGTGGCAAAGCAAGAGGAATGCTTTATAACGAGGTGCAGTGAGTACGCGAACGCGGGCTCCTTCCCTGCTTTCTGGCTGGTGGTGGGAGGCGGGGCAGCAGGTGCAAGCCCAGGGTCAGAGCCCCCCCGCCCGCGGCACGTCGGCAGCCCAGCAGGCAGACACAGGGCGCCCGGGAAACCACTGCTGGTGGCAGTGTGGCTGGGAACAGAGCGGATGCTTCCGCCTCCCTGCTGTGAGGGTCCCGGCGTGCGCGGGAAGTCAGGCGGACCTCCCTGTAAATGGGACTGCGGTCCCGATGACACTGCGGGGCGAGCCGGCGAGCGTGGCTCGGGGCCCAGCCGCCAGGGGGCGTAGGGCACAGGCTGCACCGCATTAGTAAGCCCTCTGTTCCCACCCTGCCGCCCCTGCCTCAGGCACCCCACGTGGCCTTCATCCATCCGTCCACTCACCCGCTTGCTCACCCACTCACTCGACAAGTCTTCCTGGGGGTCGGTGCTGGCCGGCTGCAGAGCAGACAGAGCGGCTGCTGGCCCAGCCTCGTCTCCAAGGCCTGCTGCCCTCCTTAGGGGTCTGCCTGGTCCCTCCTGGAGAAATGTGGGAGGAGCCCCGGTCTGCCGGCTGGAGTGCATCCCAGCTAAGTCCCATGTCGCCCCGGGGCTGGGAGCGCTGCTTCCTGGCCAGGAGTCAGAGACCGTCCCTCTCTTGACCAGACGTGGCCGGCTGGCTGCCCAAGGAGCCGCGTGATGATCAGTCAGCACTTGGCAAACTTGGAAGCGCTGTTTCCATTGCAGAGAAGTAACCGCTGTCTGCCAGTGTTGATCGGCTCTGTCCATGGTGCTGGTTTGGGCTTTCTCGGTCCATTCTCAATGAGGACGGCTCATGTGCCCATTCGACAGATGAGCACACTGAGCAGCCCTCAATAACCATGAGAGCCGATGCACCTTGATAATGGCCTTTTTAAAAAGTTTTTGTTGTTGTTGTTTGAAAGGCAGAGAGAGAGAGAGAGAGAGAGAGAGAGAGAATCTTCCATTCTCTGGTTCACTCCCTGAATGGCTGCAACTGCCAGGACGGGCCAGGCTGAAGCCAGGAGCCAGGAAGTCCACTCAGGTCTCCTGCATGGGTGCAGGGACCAAGCCCTTGGGCCATCCTCTGCCACTTTCCCAGGTGCATTAGCAGGGAGCTGGGTCAGGAGCAGAGCAGCCGGGACTCAAACCTGCCAACGCTGCAAACCTCCTGCGTTCCCACGCTGGCCGCAAAGACACATTTTTAAGTGAGGATTTCAAAGGCTTGTGTAGTCCCCTCCTGTGGCAGCCATAACAAAGTGCCCCGAACTTGGTGGCTTAAAATCACTGGGATCCATCTTCTCCCTGTCGTGCTGACAGAAAGTTCTATGTTTTTAGGTTTTTTCTCTTTGTAAAGATTTATTTATTTGAAAGTCAGAGTTACACAGTTACACAGAGAAGAGAAGCAGAGGGGGGTCCTCCATCCGCTGGTTCACTCCCCAGTTGGCTGCAACAGCCAGAGCTGTGCTGATCCGAAGCCAGGAGCCAGGAGCTTCTTCCGGGTCTCCCACGTGGGTGCAGGGGCCCAAGCACTTGGGCCATCTTTTTCTGCTTTCCAGGTCACAGCAGAGAGCTGGATTGGAAGAGGAGCAGCCGGGATTTGAACCAGCGCCCACATGGGATGCCAGGGCCACAGGAAGCAGATTTTACCCGCTATGCCGCAGCGCCAGCCCAGACAGAAAGTTCTAAATCAAGCAGTCAGCTCCCCTGAAGGCTCGAGACGAGTACCCCTCCCTGGCTCCGGCTGCTCCCAGGCTGGGTTACTCCAAGCTCTGCCTCCCTCTGCACTTGGCCCTCTCCTCTGAGTCATCTTCTTTCTCATAGAAGGACACCTGACACTGGATTGAGGGCCCCACAAATCTGGGAAGACTTCATCCTGGGATCCTGGACTTGATTATACCTGTAAAACCCTTTTCACAAACAAAACCACCCTCACAGGCTTCAGGGAAGCAGTGCAGGCACGCGTCGGGGGGGGGTGTAGCGTTCAGCCTGGCGCACTTTGGGGAGGGAAAAGCACTCGTTTCTGCACCCCTGGCATAGGGAACGTGGCCGCTATGGCTGGAGGGTGCCCCCAAGGGCTCATGGCTAGGAAGCTTTGTCCTCAGGGTGGTGGGTCGGAGGGGGTGGACATCTGGGAGGCAGGGCCTCATGGGAACTCCTGGGTTGTTGGATGGCACTCAGTAGGTTTTAATGTGGTTCTCACGGGGCCCTGAGTTAGTCCCCTTGGGGTCAAGCTGTTAAAAGACTGAGCCTGGGGGCCGGTGCTGTGGCGTGGTGGGCTAGGCCTCCACCTGTGGTGCCAGCATCCCATATGGGCACCAGTTCATGTCCCAGCTGCTCCTCTTCTGATCTAGCTCTTTGCTATGGCCTGGGAAAGCAGTAGAAGATGGCCCAAGTCCTTAGGCCCCTGCACCTGCATGGGAGACCCAGAAGAAGCTCCTGGCTCCTGGCATCGGATCAGCCCAGCTCCAGCTGTTGTGGCCATTTGGGGAGTGAACCAGTGGATGGAAGACCTCTCTTTCTGGCTCTCCCTCTCACTGTTTGTAACTATGCCTCTCAAATAAATTAATTAAAAACTTAAAGAAAAGACTGAGCCTGACCCCGAGTCACTCTCTGCCTTCCTGTCCCCGTGTACCACCTGCCTTGGAGCCCTGGCAGAGCGGAGCTGAGGCTGGTGCCAGGCCCTCCGCACGCCACACTGCGGGCTAAAGGGAGCGTCTGGTTCATGCGATGCTGCCCAGCCCTGGGGGTTTTGCCATAGTAACAGAAACACGAGGCTCCCCTAGCTGGCCAGAGGCCTCCTGGCGTACCCCTGAGACGGCCTGGTGGCGGCGGGGACCTGGGGAGATGAGATGTGTTCTGTCTCAGCTCCGATGTCCAGACTGAAGGTCTCACCAAGGCCATGCCTCCTCGAAGCTGCACGGCGCCCTGCCCTTTCTCCTCTAGCTCCTGGGTGCCCCTCAGTCCTCGGCTGTGGCCGTGTCCCTCCAGCCGCTGCCCCTGCTGTCCCTGCCTTCTTCTTCCCATGGGTCCCTCTCACCTCCTAATGAGGGCATCGGTTGTGTGGGACAAGGTTGTGTGGGAGCCGCCCTAACCTCTACAGAGACCTTGCTTCCAAACAAGATCCCCTCCGGCCGCACTGGGGGTGAGAACTGAACACGTCTTCCGGGGAAGACACAGTTCAACACGTGTCACCATCGTCGTGCAGATCCACTGCACAGTGACACGGCCGGCCACGTCTCTCGGGCGACTGTAAGAAGAAGAGATGGGACGCACGGTGTGGGACGTGCAGCCTCTGCTGTGAGAACAGAAACCACGCCAGGGGCCTGGGAACGAGGGCCAGCGCCTCGGTGTCGCCCGCGGGAACACCAGACACGTCCACACGGCCTGTTCTGGAAGGTTCCTAGCGGCACCATTCACAGCGGCTGAAGAACAGAAACGCCATGAACAGGTGAATGGGCGGGTCCAGCGATGGAGCGTCACTCGGCAGGAAGAAGGGACAAAGCCTTGCCACGGCCCCGACGTGCGGGAACCCTGAGAGCATTCACGTGGCCGCAGGAGATGGTGCAGGATTCCAGTTCCGCGCTGAGAAGCCCTGAGTTTCTTTCTGGAATGCAGAATGGATTGTGGAGGTGGTGAAGGCAGGCCTGACCCCTGAGCCGTGTGGGGTACGCATTACACAGCCGCCTCGCCCCGCCTCTATGCCCCTCTGCCTATGCCTCAGGAGGGCGCCTGCCAACAGCTCATCCACACCACCTCCTCCGAGACCCTGCACTGCATCGGAGCTGCAGAGACCCTGTTGCCCAGTGGCCCGAGAGTCAGGAGGCAGGTGCATCTGTTAAGGGGCCACTGTCCCAGCCGCGGCAGCACAGGTGTGGCGTCCTCACGGCTGGCACCGGGGCTGCCCAGTGCCTGCAGCTGCAGAGACCCTGTTGCCCAATGGCCCGAGAGTCAGGAGGCAGGTGCATCTGTTAAGGGGCCACTATCCCAGCCGCGGCAGCACAGGTGTGGCATCCTCATGGCTGGCACCGGGGCTGCCCGATGCCTGCAGATGCGGGTGCTTGTGGTGTCCGTACTGCCTGCTGGTCTGCACCATGTCCCTGGGATGCCTGCCCAGTCCCCACACGTGCACGTGGCTACAGTCGCATCCTGGACCCAGCCCCCGCACCTGGCAGCCTCCTCTCAGTCTCCCCACGGTTTCCTCCGCGGTCTCGCCGCGGCCTCGGCGTCTTCCAGACACACGGGAGGTTTTTCTTGCTTAAGTTCCGTGTCCCAGGAGAAGCTGAAGACCAATGCCCGTGGCTTTTCATGCAGATTCTGAAAACCACACACAGGAGGGGCTCCTGTCGACAAGCGTGGGAGTCTTCACACAGATGAGTGACCGGGGAGCATTTACTGGGAAGCCTCCGTGTGCTGGGGCTGGGGGCACTGGTTAACATGGCTGAGTTAACACCTTTGGCAGGGGTGCACAACTCATGCAGAATCAGCCATGATCTGGGGCTGAGGTAGCCGGTGCAGGTGAAATGGGGGAGATCCTGGAAAGGGGACTGTTTCCAGAGATAGAGCCAGCACTCTGCTCCCCCAACCCACTGTTTCTCTGTATAAACTACAACTATTCCCATTCGAAGGCGGAAGAAGGCAGTTCAGAGAGGCTAAGTAAGTTGGCCAATGTCACACAGCAGCTAGCTGTGAAAGTGGGTTTTGAACCCACGTCCTCTTGACTCTGCACGCTAGGGGAATTGGAGGGCGGTAGAGAAGGTGACCCCCAGGCAGAGCCTGAAGGCTCTGGCTGCTTGGAGCTGGGGTGCAGCCTCCGTGGGAGGCTTCGTGTGGGAACCACAGGACACCTGCTCCTCCTGGAGGTTGGTTTGTGTGTGGATCTGCGCAGTAGGTCTGCAGGGCAGGTGCTGGGTCTCCCGTCTGCTGCCAGTCACGTGTGTCTCATGCAAACGCACCCCACATTGCAGGCAACAAACTTGGGGCGACCAGCACCTGGGCTCCAGTGAACTTGGCCATTAACATCAGAGGCCCTTCCTCCCATGCGGGCCAGGCAAGCGGGGCCATGAAGCCGGGACAGCGAGTCGGCCACGGCCCCACGCGCAAGGCGGTTGCCACGGCCCCACGATGAGGCCTTGGCAGCAGGAGCTGCAGGGTCCACTTCGTGGGACCCCCTCTCCCGAGGCCCAGGAGGGTGGCATTAACCACATGTAGGGGCGGGAGCACCCCCGAGTCAAATCTGCTCTGAGCTGTGCGCCCCATGCCTGTTCCTAACCCCAACCCCCACCCGTGGGAGGAAGGGCCATCATGCCCATTTCTCAGATGGGAAAACCGAGGCTGCCTTGGCTAAATCACGACCCTACATCCACAGAGCAAGCAAGCGGCAGAGCTGGAATTCACTCTCAGGTCCAGGTTGTCCCGAAGACTCCTGCTTGGTCACTCCGCTGGGAGGTCAGCCCCAGAGCACCTGGCACGGCCCCCGCATCTGGGACGTGGAGATGAGTGGGTGGGGCGGGCCCAGGAGCCCGGGAAGGGCCAGGGCAGCAGATGCCAGCACTGCATTTCAGGCTGTGGTGCAGGCTGCCTGGGTGGCTGGGGGAGTGGTTCAGAGTTCAGGTGAAGGGGCTCACAGGCATCTTGGGGTGGGCACTGGACAGGAACAAGAGCCCGCCCGGCCCCCCAGGAGGTGGTAGTGTTAGAGCATCCAGGTGCAGGTGGGCAGTCAGCTCCCGGGGCTTCCAGAGCCAGCGTGCTGTGTCCCACCGGCCTCCTGGCCACACACCAGGGGGCGCTGTTGCGTCACAGTTCCCTAATTCTGGAGCCAGACAGGGAGCGGCTGGCCTAAGAGGAAGGAGCCCCGAATGTTAGAGCACACGAGGTCCCAGGCCACATACCAGCACACACGTGGCACTGTCCTCAGGGAGAGCTGGGCATCGTAAGGACACGGACAGGACACTGGGAGCCGCCAGCACCATGCCCAAGTCCGGGGGTCGCGAGAGGCCATGGGGCCTGCAGCCAGCTCCAATATTGATGGGCAAAGCAGGTGAAGTGGGCCCAGCAGCGGGCAGGAGCCGAGTCAACACGGCACACAGGCTAGGTGGGGGACGGCGCCGGGGCGGCAGCCGGATGCCAGGCCCTGGGCGCCCTGAACACTGGCCTTGACCTTGGCTTGCTGGGGCCTCTGGAGGTTGAGATGATTGATTGATGCCACCGATGTCCGCTGACCTCTTACGGTGGCTAAGCCCCACCCTCCCCACCGCCTCAAGCCTCCCATGAAACCTGAGCAGTCGAAGGAGAGACCCGCGGAGCAGAACTTGGCCGCTTGCCTGGGTTGAGACGTCCAAGGCCCACATCAGAGCGCCCGGCTCCGCCTCCTGCCTCCAGCTTCCTGCGAATGCTGGCCCTGAGAGGCCAGACGTGCCCGGGTTCCTGCCGCTTATGTGGAGGCCCAGGGTGCAGGTATCTGGGGAGTGAACCAGCTGATAAGAGTTCTCTCTCTCCTCCCCATCCCCCAAATAAATAAGCAAGAATAGAATTGAGAGACCAGTGTTGTGGCAGAGCAGTTTAAACCAGTTTGCTGCCCGAGTCCCATATGGGATCAGCAGGTCAAGTCCCAGCTTCCTGTTAATGTGCCGGGAAGGCAGCAGAAAGGGCCCAGACACTCGGATCCCTGCCGTCCACTGGGAGAGCCGCACGGAGTTCATGGCTCTTAGCTTAGGTCTGGCCCAGCCCTGGCTGTGGCAACCATCTGGGGAGTGAACCAGCGAGTGACAGATATCTCTCCCCGGCCCCTCTCCCTCTCTGCCTTTCAACTATGTAAACCTTTCAAAAAAAAGTAAGAAATGAATGGGGCAGCCACCGTGGGAAACAGGTCAGCTGTTCCCCCAGAGAGAAGCGTGAGTTCCCGTAGGATCCTGAGAGCCGCCCCCGGACACAGCAGGAAGTCACAAATGCCTGCACCCCGTGTCCCAGCCGCACGGTGCCCAGTGGCCGGGGGTCCTCCAATGGAGTGCGCAGACAGAGCGAGGTGCATGCGAGGCCCAGGGGAAGGAGCGAGTCGCCAAAGGACGGAAGCCAGGTGAGGGGAACCGGAGGTGCCTGGAGCCGCCACATTCTTAGAGACAGGAAGTAGTTCCAGGTTCCGGGGTTCGGGGAGACAATGGGGAGTTTATGTCTGGGCTGGTGAGAGCGTTTGGGGGAGGGTGGGGGAGGCGGCGCCACGTTGTGAATGAAATCAAAGCCAAAGAGTCAGACCCTGAAAATGGTTAAAATGGCCATTCAGGTAAGGACCTGGCGCCAAGACCCTCCTGGGCTGTGCACGTGGAGCCCGGCTCCAACGACACCGTCCTTGTAGGAGACAGACGCGGAGTGGGCCCAGGAAATGGCGAGACTGGGGCGGTGCCGCGACAAGCCAGGCGCACCTGCAGCCACTGGAGGGCGGCCTGGAGCCAGCCTGGGGAGCTTGGTCCGACTTCTGGCTCCGCGACCAGGAGAGAATGAATTTCTGTTGTTTGGAGCCACCAAGTTCATGGTTACTAGTTACAGCCGCCGTGGGAAGCTAACACAAGTGCAGTGGACAGAGTGTGAGAGCTGTGTCTGGACACAGGCAACACCAGTGCTGCCGCCTGCTGTCGGGCCAGGTCCCTCACGCCCCAGAGCCTCAGTGTCCCTGTGTGCTGAGCCGGGATCGGATTCCTACCCGTGACGGACCTCCTGGTCAGCCGGGACGGGCAGTCACTGCTCCGCAGGTGCCTGCTGGGTCTTTGCTGTGGGCCAGCATGCACTGGGCTCTGGGTGTTCAAGGGAAAGAGGTGACAGGGCCTGTCCCGCACGAGGTTCCACCTGGAAGAAGCGACAGGCAGTCGAGTGAATTGTTACGGCGCAAGCAGAGGAGTGCACCGCCAACGTGTGGGGACAGAGAAAGGTTCCCAGAGGAGGCGGCAACTGACTTGGGTTTTGAAGTATGCAAAGGGGTTTGCTAGGAGGAACTACAAGGGTGTGGACTTGGGGCCGAGAAAGAGTGACAGCAAAGGCACAGAGGACCGAGAGGGTACGGCTTGTGGCCGGGGGCAGGTGTGGTGGGCAGACGGGTGGTTAACTGGCTGGGGAGGGTCCGGCCTTCCCTGGGCGTGGGTTTAATCTGTCACCCATGGGGAGCTTTGCAAGGGGTTCTGAGAGGAGAGTGAGCTGAGGGGATCTGTCTGCTGGAACAACCACTCTGCCTGCAGCGTGGACCGTAGAGATGAAGACGAGATGGGGCAGGAGACCGCTGGGACCGCAGACCTCTGACTGCCCCGAGCTCCTTGTTATGGGGGACAGGGACTGCTGGTCTGTGGGCTCCCCCGCCGGGCCTCGAAGGGGAGGGACAGACTGCTGTCCACGCAGCACAGACCGCGGTGTGAGCACGCGCGTCGCGGGTTCCCCCACAGGTGCCGCTGGGTGTGTCCTGCGCTTCCATTCCGTTCTGAGTCCTTCTCTCAGGTGCACGGGTGAGGGCTTCACACGCCAATGGCAGGTGCGAGTGTGCTTCTGCCCGACCCACTGTATATGGGGAGTTCTGCCAAGCCCCCTCCTTGGGTGCGAGGACTTCCTGGGCTGGTCCCAGGAACACAGGTGGTCACATGTGTGGTTCCTTTCCATGGCCTTGATAAAGGATGCGGACGTCAACGTAAGCGAAGACGCTCTGAAGACAAGTGGGTTTGCTCAGGAGGGAGCAGGGGGTTGTAACTCAGGCCACGTGGGCTGCAACCGATTGCAGGTGCACCCTCAGAGGTTGAAACAAGGGAAACTTTGTTCAAAGATGTATTTGTTTGTTTGAAAGAGTTACAGAGAGGGAGAGACACAGGAGAGAGATCTTCCATCACTGGTTCATTCCCCAAGTGGCCACAACGGCCAGGTCTGGGTCAGGCAGGCTGAAGCCAGGAGCCAAGAGCTTCATCCAGGTCTCCCATGTGGGTGGCAGGGGCCCAAGCACCTGGGGCCGTCTTCTGCTGCCTTCCCAGCATGCATCACAGTGGAGCAGCAGGATCTTGAGCCAGCACTCTGCTACGGGAGCCAGCTTAACCCGCTTCGCCACAGCGCCAGCCCCGAGGGGAGACTTTGAAAGGGAGCGAGGGTGAGTCCATGTGGGCTGTTCTGCAGCAAAGCACGGGCCACAGCAGCTCCTGGCTGGAGCTGGCGGGGCTGGCATTGCCAGGGAGGGGTCTTCAGACCACGACGCCGGCTGCAGGGCCGGGTCTGAGTTCCCAGAAAAGCTCAGGTGGGGAGTGAAGAAGTGGGGCCAGGTGCTACCTGTAGGAGGTGATGTGGCCACCAGGGCTCGTCTCCCTGCTTGGATTCGTCTGTGCCTGGGGTCTTGGACCAACAGGGGTGGGGGCAGAAAAGCCGGTTGGATTCTGCCCCTGGCGCGCTCCCCTCTCACCATCCAGGGACTCGGCAGGGGGTCTCTGGCAGCAAGATGGCTCTTGCCCGTGGGCCTGTCAGCCTCCATACCTGTGAGCTGAGTGCACCTTTCTCTCCGTAAAGGACCCAGGCTGTGGAATTCAGCAAGCGGATCCCAATGCTGGCTCCGTGAGCAGCTGGGAGCCGTCCCTGAAGAGGTGAGGTGTGGCAGAGGCTCTTGGTGGTTTTGTTCTTGGCGTCAGTGGTGCTGCGAGCTCTCACACAGGGGGCAGGCAGGTGCAGATGGGCTGGGTGGGCCAGGGCGGACCCGGGGCTCCACGCCGTTGGCACCCTGGAAGCTCAGTAAACCATCTTGGTCAAGAGTGATGGTTTCTAATTTGTAAGGAAGTGTTTTTTATTTCTTTGAAAGAGAGGCAGACAAATCTTCCATCCACTTGTTCACAGCCGGGGCTGGGCCAGGTTGCAGTCAGCAGCCTGGAACTCAGCCCTGGTGTCCCACGTGGGTGGCAGGGGCTGGAGGACTCCAGTCAGCACCTGCTGCCTCCCAGGGCGCGCATCAGCAGGAAGCTGAGATTGGACGTGGACTCAGCACTCAAACACGGCACTCAATAGGGCATGCAGGTGTCCCACGCCGAGTGCCTGTAGGGACCGACTCCCTCTCACAGCCAGAGGCTGGCCGGGGTAGGGGAGGGGGCTGCCAGCTGCAACCCTCACTCTGCTTCTGGGTCTTTCTCCTGAGGCTGCCCCCGATCTGAATTCACCCGCTTCGCAGCAACTCAGGTGCGACCCAAAGGGGCTCATTTTCAATTAAGAAAAAGGCACTCCCACCACTTGGCAAATTACTAGGGCTTTAGGGATTCTGGGGGCGGGGGTACCGGGGACAGAGACGGAGTCTGTGGGGAGCAACTGGGAGCAACTCGGACTAGACTAAGTTACTGGAATTAAGACTTATTCTATGCATCTGCTCTCCCACAATATGGCGCTGAGAAAGGAGGAAACAGCTTCTACTCAGCTGCCTCCAGTTCAACCAATAAACAGCACGACCTGCTCCTGATTGGAGGAGAGCAGCGTACTCGGCGTGTGGGTAGCTGAGTTGGGATTGGTGGAAGAGGACTATAAAGGAGGAGAGAGACAACATGCACCAGGAACATCTATCTGAAGGAACACCTGTGCAGCCCCCGAGAGAGCCGGCTGGCGGTGTGCCGCTCCCCCGCGGAAGTGGGGAAAGTGGCAGGGGGAGCCGCCCTTCCACGGAGGTGGAAGGGACGGTAGCCAACCCGGGAAGAACCAGCAGCAAACCCGGGGAGGGCCGAGCAGACAAAAGAACAGCGCAGGGTCCTGTGTCGTTCCTCCACGAAGACGGGGAGTGACAGGAGTCCCTGCTGTCCTGGGTTTCTCCTTCCCTGGGGGCCGGGGGCTTCTCGGAGGGGTTCGTTGTCAGGAGCACCTCAATCGCTTTTCTCCCGGGATAACCTTTGCAGGTTGGCGGTCCTGCTGAGCTGCACAGCGCAGGATAGGGCGGGGTGTGGGCGGGCATTCTTCCACCGAGCCAATCTGCTATGGATTCAGACGACGCCTGTGTCAGACGGGCGTTGCTGCTCCACGTTGGTTCTCTCTGCCACCTTTCCTCCCGCCGTAACGACAACTTAGCGCGGGGACTTTGACCGCGTCTCTGACGGTTTCCTTTGGTGGGAAGTCACAGAGCTCAGGGGAAGCCATCTCTGGGCAGCACTTCAAAACCAGCATCAAGTTGCTTCCCCAAAGGGGCCATTTGAACACCCAGTCCCCAGCACTGGCGATGGCCATCTAAAACAGAGCACCCATCGCTAACCTGAAGGCCCAGAAGCGGTCCCTGGTAGCAGTCTGTACGTGTTTGGTCCCCAGACTCACACTAACTGGCAACATGTCCCCCTGAAGCTCACCTGCTGGTCGTCATGGCTCCCAGCCTGACCACGCACACAGCTCGGGGACCACTGAGGAGGGCACAAGCCTAGGAGGGCCTGGGAACCACCCACGATCGGGATCGAAGCTGGCAGCTGGCCGAATCCCAGGTGCCAGTGGGGCTGTGCCCCCTCGGACTCCCCTGGGGGCAGGTGCCGCCTCGTCTCTTCCCCCACTCTGGCAGCTCCTGGCACTCCTCGGCTTGCAGCCCCACCTCCCTTCCACATCACACGGCCTTCCTCCATCCCGTCTCTGTCCCTTCTCTTCTCATGAGGACTAGTCACCTAGGAGTAGGGGTCCACCCTAATCCAGCGAGACCCCATCCTGACCAAGGACATCAGCACCGTGGGGACCCGTCCCCAGGCCCTGTCTTCCTGTTCTGTGTCAGGGGCTGAAGGCTTATGCTAGGCTGAATGCGGTTCTCCCAGACCCATGCCTGTCTGGAATTGTCCCTCTGGACTGACCGTGGCAGAGTAAACAGGAGGAGAGAGACACCCATCTTTAACATGCCCAGGGCAGAGCGCAGCGCGAGAGTCATGCACACAGCATGAGACCCCGGGAAGGGCCAGGTGGGTGACGCTGACATAACTCAGGCTTGGAGCGGGAGGGGCTGGAGGCAGCTGGCAGCAGAGGCATCGCTCAGGCGTCCTCAGAAGAGGACAAAGGCCTGGCCACACCGCTGCTTCTCCGTCATTCCTGTTTCCTGGCTGGGGAGACTTTTAGCAGCTGCATCCCCCGAGGACAGGAAGGGGTTAAAGGACACGGTAGGGGGTGGGGGATCTGGGAGGAACCTTGAGGCTGCTCCTCAGCTTTGAAATCCCCACAGTTGGGCTCCGGGGTCTTGTTTCCTGACCTGGTTGGGAGTAGGTCTTTGCCGATGTCCTTGGTCAGGATGGGGTCTCGCTGGATTAGGGTGGACCCCTACTCCTAGGTGACTAGTCCTCATGAGAAGAGAAGGGACAGAGACGGGATGGAGGAAGGCTGTGTGATGTGGGAGGGAGGTGGGGCTGCAAGCCAAGGAGTGCCAGGAGCTGCCAGAGGGGAGAGGAAAGGCGGCACCTGCCCCCGGGGAGTCCGAGGGAGCACTGGTGCCCCACTGGTGCCTGGAACCCAGACTTCTGCCTCCAGAACCGTGGGAGACCAAGTTTTGTCACAGCAGCCCAGGAATGGTCCAGGCTACAGCAGCGGCGGGGATAGCGGGCACGGGGTGTGCAGGTTGGCAGAGGGCTGGGGCGCTCCGGGGGCTCGACCTCAATCCCAGCATGCCCCTGGAGCTGACCGGCTTCTAGCCAGTTCTGTGGCCTCTCCAGGCCTGTTTCATTCTTTGTAAGTCGAGGAGACTGAGAAGCGTCCCCAAAGCTGTTGCAAGGGTGGTGATGATGGCGAATGCTGGCACCGCCAGCCTGGCGCGGGGTGGTGGCCAGAGCTGGCTGTTCCCTCCCTGCTGTTTTAAGCATGGACCCTAGCATCTGACGGCCTGGGCTCCAAGGCCAGCCCTGCACCTCGTGGCTCTTATACAAGCCCCTAACCTCTCTACACCTCTGCATCCTCATCTGGGAAAGGGGATGTTAAGAGACCGAACGGGACATCACCTGCAGAGCCCTTAGCATGTTCCAGCTCACAGGAGGGGCTCAGAATCTACCCAGAAGACGGTCCCTGCATTGCGATGGTTTGACCTGGGATTTTTGACCTTGGTACGAGATGGTGTGCAGGGCGGGTATTGATCCCAGTGGCTCCGACGCCCACATCAGATTACCTGGGTTTGATGCCCGGCTCCAGCTCCTGCTAATGCCGTCTCTGGGAGGCAGCAGAGACGGCTTCAGTCATCACGTCCCGTTGCTCTGTCTGTCTCTCAGAAGCAAACAAGAAGATGGTGGGGAAACATCGGCTACCACCATTCTCTTTCCCACTCTCAGAGCAGTGTTCATGAAATGACGGGCTATTCGGTCGTTATTAGAAAGTGGGCTCGGTGTCAGTATAGGCTGAGGCAGCTCTGGGGAAGTGGCAGGTTCTCCCGCAGCCCTCAGCAGGCTGGGCGGCCGGGTCTGTCTGACTTACGATGCTTTTAGGGAGTGATGAGCCCCATCGAGGGTCGCAGTGCGCCTGGAGTTACTTCTGCAGAGAGAAGCTACCACATGGTGGCCTTGCCCCCAAAGCCCGGACCCCAAGCCACACTGTGGGTGCCACCTGGGGGTAAGTAGGAGGGCACGGTCCTGCCCTCCGACCCTGGTGTGAGTGACAGGCACAGTGCAGCGCGAGGAGCCAGCTGGGACGAAGGTGCTCCCGCACTTTCCCAACCAGAGACCCACCCGGAATGTGCTGCGATCCTAACTGTGCCGCCCGGGGTCAGGGCCCGGGAAGCTGCACGTCCACCCAGCCTGGGTCCTCTTCTCCGGTGCAGGGGTGGAGGGCGCCCTGGAGACCTCCAGCAGCGGAAGCCCCCCAGGCCTGGCTTGGGGAGGGCGAGGTTGTCCTGGCACCTGCCTGGGGTGGGAGGCAAAGAGCTCAGCCGAGGTGACAGGTGGCTGAGTGCCTGGCACATGGCAAGGGTGCAGGTGTCCCAGGACAGACTTGTTCAGTGAAGGCATGAATGGATGGATGGATGAGGGAGGAAAGGAAGAATGGAGGCAGAAAGGACCGCAGAACCGCTCAGGGTTTATGCCAGAGGCGCAGCCCTTTGAGGTGGGGTTGGAAAACCGGCGGATGGGAAACCCGTGTCACTCTGCCTTTCCAATAAATAACACTAATACAGCAGTCCTTAAAAACATGAAGCTGCAGTGGGTGGCATCGCACCCTTTTTGTAGATGAGGAGGTGGGCTCGGTTGCCCAGGGTCACAGGCAGAGAGGGGGGCCTGGACCACGGCTCAGCTGACCCCTCTGTCCCCGGGGCTGGGTCAGCTCATTGTCTGCGTTCTGTTTAACCCTGGGCAGTGCTGTTTTGAAATTATCCCGTTCCCTTCCCCTTCACTGTCTGAATACCTGGCCCGCCCCCACGATGACCAAAAACGCCCCCGGCCCTGAGTGGGGCTGCTGGCTCAGGTTAGGAACACCCACATGCGGCTGCAATTGGATTTCAAGATTTATTTTATTTGAAAGAGCGACGGGGGTGTGGGGGGAGTGAGTGAGGACAGAGGGAGAGAGAGAGACAGATCTTCCATCCTCTAGTTCACTCCCGAAATGGTCCCAGCAGCCAGGTGTGGGCCAGGCTGAAGCCAGGAGCCAGGAACTCCATCCTGGTCTCCTATGTGGGTGGCAGGGGCCCAAGTACTTGGGCCGTCTTCTGCTTTCCCAAGGAGCTGGGCCGGAAGTGGAGCAGCTGGGACTTGAACTGGCGCTCTGGTATGGGATGCTAGTGGTGGCTGACCCCGCTGCGCCACAGCGCTGGCCCCTGGACTTCTGAGATAATAAATCTATGACCCTGATTCTTTCCTACCTGGTTATTTTAAGCATTTATTTTCTCTTGCACGCATATATGTAAATGGATACAAGTGTTTCAGGACTTATTCACATGCTTGCATTTTCCCATCATTTAGTTATGTTTTCCATGATCCCTCACGTTACAAATGTTATCAACCCAGTACACGAGGATGAGCTCTAGGAAATGAAAACACAGAAGGGGCCTGCAAGTCGGTCACTGCTGTCGCCTGTTCCCTGCACTGCTAACCTCCAGGGAGTGGACTAGGCAGGGTACCCCGGACCTGTGCTTGGGAGCCAGAGTGGAGCTGACTCTGGAGGTCTCTGGCAGGGAGGGGTGTGGCCGCCTGGCACTCGGCCCCGCCCACTCACCTTGGCCCCGTGTTCATGGACAGCGGGGGACCTGGTTCCCTCTGGCCCTGCTGGGGATGCGTGCAGAGCCCTTCCAAGGGGGCAGGGTGGAGGCAGCTGTCACCACCCTCCCCCCCAGCCAGTTTCTGCTCTTGTCTGTGGACGGGCAGGGCGTGGTGGCTGTCTGTGGCCTCTGCCTGGTCCACAGGTCCCCGTGTTCCCAAGCCGAGCGTGGCTGTTCTGTGGCTTCTCTGGCCTCCCAGTGGGGACGCCTGCTGGGCCCTCCCTCACTGATATGTGCACGCACTCACGTGGGCATGAGTTCTGCTTTTCTGAAAATGCTTTCTTTTTTAAAGGAATACAAATTTCATAAATACAACTTTAGGAATATAGTGATTCTTCCCACCATACCTGCCCTCCCACCCCTCCTCCTCCTCCCTCTCCCCTTCCCAGTCCCATTCTCCATTAAGTTTCATTTTCAATTAAATTTGTACTCAGAAAACCAACTCTACACTAAGTACAGATTTCAACAATTTGCACGCGCACACACACACACACACACACACAACTGAGAACAAGTATCACAGCTAACTCATAATACAACTCATTGAGGACAGAGGTGCTGCATGGGGGTTAGTGCACAGTGACTCCTGTTGTTAATTTAACAATTAACACTTTTATGTGTGATGTCAGTGACCACCCGAGGCTCTTGACATGAGCTGCCTAGGCTATGGAAGCCTTTGAGTCCACAAACTCCATCAGTATTTGGATAAGACTACAAGCAAAGTAGAAGTTCTCTCCTCCCTTTAGAGAAAAGTACATCCTCCTCTGAGGGCCCCTTCTTTCCACTGGGGTCTTTCACAGAGATCCTTCGTGGAGGACACTTTTCCCCCACAGTGTCTTGGCTTTCCATGCCTGAAATGTTCTCACGGGCTTTTCAGCCAGACCAGGGAAGGCTTAAGAGCTGATTCTGAGGTCAGAGGGTTACTGAAAGTCATTTTCATTCTGTGAGTCTGCTGTGTGGACTGCTTCCCATGTTGGACATTCTCTCCTTTTTAATTCTATTATTGCCAGGCACTTGATGCTATTTATATGGTCTCTTTAACACTAATCTTATCTACATGTTCACTTTAATACTTAATATGATCACTCTAACAGTTAAGATGGCATTTTTACCACCAAGTTTAATGGGATTTGGAGTCCCATGACAAGTATTTAAACTGCACCCTCAGAAGTCCGTAGGAATGTATGCAGAACTACACAGCTTTACAGCTACAAACTTCCTCCTCCCTCTCTTATTCCCACCCTTATTTTTTACTGAGGTCTGTTTTCTATTGACTTTATACACGTATGATTAACTCTGTTAAGTAAACAGCTCAACAAGAAAGAAAAGACGAAAAAACAAAGAAAATGAAACTGTTCATCAACAGTCAAGGGCAGCTCAAGTCATCCCTTCTCCGACTGTCAATTTCACTTCTACACATTTCATTGTAGGTGCTCTATTAGTTCTCACAGATCAGGGAGAACATATGGGATTTGTCCCTTTGAGACTGGCTTATTTCGGTAAGTATGATGTTTTCCAGATTATTCTGTTTTGTTGTAAATGACCGGATTTCATTTTATTTTTTACTGCTGTGTAGTATAGAGTACATATCCCGTAATTTCTTTATCCAGTCTTCCACTGACGGGTGTTTAGGCTGATTCCATGTCTTAGCTGTTGTGAATGGAGCCACAATAAACATGGAGATGCAGATAATTCTTTTATTTACTGATTTTGATTCCCTTGGGTAAATTCCCAGGAGTGGGATGGCTGGGTTGTATGGTGGGGTTATGTTCAGATTTGTGAGGTATATCCAAACTGTCTTCCATAGTGGCTTTACCAGTTTGCATTCCCAGAATAGTGGATTAGGGTACCTTTTTCCCCACATCCTTCCCAGCAACTGTTGTTAGTTGGTTTCTGTATGTGAGCCATTCTAACGGGCGTGAGGTGAAACCTCATTGTGGTTTTGACTTGCATTTCCCTGATAGCTAATGATCCTGACCATTTTTTTCACATGTCGTTGGCCATTTGGATTTTCTCTTTTGAAAGATGTCTGTTTTAGTCCTTGGCTGATCTCTTAGCTGGGTTGTTTGTTTTGTTGTTGTGGAGTTTCTTGATCTCTTTGCAGATTCTGGTTATTAATCCTTTGTCAGTTGCATAGTTTGCAAATAATTTCTCCCATTCGGTCTGTTGCTTCTTCACTTTCCTGACTTTTCTTTTGCCATCCGGAAACTTTTCAATTTGAAGTAATACCATTTGTTAATTTTGGCTTTGACTGCTTGTGCCTCTGGGGTCTTTTCCAAGAAGTCTTTGCCTGCGCTAATATCTTGCAGGATTTCTCTGGTGTTCTCTAATAATTTGATGGTGTCATGACATAGATTTAGATCTTTAATCCACGTTGAGTGGATTTTTGTGTAAGGTGTAAGGCAGGGGTCTTGCTTCATACTTCTGCATGTGGAAATCCAGTTTTCCCAGCACCATTTGTTGAAGAGACTGTCCTTGCTCCAGGGATTGGTTTAAGATACTTGATCAAATATAAGTTGGTTGTAGATATTTGAATTCATTTTTGGCATTTTCATTCTGTTCCATTGCCTATGCATCTATTTTTGTACCAGTAGCTGGCTGTTTATTTATAACTGCCCTGTAATATGTCTTGAAATCTGGTATTGTTACGTCTGGCATTGTTATATTTTTGTTGTATAAGATTCTGTTAGCTATTTAGGATCTCCTGCATTTCCATATTAATTTCAACATCATTTTTTCTATATTTGAGAAGAATGTCTTTGGTATTTTGATTGGTATCACATTAAATCTGTAAATTGCTTTTGGAAGAACGGACATTTTGATGATATTGATTCTTCCAATCCATGAACATGGAAGATTTTTCCATTTTTTTGTATCTTTTATTCTTTCTTTAATGTTTTGTAATTCTCATTGTAGAGCTCTTTGACATCCTTAGTTAAGTTTGTTTCAAGGTATTTGATTGTTTTTGTAGCTATTGTGAATGGGATTGATCTTAGCAGTTCTTTCTCAGCTGTGGCATTGTCTCTGTATACAAAGACTGTTGATTTTTGTGCATTGGATTTTTATATCCTGTCACTTTACCAAACTCTTCTATGAGTTCCAATAGTCTCTTAGTTGAGTCTTTTGGATGCCCTATATGTAGAATCGTGTCATCTGCAAATAGGGATAGTTTGACTTCTTCCTTCCCAATTTGTATCCCTTTAATTTCTTTTTCTTGCCTAATAGCTCTGGCTAAAACTTCCAGAACTATATTGAATAGCAGTGGCGAGAGTGGGCATCCCTGTCTGGTACCAGATCTCAGTGGAAACACTTCCAACTTTTCCCCATTCAATAGGATACTGGCCACGGGTTTGTCACAAATTGCCTTGATTGTGTTGAGGAATGTTCCTTCTATACCAAATTTATTTAGAGTTTTCATCATGAAAGGGTGTTGTATTTTATCAAATGCTTTCTCTGCATCTATGGAGATAATCATATGGTTTTTCTTCTGCAGTCTGTTAATGTGGTGTATCACATTGATTGATTTGTGAACATTGAACCATCCCTGCATACCAGGGATAAATCCCACTTGGTCTGGGTGGATGATCTTTCTGATGTGTTGTTGCATTCTATTGGCCAGAATTTTGTTGAGGATTTTTGCGTCTATGTTCATCAGGGATATTGGTCTGTAATTCTCTTTATCTGTTTCGTCTTTTTCAGGTTTAGGAATTAAGGTGATGCTGATTTCATAGAAAGAGTTTGGGAGGACTCCCTCTCTTTCAATTTTTTTGAATAGTTTGAGAAGAATTGGAGTTAGTTCTTTTTTAATTGTCTGGTAGAATTCAGCAGTGAATCCATCTGGTCCTGGATTTTCTTTGTTGGGAAGGCCTTTATAGCTGATTCAAGTTCTGTCTCAGTTATGGGTCTGTTTAGGTTTTCTATGTCTTCCTGGTTCAATTTAGGTAGGTTGCATGTGGAAATGGAATCTATCCATTTCTGCTAAGTTTCCCAATTTATTGGCATACTACTCTTTGTAGTAATTTCTGATTTTTATTTCTGTGGTGTCTATTGTTACATTTCCTTTTTCAGCTCTAATTTTATTAATTTGGGTCTTCTCTCTCCTTTTTTTGGTTAGTTGGGCCAGTGGTGTGTCAATTTTGTTCGTTTATTTTTTCAAAAAATCTTCTCTTCATTTTGCTGATTTTTTTGTATTATTTTTTGATTGAATTTTGTTGATTTCTTCTCTAATTTTAATTATTTTTTTTCTCCTAGTTTTGCTTTTGGTTTGCTGTTATTTTTCTAGATCCTTGAGATGCATTGATAGTTCATTTATTTGGTGCCTTTCCAATTTTTTAAAAGACTTTATTTATTTATTTGACAGAGTTAAAGAGAGAGAGAGAGACAGAGAGAAAGGTCTTCCTTTTCTGTTAGTTCACTCCCCAAATGGCCGCCACAGCCGGAACTATGCTGATCTGAAGCCAGGAGCCAGGTGCTTCTCCTGGTCTCCCATGGGGTGCAGGAGCCCAAGCACTTGGGCCATCCTCCACTGCACTCCTGGAACACAACAGAGAGCTTGACTGGAAGAGGAGCAGCTGGGACTAGAACTCAGCACCCATATGGGATGCTGACACTGCAGGTGGAGGATTAACCTAGTGAGCCATGAAGCCAGCCCCCCAGTTTTTTTAAAGATTTATTTCATTTACCTGAAAGAGTTACACAGAGAAGGCGAGGCCAAGAGAGGGGTCTTCTATCTGCTGGTTCACTCCCCAGTTGGCCAGAGCTGTGCTAATCCGAAGCTGCATTAATCTGAAGTCAGGATCCAGGAGCCTCTTCCAGGTCTCCCACACGGGTGCAGGGGCCCAAGCACTTGGGCCATCCTCTACTACTTTCCCAGGCCATAGCAGAGAGCTGGATTGCAAGTGGAGCAGCCAGGACTTGAACTGGTCCCATATGGGGTGCTGGCACTGAAGGTGGTGGCTTTACCCGCCACACCACAGTGCTGGCCCCTCCAATTTCTTGATGTAAGCACCTATTGCTATAAGCTTTTCTCTGAACTCTGCTTTTGGTGTATCCCATAAGTTTTCATATGTTGTGTTGTCTTCATTTTTTTCCAGACATTTTTTTTTGACAGGCAGAGTGGACAGTGAGAGAGAGAGACAGAGAGAAAGGTCTTCCTTTTTGCCATTGGTTCACCCTCCAATAGCTGCCGTGGCCAGCGTGCTACGGCCAGCACATCGTGCTGATCTGAAGCCAGGAGCCAGGTGCTTCTCCTGGTCTCCCATGCAGGTGCAGGGCCCAAGGACCTGGGCCATCCTCCACTGCCTTCCTGGGCCATAGCAGAGAGCTGGCCTGGAAGAGGGGCAACCAGGAAAGAATCCGGCGCCCCGACCAGCTAGAACCTGGTATGCCGGTGCCGCAAGGTGGAGGATTAGCCTAGTGAGCTGCGGCGCCGGTCCAGACATTTTTTGATTTCTCTTTTGACTTCTTCTGTGACCCACTGTTCATTCAGGAGCATGTTGTTCAGTCTCCATGTGTTTGCATATGTTCTAGAGATTCCTAAATTGCTGATTTCCAGCTTCATTCCACTGTGGTCAGAGAAGGTCCATGGTATGATTTCGATTTTTTTTTTTTTAATTTGCTGAGACTCGCTTTATGGCCTAGTATGCAGTCAAGTTCCATGTACTACTGAGAAGAATGTGTATTCTGCAACTGTAGGATGAAAAGTTCTGTGGATATCTGTTACGTCCATTTGGTTGATTAACTATGTTGTTTCCTTGCTGGTTTTCTGTCTGGTTGATCTGTCTACTTTGAAAGTGAAGAATTGAAGTCCCTGATTACTATTGTATTGGAGTCTAAGTCTCTCTTTCAATCCTCAACATTTCTTTTAAATAGCTAAGTGCCCTGTAATTAGGTGCATATGTTTATTTATTTATTTATTTTTGACAGGCAGAGTGGACAGTGAGAGAGAGAGAGACAGAGAGAAAGGTCTTCCTTTTGCCATTGGTTCACCCTCCAATGGCCGCTGCCAACGCGCTGCGGCCAGCACACCGCGCTGATCCAATGGCAGGAGCCAGGTGCTTATCCTGGTCCCTCATGGGGTGCAGGGCCCAAGCACTTGGGCCATCCTCCACTGCACTCCCGGGCCACAGCAGATAGCTGGCCTGGAAGAGGGGCAACAGGGAAAGAATCCGGTGCCCTGACCGGGACTAGAACTTGGTGTGCCGGCGCCACAAGGTGGAGGATTAGCCTAGTGAGCCATGGCGCCGGCCAGGTACATATATTTATAATAGTTAAATTTTCCTGTTGAATTGATTTCTTAACCATTATATAGTGCCCTTCATTGTCTCTTTTAATGGCTTTTGTGTTAAAGTCTATTTTGTCTGATATTAGGATGGCTACACCAGCTCTTTTTTTAGTTTCTGTTAGCATGGAATATCTTTTTCTATCCTTTCACTTTCAGTCTATGTGCATCTTTGTTGGCAAAATGTGTTTCTTGTAGGCATTAAATAGATGGGTTTTGTTTTTTAATCCATTCAGTCAGTCTTTGTCTTTTAACTGGAGAGTTGAGGCCATTTGCATTAAATGTGACTATTGATAAGTAACAACTTTGCCCTGCCATTTTCCCAAAAATATTCCTACTTTTTTGCATTGAATTTCCTTTAAATGTTTATTGAGAGATTTTCTTCCTTTATCATCTTTCATATTGATGACCATGTTTCTGTGTTTCTGTGTGTAACACATCTTTAAGCATCTTTTGTAGGGCTGGACAGGTAGTGACAAATTCTTTCAATTTCTGTTTGTCATGGAAGGTCTTTATTTCACCTTCATTCATAAATGAGAGCTTTGCAGGGTATAATATTCTGAGATGGCAGGGTTTTTTTCTCTTAGTACTTGGGCTATATCTCGCCATTCTCTCCTAGCCTGTAGGGTTTCTGATGAGAAGTCTGCTGTGAGTCTAATTGGAGATCCTCTGAGAGTAATCTGGCATTTCTCTTCTGCACACTTTAGAATCTTCTCTTTATGTTTCAGTGTGGAGAGTTTGACTGCAATGTGTCATGGTGAAGGTCTTTTCTGGTCATGTCTATTAGGAGTTCTATGTGTTTCCTGTACTTGGATGCCCTGTTCTTTCTCCAAAGTAGGGAAGTTTTCTGTTATTATTTCACTAAAAACAACCCTCTTATCCTTTCTCTCCACGCCTTCAAGAACTCCTAGAACCCATATGTTGGGTCATTTCATAGTATCCTATAGATTCCCAACAGTGTTTTTTAGTTCTCTAACTTATTTTTCTTGGTTTTTGTCTGACTGTATAATTACCTGAGATTTGTCATCTAAATCGGAATTTCTTTCTTCTGCTTCACCAATGCTGTTGTTAAGAATCTCCACTGCATTTTTATTTGTTCTGTTGAATTCTTCCTTCCCGAGATTTCATTTTGATTTCTCTTTACGATCTCAATTTCATGGGGTAAATTTTCTTTCATGTCGTGTATGGATTTCATTAGTTTGTGCATTTGCTTCTGATTACCTCTAAGTAATCCTATGATCTATTTTTTGAATTCCACTTCTGGCACTTCTTCAGCTTCCGCATCTTCACAATCTAGTGTTGAAGAGTTGTGTTTGTTTGGGGGCTTCATGCTGTGTTTCTTGTTTGTTACTCAGCCTTTGTGGAGATACTTGCTGGTTTCTTCTTTGTTTTTTCACTGTGGCTGCTTTTATCTTCTGTGTCTCTGTGGTTTAACGGAGTGTCTGCTTTCAGTGAATACCTAAGGTATGTGGTGGGTGTGGCCAGGGAGCTCTGTTCAGTACTCCAGGGTGAGAAGGAAGTATCTAAGGTGACTGACACCCAGGTTGGGGTAAAGCTCTCTCTCTCTTTTGTTTAATTTTATCAGAAGGGAGGTTTGTTCTGCTCTGTTGGCATAGACTCAGCTCACTTCCTCTCCTCAAAGGAGATCAGTGCCTGGGCACTAGCCCCAGTGAGTATAATATTCATCCACTCTGCCCACAAGGACCACACAAAGGATCTGTTCAGTCCTCAGTGTAAGCTCAGACTCCCCAGCAATGTCCTTCACCAGGGAACCAGGGAGCCCTGATTGCGTGGAGCCTCCCACAGCGACTGCCCAGAGTCCCAGCCACACCCTGAGCCCTCTCACACAGCCTCAGTGTTTTCACAGTCCTGGCACACAAGCCTCCCACAGTCATGAGCACCCAGCCCCCTCTCTGTTTTCCCCACCAGACTCAGGAGTCTCTACTTGGCTGGTTGCTGGGTGTGGACAGGAGCTGGTGTAGCTGTTACATATGTCCAAAATGGTGCCCACTCTGTATCGTCTTGTTACAGTATAGCACTGCAGGGTGATGGGGAGACAGAAACGTGCCCCCCATTTTATCCTCTAGTTTGGCAGCTACAATGTCTCCCACAGAGCTCCAAGCTGGATTCCCTCCAGGCTCTTCCTGCAGCTTTTCACCAGTGACTTGGGCTGCTGCGGTCTGGTCTTGCCTCTCTCCAGAGCTGGTGCGGAGGCTCTTGGCTGCTGAGGTCCTGAGTTGTGTGTGCCCTCGCCCTCCACGTAGGTCCACAGTGTCCCTCTAATTTCTGTAGAGTTCCCTCTGATGGTTTCTCCCTGACTCTTCCCTGAGACTGCACTCTCTCCACTTTTTTTAAACTATCTTCTAGACTAGAGGAGCAAGTGCCCTCCCTACTCTGCCACCTTAATCCATTCATAAAATTTTTAAACAGTGATCTCATAGAAATTGAAACTGGAGCCAGTGCTGTGGCATAGCAGGTAAAGTCACTGTCTGCAGGGCCAGCATTTCATATGGGCACCAGTTCAAGGCATGGCTGCTCCCCTTCCGATCCAGCTCTCTGCTGTGGTCTGGGAAAGCAGCAGAAGATGGCCCAAGTCCTTGGGCACCATACCTGTGTGGGAGACCTAGAAGAAGCCAAAATAAGGTATTTTAATTGCACTTTCCCAGGGGTGGTTTGGAGTTTTTTTTTTTTTTTTAAGATTTATTTATGTATTTGAAAGGCCAAGAGAGAGAGAGAGGTCTTCCATCTGCTCGTTCCCGCTGCAGATGGCCACAACAGCCAGAGCTGTGCCAATCCGAAGCCAGGAGCCAGGAGCTTCTTCTAGAAAGGAGCAGGGGCGCAGGGACTTGGGCCATCTTCTACTGCTTTCCCAGGCCATAGCAGAGAGCTGGATTGGAAGTGGAGCAGCTGGGACTTGAACCGGCACCCATATGGGATGCTGGCACAGCAGGTGGCAGTTTTGCCTGCTACACCACAGAGCCAGCCCCAGCCCCCTGGTCTTAGAGGAGGCTTGCGAGCAACAGCACTAGGAACTAGGGCAGGCTGGCATGCAGCATGGAATCCTACAGAGAGACCCGAAAACCAAGGCTTGGCCACAGAGATGCAGCCCCCCAAACCCTGTGTCCTGAGCTTTGGTAACTCATGGGCCAGGCACCGGGGACAGGACCATTCCCAGGGGTTTCTAGGCAGCCGGACAGTGTAGGAAGCCAGGTAAGGGTCTGTGAGGGATCCTGGACAGAGGCTCCACCTCGTGCCTGCAGGTGCCTGCAGGCCACTGTGCAGGCGTGGAAGGGTGCTTTGCTCCCGACTGTCCAGGGGCATGCAGGCGGAAGTGGCTCTGGCTGGTCCTCCCCTGCCTAGCACAGTCACAGCCCCCAGGGGACAGGGCGGGGCTGGCCTGCCTCTCCTTGGGCTCCATATGGGCTGAGATGAGCGGAAGTTGTCTGTGGTGCCCCTGAACCTGCACATCCCCGTTCCCGCCCCAGAGGGGCTGGAGCTACCCAGAGGCTGCCGGTGCCCCCTCCCCAGGTGTGAGCCCGCTTGGGTGTTTTGTTCATTTTTCATGCACTGCCTTGTCCCAGGAAGAATTCAGGGCTGGCAATGCCCTGCACCCCGAGGTACAGTGTGAGTGCAGTTCTGGGGCCTGGACACCCTGTCTTTGGGTCCTTTACACACCAACAGTGTAATTAGCCTGCTGGGGCGGCCATCACCACGGACCACAAATGGTGGCCTGCAGTGCAGTCGCCCTGTCTCAGTCCGGGAGGAAGGGGTGGTGGGTGGATTCCTTCTGGGGGCTCCACAGGCTTCTGGTGCCCTGCTGGCCACCTCGGAGCCCCTGGGTTTGTCACTGCATCACCCCAGTCACCTTGGACATCCTGGGTGCTGGCTCCTCCCCCTCTTACCAGAACCCCGGCGCTGTGGGGTCAGGGCACACCCGCCCCCCACGAGACTCATGTGAACCCATTCCACCGAGGTATCTTTGTTTCAAGGCTCGGCCCCATCTTGGGGTCCTGCAGTCAGGGCTTCTACATAGGGATTTTGGGGGGTACAAATCAACCCATGACAGCAATTGACTTTTTTGCTTGGATTTTAGGTAAAATCAGACAAACCCCACCTGTACCATCCATGCAATGAGTCTCTCCCGAGTGCCTGGCCAGCTGGGGCAGGCGGAAGTGTATGAATGCAGTGAGGACCCTGCCCCCTTGGCACCCACAGGAGACGACAGACAAAGGCCTGTGTTAATGGCATGTTGGCTCCCTGCTGGCCCTGGCCTGTCCCTCACTGGCCGTTGCTTCCACTCTCCCCGCAGCCCTGGGGTGGAGGGGTGGGTAGGCAGTTATTATCAGCCCATTTTACAGTGGGGCAAACTGAGGACTGAGGTCACAGCAGAGTCTCTAAGCCGCCTCCTTCAGATTTGACCCTGACTTAAGTCGATGGCCTAGGATGACACCATGTGAGCACGTTTAGGATGGACGCAGACTGAAGTCGGTCCCAGAAAAGCCCGCCCTGTGGTTGCTGCGCCCATCTGCTCAGCACAAAGAAACAAGAGGGCTCTGAGTCTGACCCTGTGTGCCAGCTCCGTCCAGCCAGCGGGCGTGGGCTCAGAGCGGCCACGCTCACTCCGTTCTCTCAACAGCCCTGTGAGATAGTCCTGTCGTCTCCTAATATTTATTAGGGAGTTCCCATCCACAGGTGCACTCCCTGAATGCCCACACGGACAGGGCTGGGAGCTGGGAAGTCAACCCAGGGCTCCCCCGTGGGTGGCGGGAACCCCTCCATTGGAGCCATCACGGCTGCCTCCGTGGGCTTACAGAAGAAGGTGTCAAACCCAGGACCTCCACCGTGAGATGCGAACGTCTTTACCAACCCCCCTCCAAAGACGCAGAGTAAAATACATATAACACAAAATTCACTGCTCTAAAGTGTACATTGTGGGTGCAGTAGGATTTGTCTCCCCACACCTCACACCTGTGCTTAAGCTCTGACGTGATCATGGTGATAGTTGGTTTAGGGTGACGACTTGAGCTAAGGGGGGGTCTCTGGAGAGGTTTGAGTTTCCCAATTCAAGTCCGGCTGCGGTTCTCTCTCTCTGCTGCTGGTTCTCCACGCGCTGTCCCCCACGCCTGTCACCACCAGCCTGGCACCACGTGCCACCAGTCCCCCGGCAGGTGCCCAATCCTGAAACCTCCAACTGGAAGCTGGAATAGACCTTTTCTTTCCCAAAGAAACGCCTCCCAGGCATTTATAGTAATGCGAAGTGGATTAATACAGTGCCCAATTCAGGGGCGTCCAGCACACGCCCAAGGCTGTGCAGCCAGCGCCGCTGTGTCGCGCCCGTCCGTCGGGGCTGACAGGTCTGGGAGACGAAGGCGCCAGCCGCCTCTGTCGTCCTGGCTTGGGGACGGCTGCCTTCTGTGTCCTCACTGAGAGGGAGATCTGGTGTCCTGCTCGGTCCTATGAGGCCCAGGGCTCTTCTCAGGATCTCATGAACCCGAATCATCTCCAGGCCTCTGTCTGCAAACACGCTCCCACTGGGGATGCGGCATCAGCCTCCGGTTTCAGTGGGGGCGGGGGCGCACTGCCTGGCGCTGGCCTTGGGTGCAGTGAGCCATCACTTCCCCCCTCCTCCCCCAGCCCTGCGCGGCCGGCACTCGGCTTCCTGTCTCTGGTCTGCCTGCTCTGTCGCAGGCATGGAGTCCCGCAGGGCGTGGCCGTGTGTGTCTGGCTTCTTTCCCTCGGCGCCTTTTCAAGGTTCACCCTGGCTGCAAGCTGGTTTTAAAGCCATTTTTACAGCCGTCGTCACCGAGGCCAGCGCTTGGGGACCTTGCCCTGCGGGGCTGTGGGTGGAGCCCCCTCCCGAAGGCAGGGTCCTAGGCCGTGCTGCGAGTGCATCTGTAGCACTCAGCAGGGCTGGGGGAGGGTGAGCAGGTGGAGACACTCCTGCAAATGGGGGCAAAGGGACTGCCACCTCACGGGCTTCCTGGGGTACCACAGCCTGCACAGGGCTGCGGGAACGACACCCGCGGGTGGGGCAGCACCTGAGGTGCCCCAGGCCCAGCTCTGAGTCGTGAGTGCCGATACTGCCATCTGCTGGCCAGAAAGAAGCCTGCCACAGAACAGTCCGGGAAGCCCTGGGGTTGAACCCTGCCTGCCTGCCGGGAGCTGTGCGAGGGCGGGGACTCTGCAGGCTGAGGGGGAGTGTGATGCGAGTGCTGTGCAGGGATTCAGGGGTGGGCTCAGGGGCCAGGGTTGGTGACAATTTGCTTTGGGAAAAGGCAGATGACAAAGCAATACATGTGGTGCGTCTACAGGCACCTGCAGGTTAGAGCCCGGGAGGAAACCACCCCAGATGAGAGCAGGCTTCTCTCGCTGGGGGGCCGAAGGGGCTGTGCGGGGCTGGCCCGCGCCAGGCTCCGCGGGCAGTATCCGTGCACTGGCAAGGGGTGTGTGCAGGGCTGGCCTGTGCCAGGCTCCGCGGGCAGGATCCGTGCACTGGCAAGGGGTGTGTGTGGGGCTGGCCTGTGCCAGGCTCTGTGGGCAGGATCTGTGAGCTGGCGCAGGGGGGTGTGGGGCTGGCACAGGCCAGGCTCTGTGGGCAGGATCTGTGAGCTGGCACAGGGGTGTGTGCAGGGCTGGCACAGGCCAGGCTCTGTGGGCAGATCTGTGAGCTGGTGCAGGGGGTGTGTGGGGCTGGCACAGGCCAGGCTCTGTGGGCAGATCTGTGAGCTGGTGCAGGGGGGTGTCTGGGCTCTCAGCAGCTGTGGTGGGTGGAAGGAAGCATTAGGGTCACTTCTGGAGGGTGGAATTGTATCCTTTCTGCTTAGTTGTGTTTCCGTATTCTCCTCTTGTCCGTGGGTTACTACTGAACATGCTTGACAGACATTAAGATCCAGGGCAAGGATGCTCCCAGCCCGCACGGCGGGAAGCTGATTCCCGACCCTCACGGCGCAGGCTGCTCTCTCCAGGCCCACCCACGGCCCTCCGGGTGAGCCCTGCTTTCCGTCCCGCCTGGCTCTCCTCTGGGACCGGCCCTGCCACTTCCTGGCTCTGTGTCCTGGGGTTCCTGGCTCTCTGTCCTGGGGTAAGTCCCCTCACAGCCGTTTTTTCCCATGTGGAAGCGAGGGCCATCGTAGGGACTGCACCACAGGGTTGTCCTGCAGGCCAGCCTGCAGGTGTGCACCGAGCAGTGACCGCTGCACCGGGAGCTGTGGACACGTGTGCCTGTGCTGCTGCTGGCAGCAGGCGATCCCCCCGCCCCATGTCAGGGCCTCTGTACGTGAGTGCAGACCGGGTCAGGGTCTTCACACTGCCTGCCTCTGAGCCAGCTGGGACACTCCCTAACGTGCAGACTCGCACCCCTCGCCCCTGCCCTGCCGTCGGTGCCTTCCAGCGTCTGCACGCTCGCAAGCCTTCCGGCTGCGCTAGCGCCGTGCTCGGCAGGCGCTGCAGGAGCCTGGGCCCAGGCCGGTCTCAGAGCCGCACAGCCCAGGATTCAAGTTCACCCCCGTCACAGCGCTGGACTCGGGCAGGGAGGGCGTCTGTCTCACGGCCTGCCTGTGGGGTCTCCTGCCTCTGGGACCAAGGGGTCTACGTCTACCCACCAGCCATGCACGCAAGCATGTACACACGGGCATGTGCACAGAAGCCCCTCACATGTGTAAACGCACACACACATGGGCATGCACACATGCATGAGAACGTGTACACAGGAACATGCAGGCACATAAGCATGCACGTATGCAGAATGTAAACACGTCAACACGGGCACACACGAGCACGTATGGACACAATCACACACATGCATGAGAACACACATGTATGTGCAGGCATGTGGACACGTGAGCACATCCACACAAGCATGTGGGCACATCCACACAAGCTGTGGACACATGAACATGTACGTGTGTGCATGTGTGTACATATGTGCACACGTGAGCATGCACACACATGTGCTCTTGCCCTGCTGTGGACGACCTGTGCCACGTGCTCAGCGGGAAGCCTAGGCCCGCCCTGGGCAGATGATGTGCCGTCCAGTACGCTCACGCGCACCCAAGCCTTCTGCCCTCCTGTGTTTTCTCGACTTGGGGTGGGGTTGGGGCAGCGAGACACAGGAAACGGGAACCAAAGCTCTGCTTGACCGTCCTCCCCTGAAGCTTTGCCCACAAGGTCCAGCGCTCGTCCTCGCCAGCAGACGTGCGCACGGACAGCTGCCTCGGCCCAGGTGAGCCTTGTCCCGTGGGAGCAACCACCACTCCCATGCCGGGGCGTGGGAAGGGACGGCTCACCGCCATTTCCTGGTGGGGGCAGGGCGACCCCGGGGTTCCAGTCTGGCTGAACAGGGTTTAGGGGAGGGTAGGGAAGGATCAGTCCAGGAGGTGGAGTATCCTGACACGGAGCTGTCCCGAACCTTCACCCGACCGTGACTGGGCGCGTCGTGGGTGCCGGGCAAGGCTCTGGGCCCAGAGAACAGCAGAGAACGAGACGGAAAACTCCTCGAGCTGCTGGGGGGGGGGGGGCAGGTAAGCACGGAGCGGGTGGGGCGGCACGGTAGAGACCAGAGGGCGGCCGTTGGAGCTGCCCGTGGGTAGGCGTGAGGGCAGAGCTGGGGGTCTCCCAGGTTGGTCTGATAAAGGGACTGGCAGGGATGGACAGCAACAGGGTGAGGGGGCTGAGGGGAGAGAGGGGGTGTGCCCTCAGGGGCCCCTAACTCCACACTTGCTGGGCCAGCCTTAAACAAGGGCAGGAAGTGAGCCTGCCGCCACGGCAGAGCTGGGGGCTGGAGGCGCTGATGAGAGGGCTCGGGGTGCTGGCCAGGCAGGGAGCTCACGGCCACAGCAGTGCGCTGATCCTTCTCCTCAAAGGCTGGCCCAGCCTTAAACAAGGGCAGGAAGTGAGCCTGCCGCCACGGCTGAGCTGGGGGCTGGAGGCGCTCATGAGGGGGCTTGGGGTGCTGGCCAGGCAGGGAGCTCACGGCCACAGCAGTGCGCTGATCCATCTCCTCAAAGGCATTTCTCTCCCCTGCAGGGAAGAGCCGGACCCAGCGTGCCGGAGCAACCGGACTCGGTACCCAGCCTCGCGGGGCGAGTCCCCGTCCAGGCCACTTGACGATGGAGAAAACACAGGACCAAAAAGTAAGTTTCATTTATTCAAATTAAATTACGAGTTCCATATACAAATAGAATCTGTAAATATTTAAAAATACAAGATGCTACAAATTTCAAGCTTGGAAAATACAAAAATAGTATCTGTGTGGTACATCTCCATCTCCCTTGGCGCGGCCGACAAGGGCGTCCGGAGGCCGGCGCTGCCTCCCTCGTGGCCCCGCAGGCCCCGCCACAGCGCGCACCGCCTCCCGGCCGTGGGGGCGCGGCCATCACTGGTCCAGCTCGTTCTCGTTCTGCAGCGTCTTCATGGCCAGCCCCCAGAGCGTCATGCTGGAGAAGAACTGGCCCTCCGAGTTCCTGTAGGCCGTGGACGCCGTGCGCGCGCCCAGGGGGTCAGCGCAGTGACTGTCCAGAGCGGCCAGAGACGAGCGGATCATGGCCATGCCGTCGGCCTGCAGCGGCTCGCCGCCCGCCGTGCTGTCCGCGTAGGCGTAGGCCTGCGGCGGCGCCAGCTTGCCCAACTTCTCGGGCTCCAGGCCCGCCTTCTCGGGCTCCGAGACGCCGGGAGGCGGCGCCAGCGGGCGGAGCTTGCAGTAGGCGCCCGCGGCCGGGCTGTCAAACGGCGAGCTTTCTGCCGGCTGGCCCGGGAGCTTCACGGACACGGGCATCAGCGTGACCGCCACGTCCTGGGAGTAGGAGTCCGAGCCCCGAGACCTGTCCAGGTCCGAGGCCTCCGCGGCCGCGCCCAGCTCGTCCAGCGCGCACGGGCTGCCCGCGTCCGCCCTGCAGTGCATCTTCTTGTGCCGCCGCAGCACGGCCGAGCGCGTGAAGCACTTGCTGCAGATCTCGCACGTGTACGGCTTCTCCCCGGTGTGCGTGCGCACGTGCCGGCGGAGGTCCCCCGAGCCCCCGAAACACTTCCCTGCGGAAAGGAGGAGGGCCGTGTTAGGCGTGCGCCCCCACAGCTGCTCCCGAAGGGATTCAAGGAGTGAGGCCGCCTGGCCGGGTGTGCGGGACCAAGGTGAGGGGTCAAGGGTCAGCGTCAGCATGGGAGGCAGCACTCAGAGGCCCTATCATCTGCACAGGGGCCGCCAAAGTGGAGGGTGAGGCTCCTCTGGTACAGAACGACTTTGAACTTCACGCCTGGTTCCCTCATAGTGTGTGGTTTTCTTTTGCTCTTAATATGTGAAAGGCAGAGAGATAGCCGGCGCCGTGGCTCAATAGGCTAATCCTCCACCTTGCGGCGCCGGCACACCGGGTTCTAGTCCTGGTTGGGGCACCGGATTCTGTCCCGGTTGCCCCTCTTCCAGGCCAGCTCTCTGCTGTGGCCAGGGAGTGCAGTGGAGGATGGCCCAGGTGCTTGGGCCCTGCACCCCATGGGAGACCAGGAAAAGCACCTGGATCCTGGCTCCTGCCATCGGATCAGCGCGGTGCGCCGGCTGCAGCGGCGGCCACTGGAGGGTGAACCAACGGCAAAGGAAGACCTTTCTCTCTCTGTCTCTCTCTCTCACTGTCCACTCTGTCAAAAAAAAAAAAAAAAAAGAAAGGCAGAGAGACAGAGGGAGCTGTTCCGTCCACTGTTTCATTCCCGACACAGCAGCTGGGCCAGGCCCTCAATCCTGGTCACCCGCGAGGGTGGCAGAGACCCGGGTACTGGCGCCAGGACGGGAACCCAGAGGCTGAGCTGACGCAGGTGGCCCCAGTGCCGGCCTCACCCCGGCACCGCGCACTCATCCGGGACACACGTTTCTCAGGCACTTTGACGATCCTTAGTCTGTTGAGACTTCTCCCCTATTACATATTTGTGTTTGAACTCCTGGCTCTCTAGTCCTAGTCAAGCAATAGTTGGGTTATTTAAAAAAGGGAAAACTCACACAAGATGCGCACAGAAAGCAGCCACAAAGACCCACGGCCCAGGAGGCCCCTCCCGGGAGATGTCCAACAGCCAATCAGACAGGAGGTGGCCTGGGGGTGGGGAGTGGGGAGCAACTGCCCCTGGGTGGAGAAATGTTCCAAAATCAGACTGCAGTGCTAAACAAGGCTCTGGTGAACCACTGGTCGGGGCATGTTCTCTCAAAGCCGTCGAAGACTGCACCTGTCACACACACAGCCCAGCTCCCCCAAAGCTGATGGCGCTGGGATCAGACACCCTGGAGTGGGGAGGGGAGGAGGAGCCCGGCACCGGCTAGCGGGGAGGGGGGGAGGAGCCCGGCACGGGCTAGCGGGGAGGGGAGGAGGCGCCCGGCACCGGCTAGCGGGGAGGGGAGGAGGCGCCCGGCACCGGCTAGCGGGGAGGGGAGGAGGAGCCCGGCACTGGCTAGAGAGGAGGGGGGGAGGAGCCCGGCACGGGCTAGCGGGGAGGGGAGGAGAAGCCCGGCACTGGCTAGAGGGGAGGGGAGGAGGAGCCCGGCACTGGCTAGAGAGGAGGGGAGGAGAAGCCCGGCACCGGCTAGCGGGGAGGGGAGGAGAAGCCCGGCACCGGCTAGCGGGGAGGGGAGGAGGAGCCCGGCACCGGCTAGCGGGGAGGGGAGAAGGCACGGCTGAGCTGATCACCTGGGACGGACGACTGCGTGACCAGAGGTGGGTTCCTGATGTGAAGTGACGACATTTCACGTTCTGAGCTGTCAAGAATGGTCAGGACTGCCCTGAAGCCTGCTGTGCCCCGTGCTGGGAGACCAAGTGGCCTTCTGGGTGCAGCCCGGAAGTCCTGCCCCACCGCGAGCGGGGCCTGACCATGGGCCCCCCAGGGGGACTCTGCTCTCGCCCTGTTCTCTAAAATGCCCGCCGCTCGCTTCATGCACCAGGCCCCTGTGAGGAGCAGGTGCGCGTGGGTGGAGCCCACGTCCTCGCTGTGCGCTCACACCCTGGCACCAGGCTGCCGCCTTTGCTCCGTCAGGACTCGACTCCACCGACGCTCACGGGCAGCAGTAAGCGCCCACAGCAGGGATGCTGGCTTTGACAGCCGTGTGCTCCTCCTGCCTGGGGGCTGGGGGAGGCACAGTGACCCACAGCCCCCACCCCACTCCACCCTGCTTTCCCTAGCTGCACCTGTGCTCGCCACTGTCACATCCACAGCCCCGGCACAGGTGCTGGCGGCCGGGAGCCTCACAGCGAACATCTCCACGGGAAGCAGGAGCCAACAAGATCCCACAACCGACTCCGCCTGCGGCGCCGGCATCCCTGTGGGCGCTGGTTCAGTCCTGGCCGCCCCACAGCGAACGTCTCCACAGAAGCAGGAGCCAACAAGATCCCACACCCGACTCCGCCTGCGGCGCCGGCATCCCTGTGGGCGCCGGTTCAGTCCTGGCCGCCCCACAGCGAACGTCTCCCATGGGAAGCAGGAGTGAACAAGATCCCACACCTGACTCCGCCTGCGGCGCCGGCATCCCTGTGGGTGCCGGTTCAGTCCTGGCCGCCCCACAGCGAACGTCTCCCATGGGAAGCAGGAGTGAACAAGATCCCACACCTGACTCCGCCTGCGGCGCCGGCATCCCTGTGGGCGCCGGTTCAGTCCTGGCCGCCCCACAGCGAACGTCTCCACGGGAAGCAGGAGCCAACAAGATCCCACACCCGACTCCGCCTGTGGCGCCGGCATCCCTGTGGGCACCGGTTCAGTCCTGGCTGCCCCGCTTCCGCCCCAGCTCCCTGTGGACGGCCGGGGAAAGCAGCAGAGGACGGCCCAAGCGCCTGGGTCCCTGCACTCTGCCTCCTGGCTTGGGACTGGCCCAGCTCCGGCCGTGGTGGCCATCTGGGGAGTGACGCAGCAGATGGAAGACCTCTCTCTCTGCCTCTCAAACAAATCAGTGTTAGAGAGAGACAGGAACTCACCGCAGGCAGTGCAGCTGTAGGGCCGCTCGCCCGTGTGCCGCACCCTGTGCTTGACCAGCTTCCTCTGCATGTTGAACGACTTCCCACACTCATCGCAGGTGAACACTTTGTCCGCCGTGTGTGTCTTCTTGTGCTCCTTCAAGTTGCTGAAGTTGCTGAATCCTGGAGAGACAACAGGCGTCAGTGGGAGGACAGCGCACAACCGGTGAGCAAGCTTTGAGGGAAGGAGGCTCTGGGCTCGGCTGTACCTCGACCACAGATGTCACACAGGTGTGGCTTTTCTCCTGAGTGGATGATGATGTGACGCTGGACGTCGCCAGAGGCTGCAAACCTGAAACGCAATTTACACCCGGTTAGGAGGCCGCCTCCAGCGCCGCGGCCGCTGGAACCGCAGGTCACCGGGCGAGGGACACCTGCGTCAGAGGCAGCCGGGGTGCCCTCGACAGGGGCATGCAAAATCCCACTTTGCTGTGCTCGCTCATCTGCCCACCTGGCCTTCCTCGGCTTCCTAGAGCACAAGACCAGATCCTACATGGTGTAGCGTCACCACCTCGTCGGCTGTCGAGAGAAAGAGTGTCACCGGTCCAGAACAAGGTGAGGTTCCTGGGGCCAGCGGGACAGCCCAGGGAGGATGCCCAGAGACCCCCGAGTGCTTCCCTGTTCTCGGCGGGCGCAGGCCAAGAGCAAGCAGGGGGTGCAGAACCTCAGGCACCAGGTAGATAGTCGAAAGGTTTGATCAAGAACACCCTTGTCCCTGCCACCCTCGAGACCCTGGGGGAGCGGCGCCTTCTCCCCTCTGCCTACTACGCCCAATCCTCAGGCTGTGAGACACCGGGAACTAAACGAAGAAAGGACAGGAGGGCTCGCTGAGCAGCGGGCGTGGTCGGGTGACGCGCGAGGTGTTGCGTAAACCTCACCTCGCTCCCTGGTCTCCCCAGCACCGCCAAGCAGGCATGTTCAACCCTGCTTCCCGGAAGGGGAAACCAAGGCCGGAATCAGTCATGAGCCCGGCTTAGGCAGTAACCGCGGCTCTTTCCTGTGCTGTGTTCTGGGGAGGACGAACAGCCGAGCCGTGTCTCCCGGTGCTGCCGCCGCAGCACGCGGGCAGACTGAATTAGGGACTGAATCGCCCCCATGCCCGCGTCTTCCTCTGGGCCTCCCCAGCGTGAATTCATCAGGGGCCCAGAGTTCGCTGTGAGTTTTTATGTTCCCATCACAGCACTTCACATATAGCGGGTGTCCAATAAATGTTGAATGAACGTCTGAATACAAACACTACGTAACCAGGCTACCTTGTTGGTTTAGCACAACCATTAGAGGGTGCAGTGTGTGGACCCCAGATACACAACCCAAGCGATAGGATGAGGGTCAAGGTTGCCGGCCAGGAGGGGCCAAGGCCCACACTTACACCATACTGCACAGAGGGATCGATGCCTCATTCCACCAGGGACCAACTGTTGCCAGCCCCCCGCAGGGTTTGGCTGAGCCTTCCTTGAGGCTGGACTGCTCCTGGAGTCACCCGGGTGGCAAGTCCCACCCGCTACGAGACGGCCACCCCAGGGGGCTCTCATCTGTGTTCAGTTTTGGGATAAATGAACATCTTAGTCTGGAATCAGTTTGCTTCATGTAAAATCCCATTTTCCCCGACTCCTGTCCTAGATTTGCGTTGGGAACTCACTCTTGTCATTGTAATTCTCAAGCATGTCACAGGTCTGAGAGTACCCACAGTGGCAGGAGAGGCCCACGCGTGGGCTCCCATCAGAGCTCCCACCACAGGCAGCCCCTGACCTGCGCAAGTTCGAGCCCAGCACTGACCTCTTCCCACAGATCTCGCAGATGTACGGCTTTTCACCGGAATGCCGACGCAAGTGGGTCTGCAAGTTACCTGCCTGCGAAAGGAGAGGGAGAAACAACCATCACCAAAGTTTAGTTTCTTAAAGCCATGTTAGCTCAGAAGGACAAGTGACACGCTCGGCCAGGTTCCCAGCCTATTTCCAAAGGAAGACCAGGTGGGCACAGCTGAGCAGCCGCAGGACAGCCACATCAGGGCCCTGGGACCCCACGCGAGCCCCTGCTGCGGCCTGCTTGGCGCACTCCCTACTGAGCAGGGCCTGGCTGCCCGTGGAGGCCATGCCGGCGCTCACCAGCCTGCACCTTGACCAGGCCCCTCCACAGGCAGCAGCACCCGCTCCGGCTCGTTTCAGAACTGTGTCTGTGTGTTTACAGCCAAGGGGAGAACCTTCCACGAGGACCCCCTGGCCGCGCAGTGGCTGTGTCTGGCCCACCGTGTCACCTGGGTGCGTGGTGCCCACGTGGGGCAGCACAGCTCACCCAGCTGCAGGCCTCCCCAGTTCCGGGCTCCCGAAAGCAGCAAGGCTCTGCAGAGAGTAACATCGAAATGGAGGCGTCGAACAGACTTCCAGGACGGCGGCACCGAATTACCTGACGTACACCGAGGTGGAAACCGCAGAGGCCTCAGACACTAGAAAAACCCTCGGTGATGCTTCCGGTCAGGACTGGGAAGCAGCCCCCAGCGCCGCAGTCTGACGCCTGAGCCTCTCGCCCTTCTCCCTCCGCTGGATCCTGTGACAGGCCACGAGCGCCGCGCCCCGGGGAGCAAGGGGAGTGCACGGCCCACAAGGAAGCCCCAAAACGAGCACGAGCCACATGCGGTGAGCAGGCCTGGCGCTCCCACTCGCCCCCGTGTTTCACGTAAACGGCAGAGGCCGATGGCACCTGTGAGTGGGAACTCACAAGTATCAAAACCGTGGCTATGGCCTGCATGACACGGGGACCGGCGCTGTCTGCCAGGCTCTGGCAAGCTGAGTTGGACGCCACACTTAAGATCAGGTACCCGTGGCTTAGGAAAAACCCAGATTTATCTTCAAAACCAGAGAAAAGAACCTGGCGAGATTTGGGGACGTGTCTGTAACAGAATGACCGTAAACAGCAAAGCCAGGCACGACAGCAGCGTGCGCTGCTGGACTCTTCGGCCTTCACCCCGCGACCAGACCCCACAGCTAAGTGGCGACAAACACATTCAGACAGAGCAGGATAGTGTGACCTGCTGGCTGCGCCGGCCAGGAGCGCTGGCGTATGTGGGTCTACACTCTTCTCTGGCTGTGCCAGGCCCCAGGAATAAACCAGCGTGTGTGCGCAGTGCAGCGACAAGGGGCCCTCTGCCGCTCCGGCACCAGCCACAAGGGTTACACCGATGGTCTCCTACAGGTGTTAAAGCAGTGGCTCCCTAGTGGCAAGAAAGCTCGCTGGTTACAGGGCGGTCTACACCGCGCCCTGTGCCCAGCTGTGCGGTCAGACCCCTGCTCCCGCGGTCAGTGAGTTACACATTACGGTTGAAGTGGATTCCGAGCAACGCGGCCTTTTTCCTTTTTAAGAAAGGTATAACATACTCGCTTCCCAAACATAATATAGTGGTCTTCCACGTAATGTTACACCAGCGATACCAAGCTGGGGAATGTTTCTTCACCTGGCCCCATTGTTCGGATAAATACTGTAAGATTCTATAAACAAGTGGAGTGGCTCAGGAAAAATCCCATCAGATCAGGCAGCACACCGGGCTGCAGATTATGTGAGCTTTAGCCAGCATTCTGACTTCTGGGGAATCCCTGAGCCACTCCAGTACCCTCAGGCCCTGCGTGCACGACACTCCATCAGGTGGTAATGGTGCAGTGAGTGCTCTTCACGGGCGCACCCTGCATCTCCCTGAGTGGCTGCAAACAGCACTTGGCTCAGTCCCCCCATGTGTTACAAAGTAACAGTATTCACATTTCACTGCCAGGTCATAAAATTGGGATTAACTGCACGAATTCAGGTTTGTCTGAGGGTTCCAAGGCTTGTGCTGTTAAACATATGCTGAAGATGTCAGCAGGAATGACTTTTGATTTTAAGTCATTAACGACTCCTTAAGATGGAGCTGTTAGTTTTTTAATTTGACAGGCAGAGTTAGAGAGAGAGAGAGAGAGAGAGAGAGAGAGAGAGAAAGGTCTTCCTTCTGTTGGTTCACCCCCCAAATGGCCGCTACGGCCGGCACTGTGCAGATCTGAAGCCAGGAGCTTCCTCCCGGTCTCCTGTGCAGGTACAGGGGCCCAGGCACCTGGGCCATCCTCCACTGCCTTCCCAGGACACAGCAGAGAGCTGGATTGGAAGAGGAGCAACCGGGACTAGAACACTGCACCCACATGGGATGCTAGCACCGCAGGTGGAGGATTAACCTAGTGAGCCATGGCACCGGCCCCCTGTTAGAATTTTTACCAGAACTCTGCTGCAGAACACAGCGACCTAGGAGCCGAGGAGCTGTTGTAAACGCCCTCTGGTAGGGTGGGACTTAGACGGAGGAACCCCGCCCATTCCCGATCACAAGCACTCTTTCCATGGGGGACAGAGGGAGGGAGAGAGCGTTTACATAAAAATGTCAAGAATCATAAAACTAGTGGCTGGCGTCATGACACAGCTGGTAAAGCCGCTGCATGCAATGCCAGCACCCCATATGGGTGCTAGCTGTGTCCCCACTGCTCCACTTCCCATCCAGCTCCCTGCTCATGGCCTGGGAAAAGCTGCAGAAGATGGCGTGGGTGCTTGGGGCCCTGCCACCCATGTGGGAGACCTGGATGAAGCTCCTGACTTTGGCCTAGCTTGGCGCTGGCTGTTGTGGCCATCTGGGGAGTGAACCAGCAGATGGAAAATATTTCTCTTCCTCTCTCCCTCCCTTTCGAATAAATAAATCTTTAAAAAAATCATAATACTAGAGACTGTAGGGATCGCAGATCTTAAAAAGTCAGCTAGTTTAGGAGTTTCAAGAATGGAATTTCACAGAGTAGTAAAATGTAAAACAAAAACAAACCTGGGACCAGTCGAGAGGGAACCTAAATGAAGAACATTCTTTCACAACACACAACAGGAGAAGTGGGGAGTGTCCCTTAGAGCTGAACACAGAGTCACCTGGGAAAAGCTCACTGCACCCTTAGTTTTACACCTGCACCATGGACACCGCCGCCTCAGTGCACACCAGCGCCCAGGACGCCCGTGCCGAAGCTGCTGGCTGCAGGCAGCTCCACCGGCTCCGGCGTGGAGGCCGCCTGCCCGTCTGGACTGGGGCTCCTGCCACTCAAACCCTCTCAACCCGGCTTCCTGTCCACCGCCGTGTTTCTACTCTGTCTCCTCAGAGGCACAAAGCTGCCCCGCTGCTCTCCTCAAGGCGCCGAGCACGCCAAGTGTGCTTTCTCCAGTTCCCAGCCAGGCTGTGCTGTGTGTCGCACAGGGGAGCCCGCGTCCTACTCTGAAGCACCACGACTCTCACTCCGCAGACACAGACGCAGCGGCCAGGCTGTCGGGAGTCTGCACACCAGGCGAGGGCGGGACGCACCTGGGGAAGAAAGTCATGCTGCGGCTGTGTGTGCTGAGTGCGGCCAGGGCGGCGGTGTCCGCGCCGGACACCCACACTCTCCTGTGGCTGCTCTGTAAACAACACAGTACGACAGCTGTTTACACTGCACTGCCGTGGAAGTCGGCATTACAGGCAACCCGGACGGCCTACGCTCCACAGGAGGACGTGCGCAGCACTGACCTGAGAGACCCGAGCTTCCTGGGGGTTCCATGGACACCAGCAGGTGACGGTATATTCTGCTGTCCCAATCGAAGATGGCAGCAGCTTTCTAAAGCTGATGTACCGGGGCTGGCGCGGTGGCACAGCAGGTAAAGCCACCGCCTGCGGTGCCGGGATCCCATATGGGCGCCACTTCAGGTCCCGGCTGCTCCACTTCCCATCCAGCTCTCTGCTATGGCCTGGGAAAGCAGCAAGGACAGCCCAGGCCCTTGGGTCCCTACCCACTTGGGAGACCCAGAAGAAGCTCCTGGCTCCAGATCGATGCAGCTCCAGCCACTGCGGCCAACTGGGGGGTGAACCAGTGGATGGAGGACCTCTCTCTGCCTCTGTGTCTAACTCTGCCTTTCAAATAAATAAATAAATTTTTTTTAAATAGCTGATGTACCATATTGCTTGCTGACTTATCATTAAGGCTGAGGTTGACTTTTTAGACAGACTAGCCCTGTGAAATACTAAACCCTCAGTAAGCAGGACGGGGAACATTTTCTAACCTCTGGCAAACGACATGGGAGTTCCAGTTCCAGCGCCCTGGCTTAGGTGAAGGGCGCGTGGGCGGGCACTGTTTACTGAGCTGCACCAGGCGCAAACACTGGGGACTCTGGGTGGATCCCCGGCCTGCGTGTCTGTGGGGCTCCCCCACCCAAACAGCACTTTCCAGGGAGATGTGGCTGCACCCGCCCTCTGGCCACGCTGCTCCTGTGCGCGTCACTGGACCAGATCCTTCGTGTGCCGGCTCCTCCCCCTGGGCCAGCGCCACTCCCGTCCCCTCTGCAGGATGCTGCACACAACAGCGTGACAACCCTTACATTCATAAAAACCAGGTAAAATACACACACGGACACAGGAGAGAGAAGGGTACTTCACTATGAGGCATAGGAGCCAAGGGGCTATGGGCAGGAAGGCCTAAAGCAGCGGTCTCAAGCCTGGTTGTATGGCAAAAATTCCTGGATTAAAAAAATGCCAACAGCTGAGCCTCGCCCCAACCCAGAGCCAGAATCCCTGAGGGTGGGCAGCCGGCCCCCAAGGCGGATGGAGGCAGACAGCAGGGGTGCTTGACAGTCAGTTTTAGTTTGGTCTGCACGGGGTGGCACGGAGGCGTTCCGAGTGGCAGAACGACAGAACATCACACCATTAGCACAATTTAACTGTGAAGCCTGCAAGCCCACGTTCTCATCCAGTCTCCCTCAGCTCCACCAAGGGCTGTCCCTTACTTATCAGACAAAGGAGGCTGCGAGACGCTGTGACTGGCCAGGGCCTGTGCTTTCTCCACTATAGAAAGCTGCCAGGGGACCGGCACTGAGGCGTAGCGGGTAAAGCCGCCGCCTGCAGTGCCAGCATCCCATGTGGACACGGGTTCAAGTCCCAGGTGCCCCACTTTCAATCCAGCTCTCTGCTATGGCCTAGGAAAGCAGTGGAGGATAGCCCAAGTCCTTGGGCCCCTGCACCCACGTTGGAGACCTGGAAGAAGCTCTTGGCTCCTGCCTTTGCATCAGCACAGCTCCGGCCGTTGCAGCCAACTGGGGAGTGAACCAGCGGGTGGAAGACCTCTCTCCCTCTCTGCCTCTCCTTCTCTATGTAACACTTTCAAATAAAATAAACAATTCTTTAAAAAAGAAAAATAAAGCTGTTACGAGGACCTTGGAGGAAGGGGCGGGCCCCAGGGAGGCTGGGGACAGCAGGTGGTGGTGGCCACAGCGCTCACCTACGTCACTAACTCAGCCCTGCCCACACCCCCACTGGGGGCAAGCATCTTATCTTCCTCATTTCACAGGTCAGGAAACAGAAGCCGCAAAGGGTCAGGAAGCTTGCTCGAGGCCACAGAGCAGAGGCCCGGACTGTCTGGCTCCAGGGGCCAGACTCTGATGCCCCGCCAGGCCTGTGGGACAAAGCAAGGGCCTGAAAGGTCACCTGAGGTGACCCGGGCAGCTGGGACGACGAGTGCTCAGCTCAGGTCGGCAAACCCTTCCTGAACGCTTCCTGGGTGCGCGGCCTCCCCCTGACCCACAGGGCAAGGAAGACAGGACATTCCCATAAGCTAGAGGAAGCAGCAAAAGCAGGCAGTAAAAATCGTTTGCTCTTTTTTCTGACACCCCTAGGAAGAGGAGGAGCTGCACTGGGCGAGCCTGGTGCCACGTGCAGCCCCCAAGAATGCCACGCTCACCGTGGGCCACTGGGAACTGTGCCGACGGGGACAGGTCAGGACAGGTCCAGGACCCTGAGCCTCCTTGGTGGGGAAAGCAGAGAGGGTCCTGTGAGGATACACACACACACACACACACACACACACAGAGGGTTCTGTGCACACACACAGAAGGTCCTATGCGCATACACACACACACACAGAGGGTCCTGTGCACACGCACACACACAGAGGGTCCTGTGTGCACACACACACACACAGAGGGTCCTGTGCACACACACACACACACACACACAGAGTGCTATTTTCCCCGCAATGAACCAGAAATTTGTCCTCCTGGAAATCCCCTCTCGTGATTCAGTGTGAAGCCTGTCGGTCACAGGTATCAGCGCACGCCTCTCCCCAGGACGACAGCACGGCTTATTTATAATACACACACACACTGGGTTTCAGGTTCCCAATTATGAACAGTAAATAAAGAGTATTCCCACCTGAGAGAAATGCTTCCCACAAATGTTACATTCAAAAGGTTTCTCACCTAAAACAGAACAAACAAGAAACAAGTTGTAAAATCACGACCAGCACGTGCAGTTACGTCGGCTCCCGCCGCATTCTTTACCCTAAAGGCAGGGGGAGTCTCTGCTTCCACACACCATCTGCTGCCGGGAGCTACGGGTGGGATCCACGAGGAGTCCACCCCTGGGCTGAACGGCTGTGCAGTTATGCAGCCTCAGCTGCGGGACACGGTCTCTGCCTTCAGCGGGAGTCAAAGGTGAGCCTGCCTCTGCCTGACACAGCAGGGCTCGCTCACGCGGAGGTTGCCTCCCTCTGTGGCCGTCCGGCTTGCTTTAAGCTTGCTCCCAGAGAAGATTCCCTCAGGGAGAGGGGGTTTCTCTGCTGACCTGCAGGCACCTCCAACGTCAGGCCGGGCAGCCGCATTCCAGCAGAGGAGACAGTGGAGGATGGCACCTCTCGGCCACCAAGAATGACCGCTGTCTGAACCCGGCTTACAGGCACCCGGTTAGGGGCTGGCACTTTGGCACAGTGGCTTAAGCCACAGCGTGCAGATATCCCATATGGGCACTGGTTCAAGCCCTGGCTGCTCTACTTCCAATCCAGCTCCCTGTTAATGCACTCGGGGAAAGCAGTAGAAAAAGGCCCAAGTCCCTGGGTCCCTGCACCCACGGGAGACCTGGAAGAAGCTCCTGGCTTCTGGCTTCAGCCTGGACCACCCCTGGTCGCTGCAGCCATTTGGGGAGTAAACCAGCAGATGGAAGATCTAATTCTCTCTCTCTCCTTTACTCTGCCTTTCCAGTAAATAGAAGAATCTTTTGTTTTTAAACAGAAAGAGATCTGTTCAATAAAAGCACACTTTGTGGGACTAATCTACACAACCTATTAAACAGCTTGAACACCAAGACCTCGCCCTTTTCCCCACTCCCCTCAAAACTAATGGCTCCCTCAAGCCCTCTTTCTGAACCTGCAACCCCGCTTTCCCGCTACTGAACTTCTCTGAAGGAGCCAGCTAACGAGCTCTCCGCTCCTGCCACGGTGTTTCTATTTTTGTCCTGCAAATGTCTGATGGCTTCCTTGACCTTGAATAATTATAATCACATTAATTCTGTATTTGGAGATTCCATTTACATCTGAAATTGTCGGGATAACAGTGACAAATAAATTAAATCCCCCATAAGAGATTTATATAACAGTGTGAAAAAAATAGAGGTCACTGGTCCTAAGACTTGTAGGTAACCAAGGCCGTGGTCCTGCTCTGGTGGGCCTCGGGCCCCTTTGCTGACAGCGGGCCCTGCCTAGAGCGTCCGTCCATGTGGGCCGCATCTAGGGACCCAGACCCTGTCTGACATGAAGACCGAGTGGCTTTTCCAACATTTCCCTGGCTGCCAGGGCGCCATCACCACCTGCCACACACACTACACTCAGAGGGTGGGAAGGGCGAGCAACCACTCCAGCTATTTTTGAACATTGTCATGGCCTCACACACTCCAAAAAGGGCTCCCAGAATTTAAAATAATAATAATAATAATAATTTTTATGTCCTTTAAACAGGTGGGCTTCTCAAATAAAAATGAACCTTGATCGCCAGGCTGTAGGGGAGAAAAGCAAGCAGAATGAGCTAACAGTCTGCAATACTGTCTTCCTATGGAGCAGTTCTGTAGGAACACAGTTGATAAAGGGCTTTCACGGAGGTCACTGAGATCTCCCAGCACAACAAGGCAGGAAACACCTAGCACACGGACGGCAGAGGGCCACACGGAACATGCATGAGAGCAGTTAACTGGGAGCATCGCGTCACACGTGACTTCCCAGTTTATAAGGCAACTGTTGTTAACGTGTAACGTGTTGTCCAAGTCATCATGCTGAATTATAGGAATGAAAGCAAAATGCATGTATTGCACAACATAACGTCCATGTGTACGGCCTTAAAAAAAACCTCCAAGAGTAGGAGGTACAGATTGAGACAATGAAACTTTGAAAACTCCGTGTTTAAAATCTAAGAAACTCATTTGAAAATATCAAATGATTAAGTGATCCTTAAAAGTTTACTTCCTGCCTCCCAAATCATGATTTCTAAAATCAGGTATTTATTACTTCTAAGAGAATTTTAGGATTACTCCAACTAAATTCTTGTGGAATGAATTAAGCTACACTTTGCCTTCAAAAAATAAGCCTAATAAGTCTAGTGAAACTAAATAAGATTTATCTGCCTTAGAATTTAAATAATACACGAGGCTTCCTTGGAAGCAGAGAGCTTATCATATACAACCGGGAATTCAAGTTTAAAATACACCATCTTTCTACGGGGAAACTGATTTGCAGCACTTGGAAGCATCACCGGGAACACAGAGTCAAAGGCAGCTGAAGCTCGCGCGTTGGCTCAGGACACGAGACTCCAGCGCGCAGTGGCGGGACTCCTTACAGACAAGGGCAGGCAGTGCTGCCGGCAGGGCATCGCTGCGTCGCTCTCCCGCAGGGCCGGGGCTCTGTACCTGTATGCGACCGTCTGTGCAGCTCCAGGTTGCTGGGATGTTTAAATGGCTTCCCGCACAACTCGCACGCGTACTGCCTCTGGGCCTGCGGGGCCTGAGCCTGCTCGTCCGGCGCCCCCGGGGCCTCGGGCACCTCCACGTCACTCTCCGGGGGCACCAGGTCCTCCCTCTCCTGTTCGTGGGGACTCTGGCTGCGGGCCTTCTCCCCGGCGTTCTCGCAGGGGGCTTCCACCCCCTGGGCTAACGCGTCGCCCGCCGCCGTGGGGGCAGAGGCCTGCTCTGGCAGCTTCTGGGACCTCAGGAAGTTCAGCTTCTTGAGGTGAACGGCCTTCTTCAGCCTCATCTGTCTGGTGGGCTGCTGGCAGCCGGCGTCCGGCTCGGGGTCGGGGGCAGAGCTGCTCAGAGGCTGGGCCAGGAAGTTGGAAGGCAGGTGCTCCGGGGACTCCAGCAGACACGCGGAGGGGCCCACGGCGCAGGGCTGGTTTTCCACGGCGGCGGCGAGGGCTGCGTGGGAGCTGAACGCGAAGGGCTGCTCCACGACGCGCTCGTGGCTCGGGCAGGCGGCCTGCTTGCAGTGCTTGCTGTAAAGGTTCCTGAGCTTGTAGTAGCAGCTCGGCTGCCGGAAAGCCAGGTCAGCGCAGCCGCCGTCCAGCGTGTCCGGGGCTTGCTTGGCGCCGTCAGCTGCGGCCTGAGGAAGGCTCCCGGTCGGCGGCGCCTGAGACTGCGGCTCATCCAGAACCTTGGCGGGCGGTGCGTCCGCCGCGCACTCCTGCAGTAAGTGAGGAGGGTAGCTGTCACTCAGGACACAGGGCCCGTCCGCGGTCAGCGCCCCCTGCAGGGAGAACACGCCGTTACACGGCAGGCCCGCGGGCTGGTCCACCGCGGTGGACTTTAAGAAGGTGTGACACAGCGTCAGGACGTTCTGCACTTGCAGGCACTGCGCGGTGTCCAGCATGACGTGGATGTTGTCCTGATTCAGGTCCAGGTGGGACGTGTACATGAAGTCCAGGATCTGCCCTATGCCGCTCACGTTTTTAACGTCCAGGTGAAACACGTCATTCTTCTGGCTGGAAGAGTTCTGAAAGAGGCTCCTGGTAACAGAAAGATACCTGTTTACAGGGTCAACACGCACGCGGGCCGCTAACCCAACACACCACCCTCCCACGCAGGCGCACCGCAAACACACGTCTGAGTCCTTCGAACAGTTCACAAACATCCGATTAACAACTCAGGTGAATTATGTGTCGTGGGTTCCCAACTTCACAACAGACCTCCAAGTACAGGTCTGGAGTAGACTCACTGAGGGGTGGGCACTCGGCCTGCTGGTTAGGACTCCAGCTGGGACGCCTGCATCCCATATGGAAGCCGTCAGCTCCAGGCCCCACCCTCCTGCTAACGTGCACCCTGCTGGTCTGGTCCCTGCTATCCATGGCGGGGGTGGGGTGGGGGGACCTGGAATGAGTCCCCAGCTCCTGGCGTTGGCTCTGGCCTGGCCTTCGCCATTGCTGCCATCTGGGGACTGAACCAGCAAATGGGAGTTCTCTAGATCTTTCTTTGCTTCTCAAATAAATTTAAAATTTACAGATTAGGAAGATTACACCCAGTAACATGGCTGGTAAATCACACATCAAGAAGTTCCCAATATGAAGTAAATATTTTTCCACATGAATTACATACTCATACAATACAGAAAACTAAAGGGTATACACTTTTCAATATTCCATGCTTACTCTGACAAATTATACATTTCAAGCCATAAAACATATAGACCAATGTTTCCATATCTAAGTGCCTTTAAAACTTCTAAAGACAAAAACTGCCATAGCCAACCAACCCTTAATACACACTCACTGCAAGCAGTCATGTATTTGGCTGCCGGGTTTTCGGCAGGCCAATGGTCCACAAACCAACAGAGGAAATACTCCTATGAATTCATGAAGAAAAAAAGACACCATAAAGCCAGGCACTTTACCACGACACAAGTCAAGTTCACAGGTGAAGGACTTGGTTCTGGATATAAATAACCGGGGCTGGGTCAATTAGCCCCCAAGCTTGTGAAATACAGCCCCCTGTGTCCCCCACACAGCCGCACCTTCTGTGATGGACACTCCTGACAACCAATGGGTTACAGTCTTAAAACCTTACTATCTGGGAGACAGGAGAACAGGGGGCCATTCTGTGCAGGAACGAGGACTGCCCTGCGTCCATGAGCTGACTTCCACAGTACGTGACACGGTGCACAAAGTGACCGAGACTTCGTTCAGGACTCAAGACTGTCAGGGAGACAGTAAATTATGTTGCACACGAGAGGCTTTCAAGAAGTTCGCAGGGATCCATGTTAGGAAAGGACTACGGATTTCACATTTCTGCACCAAAAAACCTTATACCTCAATTCCATTTTTCCATGAACCTTTTGAAGTACCTGTGAATAATGTTTATTTGAGTAGTAAAATGGTACACATTCTGAGAACAAAGTACTTGGGTGGGAGGAAAGAGGTTTTAGTTTTAAGGAGAATTAAATCTGCCAACCAGAAAATTAACTTATGTAGAATACTAACTCCAGCGATATTAAATGTTGCTTTGTTTGTTTGTTTGTTTGTTTGACAGGCAGAGTGGAGAGTGACAGTGAGAGTGAGAGAGAGAGAGAGAGAGAGAGAGAGAAAGGTCTTCCTTTTGCTGTTGGTTCACCCTCCAATGGCTGCCGCGGCCGGTGCGCTGCAGCTGGCACATTGCGCTGATCCGAAGGCAGGAGCCAGGTGCTTCTCCTGGTCTCCCATGGGGTGCAGGGCCCAAGCACTTGGGCCATCCTCCACTGCACTCCCTGGGCACAGCAGAGAGCTGGCCTGGAAGAGGGGCAACCAGGACAGAATCCGGCGCCCCGACCGGGACTAGAACCCGGTGTGCCGGAGCCGCTAGGTGGAGGATTAGCCTACTGAGCCGCGGCGCCGGCCTACTGTTGGTTTTTATTCAGTATTTGCACATAAATATTTCATGTAAGAAAAAAGGTGTATGAGGAGAACCAAGCTGAGATCCAACTAAGGTTTCTTAAAATATTCCAACAAGGAATAAAGTATTTTAATAACATTTTTTAAAAAGTTCGAGTGAGCCAGCAGATGGAAGATCTCTGTCTCTCCCTTTCTGGCACTTTGCCTTTCAAAGAGTAAATAAAAATACACCTCAAAAAACTGAAACAGAAAATTATGTATAGGATGTCTGTCCCACTATGATTTATCATGGAAAAAAAATTTTTTAACAAAGATTTATTTATTTTATTTGAAAGGCAGAGCGATAGAGATGCAGAGACAGAAAAACACAGATCTTCCATCTGCTGGTTCACTCCACTAATGGCTGCAGAGTGGGAGCCAGGAGCTTCATCTGGGTCTCTCATGTGGGTGCAGGGATCCAAACACTTGGGCCATCCTCTGCTGCTTTCCTAGGCCATTAGCAGGGAGCAGGATATGAAGAGGTGCAGCCGGGATTTGAACCGGCGCCCATATGTGGGCACTGCAGGAGGCACCTAACCTGCTGCACCAACGCTGGCCCCAATCACAGAAAAATTCTTACCAGGAATTCAGTTCCTCAATCATTTTATCCTGAAAGGAAGTGAAGTACATACATGTATGTGGAGAAGACTGAAACTAATGATTTAAATGACAAATTGTCAAAATACTTGCATCACCCCAAATGCATTTTACTTCCAGGTGAGTCTAAACACAAGAGCCATAAAATCATCTAAAATAAAAACTAACTTCTAAAATAATTAAGGACTACCGTTACGAAGGAAAAAGACAAAGCCCAGTCTGTTACAGAAGAGAAGGGCAGGACAGCCAGGGAGAGCCCACTGTGGGCAGAGCCCTCCCCCCCCACGTACCGGAAGTAGTGGCTGAAGGCGGCCAGCACGTTCTTGTGGGCCTTGAAGCACACGCCTCTCACCACCAGCATGCAGTCGCACAGCAGGCCCTGGATGCGCTGCTCATGCAGCTGCTGCAGGAGGTGGCAGCTGTGGGTGGCGACAGGGTCCATGCCAAACCCGCGAGACCTGCGGCAGAGAAGTGGTGACAGTGGTTCCTCACGTCGCTGCAAGCCAACCGGCGCCGAGCCCCACCCGCCCTGTGCTCCCCAACACACACCCCTGAGAAACTCCATTGTGGGGCACCGAGGCAGGGGCTGTGGAGCAGGGCCATCCGCGCGTGAATGTGGCTGCCGCTGGCCACGTGCGGCCTTGAGTATCTGACATGTGGCTGAGGATCGGAAATTTCAGCTTATATTTAAATATATCTGACAGCACAGATCTAGAATATAATCTTGTTAATACCATATGTTTCTCTCATGTGTTAAGAAAATGACAAATTTCAAAAACAAACTAAAACACATAGAGTAACACGTGTAAGGCAAAAACAAAAAAAAAACCAAGTGGTTAGGATTCACCGTGCTTTCATGGAACACCTGTACAGAACCGGAAGCTGGGAAAAATTAGGAGTCGCCAAAAATAACGGACAGTAGCAGCCAATGAAAAGGGTGGTATCACAGCAGGGCACCCACCTCTGTGCCTCCGTGGCTGTGGGACGTACGGGAAGGGGCTGAGCAGGTACCTGGTGGCTAGTGAGGGGTCTGGAATGATACCCTAGATGGGCAGGTCACCCTGAGCCTCACAGAGCTGTTTTTGTGTTTGTATGTATGTTATCTGAAAGGGGGAGGGGAGGGGAGGGGAAGGGAAGGGGAGGGGAGGGGGAGGGGAAGGGAGGGGGGGAAGAGAACCGCCCATCTGCTGGGTCATTCCCCGAATGCCGCACAGCTAGGACTGGAGCAGGCTGAAGTCGGGGGCCAGGAGCTCGGTCCAGCAGTGGCTTGAGTCATCACCACTGGCTGTCAGGGCGTGCACTAGCAGGCAGCTGGGATGGACATCAGGGCAAAGACTGGTGCTAAGGCAAGCGGGCACGGGACATGGGCAAACGCTGCCCCCCGCTGGCGCCAGCTGACACGGGAGGCCACTACGAGGACACGGAGTTCCATCCTGCAACACGGACTCACCGACTGACCACAGTGTGACGGGCTTCAGGGCCGCGGGAGTGAGCATGCCGGCTGAATTCCAGTGAGAGCAACACACACTCACAAGTACGCAGCCACAAGTCACGGCTAGACAGTGAGACACAGTGAGACAGACACAGGCCGGCGCCAGGAGCTCAGTCCAGCAGGGCATGACTTACAGAGGAGACGTGACAGCGAGGGAAGGTAGTGGGTGTGGGACGAGACTCCGGAGGTTAGAATGGCAGGCTGGACACTGAACTCCGCCCCGCCACCCTCCGCCTGCTCTGCGGTCCTTCTCGGTGAGCAGGTGCAGCAGAACCTGCTGGGATCTGGCTAGCGTGGCCCTCCTTCACCCCACCTTCAGCCCCCTCTCCCCACACACACCGGCCACAGCGGAACTCCCGGGCTCCCCAAACGCACCACATCCCTGGCTCATTAGCGAGGACCTGGGCAACGCCCTCTCCCTGCGGTGCCCGTCCTACCTCACAGGTTGCTGCGGCAACAGGGTAAACAGCTGGAATGGTATCTGGCACGTCTAAGTGCTCCGCAGGTGTTCTGAGAATTCCCTGGGAGCTCAGGAGTGCCGACTCCTGGCACCGGGCAGAGCTCTGTCCTGTGGTCCGGAGTGGGGCCAGGGCATCAGCACCACAAGCTTCCGGCTGCTCCTGGAGGTGACCCGCAGGCCTCCGCACCACACCGCCTCTCCTGGGAGTACTGCGTTCACACCGGACCGCCACTTTCCAGCAGGGCTGGGCTGGCTGCCGCCTGCTTCTCTCACATCTGACCCTGGGATCGCCCATGCAGGCTCCCGTGAGGTAACGCGGTTCCCGCATTCGTGTCCAGTGCTGCTGCTCTGTGGCACCTCCTGATCTCTGCCTGGCACACAGCAGACCCTCAGCCTCTACAACCCACGCTCCCTGACCTCTGCTGGCTGATGAATACTGGCAGGTAACTTTTCACATGCACTTAGGCCATTTTAAATCCTTCCCGTTACATCCCACCCAGCGGCCGCTCTGGCCCCTGCCCTCTCCTCCTCCTCACCTGTGACCCAGAAGTGCGTCTGCGTGTGGCCTGCTACACCCCGACAGCCACAAACCTCCCACTCACCGCCCCGTCACTGCCTTGGGCTTGGCAGGATGAAGTGTGCCTCCTCCTCTCCACGCAACCTTCCCATAATTCCCCTTTCAGGGCCTCACTCTGTCCCCCCCAGGTCCGTCCAACACAAATCTCACCCCCACTTTTCAAAACAGCAGTGTCCACCCCCCAGAATGACCCCGCCGTGCTCTGCCGACCCCTCCTCCCCAGCTCTCCTGCAGCGGCCACTCCTTCCTGAAGCTCCCCCTCCTCAGGACTCTTCCGGTTCCCTACACCCCGGATCTGTCCGGTCTGTGCCACGCCTCCTCTCCCGCTAGTCCGGAAAGCCTAGTGTTCCTGGGATGCAGCTCCTTGGCCTCTCCTCGGTTCCTGGACCATCACGTGCAGCCCGGGCTTCCGCCTGCGCAAGCAGACGGCTCTGAAACCGGAAACGTCACCTTCTACCACCAGTTCCAAATCTCCAGCCTTCTGCCGAACATCTCCAGGGCTGCGGCCCCTCAACCTGGCGCCTCTGTGACGCGTGCCCCTCACCCCTCACGCCTCCTCTCACCCCCCCCCTTCCTTACGGGAAGCACCGTTTCTGATGTGCAGAGCTGGGGGCAGGGTCACCACCTCCTGGTCTGGCATTTACAGAAAGCCCTGGGACGGGCAGCCTCGGCCAGACCAGCACTCAGAAAGGGAGGTTCGGTGCCACGTGGCGGGCACTGTCTCCAGTGCCGAATCCTTGGGGCAGTGAGGAGCCAAGCCAGTCATCAGTGAGCCGCCCCTGCCCCACTGGCAGCCGGACCAGAGAGGGCCTCTTGGTTTATAACTAGCTATCACGTACGAACCACGTACTGCAGAACTGTGTCTACTAACTCAAGCACTTGTAAAGGCTCAGCTATCACCATTTCCAGGTGAAGAAGCCGAGCAGTGGGGAGGCCAGGCAGCTGTTGGGGCCATAAAGCCCCCACGTGCCAAAGCTGGGCCTTGAACTCCGAGACCCGGGGGTCCCTGTTCTTACGCTTCACTGACTCCCGTGGGAAGACCTCGAAAACCAAACACCAGACTTTCATCCACAAACCAATGTTAAAATACAGCCACTATGCTGAACCTTCATTAGACATATCTAGCTCTACAGAAATAATAACGGAAACAATTCTTTGGACCAACTCCCAGAATTATGATATACAAAGTTATGAACCCTTCCACAATTCCTTTTTTAAAAAAAATTTTTTTTTTATTTAGTTAACTGAAAGGCAGAGCTACAGAGAATGAGAGAGAGGCAGAGACAGAGAGATCTTCCATCCGCTGGTTCACTCCCCACACGGCTGCAATGGTCAGGGCTGTGCCAGACTGAAGCCAGGAGCCAGGAGATTCTTCTGCGTCTCACTGGTAGGTGCAGGGGTCCAAGCACTTGGACCATCCTCCACTGCTTTTCCAGGCGCATTAGCAGGAAGCTGGGTCAAAAGTGGAGCAGCCGGGACTTGAACCAGTGCCATTATATAGAAGGCCAGCACTGCAGGCAGAGGCGTAACCTACTACAACAGCACCGGCCCCCACAACTTACTTTTTATTTTAAAAGATTATTTATTTATTTGAGAGGTAGAGTTACAGACAGTGAGAGGGACAGACAGAGAGAAAGGTCTTCCCTCCATTGTTTCACTCCCCAGATGGCCGCAACAGCCGGAGCTGCGCCGATCCGAAGCCAGGAGCTTCTTCCGGGGTCTCCCACGTGGGTGCAGGGGCCCAAGGGCTCGGGCAACCTTCCTCTGCTTTCCCAGGCCACGGCAGAGAGCTGGATTGCAAGAGGGGCAGCCGGGACTAGAACCGGCGCCCATATGGGATGCCGGCACCGCAGGCAGGGGATTAACCTCCTGAGCACAGAGCCAGCCCCAAAAATTTACTTTTGAATTATAAATAACTAGAGTTCTCTAAATTACTTCCTGACGTCAGTCCGGTACCTCCCCAGCAGGGTCAGGCGCAGCTCCGGAAAAGGAATGTGGATTTGTGTGGGGAGCAACTCGGACTAGATTGTTACTGGAATTAAGACTTATTCTGTGCATCTGCTCTCCCACAATATGGCGCTGGGAGAGGAGGAAACAGCTTCTACACAGCTGCCTCCAGTTCAACCAATAAACAGCAGGACCTGCTCCTGATTGGAGGAGAGCAGTGTACTCGGCGTGTGGGTAGCAGAGTTGGGATTGCTGGAAGAGGACTATAAAGGAGGAGAGAGACAACATGCACCAGGAACATCTAAGGGGAACATCTGAGGGAACACCTGAGCAGCCCCCGAGAGAGCCGGCCGGCCGTGTGCCGCTCCCCCGCGGAAGTGGGGAAAGTGGCAGGGGGAACCGCCCTTCCACGGAGGTGGAAGGGTCGGTAGCCAACCCGGGAAGAACCAGCAGCAAACCCGGGGAGGGCCGAGCAGACGAAAGAACAGCGCAGGGTCCTGTGTCGTTCCTCCACGAAGACGGGGAGCGACATAATGGTGCCGTGACTCGGATAGGAAACCTAGGCAGGGTTCAGTGTTGCTCCTCCACGAAGAGGGGGAGCGACAATTTGTATTTCTGACACACTCTGTAAACAACTACCGATAGGAACGTACCTAATCACAACAGTGATAAACGCACCTACAGACGGCTCCTACGCACCAGGCACTGAGCCAAGCCCCTCACAGCCGACTCAGCCCCACCAGGACCATCTGCGAGCTACCGCTGTTACCCTATGTGCAGCAAAGGACGGCGAGGGCCGTAGATGAAAGAAGGCCACACGTCCATCGGGACGTGGCGTCGGGTTCCCGTCCCCTAACCTGAGCAGGCTCTGTCATCCCCAGAACTTGGAGAAAGCAGGCTGAAGGCTGCGCTCACTTCTGAGCCCAGGCCTTGGGAGCTAGCAAGTTCCCCTCCTCGTCTTCCTGACTGCTCTGGGAGGTCTGAGTCGCCCGCAGAAGGCGTGGAGAAGGGCAGGGCCGTGGCTGGGGGTGGCGATCCCTCTCCACAGCCACCTGAACTCTCCAGGGCGGTCCTCCTCTGGACGACACCACGTGCAACCCAAGAATCCACCAGTTCACGGCCGCCTGGATTCCTGACCCCAACATTTTCAGACAAAACGGTTTCAAAGGCACTGAGCTTGGGGGTGGTTTGTGGCAGGGCACTAGATAACCCGACCTTAAGTCCAGAGAAGACAGTCACACAGCTGAAAGTAGGTCATCAAGTGAGGGCAGAGTCAGGATTCAAACCAGGGACAGACTCCAAAACCCACACTTCCTAATCACTACTGCAAACTGTGCACTCGAAGCAAAGCGAAGGCCTTCCTTCGCAAGTCATCTACCTCCTCAGGTAGCCCCCAGGCAGGCCCTGCTGTAAGGCACGCACAGGCCCGGGCTGGGCCTGACGGGGGGGCACAGGCATCTCTTCCATCTTTGCAGCTAACGGTACAAGAAGCAGAAGTCTCGTGGGGTGCGGACACGGCTGCATCTCTGGGACCAGGGTGCCTCTGTGCCCAGCGGGTGCCTTACACACAGCCTTTGGGTGCGTGGATGCTCTCGGTCTGTTTGTTCGTGTATGAAAATGGAGAGCGTCCCCATTGGACTCGGAGGCTTCTTCCTGCTCTAAAACCTACGAATGGGAGCAGGCACTGCGCCAAGGGATGGGGAGGGCTGCCGGGGACGCCCGCACTTCTGCATCAGAGAGCCCGGCCCGAGTCCCAGCTCTGCTCCCAATCCCAGCTCCCGGCTAACGCACAGCCAGGGAAGCAGCAGGCGAGGACGCAAGCAGCCGGTCCCTGCCACACGGGAGACCCAGATCGAGTGCCCGGCTCCTGGCTGCTGGGGGCATCTGGGGAGTTAACCAGCAGAGGAGACGTCTCGGCCTCTCCTCCTCGCGAATAAAACCAACAGAAATCGCGGATAAAAGCCACAAATCCACACCAGGAACGTGATGGTGGAAAGGTGGACTGAATGGCACCAGACAACGGCCTCGACTGACTGCGTCACGCGTCCCAGGGAACCGAACCCCAGAGGGCTCCGGAACACAGGCCTCCCCGCGCCCTGGGCCAACTCTACCAACTCGGCAAACACGAAAGGAGAGAACTGGTGGATGTCTTCCAGCAACGCTGTCATCGACAGGCTACTTCTTCTCCAAGAGCCGCAGCTGAGGCACCTCAGCACCAAGCCAGCCTCGTGCGGGTGACTCCGTCACACGGCACAGGCCAGCTCACCCAGAGGCTATGTGCCAAATAGGCACACGCGACTCCTGGCGTGGAACAGGCTGTGTGTCACCTCCCCACAGGGCACCCCTATGTGCCAGGCGCCACGGGTGCGACAGTGATCACCCCCAGGAAGACGGTCCCTGGTCCTCACGAGTGCAGCACTGGGCCAGGGCCACTCAACGCAGGGAGCCGAGGTCAACGGGAAGGGAGCGCCCGCGGAGAGCTTCGTGGCGGAGGGACGTGCGCTGAAAGCTTTATTCTGCAGAGAGCGAGCTCACCCGTCCTGAACTTTCAGATACCACGTGCGAGCAAGATGCAGGAAGGCACGCGAGCACGAAGTCCATTTCTGTCCCGACACGCAAGACAGCTCGAGTGCTTCCGTGTTCTTATTTTTAAAAATTCTTTCCTGTTCAATACTTTATTTGAAAGGCAGAGAGATAGATACACACACACACACACACACACAGAGAGAGAGAGAGAGAGAGAGAGAGAGAGGGAGGGAGAGAGGGAGGGAGGGAGGGAGGGAGAGAGGACCTTCCATCAGCTGGTCCACTCCCCCAAATGGCCACAATGGCCAGGCTGAAGCCAGGAACCTGGGATTCCATCTGGGTCTCCCATGTGGCTGGCAGAGACCCAAGGGCTTGGGCCCCTGCGGCCGCTTTCCCACGCACACTGGCAGGGAGCTGGATCAGAAGTGGTGCAGCCTGGACTACAACCAGCGTTCCCATGGGATGCGGGTGTCCCAGGAAGAGGCTTAACCCGCCAGGCGTTGTTCCAAACACTTGCATTGAAGGTTCTTGGCGGGGCCGGCGCCCTGGAGCAGTAGGTTAATCCTTGTTTGTGTTGCCGGCATCCGGTAAAGGGGCCGGTTCGAGTCCCAGCTGCTCTGCTTCGGATCCAGCTCTCTGCTGTGGCCTGGGAAAGCAGCGGAAGATGGCCCAAGTCCTTGGGTCCCTGTACCCGCGTGGGAGACCCAGAAGACGCTCCTGGCTCCGGATCAGCCCAACTCTGATCGCTGGGGTCATTTGGGGGGTGAACCGGCGGATCAAAGAGCTCTCTCTATAACTCTGCCTTTCAAATAGATAAGAACAAACCTCTAAACAAACCAAAAAAGCACGCGAGAGGCCTCCCCATCACCCCTGGGGGGGGGCGGTTAATGACCCTGCCCCCACCCCGTTCACTCGAGGCCGAAAAGCGGCTACCACGGACGATGCACCTGCTGGGGGCGGGCACTGCGCCGCGCGCTCCGCTCGCCGGGACCCGACTTCGCAGGTGCCGGGGCTCCCATTGCAGGGGCGCGCGGTGACGAGGCCCAGCTGGGAGCCCGGCTGCCTGAGCACTTCGCTCCGCGCCGTGCTTCGGGGGTGGGGGCACACCGCATTCGAGAGCGGCGCAGCCCGCAGCCGGGCGGGGGGCGGGCGGCGCTTCCAGGCCGCCGGAGCCCAGAGGGGCGAAGGCCCAGCTGCCAGGCCCCGAGCCGCCGCCCACGTCCCCTCCGGAGTCCGGCGCCCGGCAGGTGCGCGCTGACTCACGCGGGGGCCGCCAGCGTCTCGGTGGCCCCCTCGCGGGGCCGGGGTAGCGGCCACCCTTGGGCGCCCGTCCTCCCCTCCCACCGCACCGCCCCCGCACGCCTTCGCGAGGCCGGGCCCCCTTACCGTCGGAGGCCGCTCCGTGCCCCGCCGCCTCCCCGCCACCGGCGCCCACCGCCCTCAGCCCGCCGGCCGGGCCCCGCATACGGCGGAACTCTCCCGACTACGCCCCCTCGGCTCGCGGAGCCCGCCCGCCGGCTTCCGGCGACGTCACTTCCGCCGGGGGGTGTGGCCGCGGCGCGCAGGCGCGTGGGCCGGTTCTGGCTGCGCGGGGAAGCGCCCGAGGAGGTGGTGCGGCCGGCGGGCGGGCGGCGGTGGTTCCACGTGCTCCCCGCGGCCAGTTGAAACCGTTGGCGGGCGCTGGCTGAGAGGTGAGGGGCGGTGACCCGGAGGTCCGACCTAGGCGGTCGGGGCTCAGCGGGAGCGGAGGGCCGAGGCGCTGGGGCCGATGCCCGCCTTTCCACCATTAGCCGCCGTGGCTCGCACGCTCCGAGGGAGGCGGAGACCCTTGCAGCCCTGCACGTAGGATGACATGTTTGTGCCGGTTTTAACACTGAAGGCCCCGCGGCCCAGGAGCTCGTGCGCTTAGGCTTTGCTGCACGTTGGGGGCGAGGCTATCGTGTGAGTCCGAGGTGCACGGACCCCAGGGGTCGCGAGCACGGGCTTAGGGCCCCAGTGTCTGCATGGGAACCCGGGTTGCCGCCGACTGCAGGTGTGGCGACTCGCGGGGCACCTCCGTGAGCCTCGGGATCCTCATCTGTCGCACGGGAGCGACGACACAGAGGCTGATGGGGGGGGGCGTGGCGAGGGCCGCGTGAATGGAGACGTGCTGAGCGCCCACGACAGGCCTGGGCACGCGGCAGGTGCCCGGGCTGCAGCTCCTACCTGTGAGGGCCTGGGAGGGAATGGATGAAGGGGAGCGTGAGTGTTTGCAAGAAGCCCTGCTGCTCTGCAGAGCGCGGCCACCCAGGACTGGCTGCACTGTGCGCTCCACGTCCAGCGCCGAGCGTAGTGCCGGATGCCCTGGCGACTCCGGGGATGCTGTCTGAAACCACGGAGACGCTGTGGCGGGAAGGGTGGCAGAGAGTGGAAGTGGGGGGCGTGGCTTAACTTCTCCCAGCCTCGGGTCCCTCGTTTATTCACCTCCTTTCCAAGGGCTCCAGTCCGGACCAAGGGAGAGGACCTCCCTGACAGTGCACCTGCAGCCCTAGTCACCCCACGCCCAGGGGCTCCAGGGCGGTGGACAGCCGCCCCGGAAGTGGCGAGAGTCTAGGCTAGTTGGCCTGCACAGTGTGTGACATGGGGAGGTCGCTGCGGGTCACAGGCTCACTGGGCGCTGTGCTGGAGCTGCCCGCCTGGCCCCTCAAGGGGGCAGCTTTTGTGGTGTGATGATGATGGAGTGATGTATGTGTGTGAGAGAACGTTTGGAGAGTAGCGAGTGTTGTCTTTTAATGAAAATAACAAAAATATGGAGGGAGGAAGGTTGAAGGGAAAAAAAGACTCTAAATCCGAGTCTGAGAACCGAACTTCAGGGCACGTCGTCCGGAGCAGGGAGTTAGCTGGTGGTCACAGTGAGGACCGGCGGAGGCGGGGCGGACAGGTGGGTGGAGGTCGTGGTTTCGGGAGCCTGGGTGTGGCAGCGTTGATGTGTGCATTACCAAGTCTCAGGGAAACCTCTGCACGCTTGGGTAGGACTGACGCCTTCCCATCTGGTGTCTTATTGACTTCCCATGTGATGCTTTGAAATAAATACAGATAAACAGATCCTCATCGAGTGCCTTGAGGTTACTGATGGGTTGTTTGATTGGCGACTGCCGGACCCAGCTCAGATCCTCTGCCCTGATGCAGTCCGTATTCTTAAGAGAAGACCACGGTGCCCGGGCCCTAAGCTCCCAGCCCCTCCCCGATGGCTGTCTGCTGCCCTTCAGCTCAGCATCTGTGTCCCCACGCCAGATGACCTCCGGCGGATGTGGGTGGCTGCTTGCCCAGTGGGGGCTGACTTTACCCTGAAGGCTCAGGGCTCTGAGGTCTAGAGGTGAAAGGTCATGTTGTAGAACCTGCCCTTTTTTTTTCTGTATGAGGATCTCAAGGTCCCGGCGTGGTGGTCAAGCACATGGTGAGGGCGGGGCTTGGACTTGTCACCCGGCCTTTTAGGCCCCCTCTGCCCCTCTGTGACCTGGAGCAGACCCGTGGACCTCCTGAGCCTTGCCTTTGTCTAGGTGGCCGTGGCGCGGTGGTGGCTGTCCTGCTGCTCTGAGTGCGGAATGGCTTTGAAGGGAGCTGATGACGCTGTGGTCCAGGTCCAGGCTCTCAGCGTCTCTGTCTTGGGTGTGGCATGTCGTGAAAACTCAGTCACTCTCAGGGAGAGCAAGCTGGAAGCGCACACAGAGGACTTGGTCTGCTGAGTCGGGGCACCTGGAGGCCTGGAGAGCGGAGGTGCACACAGAGGACTTGGTCTGCTCTGAGTCGGGGCGCCCGGGGCCTGGAGAGCGGGAGTGCACACAGAGGACTTGGTCTGCTCTGAGTCGGGGCACCCGGGGCCTGGAGAGCGGAGGGCCCAGGCGTGCTTCTCATTCAGTATCTGTGTGCTCACTGCGTGTGCCCGGCCCGTCCAGGAGCACTGCTGTTTGCCTTTCTCAAGGAAGACTCTGTGCAGTGTCTTTGACAGGGTGGCCGCAGGGAGGGAGGAGGGGCTCTGATCCAGGTTTGGCCCTGTACCAGTGCCGTCTTCTATGGGCAGGGCTAGAGGCCGCAGTGTCACATCTGAGCCTGGTGGGCAGCCCCAGTGCCGTCCTCTGCAGCTCTCCTGACTTCAGAAGCGGGGATTTTACAGACTTCGCCAGCCAGCACTTGGAAGTTCAGTCGCTAAATGTCGTTCGGATTCGTGCAGTCGTGGGGCTTGAGTGACACAGAGCTGCCTCCTGAAGCAGTCTTCGCTGTCTTCAGTTAGCGGGTGGTCTCTTGGGAGAGGGGCATCGACGCTTCTGAAGCTTGCAAGTCCACACTGAGGCGTGGGACACCGCGCCTGCCGTGCAGCTGAGCTGGGCTGGGAGGTTTGGGGTGTGATGGTTGTGCGCCCCAGGCAGGCGTGGTCACCGCACAGGTGCTGGGTGTCTTCCCGGGCCAGGATCAGGTGGGAGGCACAGTCAAGGTCACTCTTGGGCTGGTGCTGGAGTGAATGAGGGAGAGTTAAGCTCCTTACCGGCCTTATCTCATTAGCCAGGCGGGAGACATATCCAGGGTGAAAGTCCAGCGGGAGGCACAGAGGGACTGAGTTGTGACTTGCCGGGGAGTTATCCATTTTGTCTTAAATCCACAAAAGGTCCAGTGAAAGCAGACCTTTCATTTGGCCGCATGGTGCGTTCCGATCCTGTCCTGACTCGATGTTTGCCCGGTGTGGCCAGTCACATGGCCGAGGGAGGGAGATACCCTGGGGGCATCGTTTCCTTCAGCATCATTGACTCCTGTATTTTGTTCGCACCTGTCCTGAGGCCTTTAATGCCAGGTTGTGTGGTGGGAGTCTCCCAGCTGGATCTTGGAGCTTGCCGAAACCTTCTTCCTCTGCCGAGACGCAGAGCTGTCCCCACACCAAGGCTGGGAAGTGCTCGGCCGCCGTGAGCTTGGGGGACGCTTTTCTCCGTGGTCTCCTGCAGGCACAGGAAATGTCCGGCAGACAGTCTGGCTCTGTGCAGCTGCTTCTGCGTGCCCTCGTGAGGCAGAACGGCTGCTCTTGTGGCCTGCGATGTAGGGGACCTGTCTGCCTCGCGCAGGGTGGTGGTCAGGGGCCTTGCGTCATGGTGTGCGTGCTCCCCACCCCGGGGCTTGCGACTCTCCCACGTCTTTACCTTCAGCACACAGAACCTGACAGTTGTTTGCAGCACGTCCCAGGGTGGCCCTGGTCCCTTGGGGGGCTAGGCTATGGCTGACCACACACCTATCCTCCCTCCTGAGTAGTGGGACCCAGGGCCCCCGGACTCAGGGCCTGTGATTTGTCTGCAGCGTATAAGGTAAACTATTGACCGACAGTGCCCCACAGAGGCCTCCACAGACTGGCCGGGCCTTTGTACATTTCCACTGGAGGCTGAGTGGACAGGAATGGCCTTGGTCCTTGCTCAGGTGGGACCTTGCCAGCAGTGATCCAGAACATGTGCATGGGGGAGCGGCGGGGGCCAGGCATGGGAATTCCATGCACCAAGGGTGGCTCATTCGTGCGAAGGGTTCTCAGATGAAGTGTGACCCTGATGCGCATCCATCCTCTTAACAAGGAAGAAAGTGCAGGTTACACAGTTGTTAATATTTGTGCTGTGAGACTTAGAACGCAGTGACTCAGAGGTCACAGAAGTATGGAAAGTTACTCGGAGCACTGTCACACTCAGACGAACCTGTGTTCTTGGGCTGCTAGACAACATCTCCATGAGATTTTTAAGATTTATTTTGAAAGTCAAAGTTACAGAGAGAGGGGGAGAGGGAGAGAATCCTCCACCCGCTGATTCATTTTTGAGCCAGGCTGAAGCTAGGAGCTCCATCCAGGTCTCCCATCTGCGTGGCAGGGGCCCAAACACTTGGGCCACCCTCCACTGCTTTTCCCAGGCCATCAGCAGGGAGGTGGATCAGAAGTGGAGCAGCCAGGACATGAACTGACACCCAGGTGATGCCGGCATTGCGGATGGCAGCTTTACCTGCTGTGCCATGAGATTTTTAAATGGTGGTTATGTGTACGTGCAGGTGCAATGGAGGGAGGCAGTGCGGGGGACACCTGGGTTTGTGGCTGCCTGAGGTAACTCAGCACCTGCTGGACTGGGACTCCGGGTGTGCTTCCGTTTTCCTTTGTGACCTTGTGGACAAGAGGCCGCATGAGTGAAGCCTCTCTCTTGCTCCCCGTCCTCATGTAGTGTAACACCCGTGGACATGCAGTAATGTGTTTATGGATGCCCTCCGTGCCTGTACAAGTTGTTCTTGGGTCTCTCCTCCACTTTGCCCCTCGTAACCGGGCGTGAAATAGTGTGCAGTGCCCATCTAAACCAGTGTTTCTAGGGGTTTCACGCTAGACATCGTTCTTACATATATACAGAGAGGGCATGCAAGTGCATTTAAAGTTATCACAGCAGGAGGCAGCACTGTTTGTTACACTCCTGAAGCTCCTCTGTCACCAGCTGCCAGGTTTAAATCCCGGGTCTGTTGCTGTGGGGCCCTGGGCAAGTTAGTTCGCCTCTCTGTGCCTCAGATACCTCAGAAAGTTTAAGCAGTAACAGTCTTTCCTTGTAGGGTTGCTGTGCAGACTGACTGAATGAATACCCGTGAAGCTCATGGTCACGTCTGGCGCGTGCTAAGTGTGCAGTCAGCAAGTGTGGGCCGTCAGCACCGTTAGGAGTGACTGTCTTGCATCGCTGGTGGAGAATTTTCTGTGGATTGCTGATCAGCTTTGGTTCTGCCACTTGCACTGATTTTCATGAGAAATTCTGGTTGGAAAGTTAGCTGTGTGGAAACAGAAATGGCAGCGTAAAGTAAATATCTTTTTTTCTTTTTGTTCTTTTAGCACAAGATTTAAAACCTATCTTGGACAGAGATCATTTTAATCGTTTAGCTAAAAATGGTGTTTTTCACGTGCAACGCGTGTGGCGAATCGGTGAAGAAGGTGCAAGTGGAAAAGCACGTGTCCGTGTGCAGGAGCTGCGACAGCCTCTCCTGCATCGACTGTGGTAGAGACTTCTGGTAAGACACAGCGTTTGCCAAGACCGTGGTGAAGTGCCAGACCGGCTCCGGCAGCTGCGGCCCCTCGGGGCCTGCGACAGTGCAGGCATATTTGAGGGAAGACCTTGATTCTAAGTGGTGAATTCTTGGAAAGGTGCCTTACAGGGCGGGGGGTGTGGTGCCGCAGGCTCAGCCCCTGCTTGGGAGCCTGTTCCCGTATGGGAGTGCCTAGATCCAGTCCAGCCTCCCTCTGACACAGCTTCCTGCGAATGTGTCTGGAAGGCAGCAGGCGATGGCCTCAGCATGTGGGCCCCTGCCACCCAGATGGGGGACCCGGATGGAGTCCCGGCTCCTGGCTCCGAACTGGCGCAGGTCTAGCTATTACCGTCATTTGGAGACGAAACCAGTAAATGAAAGATCTCTCTCTCTCTGTCACTCTGCCTTTCACATAAAATAGATAAGACTTTCAGAAGTGCTTTACAAAACCACTTGCTTTTCAAGGACGTTTTCAAGAGAGGACTAAGAGAAGGGATCATGGCAATGAGAGCGTTTGGTAGTTCTCATCTGACCACCGTTTTCAGACCCAGGGGCTCTGGCACAGCTTTGCGGGGCCCAGTGCCTCCGATGAGCTGGGCTTAGGAACCAGAGAATGAGCGGCTCCCGGCTCCCGGGGCAGGGGAGGCCGGGTCCTCCCTGGAAACCAGAGGTAGGAGGAGCCTTCCCTGGCTGCGGGGTCTGTGGAGACTGCCTCAGGGGGGCTCTGGGAAGGCGGGGCAGGGCCAGGCGGCTGGGTCACTACAGAGGGCTAGCCCAGTTTACGCTGCTCCCGTCGGCGCTGGGGGCTCCCACTGAAACGCTGCCTCTGGCTGATCTACCCAGCATTCCCGGCGGCACCTGCTCACTGTGTGTTAGGAGCAGGTTTTAATGTCATTCTAGAGCAGTGAGGTTTGAAGCTGCTCAAGTCTTTGTTCCGGCTCAATCCTGGGAGGGGAGGAAGCCAGATGGGTGAAGTAGGTGAAAGCTGGGTTGTTTCTCATCTGAGAACTCTGCCTTCCTCCTTGTCCCCAGCATTTCCCTGGGAATCCCAGAGAGCCTAAAAGATTGCAGGAGAGAGAAGTCGGCCTTCCCCCAGGACCCCGAGATCACTTTGGTGACTCAGTACCTCCACGCACATCGGCTTTCAGTGCTGGTACTACAACTCCTGACTGCCTCCCCCGTCACCGGGAGGCCTTTCAGATGATTGTGTTTCAGATAAAACCATTCTTTTGCAGAGAAGGGTTTTCTTTTGTGTTCAGTGTACATCACTTAATGATTTGAAAGAAAAATGCTGCCTGTCAGTTTGGTTGAACACGTTTGTATATAAAAATGGACGAAAAGTTTAGTAGTGGGTTGTATTCATTTTAAACGTTTGTTGTGTATGTATGTATTTATAAGGCAGAGCATCAGAGAGATCTTCTGTCCACTGTGCACCCGGTCTGGGCCAGGCTGCCACCAGGAGCCAGGCGCTGCGTCTGGGTCCCCACATGGGTGGTAGGGACCCAGGAAGTTGAGTGATCTTCCACTGCTTCCTTAGGCGAAAGCAGTCCAAACTGGTGCTCAGATACGGGATGCTGGGGTCAAGCGGAGCTTCATTTGCTGCACCACAGTGGTGGGCTCCACAGGAAGTCTGGAGGAAGGAACATGGGGTCGTGACCGTGAGGTGCTGCCGTTAGGGGCAGGTGTGAGCAGATACAGGAGCTGCCGCTGCCATCGGGCAGGGCTCCCCATGCCGGCACTCTGAGGGCCGGACTGCTGATCGCTTTGCAGGGGCGACGACTACAAAAGCCACGTGAAGTGTGTGAGTGAAGACCAGAAGTACGGTGGCAAAGGCTACGAAGGGAAGACCCACAAAGGCGACGTGAAGCAGCAGGCGTGGATTCAGGTAACAGCGCCTCGCTCGTCCAGACGGAGAGTAAATGGGTCCTTTATGCAGATGAGCCCCGAAATAGCACATCTTAGGGGAGACAGAGGTGAACTAAACCTGCTGGGACTCGGCCCTGTGCTCTGATAGCCACTCCGCACGTGGCGGCTTGGCCGCAACAACGCCAGCCTTGTCCCTCGTCTCCTGAGTGGTCCCCGCAGCCTTGTCCTAGAGCATCTGCCCACGTATACAAGCACTCCCTTCCGGGCTCCCGGTTCTTTTGGACTGTGTGTGTCTGTGAGTGAGTATCACGGTTCTGATGATTGTACTTTGCAGTAAGTTCTGAAATCAAGACGCGTGAGACCTCCAGCGTTGCTCCTGTGCAGCCTTCTAGGCTCCCTGGAAACTCCAGGGTGGATTTTCCATTTCTGTCCTCCCCGCTGGATAGATGCGTATTGTAGGCGTAAATGCCACCTGGACTTTGAGAGGAATTGCATTGACTCTGTAGGTTTCCTTGGGTAGCAGGGAGTGACGTCCTATTAAGTCTTCCAGTGTGTGACAAGGATGCTTTGTGTTTATTGGTATCTTTAATTTCTTTCAACATTGTTTTGTGATTTTCATACAAGTCGCTCTTATTTTATTCCTAATCATTTGACTACTGATTTTGTATCCTGCAACTTTGCTTATTAGTTCTATTTTGTGTGTGTGTGGAATCTTTAGGGGTTTGTACATATAACAGCATATTTCTACATAGAAATTGTCTATGAATAGATAATTTTGCCTTATTTGCCTCTCCCATTTAAGATGCGTTTTACATCTTTTTCTTGCCTACCTGCTCTGGCCAGGACTCCATCATGTGTTGAAGAGAAGTTAATCTGTTTATCTCAAGGTGTCACCTAAATATAGAATCTGGGCCTAAAACAGAACTGTTGGCCACGACAGGGACTTTTTGCTTGGTTTTTATGAAGCTTCTGACCTGGTTGTTCATTGTTTTGTTTTATCTTCCTTTTTTTGTAGAAAATTAATGAATTAATAAAGAAACCTAATGTCAGCCCCAAAGTGAAAGAACTTTTAGAGCAAATTAGTGCTTTTGATAACGTCCCCAGGAAAAAGGCGAAATTCCAGGTATGGAGCGGTCTGACCCCCACGTGGCCCAGCAGTGACCGAGCTGCAGGTGGCATAAACAGGACTTTGTCTTTCTGTCCTGCACAGAACTGGATGAAGAACAGTTTAAAAGTTCACAGCGACTCCGTCCTGGAGCAGGTGTGGAGTATCTTTTCTGAAGCTTCAAGCACAGTAAGTGCGGTTGCATTGTGGATTTGCGGTGCAGCAGCAGTACTTTTGTGATAAGGAAGCGGGAATGTCCTACTTTGGGAGGTCAAGACAGCTTCCTTTCTCAGAGAGGCTCTTTGTGCCTTCACGTGCGGGAAGGAATAAGATCTCCCTGTCGTGCAGAGAAAGGTGTTTCGCCCGTTGTTGGACCGCGGTACCAGCTCACGGGCGATGGCCGGCTCCGAAATGCAGCTGGGGTGTGCTCCTGTGCTGGGCCCGCGTCAGCTCTGTGCGTCTGCGATGGTTCGGTCGTGGGCTTGTTATCAGCTCCGAGCTACAGAAAGGTGGACAGTGATCGGCGTTCGTCTAGTCAGTGCTCACTGGGGGCCGGCCTGTTCCAGGCCCTGGATGAAAAGGGAACGTTCCCGGGCAGCAGTGGTGTGCCGAAGCGCGGCGAGGGAGTGGCCACGAGGTGTCCTGTGGCAGGTGCAGTGCTGGGTCTGTGCGCGGGCCCCGCGTCCACGGCACTCAGCCTGCCGCATGCTGTCTGAGTCACGGTGGCTCGGCAGTGCAGGAAGTGGCGGTTTGCCGTCTTTGCCACGTTGTGAGCTCACAGTTTGTTCTCATTTATTCAGTTGCGCTTTGCTCCTGTATAGAACTTAATGTCCTCTTTGGAGGCAAGAGCAGCAGGTTCATAAGACGAGAGGATTGTTTGCTGAAGTTTTTGTTTAGACAGACACGTAGAGAAAGATCTGCCTGCTGGTTCCGCCCCAGAGGCCTGCAGCAGCCAGAGCGGGCCAGCCTGGAGCCAGGTGCCCAGAACTCAGTTGGTCTCCCATGTTGGTGCCGGGGACCCAGCTGGTTGAGTCGGGTGTGTGTTGGGAAAGTGGAAGCAGCAGCAGCGCTGGCAGCGGGCGGCCGTGGGACTCTGCCTGCTCTTTGATTCTAGTCGAAGTGTTCAGTTGATTGCTTTGTGCAGGGAGAAGAGTTTGGGCATCAACTTGAGGCTGCAGTGGAGTGGAGGTTGGTGGTGTATCTAGTGTTTGTCTTGCTGTTGGTCTGCTTTCTGTTACTGAAATGAAATGCATGAGACAGGCTGACCTTATGAAGCAAAGAGGTTTACTGAGCTCAGTTTGGCGGCCGGCAGTCTGAACAGCATGGCGCAGCCCGTGGGGAGGGTCCAAGGCAGAGGGTGGAAGTGTGTGCAGGACAGAAACCACATCTCCAGACAGGAAGCCGGAGAGGGAGAGACTGGGGTCCCACATTCCTTCTGAGGGTGGTGCCCCAGGTCCCCTAAAACCTCCCACTGGGCTCCGCCTCTTAAAGTCACATCACCACCCACGGACCCCTGGTGAGCAACCTGCACCCGAGCCACGGCAGAATCTTTCAGATAGACTGCACCTTCGAACCCTGACGGCCATTTATGTGGCACCTGTTTTACAGATTCGTCAGTGAACAGCTGTGGGAAAGCTGGGCTCGGTGAGCCGCTGCTGGTCGCTGCTTCGGCTGTGGCTGCGTCCAGGGGGCCTCTCAGCACTCCCTGGTGCCTGTCACGCCAAGCTAAAGGCCTGCGACTTCTTTAGTCCACGTCGCACACGTTTCCCTCTGTTGACTGCACCAGGCACCAGCTGGGGCTCCTCTGTCCTGCCCGGCCACGGGCTTGCCCTCCTGGGTGGGTTGGGGCAGAAAACCGCGAGATACGGGCTCACAGGGCCACACAGGGCAGAGTGGGGTCCTGTAGAGGGCTGTGGGGTCCTGGAGCAGAAAGGGGGCGCTCTGCTGGGGCGGCGCCCGGAGGGTGAGGAATGAAGGAGAGAGGGTGGGCTGGCTGAGGGAGAGTGTGCCTCTCGGTGTCCCCCAGGCCGGCGGCTGAGCAGCCAGGGCAAGGCCCAAGCTGCAGCCGTGGCCGCAGCTGGTGGACGGGCGGTTGTAGCGCTACCTTAACCCCAGTCTCCCCAGTCTGCTTTCAAATGCCGCCTCGAGCCCCCACAGCTCACTGCCCAGTGCTGCTCCTGAGGCGGCAGGCCTGGGCCCGCCTACGCCGGCGGAAGCCAGGCCTCTGCTCCCTCGGCGGGGAGAGGCTGTGAGTGACCCCCGGGTCACCTGGCAGCAGGTGCATCCCAGTGGCTTTGGGCCCCGGAGCAGCCCTGCCGCTGCCGCCATCGGCCCCTCCCTGTCTCCGGGGCGTCGGGGCTCACGGGGCAGTTTGGTGCTTTGCCTCAGGTCCTCTCTGAAGGAAGTGGGATGCGTGGCCGGGCTTCAGCTGGCGCTGCAGAGGGCGGGGCCTCTTTCCTCCTCCGTATGCACTGGCCGCTCCTTCCACGCTCTCCAGGTGCCCCCCCCGCCCAGGGTAGCCGCCTCTGAGCAGTGATGGCGCTAGCGTGCCTTTGTCTGGTGCTTGCTGATGTGCGAAGCCTTCCCTGCCCACGGGGCTGACTTGCTGAGCCACCCCTGTGCTACGCGCTCACATTCCTCTTCCCATTTGCCTCGTGCCTCGTGTAAGGGAGGTGTGACCACCGCTTCTCTTACAGTTGGGGAAATAGGTTCGGAGCCAGGCTCAGCTGACTGGCAGCTCACAGAGCTCACAGAGCTGGACCTTGAGCCCAGGGCTGCAGACACAGTCCAGCAGATTCTGCCACACCTAAGTGCTGTGTGTCCTGACAGACAGGTGCACAGTGGGCTGGCACTCAGCACCGGGGCTCTTCACTTTTCCAGTGGAAGGGAAATGTTGGGTGCAGGGGGCTGGGGGAGTCTCCCCTGTTTGTCACTGCCACATTTCCGCTGTTCTAGAACGGTACGTGATAAAGCCGCTTTTCTTAGCTCGTACATGCAGTGTTGAGACCGGCTGTGTTTCCGCAGCTAGACTGAGTATGTCTGTGTTTCCTCCTTTTCCGTAAAAACAAGGAGCCAGTCAGCACGGGGCAGGCCCAGCCGCCACCTGACCAAGCGGCAGGTCCCCGTGCAGAGACGCCCGCCCAGCCTCCCGCCTCTAAAGCGGGTGAAGCCACGGCGAAGCCAGCAGAGGCAAAGAAGAAGAAGAGAGAGAAGAAGGGAGACCGGCAGAAGGAAGAACCGGAACTGGAAAACCACCAGGAAACCCCAAAGGGTCAGAAGCCCAAGAAGTGCAAAAAGGGCCAGGAGGCTGGACTTGAGGCCAACGGGGAGGACACGCCCACCGCCAATGGCTCAGCCCGGAAGAGGAGCAAGAAGAAGCGCCAGGGAGAGGAGGCGGCAGACGGAGGGGGCGCGGGCCAGGAGGAGACCGCGTCGGCTGTGGGAAAAAGAAAGCGGAAGCACGCGGAAGGTGTGGCCAGCCAGCGTCCCTCTCAGGACGGTACAGGAGCGCTGAAGCAGGGAGCTGGGGAGGGGTAGCACCTGCGGGGCCTGGCGTGAGCTGTGGGCTCGGGCTGACCTGTCCCACTCGGGGTGGGCTGGGGACAGACGACGATGCGTGTAACCTGGCTAGCATGAGGAACGCGCTCACTGAATGCAAAATCTGTTTTGTTTTTTCTTCTTTGTAAATACTTAGCTGAAACAGAATCTAAGAAGAAAAAGATGAAGCTCGCAGGACAGGCAGAGGGCGGAGAAGCGGACGAGCAGCAGCCTGTGAAGGGTATGGTCGCCGTCACTGGCCAAGCGCCGAGGTGGGGGCAGGCTCGCGCCCCCAGGGCACGTGGAGGCGCTGGGAGCCAGAGCTGTGCCCCTGTCTTCAAGGACAAAGGGAGAGCAGTGTGCATGGGACATGTTCCGGTGTATGACCTTTGGAACTGAGGATACATTTCCAAGGCCCTGTCCCTCTTGCTGTTCCCAGGTCTCCCATCCCCGCCTCTCGTTGGTCCCCTGAGCCCCCAGCCACACGTGGCTGCTTCCTTGCTCAGCTCGGTGTCCGTTCTGGGGCCTCCCTGCTGCTCCCCGTGGGCTGCATCTGCCGGTGCCCTGCCCGCACTCACCTGTCACACAAAGCTTCGGGCCTGAAGCCTCTGCTCCTGTCAGGAGGTGGCGGTGTCCCCCAGCCCCGGGGATCCACCTAGTCAGGAACAAGCCCAGGGACTCCCCGGGAACCGGGGACCGTGGGAGCTGGATCAGATGTCTCAGCTGGGGACCCTCTCAGTGTGAGTGTGGAGGCCTTTGCCGTGCGGTGGCCGCGATCACTGGGTTGGCAGGCAGCTGCAGGAGAGGTGGTGCCCTCGGACCCGGGTTGTGCTGCACAAACCAGCACGGTGTCTCACACAACGGCCTGACTGGTGCTCTGCCACCCTGGGTGCCCCCCGCTGCCCACTGCCCCCGCCCCTCCTTAACCTCTGACACCTCTTGTGTTGTAGGTAAATTCAACTGGAAGGGAACTATTAAAGCAGTTCTAAAACAGGCCCCCGACAATGAAATTTCGATCAAAAAGCTAAGGAAAAAGGTATGACACATGGACAAGCCCAGCATGGATTGGCTGTGGAGGGATTTGCTGTCTTTTACAAATTTGCGTGAGACGGAGATCCCCAAATGCCCGTAACAGCCCCGGGCTGGGGCTGGGAACGCAGGCTGGGTGAGCCCTCACCTGCCTGCTCACGTGAGCAGGAAGCTGTTGTCGGAGCAGAGCTGGGACGCGAATCGGGCACTCAGTTTGGAACCCAGGCATCCCAGCCACTGAAGTGTGCAGTTGTTTTATGAGTGTGTGTGTGTCTTAGTGTTTTTCAAGCTGTCCCAGTGGCCTGCCCCACAGGCTCTGTGGAGAAGAATTGGGCCAAACCCTGTCACGTGGCATCAGCCAGGGCAGTGCCTAGGTTCTGGCTGTATCCGGTTTTGTTACGCAGTCACTGTCCTAGAGCATTTGTTCCCTTTGGCTGATGCCAGAGCAGCGGGGAGGTGTTCTCTGCAGGGCACCCGTGTGCTCAGCAGCCGGGGTCGTCTCTTCCACCGGCGGCCTGCCCCTGGGCTGGGTTCGAGGACGCACCCAGCCACCTGCCGTTTGTTTTCCCTGTGCAGGTCCTAGCTCAGTACTACACCGTGACCAGTGACTGTCACAAGTCCGAAGAGGAGCTCCTGGTCATCTTCAACAAGAAAATCAGCAAGAACCCCACCTTCAGATTGCTCAAGGACAAGGTCAAGCTTCTCAAGTGAGCATTTGAGTTTAACACTTGGCCCCTCTGCGGCTCTTCCCTCCCACTGCTGTTTACAGGCGTGTAATGAATTGGAACAACTCAGATTTTGCTTTCTGAAGCTGTATTTTTAAGTTAAGCACAAAGATATATTTTTGGTAGAACTTTTATGAAAAAATAAAATATATTCTTGTCCAAAATTCTAAATTTGTGGTGGCAAAAATCGATGTTCTTTAAGAAATTCTTTTGTGTGGAAGGCTGTAAAACTGTACAGTGACAAGTCAAAAAGTAGTTCCTCCTCTGATCAGGAGGTAAATCCAACTGGAAGTATTTACTAACAAAAATCCTCACTGTAGCCACGTCCCTCAGTCTGCTTCTGTGTGTTCAGTGTTTGTGCTCCAGTCTTTGGTGCCAGCGTGGTCCTCGCTCAGCCACGGGCCTTGCCCTCCAGGGTGGCTTCCTGGAAACACAGCAGCCCTCCAGGCTGTGGCCCAGTCTGCTGTCAGCCAGAGGCATATGTCAGGGGCTCCATATAGGGGTGTGTCCTGTGCCCAGGAAGTGCGGGAATCAGCTCACGGAGCTCAGCTGTTGCCATCCGGGGCTGGGACTGTGCCAGGAAGCTGCCCAGCTGGAGTTTGGGGTGCTGGTGCGGTGGGCTGGCAGACGGCTATGTGCCACCTCCTCTTGATAGTTGAGCAGTTTTGCCCACCCGACCCTCACTGGCCAGTGCTCCCGGTCAGCATCACCACTGCCCTTTAACCCTCATCCCGCAGCTGTGTCAAGGATGGGACTGGTAAGGCCGTGAGCGTGGACCCGTTCATGTAAGCGCAGTGCCCTGCGGATGCCCTCTCAGGCTGCCGTCTGCGGTTACCGGAACAACCTCAGCCACGAGCAGCTTTAGACGTTCCAGGGAGCAAAGGGGAACTTGGCCCGGAGCACACAGCTAACCAGGGACCAAAGCAGGGCGCCAGGGAGCAGAAGCACTCCACTGCCCGTCCCCACCCTGTGGGCAGGCGTCAGGCTGGTGTTGACGTGTATGTTAACGTCAGACTGTTTGTGTCCCCGTTACTGTGACGGCTTTAAGGCAAGTGTGGCAGATGTGACAAAATTAAGACGCATTTGCTGCTGTGGTCGTGTCTTTCACACAGTGTTGGGGATTCCGGCAGGGACAGGAGCGGGTGCCTCTCCGCTCCCTTCCAACCCCAAGTGGCCAGTAGTGGGGCCAGCGATGGATGCCGTGCAGAGGAGGCGGGGAGGCACTTGCCCTGGGGGTGTGCTCCAAGGCCATGTCCAAGGTCCCTGCACAGAGACCACCCTTTCGGGTGGTGGCAGCTGCCTGACTTGGGCTTCTCAACCACGCAGGAACTCGGGCCTCGGGGCTGCAACCCAGCTCCCTCCGTGTGAGCTGAGTTAGGTTCTGCCCTGACTGCCCGTCCTCGTGCGGCCCGATGGGTGTGGCACTCCCGCCCCCCGCTGCACTGTGCCACACGGCACTTCCTACCCTGATGCCGCATTTTCTGGCATTCTGACACTTGCCAGCTGTGGCCTGGCCAGTTGCCATGGTGCTGCGTAACAGGCAGGAGTCGGGAACACACAGGCTCTTGTCCACCCGGGAGGTGCAGATGTGTGACTTGCATGCTGGGGCCATCTCTCATGTCAGGCGCACCTGGTGAGGAGACAGGCTCGGCACAGTCAGTGGGAAGCCAGGGAGGGAACCAGGGTTGCCCTCCACCCTGCACCTGGCGTGACAGCTGGCAAGTGAGGCAGAAGCAGAAGCCCTCGAACGGCTGATGGCAGAGGAGCAGAGAGGAGAAAGCTTGAACACGCGAAACCTCCCGTTTCCCTGGGCGCAGAGGCGAGCACTCAGGAGCCCGGATCCTTGTCCGGGGTGGGGCGGTTTGGAGAGCGCACTGCTGATGGTCACGGAGGAGAGCCGTCCCCACGCCTGCAGAGCCACGGCTGTCCGAGAAGCCCTCACATCATCTGAGCATCTCACTTCTAGTTACGGCTCGAGCTCACGTTAAACAGCAGACGCTGCTGGTCTCACTAGCCTGTGACTGCCTTTCCCAGAATAGATTTCTCGGGCAGGAAAGCGGCAGGTGTGGACTGCTGTCGTAGGGACCACTTTTACAGGTGAGTCGCGAGGTCTAGGAGGTGGCGGGCTTGGCCTGGCGCATCCCCAGCAGTGGGCCCATCTGGGTCTTCAGTGCACCCCTGACAACCAACCCTTGCTGGTGCCTCACTCCTTGTCCCAGTGATGAACCTGGACGCCCGGATACAGAGCGGACCCCACACTGGCAGAAACGTGGTGGGTTATCAGCCTCAGCTAAGGGAAAGGCAGAGCCTGGACACTCCCCACGACTGGCTGCTGGGTCCCAGGGTACATTCAGCCTCTGTCCCACTTCCAGCTGAACTTTGAAGAAAGGGCTGAGAGAGGCTCCTACATTTCTCTGCCGAGTGAGCCAAGGCAGGTACACTGTTCCCCCTTTACTTTAGGGAGACTCCTAGGTTCCCTGTGGGCAAGAGGCTGGCGCAGACAGTTCCTCTGCTCTCACCCCAGCAGACGGCTTCGGCCAGCATTGGTGCTGCCGATGAGGAGTGTGCGGGAAGAGTCCCTGCAGGCAAGCTGCCTGTGTGCACCGAGCTTCGCTCTGCCCGAGGCCTCCGGTGCCCTTGGCCCCTGATACGGTCCTCGGTCACGGGGACGGGTGAAGTCACCCCAGGCTGCCTACCCTGGGCTGGGCTCCATGCTGCGTACTTGGCACACAGGTCTTTAGGAAGGGGGACAGATACCGCCAAGGAAGACAGGAAGCGGCTAACGGTTACAAGGGGGCCCAGAGGGACTGCTGAGTTCTGCCTGGGGTGGGGTGGACAGCATTACGGATTAAAGGGCTCACTGCAGGGCAAGGCGTAGGAGCTCTCCATGTTCTGGCCGCTTGGTCCACTCGGGGTCCATGAGCCAGAGCTAGACTTGACGCTGAACTTGAGCTTTGTGTCTTACGAACCAAGGGTGGGTTATTCCACTTCTCTGAACCTCAGGGGTTTTTGTCTTATAACGGACTTCCTAGAGTAGATAGAAGGGGATTAAAATACCATACACAAAGTGGCCGGCACATAGTAGGCACCTGAAAAATCTCTTCAAAGTACGTGAAGTGCATAGACTGTGCAGTGTGTACCACTGCCTGGGGGAGGCCCTGACCCGTACTGTTTCTTCATGCACGAAGCCCCCCAAATGACCGCACTGCAGGGAAGCCCTGGGGATGTGGCCAACACCCCAGCCAACCTCCACTCTGATCCATTTTCCGGGACAAAGACAGTCCTGCACCCGGCCGACAGCTCCAGGTGAGTCTGTTTTCCCGTGAACCTTCTACTGACGTATAACTTCCAGTGAAACGCATAAACATCAGTGTGCCACTCACTGAGCTCTCTAACGTGCTCACACCTGGTCACTGCACTAGCCTAGCCCAAGTCTGCGTGGGCTGGTTTTGCCTGGTTTGGACTTGATGTAAACAGAATCACACAGCACGTGCCCGTTTGTGCCTGGCTGCTTTCGCGATTCTGCGAGGTCCATCCAGGTCACTCTGTAGCTGTCGATGCTCTACTGGTTGCTGTAAGCGCCATTTTGTGTTGAAGCATTCCACAGGGTTTGTTTCCTTCCTTCCTTCCTTCCTTCCTTCCTTCCTTCCTTCCTTCCTTCCTTCCTTCCTTCCTTCCTTCCTTCCTTTCTTTCTTTCTTTCTCTCTCTCTCTCTCTCTCTCTCTTTCTCTCTTTCTTTCTCTCTTTCTCTCTTTCTCTTTCTCTCTCTCTCTCTCTTTCTAAGATCTATTTGTTTATTTGAAAGTCAGAGTTACACAGAGAGAGGAGAGGCAGGGGTGGGGGGTCCTCCATCCGATGGTTCACTCCCCAATTGGCTGCAACGGCCAGAGCTGCGCCAATCCGAAGCCAGGAGCCAGGAGCTTCTTCTGGGTCTCCCACGTGGGCACAGGGGCACAAGGACTTGGGCCATCTTCTACTGCTTCCCCAGGCCACAGCAGAGAGCTGGATCGGAAGTGGAGCAGCCGGGTCTGGAACCGGTGCCCATATGGGATGCCGGTGCTTCAGTCCAGGGTATTAACCTGCTGTGCCACAGTGCTGGCCCCCCACAGGGTTTCTAAGGATATGGACCCAACCTAGGTGCTGGCACTGTGATACAGTGGGTTAACGCCTTGGCCTGAGGCGGGCATCCCATATGGGCATCGGTTCGAGACCCGGCTGCTCCACTTCTGATCCAACTCTCTGCTATGGCCTGGGAAAGCAGAAGATGGCACAAGTCCTTGTGCCCCTGTGCCCACGTGGGAGACCCAGAAGAAGCTCCTGGCTCCTGGCTTCAGATCAGCACAGCTCCAGCCGTTGAGGCCAACTGGGGAGTAAACCAGCAGATGGAAGACCTCTCTGCCTCTCCTCTCTCTGTGTAACTCTGACTTTCAAATAAATAAATAAATAAATCTTAAAAAAAAAATGAAAAGGACCTCCCTGGTGCACACACTTCCTGGGGGTGCCGAGTCCGGCCACGAGAGGCAGTGCAGTGTCACGGGGTGTATTTCAGCCGTCACAGATTTGGCCACCCAGTTCTGTACTCACTGCCGACCCCAGCACCTGAGCACAGGAGTTGACTCTGCCCAAAACCACACGAAATCTAGTCTGCTCCGGTTTCCCTCTGTCGCCTCAGATGGCTGCTACTCTTCGGGGAGGAGAGGAGTCTCCAGCCTTTTGCTGCAGATTTGCACCTCGGCCATGTTAACAGTGAGCCAGTGGAGCGAGGCCCCACACTAACTGCATCTCCTCACATCCTGGACCACCGCTGTGGGACCCCGGCCGGCTCGCCTCGCACCAGGCCTCGTAGCGTCTGTCGCTGGCCTCGGGCCTTACCTCTGCCCGCTCAGTTACAGACGGCGAGCGTGTCTGCGGAGGCAGCCTCCGTGCTGGGGAAGAGACGCGGCTTTCTTCCGAGTGCTCACGCGACTTCAGCTTTTGTTGTTCGGGGACCTGACCTGGGAAGGCTTCCCTTCGTTCCCTTTGATCCGAGTGATTAAACAGCCCCTGCAGTAGCTTAAATTGTAATTGCGGAGTAAGTACAGCATGTTTGCTGGGGTTTAGAGGTCAGACAGCGCCGAGGAGGTCGGGCCTTTGTTGGGCCACAGAGCCCGTATTGTGAGCAGCAGAAACACTACCCGGGCTGCTCCCACTCTTCCTGGTGACCTCAGGCCGACTTGTGGGGGAGGCAGCGGCCGACCACATATTAGATTTCTCCAGCACCGATCAAAGGGAGGTGAAGCTTCCGTCCCACGGGTGGTTCCTCACAGCGCGGCCTCAGGGAGCTGGCACCCAGCTGCGCTCGGGACACCAAGGGCAACGGCATGCGGCAGGGAAGTGTCACACGGCTCATCCTCTCCTGCCTCTTGGAGGTTCCAGAAAACAGCCAAGGTCATCGAGTTTTCTCGACTTTAAGGTGTCCCTGCATACGAGTCCCTAAGCCCCTTGCTGCTACTAAACTCTAGCAGAGGGCCCAGTGCTCGGGTCCCTGCCGTCCATGCGGGAGACCAGGATGAAGTTCCTGGTTCCTGGCTTCCAGCTGTGTGGCTGTTGCAGCCATCTGGGGAGTGAACCAGTGGACACAGGGTCTGCCTCCTGCTCTGTCACTCTGCCTTTCTGCATAAACAAACAAGTAAATCTTAAACAACTGTGTTTGGCTCACAGTTCTGCAGGAAGCCTCACTGACTCGGCTTTAGGTGAGGACTTACCAGCAGGTGGCGCCACACGGGCAGCAGCGCGTGAACAGTGAGACCACAGCCTGTGAGAGCCAGGGTGGGGTCGGGCTCACTGTTTAATAACAACCTTCTCAGCAGAACTCACCAGGGTCCCATGGGGACTAATTCCTTCCAAGGGCAGGACCCCAGCGACCTATGCCCCCCCCGGCCCTGCCGCCTCTCGCAAGGCCACACTGGGGACCAAGCTTCTAATGCATGCGCCCCTGGGGGGCACACGACAGCTGAGCGACAGCCACGTCTGAGCTGACCCAGCTTCCTGCTCCTGCGCCTGGGAGGCAGCAGAGGTGACTCAGTTTGGGTCCCTGCCACCACACGGAGACCCAGGTGGACTTCCAGGCTCCTGGGTTGACTGGCCCGGCCCTGGCTCTTGCAAGCACCTGGGGGATGAACAGGTAGATCTCTGTCTTACTCTCTCTGCCTCTCAAAAAAAAGACAAAATTTTTAAATTAAAAAACTACATAGGATGCACAGAAAACTCTAGTCAAAGCAGAACGAGCTGAGCTCAGAAGTGGGGCTGGCAGGCGCAGGGGTGGTGGGGGCCAAGGGGGGGCGGCAGGCACAGCATCTGCCACAGACACAGGGCGCCCTTGAGCCGAGTCAGGGTCCCGTCTTGGGTGTCACCTCACTCTGGCCCGAGTGAAATCCCACGTTTCTTTAGTGTGAGGAGATACTCGCGAGGAATTCCAACCGGCTTCCCTGAGAAACTGCGTATACTAATGGCGACAGCGGTCACTGGGGGCGTTCTTGCTCTCACACTGCTTAGCTGCCTGGAGTTGGCTCTGGTTGTGGTGAAAGAACTAGCCCACTTCTGGCCGCTGCGCCTGCAACGGAGGCGTGAGGTGGAAGCTCTGCTTCTCATGCCCTCTCGCTCTCTCCCTCAATACATATATTAAAACGAAAAGCAGCAATGAACTTCTCAAAAGACAGATTTGCACGTAGCCTCAACGAGCCAAGCAGAGCTACTTAAAATCAGAGATTCCCTCCCAGTCCCAACTAGTAATTGGGAAACTCTGATCGGAGTGATAAAGCGGGAAGCTGGCTTCGTCTGCCCACGGCTGGAGGAATGCAGAGCAGAGCAGTCAACCCTTTCTGGGGCTGGTTTGGAAATGTTTATCACGGGACCAGTGCTGTGGTGTAGCGGGTAGAGCTGCCACCTGCAGTGCCCGCATCCCATGTGGGAGCCAGTTCAAGTCCCAGCTGCTCCACTTCCGATCCAGCTCTCTGCTGTGGCCTGGGAAAGCAGTGGAAGATGGCCCAAGTGCTTGGGCCCCTGCACCCACGTGGGAGACCCAGAAGAAGCTCCTGGCTCCTGGCTTCGGATGGGTGCAGCTCCTGCCATTGTGGCCCTCTGGGGAGTGAACCAGCAGATGGAAGACCTCTCTCTGCCTCTGTAACTCTGCCTTTCAAACAAATAAATCTTAACAACAACAACGAAGAAAATAACATGTTTATCACAAGTCTTCAACCTGGAGTCGAAGAACGCCCAGGTCAGAGCCACAGATCTTACTGGCTCCAAGCCGAAAATCTCAGCACTCGGCCCAGCTTCCAAAGTAGCCACCGCTGTGGCCAAGCAGGGTCAGTAACAATCAGGCAGAACGGTAAATTTTCTGTTACGGATGCCACCTGCCTTCCCCTGGCCAGCTCTCCTCCCAGGCCAGTGAGGTAATCGGAGTCAACAGGGCGCCTTCCCCAAGGAGGTTCATACCTCCCCTAGGATGTACCCCATGTGAAGAGAGAAGTCTGGGCTTCATAACAGACAAGGTCTTAAAGCCTACCTGATTATTATCAGGCCTCTCTGTCAGTTTCTATTTGCCTCTCAATCAGAAAACATAATCGTAGTTTAGACAGCAGCTCTCTTACAATAATGACTCTGTCCTTTGTTCTAGATGCTGTCTAGCCCCCTTGGGGCCTCACTCCTTTGTAATCACAGCCTCTACTCTAACATCAGTGGCTCTACTCCTGACCTGTGTATTCATGGTCCTCTCCCCCACTTAATGTTGTCTGATTGTTTCTCTACAAACCCCTCTACACGCAAAAGATGAGTGGCCTTTCTCCCAGTCTTGGCTGGAATCAGCTTTAAACCATGTCCATCAAACAGTCTTCACAAGGGTCCAGAGGCCCCTCCGCCCCCATTTCCTCTCCTCTGTGAAATCCTCTCATTTCTTGGTTAATGCCACTGCTAGGACTACTGGTTGCTCTTCTCACCCTGTCCCTTTATTTATTTATTCATTTATTTATTTTTTACAAGCAGAGTGGACAGAGAGAGAGAGAGAGAGAGAAAGGTCTTCCTTTACCGTTGGTTCACCCTCCAATGGCCGCTGCGGCCGGCACATCGCACTGATCCGAAGCCAGGAGCCAGGTGCTTCTCCTGGTCTCCCATGGGGTGCAGGGCCCAAGCACTTGGGTCATCCTCCACTGCACTCCCTGGCCACAGCAGAGACCTGGCCTGGAAGAGGGGCACCCGGGACAGAATCCGGCGCCCTGACCAGGACTAGAACCCGGTGTGCCCGCGCCGCAGGCAGAGGATTAGCCTAGTGAGCCTCGGCGCCAGCCCTCACCCTCATACTACCGGGTCGGCTTAAGTGTTGACAGCAGGTGATAATGGAACAAACCAAGGCCTTCAGCAATTAGGCGGTCCACCAAATGCCGCTGCAGATCTACTCGGCTCCCCACCACGAGACAGCAGCTTGAGACGTCGCCCCATGCCAGCAGGAGGTAGCTCCAAAGGCAGATCATTGTCCCTCTACCCCTCCTGGACTTTTGGGGCTAATGTAATCCCATACAACTCTTGCTTTATAAAAAACAAAAGGGGGCCGGCGCCGCGGCTCACTAGGCTAATCCTCCGCCTTGCGGCGCCGGCACACCAGGTTCTAGTCCCGGTCGGGGCGCCGGATTCTGTCCCGGTTGCCCCTCTTCCAGGCCAGCTCTCTGCTGTGGCCCGGGAGTGCAGTGGAGGATGGCCCAAGTGCTTGGGCCCTGCACCCCTGGGAGACCAGGAGAAGCACCTGGCTCCTGCCATCGGATCAGCGCGGTGCGCCGGCTGCAGCACGCCAGCCGTGGCGGCCATTGGAGGGTGAACCAACGGCAAAGGAAGACCTTTCTCTCTGTCTCTCTCTCTCACTGTCCACTCTGCCTGTCAAATAAATAAATAAATAGAAAATAAATAAAAATAAAAAACAAAAGGGGGAATGTTAGTAAAATGGCGCAGTCTTACCTATGGTGCCATCTACACTCTGCACACCATCCTAGCTCTAGCCCCTGCAGCCACTGCTGGAAGCCAGGTGACCCCATGGCCCAACCTGCTAATTCCTGGAAGAGAAATATGAACGAAGAGTGGCTGCAGCCCAAGCACCAGGAAATACCGACCAGAAGGTGAGCAGGTGCAAGATCTTGAAGGCCAAGCTATGGAGTCGTGAACAGCAGGTAGCCTTCCTGAATGCATACCACTGGCCAGGGACTAAGCTAAGCCACCTGTGTACATCCACCCGCACTCTGGTTCATGCTGCTTCAGATGCTGAAATTGATATCCAGGAAAATGAAACAACACACCCAAAGAGCCACAGTGATGGAGCCAGGGTTCCGTAGGCTGTAAACACCTCGGACATAACCATATGGCTAACGGAACCAGCAAGGTCACAGTCAGATCCACTGTTCTCCCTACAAGTAACCCACACTGAAAATGTCTGCACTGGTAGCAATCTGATCTCTATCTATAATTAAGGTGCCACAGTACACACATTGAAGAACTCACTGAATGGACCCCAACAAAGAAGATGTGGTCATTAAATACTGGATTTTTTCCAATCTGCTTTTAAGTAGCATCAATAAGGTATGCAAGTAGTGCCATTTAAAATATCAGGGGGAAAAAGCTGGACGGATTTCAGCTCCAAATACAAAGGCCCCGAAACCACCGAAGGGGGAACTCGATCTGACCTCAACATACCGCGCACGGAAACCCCGGGGTGGCTGGGGGGCTCCCGGGAATATCTGGTTACGAGGGAGCCCCGGCACTGACCTTTTCTCCAGGAGAAAGATCAACAAGACTGTTCGATGGGACGAAGTCACTTCCTGTTAACAAGGCTTCTAACCCCGTACAAGAGAAAGAAGAAAAAGGGGCCAAGACCTCGGCTGGCTTTGAAGAGATGAAGCCCAGTTTAGGAGTTTGCAAAGAAAAAGAGCAGGAAAAAAAAGGAGGGATTGTTTAGAGAGGCCACAGTCTGCCGGGCTGTGAGTCTCTCTGCTCCCAAGGGTACAGGAAGGTTGAAGGAATTGCAGAAATGGGCCGCTAAGAACTTGACATATTTTTTTTTTTTTTTTGGACAGGCAGAGTGGACAGTGAGAGAGAGAGACAGAAAGGTCTTCCTTTTGCCGTTGGTTCACCCTCCAATGGCCGCCACGGCTGGCTCACTGCAGCCGGTGCACCGCGCTGATCCAATGGCAGGAGCCAGGTGCCTCTCCTGGTCTCCCATGGGGTGCAGGGCCCAAGCACTTGGGCCATCCTCCACTGCCCTCCCTGGCCACAGCAGAGAGCTGGCCTGGAACAGGGGCAACCGGGACAGAATCCGGTACCCCGACCAGGACTAGAACCCGGTGTGCCAGCGCTGCTAAGCGGAGGATTAGCCTAGTGAGCCGCGGCGCCGGCTGACATTCTTCTTAAATATTTTTTATTACATTCCTTTTACAAACACCCACAACACCCAGGAGATATGGAAGAGCAGCCTACTAGCTAATCCGAAGTTCACGTCCGCCGTGGCTTTTCGGACTACCCTACCAGCCCTGTGTTCCATCTCCTTCAAGCGCTCCCCTTGCTCCTGCCCGCACCCCAGCAGAACAGACTTCACTGAGCGCTGCCATAGCCCCAGGCGCACCGTCTCTCCAAGGGCACCCTACTGAGGCCACCTCCTCGGCCAGCGCCACCCACCACCATCACCGCTGCACCGCCCGCAGCTGCCCGTGCTGCCCGGAACTCGGGGCCGGGGGAAGGACGCCCCGTGCACTGCGCCGTCCTGCAGGTCGGCGCTGCAGCCGCAGCTCACGGGCAGTCTATCCTCACCGCCTAGCATTCCCAGCGCACAGTGGGCGCTCAGCAACACGGCTCGCCAGGGGACAGCGGGAGAGCCATCGGGATGACCGTTTGACAGAAAGCCGGGAACCGGCGGACACGGTCTCTGAGCGCTGGGCGGCCGGGAAAGCACCTTAGTGCCCACGGTCCGGAGGGGACACGTTCCCCCAGGCGGGACAAGGAGCTCTCCCACGAACCACCTGAGCGCAGGCAGGTCCGAGCCCAGCGGGCCTGAGAGCAAAAGGCCCAGAGAGGGTCATTCCTGTCCCCCACGGGGTCAGAGGCCGGGTTCGGGGCCCCCTCTCCCTCCTGGGGCTGCCTTCAGCCCTTTCCAGTCCGGCTGGGCGACTCCCCAGAGGCAGGAGTAGGAAAGAGGCCGGGGCGAACGTCCGTGCCTGCTCCAACACCGGGAGGCCTGGGCAGACTCGGGAGCCGGGCTGCCCCGCGCGCGCCCACGGGCGTCGGCCATCTTGGTTCCTCTGGGCTTCCGTAGGTCGGAAACGCATCAGCGCCCTAAGGACCCGGGAAGGCCGGCAGTACCCAAAACGTCAAATCACGCGTGGGATACGAGCCTCCCACCCACTAACACCACCCCGCCGCCTCCCACCCGCGACCACCGCTGACCCCGCCCCCGACGCCGGCGCCGGAAGTGCTGTGCGCCGACGTCACTTCCGTCGCGTTTCTGGGCGGCGCCAAGATGGACGCTCCGTGGGCCCGGGAGCAGCTCCGGCGGCGGTACCTGCTGTCGTCGGACTCCGCGGTCCCGCGGGACGGCGAGGGCGACGCCAGGCCGGGTGAGGCGCGCTCCGAGCCGCGCCGAGGTTCCCCCGGAAGCGGCCGGCTCCACGGGCCTCCCGGAGGGGCCGGGTTTCATTTCTCGGCTACAAAGTAGTTTTGCAAGTCGGGTATTCAATGTCACGAACGGGAGGCTCACGCAGCCTTGCACGTCTTAGTCCCGCTTCAGCATTTCTGGGAGCACCTGTGAGGAGATAGCCGTTAAAAGTCTTTTTTTAAGAAAAATTCGGAGTGAAGGTGTCCACCCCAGCATCTCTTAGTAGCAAACGACTGGGGACACCCGATTTGCCGTCGGTGCGAAACTGGTGAAATGAGACCGCCCCTGTCCGTCCGGGGCACGCGGGCAGGCGTCCGTGTGCCGGCTGTGGCCGATTTTCTCAGGGAGATGCAGAGTTGCGTGTGCTGCGTTCACCGGGAGGCCACGGGATGTGCTAGAACGCAGTACAAGTGACAGTGGAGGTTGCCCCGGGCTGGCTGGGGAATTGGGGTGAAGGTCGGGGCATTTCGTTTTAGATCCTTTGGCCCGTACGTTGTGAGCTGGGTCCACGGCAGCTTTGGTTTCTGCATTCTGGGTGTGTCCCCAGGGTCTCTGTTAAGATCAGGTTGCGTTTGCGGGCATCTGATGGGTCTGCTAAAGGCCCAGGCCCTGCGATGGGCACCTGCGGTTCTTCCTTGCAGTGAAGAAGGGCAGCCTGTTAATCGCCATCTGACCCGGCCCAGCCCCCCAGTCTTGCCGAGGAAGTCCCAGGTGGAAGAAGGGACTTGTTGGCACCTGTCTGGACCGCCCTGCGCCGGCCCGAGAGATGTGGCGTGCCTTTCCCATGTTTGAGCTGACTCAAGAGATTACGTGTGTTTAAAAATAATTTAGAGGCCGGCACCGCGGCTCACTAGGCTAATCCTCCGCCTTGCGGCGCCAGCACACCGGGTTCTAGTCCCGGTCGGGGTGCCGGATTCTGTCCCGGTTGCCCCTCTTCCAGGCCAGCTCTCTGCTGTGGCCCGAGAGTGCATTGGAGGATGGCCCAAGTGCTTGGGCCCTGCACCGCATGGGAGACCAGGAGAAGCACCTGGCTCCTGGCTTCGGATCAGCGCGGTGCGCTGGCTGCAGCGCACCGGCTATGGCGGCCACTGGAGGGTGAACCAACGGCAAAGGAATACCTTTCTCTCTGTCTCTCTCACTGTCCACTCTGCCTGTCAAAATAATAATAATAATAATAATAATAATTTAGATACGACAAGTGACAAGTCCATTTTGTGCTCTGATGTTTATCTCTGCTTTTTTTTTTCTTAACAAGACTCGTGACTTCTTAACTTTCACTCAGGTGAAACCTAGTTTGAAGAGCTGTACACTGTGAATAGCATCGTTATTTCCAAAAGACTGACAATGTGGACGTTACCTGCATTGAACATGTTTTATGCAGCCTCCTATTGGTTTGTTCTGCATCTATATTTTTTCTGCATTATGCGTGTGGCATAATGATTTTACAGAGCGATTCGGTGCTGTAAAGGGAGAGACTCTGCTGTTTAGAAAGAGCAGGGAAATTGACTTAAAGGAGGTGTGATCTCCCCGGAAGTTCTGGGAACTTAGTTGGGATTTTATTTGCAGGCGCTTCCACAGCTGCCGAGAAGAAGGAGAAACCTCTCCCGAGACTGAACCTCCATTCCGGGTTCTGGATTTTGGCCTCCATTGCTGTGACCTACTATGTTGATTTCTTTAAAACCCTGAGAGAGAACTTTCACACTAGCAGGTAAGAAAACTTGGACGCCCTCGTCTTACTTCTCGCGTTCCATTTTGTCAGGTGGATTTTTCAGAAATTAAGAAAACACCTCCTGTGTGCCGGGCACCGTGCTGGTGCGGGGGGCAGAGATGAGTGAGCAGTGTTGGTTAAAGGGCACACGTTTTCAGCTGGAAGAGGAAGAACTTATTTAACTGTATTTTTTTAAAGATTTATTTTATTTATTTGAGAGTTACAGAGAGAGGTAGAGACAGAGAGGTCTTCCATCCGCTGGTTCACTCTGCAGATGGCTGCAACAGCCGGAGCTGTGCCAGTCTGAAACCAGGAGCTTCTTCTGGGTCTCCCACACGGGTGCAGGGGCCCCAGGACTGGGGCCATCTTCTTCTGCTGTCCCAGGCCATAGCAGAGAGCGGGATCAGAAGAGGAGCAACCGGGACTAGAACCGGTGCCCGTATAGGATGCTGGCACTTCAGGCCAGGGCTTTAACCCACTGTGCCACAGCGCCGGCCCCTAACTGTATTGTTAACAGTAAGGTACTGTGTACTTGAACTTTGCCAGGAGAGTGTTCTCGTGAGTCCTCCGCCCACACATCCCGTACACAAGCCACAGCGGGAGCTCTGGGAAGTGACGGATGCGTGCGTGCACATATCACATCATCACATCATCCCCTCACATACAGGCAGTGAAACAAGGCTGAGCTGAGGGCGTGTGCCGTGGGCGCGCACAGCAGTGGCGAGAACTGGAAGTTGTGTCAGTGTCTTTTCAGTACAGATGTGTTGTGGGGGGGTGCTGGTGAGTGTAAGGGTGTAACGCACTGGGGGAAATGGCGAGAGAAAGTCTGACGGTCTCTTGACGACCAAGTGCAGGACAGCTGGGAGGAGGGGCCGAGAGCCGGCTGGTGAGGACAGCTCCCAGGGTTTGTTTCGGAGAGCAGGTGAACAGGCAGGGTTCCAGGAGGGTGGGCCTGGTGTTGGTAATCCCTGGTTCATGAGGACCCAGCGCCCTGTAATGTGACCCCAGGAGCTGAGTGGAGGAGAAGGTTGTGAACCATGTGCCGGGCCCCTCGCTGAACCCCGGAGAATGGTGTGGGGGCCCCGAGACAGGGCAGGGCGGGCTTGGGGAGGGCTACTTTGCTGAGGGCCGGGAGTCGTCATCTGGAAGTACCAGGGGCCCTGGAGAGATGCAGACAGACCGGGGGCTTTGGGTCATGGTGGGCACACGCTTGTCCTCCAGGCGACTTCGGGGGTGGGGGGTGGGGGCTGGAGGTGCGGAGGGAGCAAGCAGTCAGGGCTAGGCACCAGCGACCTCTCGGAGCTGTGGCAGGGAGATGGCCTGTTCCTCTTGTGCCGAACTCCGCCCGCATGCCGCCGGCTTCCTGCTCTCCCACCTCTCTCTCCTTCCCTGGGAGGTGGTGGACCTCGCTGGTAGGGTTCGAGGTGAAGAACTCGAGAGCTCAGCACGACCGCCCGTAGGAGGTGCAGATTGCAGCCTGCGTTTCCGTGCAGCCCCGGCAGGAGAGGCCTCTGGGTTTCCCTGTGCCTGGAGCCCAGGGGGTGAGCCTATCTCTCTCTGGGTTTCCCTGTGCCTGGAGCCCAGGGGGTGAGCCTGTCTCTCTCTGGGTTTCCCTGCGCCTGGAGCCCAGGGGGTGAGCTTGTCTCTCTCTGGGTTTCCCTGCGCCTAGAGCCCAGGGGGTGAGCTTGTCTCTCTCTGGGTTCCCCTGCGCCTGGAGCCCAGGGGGTGAGCCTGTCTCTCTCTGGGTTTCCCTGCGCCTGGAGCCCAGGGGGTGAGCCTGTCTCTCTCTGGGTTTCCCTGCGCCTGGAGCCCAGGGGGTGAGCCTGTCTCTCTCTGGGTTTCCCTGCGCCTGGAGCCCAGGGGGTGAGCCTGTCTCTCTCTGGGTTTCCCTGCGCCTGGAGCCCAGGGGGTGAGCCTGTCTCTCTCTGGGTTTCCCTGCGCCTGTAGCCCAGGGGGTGAGCCTGTCTCTCTCTGGGTTTCCCTGTGCCTAGAGCCCAGGGGGTGAGCCTGTCTCTCTCTGGGTTTCCCTGCACCTGGAGCCCAGGGGGTGAGCCTGTCTCTCTCTGGGTTTCCCTATGTCTGGAGCCCAGGGGGTGAGCCTGTCTCTCTCTGGGTTTCCCTATGTCTGGAGCCCAGGGGGTGAGCCTGTCTCTCTCTGGGTTTCCCTGCGCCTGGAGCCCAGGGGGTGAGCCTGTCTCTCTCTGGGTTTCCCTGCGCCTGGAGCCCAGGGGGTGAGCCTGTCTCTCTCTGGGTTTCCCTATGTCTGGAGCCCAGGGGTGAGCCTGTCTCTCTCTGGGTTTCCCTATGTCTGGAGCCCAGGGGGTGAGCCTGTCTCTCTCTGGGTTTCCTTGCGCCTAGAGCCCAGGGGGTGAGCCTGTCTCTCTCTGGGTTTCCCTGCGCCTGGAGCCCAGGGGATGAGCCTGTCTCTCTCTGGGTTTCCCTGCGCCTGGAGCCCAGGGGGTGAGCCTGTCTCTCTCTGGGTTTCCCTGCGCCTGGAGCCCAGGGGGTGAGCTTGTCTCTCTCTGGGTTTCCCTGCGCCTGGAGCCCAGGGGGTGAGCTTGTCTCTCTCTGGGTTTCCCTGCGCCTGGAGCCCAGGGGGTGAGCTTGTCTCTCTCTGGGTTTCCCTGCGCCTGGAGCCCAGGGGGTGAGCTTGTCTCTCTCTGGGTTTCCCTGCGCGTGGAGCCCAGGGGGTGAGCTTGTATCTCTCTGGGTTTCCCTGTGTCTGGAGCCCAGGGGGTGAGCCTGTATCTCTCTGGGTTTCCCTGTGTCTGGAGCCCAGGGGTGAGCCTGTCTCTCTCTGGGTTTCCCTGTGCCTGGAGCCCAGGGGGTGAGCCTGTCTCTCTCTGGGTTTCCCTGCGCCTGGAGCCCAGGGGGTGAGCCTGTCTCTCTCTGGGTTTCCCTGCGCCTGGAGCCCAGGGGGTGAGCCTGTCTCTCTCTGGGTTTCCCTGCGCCTGGAGCCCAGGGGGTGAGCCTGTCTCTCTCTGGGTTTCCCTGCGCCTGGAGCCCAGGGGGTGAGCCTGTCTCTCTCTGGGTTTCCCTGCGCCTGGAGCCCAGGGGGTGAGCCTGTCTCTCTCTGGGTTTCCCTGCGCCTGGAGCCCAGGGGGTGAGCCTGTCTCTCTCTGGGTTTCCCTGCGCCTGGAGCCCAGGGGGTGAGCCTGTCTCTCTCTGGGTTTCCCTGCGCCTGGAGCCCAGGGGGTGAGCCTGTCTCTCTCTGGGTTTCCCTGCGCCTGGAGCCCAGGGGGTGAGCCTGTCTCTCTCTGGGTTTCCCTGCGCCTGGAGCCCAGGGGGTGAGCCTGTCTCTCTCTGGGTTTCCCTGCGCCTGGAGCCCAGGGGGTGAGCCTGTCTCTCTCTGGGTTTCCCTATGTCTGGAGCCCAGGGGGTGAGCCTGTCTCTCTCTGGGTTTCCCTATGTCTGGAGCCCAGGGGGTGAGCCTGTCTCTCTCTGGGTTTCCCTATGTCTGGAGCCCAGGGGGTGAGCCTGTCTCTCTCTGGGTTTCCCTGCGCCTGTAGCCCAGGGGTGAGCTTGTCTCTCTCTGGGTTTCCCTGCGCCTGGAGCCCAGGGGGTGAGCTTGTCTCTCTCTGGGTTTCCCTGCGTCTGGAGCCCAGGGGGTGAGCCTGTATCTCTCTGGGTTTCCCTATGTCTGGAGCCCAGGGGTGAGCCTGTCTCTCTCTGGGTTTCCCTATGTCTGGAGCCCAGGGGGTGAGCCTGTCTCTCTCTGGGTTTCCCTGTGCCTAGAGCCCAGGGGGTGAGCTTGTCTCTCTCTGGGTTTCCCTATGTCTGGAGCCCAGGGGGTGAGCCTGTCTCTCTCTGGGTTTCCCTGCGCCTGGAGCCCAGGGGATGAGCCTGTCTCTCTCTGGGTTTCCCTGCGCCTGGAGCCCAGGGGGTGAGCTTGTCTCTCTCTGGGTTTCCCTGTGTCTGGAGCCCAGGGGGTGAGCCTGTATCTCTCTGGGTTTCCCTATGTCTGGAGCCCAGGGGTGAGCCTGTCTCTCTCTGGGTTTCCCTATGTCTGGAGCCCAGGGGGTGAGCCTGTCTCTCTCTGGGTTTCCCTGCGCCTAGAGCCCAGGGGGTGAGCCTGTCTCTCTCTGGGTTTCCCTATGTCTGGAGCCCAGGGGGTGAGCCTGTCTCTCTCTGGGTTTCCCTGCGCCTGGAGCCCAGGGGGTGAGCCTGTCTCTCTCTGGGTTTCCCTATGTCTGGAGCCCAGGGGGTGAGCCTGTCTCTCTCTGGGTTTCCCTGCGCCTGGAGCCCAGGGGGTGAGCCTGTCTCTCTCTGGGTTTCCCTGCGCCTGGAGCCTAGGGGGTGAGCTTGTCTCTCTCTGGGTTTCCCTGCGCCTGGAGCCCAGGGGGTGAGCTTGTCTCTCTCTGGGTTTCCCTGCGCCTGGAGCCCAGGGGGTGAGCTTGTCTCTCTCTGGGTTTCCCTGCGCCTGGAGCCCAGGGGGTGAGCCTGTCTCTCTCTGGGTTTCCCTGCGCCTGTAGCCCAGGGGTGAGCTTGTCTCTCTCTGGGTTTCCCTGCGCCTGGAGCCCAGGGGGTGAGCTTGTCTCTCTCTGGGTTTCCCTGTGTCTGGAGCCCAGGGGGTGAGCCTGTATCTCTCTGGGTTTCCCTATGTCTGGAGCCCAGGGGTGAGCCTGTCTCTCTCTGGGTTTCCCTATGTCTGGAGCCCAGGGGGTGAGCCTGTCTCTCTCTGGGTTTCCCTGTGCCTAGAGCCCAGGGGGTGAGCCTGTCTCTCTCTGGGTTTCCCTATGTCTGGAGCCCAGGGGGTGAGCCTGTCTCTCTCTGGGTTTCCCTGCGCCTGGAGCCCAGGGGGTGAGCTTGTCTCTCTCTGGGTTTCCCTATGTCTGGAGCCCAGGGGGTGAGCCTGTCTCTCTCTGGGTTTCCCTGCGCCTGGAGCCCAGGGGATGAGCCTGTCTCTCTCTGGGTTTCCCTGCGCCTGGAGCCCAGGGGGTGAGCTTGTCTCTCTCTGGGTTTCCCTGTGTCTGGAGCCCAGGGGGTGAGCCTGTATCTCTCTGGGTTTCCCTATGTCTGGAGCCCAGGGGTGAGCCTGTCTCTCTCTGGGTTTCCCTATGTCTGGAGCCCAGGGGGTGAGCCTGTCTCTCTCTGGGTTTCCCTGCGCCTGGAGCCCAGGGGGTGAGCCTGTCTCTCTCTGGGTTTCCCTATGTCTGGAGCCCAGGGGGTGAGCCTGTCTCTCTCTGGGTTTCCCTGCGCCTGGAGCCCAGGGGGTGAGCCTGTCTCTCTCTGGGTTTCCCTGCGCCTGGAGCCCAGGGGGTGAGCCTGTCTCTCTCTGGGTTTCCCTATGTCTGGAGCCCAGGGGTGAGCCTGTCTCTCTCTGGGTTTCCCTGCGCCTAGAGCCCAGGGGATGAGCCTGTCTCTCTCTGGGTTTCCCTGCGCCTGGAGCCCAGGGGGTGAGCCTGTCTCTCTCTGGGTTTCCCTGCGCCTGGAGCCCAGGGGGTGAGCTTGTCTCTCTCTGGGTTTCCCTGCGTCTGGAGCCCAGGGGGTGAGCCTGTATCTCTCTGGGTTTCCCTGTGTCTGGAGCCCAGGGGTGAGCCTGTCTCTCTCTGGGTTTCCCTGTGCCTGGAGCCCAGGGGGTGAGCCTGTCTCTCTCTGGGTTTCCCTGCGCCTGGAGCCCAGGGGGTGAGCCTGTCTCTCTCTGGGTTTCCCTGCGCCTGGAGCCCAGGGGGTGAGCCTGTCTCTCTCTGGGTTTCCCTGCGCCTGGAGCCCAGGGGGTGAGCCTGTCTCTCTCTGGGTTTCCCTGCGCCTGGAGCCCAGGGGGTGAGCCTGTCTCTCTCTGGGTTTCCCTGCGCCTGGAGCCCAGGGGGTGAGCCTGTCTCTCTCTGGGTTTCCCTGCGCCTGGAGCCCAGGGGGTGAGCCTGTCTCTCTCTGGGTTTCCCTGCGCCTGGAGCCCAGGGGGTGAGCCTGTCTCTCTCTGGGTTTCCCTGCGCCTGGAGCCCAGGGGGTGAGCCTGTCTCTCTCTGGGTTTCCCTGCGCCTGGAGCCCAGGGGGTGAGCCTGTCTCTCTCTGGGTTTCCCTGCGCCTGGAGCCCAGGGGGTGAGCCTGTCTCTCTCTGGGTTTCCCTGCGCCTGGAGCCCAGGGGGTGAGCCTGTCTCTCTCTGGGTTTCCCTGCGCCTGGAGCCCAGGGGGTGAGCCTGTCTCTCTCTGGGTTTCCCTGCGCCTGGAGCCCAGGGGTGAGCCTGTCTCTCTCTGGGTTTCCCTATGTCTGGAGCCCAGGGGGTGAGCCTGTCTCTCTCTGGGTTTCCCTGCGCCTGGAGCCCAGGGGGTGAGCCTGTCTCTCTCTGGGTTTCCCTGCGCCTGGAGCCCAGGGGGTGAGCCTGTCTCTCTCTGGGTTTCCCTGCGTCTGGAGCCCAGGGGGTGAGCCTGTCTCTCTCTGGGTTTCCCTGCGCCTGGAGCCCAGGGGGTGAGCCTGTCTCTCTCTGGGTTTCCCTGCGCCTGGAGCCCAGGGGTGAGCTTGTCTCTCTCTGGGTTTCCCTATGTCTGGAGCCCAGGGGTGAGCCTGTCTCTCTCTGGGTTTCCCTATGTCTGGAGCCCAGGGGGTGAGCCTGTCTCTCTCTGGGTTTCCCTGCGCCTGGAGCCCAGGGGGTGAGCCTGTCTCTCTCTGGGTTTCCCTATGTCTGGAGCCCAGGGGGTGAGCCTGTCTCTCTCTGGGTTTCCCTGCGCCTGGAGCCCAGGGGGTGAGCTTGTCTCTCTCTGGGTTTCCCTATGTCTGGAGCCCAGGGGGTGAGCCTGTCTCTCTCTGGGTTTCCCTGCGCCTGGAGCCCAGGGGGTGAGCCTGTCTCTCTCTGGGTTTCTCTATGTCTGGAGCCCAGGGGGTGAGCCTGTCTCTCTCTGGGTTTCCCTGCGCCTGGAGCCCAGGGGGTGAGCCTGTCTCTCTCTGGGTTTCCCTATGTCTGGAGCCCAGGGGTGAGCCTGTCTCTCTCTGGGTTTCCCTGCGCCTAGAGCCCAGGGGATGAGCCTGTCTCTCTCTGGGTTTCCCTGCGCCTGGAGCCCAGGGGGTGAGCCTGTCTCTCTCTGGGTTTCCCTGCGCCTGGAGCCCAGGGGTGAACCTGTGTCTCTCTGGGTTTCGGTATCAGGAGGCCTCCGTCTCTCTCCCCAGTAATGTCTTCCCACAGCTCCAGCAGTGGTACGGGCCTTAGAGCGTCGTCAGCCCGATTCCTCCATCTCTCTCGGCTTAGAACTCGGGCTGGGAAACAGGGAGTGGGCACTCTAACCACCGCTGGCCGCAGCTGCCCCTTCATTCACCAGATGGTCACGTGAGCCCGAGACTGCGTGGCTGTGGATCCAGGGATGAATGAGCCCTCTGCTGGCTTGTCCTGGCCTGCAGCAGACAAGCTAAGAGGCCTCGTGCTGCAGGCCGCGGAAGCTTAGCGCTGCCTTGCCAGGTTTTGTCCGGGCAGGTTTAAGAACGCCCTGTTGAGAATGCGCACTTGAGTGGAAGAGGGTCTCTCAGGACCCTCCAGGAGAATGGAGATACTTGTCTGTAGGTGAGCTCGGTGGAGTCATGACCACTGCCGCTGAGGGTCCGCTGGGCTGGTAGGCACCTCGCGGGACTCTCAGAGCGGCTCTGAGAGTTAAGTATGGTCAGTATCTCTGGGCACGTCGGCTTAGGTGATCTGTGCAGTCTAGAGCGGGTCGGGGCTGAGCCTAGATTTCAGGGCTGGGCCCCCGCCCAGTGCTGCAGACGCCTCTGGGATTCTCGTCCCCAGCCCCGCTTCGCCACAGGAGCCCGTGCTGGAATCTCGGACTCTGCTGTTGCCGGAATCCCGCTCAGGGCCGCGTAACAGCTGCCACGCCAGCGGTCCTCTCTCTCCCACAGGATCGCCATAGAGAAGCAAAGCATGATGGGGGTACTGGGTTGTGTCGGGAGGGACTTTATTCCCCAGTCTGCCTCTTCCATGACTAGCTGGGGCTGGAATTAGGGGCTGTCAGAGTTGCCTCACACACTGAGATAGGTTTTAGGTGGAATTGGAAGGGAGTGTAAAGACATTGTCCGCCAGGAGAGGCTAAGAAACATCTTGCAAATGGGAGGTTTTCCTCTGGAGTTCTGAGAGGATTTGAGTGAACGTCTTCCCGTTGGTCTGCAGTGCTCCAAGGAGCTCTGCCTCACGAGGAGTTGGCGGGACCTGCACTGAAAACTTCAGAACAGCCAGAGAGCTGCTGTCTCGTCTGTTTTCAGACCAGGGCGTCGGTGTCCCCAGGGTTCCTGCTCGATGTTGGTTTGCACGCAGTACAGCGCTCTTAATCCTGTCGTGCGTCTGGTCGTGTCTCAGCCCCGTGTCCCTCCCACTGAGGCCGTGAAAGCCAAGGTTGAGTAACCGAGTCCCTCTGCAGCCTTCTGCAGTTGCTGTTCTAGAAGGAGAGTGCTAGGCTGTCATGAAATGTGTGAGATGTCTGCCGATTGGCTAAGTGCTGTCAAGGCTTCATGGGCTGTTTCTGCGTCCACAGTTGGTTCCTGTCTGGCAGTGCCTTGTTGCTCGTCAGTCTGTCGATTGCACTGTACTGCATCGTCTATCTGGAGTGGTATCGTGGGATTGAGGAGTATGACGTCAGATACCCGGCCCTGATCCCCATCACGACCGCTGCCTTCATCGCGGCAGGAATATGGTGAGTTAATTGAAGGAGGAAATTACGTACCTGGTGTAAAAGGCAGAAGAATTAGAGGGTGTAACAGAACGGTGGTCTCCAGTCATTCCTGTTCTTCCCAGCGTCTCTTCCTCTGCGTATGTACCAAGTCACTGAAATGCTACGTGTGGGTAACGTCCCACACGTAGTCTGCATCTTGATGGTTAAATCTGTTTCGTTGTTATGCACAATACAACACAGAAAAGCAGATGAAACTGAGACGTACACGGAAATGAATGGTCACCAAACACACACTGGTGTAAACCACACCACGTGGAGAGAGCCGAGCCAGCACCCAGCGTCGCCCGCTGTCCGCCCAGTCAGTGCAGCCCATCCTGCCCCGTAGCCCTGCCCTGAGCTTTGTGGTCGGCACTGTCTTTTGCATCCCTTAGATACCTTATTTTTGTTTAGTCTTCTGTTTGAGCTGTGTAGAGATGGATTCTTTTTTTTTTTTTTAAATGAAGATTTAATTTATTTATTTATTTTGAAAATCAGAGTTAGAATCTTCCACCCACTGATTCACTCCCCAGATGGCTGCCACAGCTGGAAGGAAGCCAGGCTGAAGCCAGGAGCCAAGAGTTTCATCTGGGCCTCCCACATGGGTGCCAGGGTCCAGACACTTGGGCCACCTTCCACTGCCTTTTTTTTTTTTTTTTTTTTTTTTTTTGACAGGCAGAGTGGACAGTGAGAGAGAGAGAGACAGAGAGAAAGGTCTTCCTTTACTGTTGGTTCACCCACAGTGGCCACTGTGGCTGGCACACTGCACTGATCCGATGGCAGGAGCCAGGTGCTTTTCCTGGTCTCCCATGTGGGTGCAGGGCCCAAGGAGTTGGGCCATCCTCCACTGCACTCCCGGGCCACAGCAGAGAGCTGGACTGGAAGAGGAGCAACTGGGACAGAATCCGGCGCCCTGACTGGGACTAGAGCCTGGGGTGCCGGTGCTGTAGGCAGAGGGTTAGCCTTCCACTGCTTTTCCCAGGATGTTAGCAGGGAGCTGGATCGGAAGTGGAGCAGTGGGGACACAAGCCGGCACCCTTATGGGATGCTGGCATTTTAGGCGATGGCTTTACCCGCTGCACCACCACACCAGCCCCTTCCTTGAGGTGGATTTGTGCGTGCTGTCTTGTCTGGGGTTTGGCTGCTCGTGCGCAGCATTAGGTACAAACCCGTCCACAGCGCCGCACCTGGCGTGGCTGGTGTTTGTCGCTGCTCAGCAGTCCGTGTGACTGAGCCCCAGTTTGTTTGTTTTGTTGATGCCATTTGGTGGTTCTCCAGTTTGAAGTCGGGAAAGACACGACTCAGGACTCCATGGGCACGTTTCCTTGTTTCGTGCTGCACGTGGCACACAGCTCTGCGGGCGGGTCTAAGTGTGTAGCCCTGTCGGAGAGGAGGTGCCTGGGCACGGACGTGCATGCCTCCAGCTGCGGTGAGTCGCACCCTGCGTTTTCCAGAGGGGTGATACTTTTCTTTTCTTCCTTGTCAGTGGACCCACATGGTGTGGAATTCTTCCATAATACTCCATGTGGGGGCTTCTCATTTTTTGAACAGTTTTCACTTTGGTGACAGGAATACTGTTCTTTCTTAATGAAAAAAAACTACTAGCAGCTTATGAGTTACTACTTTTTGATTATTTTTAACTCTAAAGTTTTATTTATTTTCATTTTATTTGGAAGGCAGGGAGACATGCCTGCAACAGCCAGGGCTCGGCCAGGTGAAGCCAGGGGCCTGAACTCCATCCAGGGAGCCTCCCAGGGTGTGCCTTAGCAGAAAGGAGGAGCTGGGACCTGAACCAGGCGCAGTGGCCCAAGTGGTGGCTTGACCACTCTGCCAAATACCCCTTCGTTCTGTTTTTTTTTTTTTTTTTCCCTTTTCTTAATATTTATTGATTTGAAAGAGTTATAGAGGGAGAGACAGAGAGATCTTGTATCCACTGGTTCATTCCCAAAGTGGCCGCAACAGCCAGGACAGAGCCAGGCCAAAGCCAGGAGCCAGGAGCTTCTTCCAGGTGTCCCCCGTGGGTGTCAGAACCCCAACCCCTGGGCCATCTTCTGCTGCTTTTTCCCAGGCCATTAGCAGGGAGATGGGTTAGAAGTGGAGCAGCCAGGACATGAACCGCTGCCCATATGGGATGTTGACATTACAGGTGGCAGCTTTACCTGCTACCCCACAGCGCCAGCCCCTCATTCTGGTTTTAGGAGAGAAGTTTTGTCTTTATTTCCATGGTGATTTGATAGTGTGTGAGGTTGTAAAAGCACACCATACTCATTTTAGCTTATGTTCCATTGCAATCGCTGATTTAAGGGACTGAAGCCTGTTCTGTTAAGCCGTGCTGACTCCCATTGACCCCAGTTCCAAGCACTTTGTAAGACACTTGTTTTTGTTTACTTCAAAGGCAGAGACACAGGTAGAGGGATCTTCACCCCCTGGTTCACCCCCCAGATGCCTGCCACAGCCAGGGTTGGACCAGGCCAGTCAGGCAGGAAACTGAATCCAAGTCTGGTGTGAGTGACAGGGACCCAAGTACTCGAGCCTTCCTCTGCTGCCTCCTCGGATGCACGTCGGTGGGAAGCTGGGCTGTGGAGCAGAGCCAGACTCAAGCTAGGGCACCGTCGGGTAGACTGGAAGTTCCAGCGTTGGCTGATCACGTATTTGAGAAATAAGATACATGGGAAGCTACTGGCTGGACAGACTTTCCCAAATTAAGTTCTTTAAGTCTGATTCTAGAACAAAATAGATTGTGTGTGTTATAGTTAGCAATAACAACTATTTAATTTTTTTTGTTGTTCTTTTCAGCTTCAACATTGCTTTATGGCACGTGTGGTCATTTTTAACGCCACTGTTGTTATTTACGCAATTTATGGGAGTTATAATGTTGATCTCCCTCCTTGGATGATTTCTGGAGGTAAGATAGCTGGAGTGCTATTTCTGAATATGAACTCACTTTGAAAATGTCTTTTGTGGCCATTCCCGCTGGACACAGCAGCTCCTGGCCAGCGAGTTACTCCCAGTCATTACACAGGCAGCTCCTGGCCGGCTGCGAGTTACTCCCAGTCATTACACAGGCAGCAAGCGGCCGGCTGCGAGTTACTCCCAGTCATTACACAGGCAGCGACCGACCGGCTGCGAGTTACTCCCAGTCATTACACAGGCAGCGAGCGGCCGGCTGTGAGTTACTCCCAGTCATTACACAGGCAGCGAGCGGCCGGCTGTGAGTTACTCCCAGTCATTACACAGGCAGCGAGCGGCCGGCTGTGAGTTACTCCCAGTCATTACACAGGCAGCGAGCGGCCGGCTGCGAGTTACTCCCAGTCATTACACAGGCAGCTCCTGACCGGCTGTGAGTTACTCCCAGTCATTACACAGGCAGCAAGCGGCTGGCTGTGAGTTACTCCCAGTCATTACACAGGCAGCTCCTGGCCGGCTGTGAGTTACTCCCAGTCATTACACAGGCAGCAAGCGGCCGGCTGCGAGTTGCTCCCAGTCATTACACAGGCAGCAAGCGGCCGGCTGTGAGTTACTCCCAGTCATTACACAGGCAGCAACCGGCCGGCTGTGAGTTACTCCCAGTCATTACACAGGCAGCGAGCGGCCGGCTGTGAGTTACTCCCAGTCATTACACAGGCAGCAAGCGGCCGGCTGCGAGTTGCTCCCAGTCATTACACAGGCAGCAAGCGGCTGGCTGTGAGTTACTCCCAGTCATTACACAGGCAGCAAGTGGCCGGCTGTGAGTTACTGCCAGTCATTACACAGGCAGCGACCGGCCGGCTGCGAGTTACTCCCAGTCATTACACAGGCAGCGACCAGCCGGCTGTGAGTTACTCCCAGTCATTACACAGGCAGCTCCTGGCCGGCTGTGAGTTACTCCCAGTCATTACACAGGCAGCTCCTGGCCGGCTGTGAGTTACTCCCAGTCATTACACAGGCAGCAAGTGGCCGGCTGTGAGTTACTCCCAGTCATTACACAGGCAGCAAGCGGCCGGCTGCGAGTTACTCCCAGTCATTACACAGGCAGCGAGCGGCCGGCTGTGAGTTACTCCCAGTCGTGGTTGCACCAGCGCTGCTCGTCCGTGGACTCAGAAGGCACCGAGCATCTTCCCTGTGGTACAGTTCGGTTCTGAGTGGCACTTGTTATAGAAGGCACCTGCCTCTCCAAGACCGCGTGCATATGCACTGGACCATTTGGGAGGGAAGTCAGCTTCCCTCAGCGCACACACTGCGACGCTGGCTAGATTTTCCTTAAGGCCGTGAGCACGGGGAAAGGGCAGTTTTACCTAACTAGGAAAATGCATTCTTCCCTTTTCTCTGCCCTGGCTGCCTCATCAAAGCCTGCTAGTTGCCCTGTCGGCCTTTGTCTTCCTTGTTGTTTGTAAAATTCCTGCCTCCCCAGGGACTCCCCTGCCCCATCCCCGGCCTGCTGCCTTGCACGGGAGGGTCTGTTTCTGAGTACGTGAGTGAGGGTGCTGGTTACTCTGTATGCAGGGGACGAAGTCATCCCTCCCCTCAAGTCCCGTACACGAGGCCCTGGAGGAAGGCGACTCCCGACACAGTGTACAGGACGGAGACCGAGACCCGAGCAGTAGGGGCTCACAGACTCTGTTCTCAGGGTGTTTGGGCAGGCAGATTGCCGCCAGCAAACAGCGTGTTCTCCCTGTGGGGTCCTCCCGGAATGTCTCCATCACCACACAGAGTGTGTGGACGCAATCTTGTGGCCAGTCTCCAGGTGGCTGCTGGGACACGTCCCTCGTGTGGCCCTGGCCCCCCCTCCCCTTCTCGTTAGCTCCTCTGCGGCCTCTCAGTTGTGAGCTTTGACTGACCCGCCGACTCCTGCTGACCTGGGCTCATTGTAACCCAGAGGCAGGTGGTGCTGTGGCCGTGGACTGCACTGCGCTTTGTAACGCTAAACTCAGAACTACAGAGGGGGTGTTCTTCTCGCACGTAAATGCTGGTTTTCTTTCAGCTGTCGGGCCGCCCACAGAAGGCGTTACAGACGGAGAGAGGGAAAGCCACAGTGTTTTTGCACCCACGGAGAGCTTTTCTTGGAAGAATTGGGACTTTGCAAATGTGTTGTTGGAATCAGAATAAATTATATTTCATTTGGATATTCTCAAACTCAAGTGATTGAGTTTCTCAGAAGTCAGTGTTACGTGGAGGTCACTGTTGGACAGCGTTAATCTGTTAGTATTCAGAGGAGAGAGTAGTTTCACCCCAGGTTCTTAGTGCATCCTAATACCCAAGTAAGTGGTTCCGTCTCCCACTTCCGGATGGGAGGTCATTGTATGAAGGAGTAGACGTGTGTGGAATGGGTTGCGTTGTCATGTGCCTTTAACCCCCCTTCCGTAATACTGTATATCTTACTTCTATAATGGTTTCTAGAGGTGAGGGGAGCAACTGAAAGTATGAGGGGTCTTCAAAAAGCTAGTGGAAATATGTTAGAAAAAACTATGCATGATTCCGAATGTTTCTGCACCCAAATAAGTTTATCTTTGAATTCAGTTTTTCCAAACTTTTTGAAGTGCCCTTGTATTTTGTTTTCCTATCATTTATCAGATTTTATCTTTGTGTAAATCACAGGATTTTTTAACATTTTTTAAAATATGAACTGTTGATCATTTCTCAGTGTATAATTTTTTCTGCAGCATTTAAATAAAAGTATTTTTATAACTTTCTTGTGTGTTTTGTTTATCTACACTTTGGAATAGCTTCCATTTGAAGCTCTGAGCACTTGGATTAGCTGTGAAATAATAGAGGCTGAGATCCGGCTCTCTGCTGATGTGCATGGGAAAGCAGCAGCAGATGGCCCAAGTGCTGGGGGTCCCGCCACCCACGTGGAGACCCGGGTGATGTTCCAGGCTTCCGGCTTCCGTGTATCGCAGCCCTGGTTCTTGTGGCCATTTGTGAGATAGCAGATGTAAGCTCTCTCTCTCTCTCTCTGATGCCTGCCTTGCAAAAAGTAAGTAAAATAAATAAGAAATAGCAGAGACTTTTCTTCAGAGAAGGGCCGCCTGCTCATAAGAGGCAGTTTGCACGTTGAGATCAAGAACGTTCTCATGAAACCCAGGCACTGCGCGCACGGTGACACAGCACAGCGGATGCTGACGGCTTTCCCGGCAAAGGGACTTAGTCACCTCTCGCACCTGGCTTAGCCACACTCTGCCGTGCACTGGCGGCTAAGTAGTCCTTCTCAGCTGTGAAAGGAGAATGATCTCTTAGAGCTGGTAGACAGTAGTAATATGTGCAGGGCACCACTATGTGCCAGCACATAGTAGGTACTCAAATATAGTGCAGAGGGACAGATAGCAGAATCTAGGATCACGAATACCACATCAGGTCCCCCGCCTACACATCCATCTATCCATTCATTAGTGTCTGTTTCTTTTATTTATTTGAAAGAGGGAGAGAGACACAGAGTTCTTCCCTCTGTGGGTTCACAAATGGCCGCCAACAGCTGGGGCTGGGCCAAGCTGAAGCCAGGAGGCTGGAACTCCATCTGGGTCTCCCAGGTGAGTACGGGGACGCAGGTACCTGGGCCGCCCTCCTCTGCTTTGCCAGGCGGGTTCTGAGTGGGGTTCAGAGTGAGAGGAGACACTGACAGGCTGTGGCACCAGCTGCTCGACTGCTCAGTCTCATAACCCAGCAGAGCCAAGGGCATTCGACGTTTCTGTGCAAACAGTGTGCCGTGTGGAGACCGGCGGGCCGATGGGAGCAGCACAGAGAGGCGCCCCGGGACCTGAGGGCAGATCCATACTCTTCTGCAGAATTATTTCCTTTTTGAGAAGCAATTGCTTACTGCCAGCAGCCCTTGGTAGGGACGACACACTTCATTATAACGCAGGATCGGAGCGCCTCAGGAACTGGGTGTTATCCGCTGAGCCACAGGGTTGGGCCTGCACAGCTGTAACATGTTGTCCTGTATAGGACATTGAACTTGAGCAGGTTTGGAAGCCAGAGTTCAGGAGTTGCACAACATGCAGGCATATTCCATATTCCTTTGAGACCAGCTCCTGATGACTTATCTCTGTGGTCTCATGGGCAGGTTTTATTTATTTATTTATTTATTTGAGAGGCAGAGAGAGAGAAGTCTTCCATCCATTCGTTCACTCCCCAAATGGCCGCAACAGCTGGAGCTGGGCTGATCTGAAGCCAGGAGCCAGGAGCTGCTTCTGGTTCTCCCAAGGACTTGGGCCATCTTCTGCCTTCCCAGGCCATAGCAGCTGGGCCGGAAGTAGAGCAGCCAAGACTTGAACTTGGGCCCATATGGGTAACTTCTTATGGCTGAGAAGAAGCTCGGGCTGATGTTAAAGGTGCTTCTGCACCTTGGGTGGCACCAGCCCAAGATGGGGAGCTCCAGTGTGCGGCGTCACCCGGCGGTGGCCCTCAGGGACCGTGGTGGAGCAGAGTCCACCCAGAGGAGTGTTGAGTGGTGCAGTCGGTTGTCCGCTTTAGGTGAAGAGATGTCTGGAATACCAGTCTGCATGCTCAAAGGCCACCAGTTTGGGCGCACTGTCAGTGACTTGCTAGGAACCAAGAGAAGTAGGAAAGAGGACAGGGATGGGGGCTGTGAGTCTGAAGTCTCCCACCAAGGCGGAGCTTGCTGAACCTGAGCCAGGAGTGCAGGATCTGCTGTGCTCATACGGATTTATTTGTGAAGATAAAGAGAGGGAGAGACAGAGATATTCCATCCATCGTTTCACTCCCCAAGTGGCCACAATGGCCAGGGCTGGGCCAGGCCAAAGCCAGGAGCCAGGAGCTTCATCCAGGTCTCCCACGTGGGTGCAGGGGCCCAAGTGCTTCTTGGGCCATTTCCGCTGCTTTCCCAGGCATGTTAGCAGGGAGCTGGATTGGAAGTGGAGCAGCCAGGACATGAACCAGTGCCCAAATGGGATGTCGGCATCGCAGGTGGTAGCCTTTTTTTTTTTTTTTTTTTTTTTTGGTAAGGTCTATTTATTAAAAAGGAAGGAAAGAGACAAGTGATCTCCCATCCGCTGGTTCACTCCCCAGATGGCTGCCATCGCTGGAGCTGGCCCAGGAGCCAGAAGCTTCTTCAGCTGGGTCTTCTACATGGGTGCAGGGGCCCAAGTCCTTGGGCCATCTTCCGCGGAAGTGGAGCAGCTGGGACTTGAACCCATATGGGATGCCGACCTGCTGCTTTACAACACCTGCTCCCTGTGTTTTAAAGAAAAGGTCCTGATGTTCTCGACCCTGTTCCCGCTTAGGAGCTCTGTAGTCCCTGCTCTTGACATGGAGTGGGCTAGGACTGCCTTCCTGATAGAATATGCTGGAAGTGGCGTCTAAGCCAGGTCACAAAGGCCATGCGGCCTCTGCCGGGTTCTCCGGAATGCTTGCTCCCCACAGATTCCCTCCTGGAATTCTCCCTCTCAAAGAGGATGGAAGTTCTCAAAGCCCAGGGGCCTGGCTGCCCTGTGTCCACACTCTGCTTGACCGTCCCAGCTGGGCCCAGCTTTTGGCTTATCTTCTCCCAGGCCCCAGACTGTGAGAGAAGAAGCGTGGCTTTGAGAAACTCCCCCGTCCCAGCCCCCTCGGGCTGCTAAGCACAGTACCATGGATTGGGTGGGACGGAAACCACAGAAACGCCCTCTTCACGGTTCTGGAGGTGGGCGCTCCGAGGAGAGGGTGCCGAGAGGGTGCCGGCGCTCAGCGGATGGCGAGGCCTGATCTTCATGGGTCGTGCCTCCTGTGTCCCCGCATGGTGGAAGCGCTGTGTGAGCTCTGGGGTCTTAGAAGGACACTAATCCCCTCGTGACTGGATAGGGGCCTCCCCAGAGCTCCCATCTCCCTAATACTGGCACCTCTGTAATCATGACTCAACATATGCATTCAACATGTGGGAGTGGTGGCGGGGGTGGCGTCACCAACGTTCAGACCAAAGCACCAAGTCTTCGCTAAGGCCTAGGCATTGTAAATTAGAGAAAAAGCAGTCTTCAAATCCTGACCCACAGGGCCCAGGAGCCCGATAAAATGGGTACTGCTACATACTGCTAAGCGGGGTAGGTTTGTTTCTTTGTTTTTGTTGCAATAAAACTTTTCCAAAAGGCCTACATAGAAAAAAAAAAATGGAAAAAGTAACCTCATGTGGATAAAGTCTCTGAAGTATTCTATCCATGTTAATTTCCTGGTTTTGAGAAATGCACGTGGCAGAAGATAAAGAGGGCGCTCTATGCTATCTTCATGAGATGTGTGTAAATCTAACATTTCAACCCAAGAAAAAAGACCTTGCAGCGACCCTTGCCGAGTGAAAGATCACCATGATGTGGTGCTGAAGACCCTGGGGGAGGCTTAGCCACGGGCTCACGTGATCTGTTTGTGGCAGTGTTGCAGGATTTATCTCTGAAAATCAGTCCCTGCCCATTCAAGAACGCGGGCAAGTCTGACTCAGGTTGAGGAACTGTTTACCCTTCCTCGAGATTTGTCGGTTATATAGATCAAATCGTCTTTCTTTAGCAAAGCTTTTTAAAGGAATTTTTATTGAAAAAAGTACATAAGTATCATGTACAACAGATTTTGAAATATATATTGTGGAATGACTCGAGTTAATTAATGGACGCATTATTTCACAGACTTTAACATTATTATTCTGGTGAGAAAAATCTATCCTAGCAATCTTCAATACCATGAAAATGTCTGGTTAAGACTTGTCATTCACTATAGGTACCTTCTGTAATCTGCTGGCTTATGCCTCCACCATAACTGAAGTTTTGTGTCCTTACATCTCCAACTTGCAGTGGCTTGGCACACTTCTCACTCGGGTAAGGCCCAGCTTCCACAGAGAACTCGACTTCACCCTCCACTGTGGGGCCTCGGGATGGCGGGCTCTGCCATGGTCAGAGGGCTCCAGGGTTGCTATGGATGTGGGTGTCCAGGGAGAGGATTCCATAGGGGATTTTCATGGTCTGGATCTAAATGCACTCCCTGACCACAGCTTAGTCACACGGCCCCACCTAGATGCGGTGAGTGCCTGAAATTGGAGTCCCTGGCTGGGCAGCCACTGCCCAGTAACACCTCTCCAAGGTGGAGGGGAGCACCTGTTGGAGAGGCAGCTGAATTCCCCTCCCACACAGCCTCAGCTCTGTGCCCGACACTCAGCAGGTGCTCAGCGAATGGGAAAAGTGACTGAGGATTGCAAGCATTTTCCAAAGTGCTTTGTGAGTAGCAGCTCATTTTTGAACAAATGTGTAAGCGTGGTTCTTTCCAAGGACTTCATTTTACAGATGAGAAGCCCGAGACACACAGAGGGTTAGCGCAGTAGTAAGCGATGGATTCGCAGTCAAACCCTGCAGCCTAACTTTGGAACCTGCCCGCCCAGTCGCCACTGGACACTGCCTTTTCCCTCCGATTCATGTCGAATTGAGCTGATGTATGAAAAGCAGAGCATGGATGGGAAGATGCTTTGTAAAGCGGTCAAATGAAGGAGAAGCAGTTTGGTTTTTATGGGGCCTGGGACACTCATGGGATCCCTGCCATCTGCCAGGCATCGAGTTCTCTCTCCCGGCTTCTCGTGGCATTTGGCACGAACTGTGGGCTTCATTTTCCTGTCCCCAGGCCTGGCACATCCCGGGGACACAGGTGGTAGGTACTCAGCCTACGGTTCTCAATGGATTTTTAAAAGCCCAGATGCTGATGCCGGAGAGAAGAAGGAGCCACACAGAGTTCTGCCTTCAGGGACCTCATAATTGGAAAGAAAGTTTAAAAATGATTCCTGTGATGTGTGAGAAGTAAAGGGGATTGCAAGGGGGACAGAGCTTTTCCATGTTATTCACCCACCCCTCACCCATCTGTCTATCCATCCTTCAATCCCTCATCCCTCCATCCATCTCCCTCCCTCCCTCCATCCCCTACCCATCCCTCAATCCCCCATACATCCATCTCCCTCCATCCCCTACCCATCTCTGTATCCCCCATACATCCATCCCTCACCTACCTGCCAATCGATCCATCCATCCATCCATCCATCCATCCATCCAATCACTCATCCATCCATCCATCCATCCATCTATCCCTTCATCTATCTCTCTCCTCCATTCCTCCCTCCCTCCCTCCGTCCATCTACCCCTCATCCCTCCACTGAGCACACTGCTGCACACCTACACACGAGGCACCACTGCTCTGCATGCTGGAGAACTCACAGTGGGCAAGACAGACAAGATCCCCACGGTGCTTTGGGCTGCTGCGGGAGAGGCAGGCAGCAGATGTCGACACCATCTGGGCAGTGTGTGCCAGGCGAGGGGACAGGGCACTGAAGGGAAGGGGGGCGGCCATCAGCCCTGCAGCCTCCCGGGAGCCCGGGCAGAGCTGTGGGCCACACTCCTTTCTCTAAGTTCCCTGGATCTGGTCTCACCGCTGCCGGTCTCAGCCCTCCCAACCCGCCAGCTGCATCTCTCAGGTGTCACACAGCCTCCTCCCGGCCCCTCCCAGCCCTCCTCACCCCTTCCGGGCTCCTGTTCCGGGCCAGCACTCACAAGGTTCCTGTCTACCCGCGTGCCCGCCTGAAACTCAGCTCCACCAGGGCAGCGTCTTTTCACGGCTGAATCTCCAGCACCCAGAGTGGGTGCTGGCAGAGGATCCAGTGTGGAAAGAAGGGGGAGGAAGGGAGGAAGGGAGGAAGGGAGGAGGGAGGAGGGAGGAGGGAGGAGGGAGGAGGGAGGAGGGAGGAGGGAAGGGGAAGGGGAAGGGGAAGGGGACAGGGATGGGAAAGCAAAGCCCCGAGACTGACTCCCTCCAAGCCCAGGGCTCCCGGCCCCTCCTTGAGCACCCGTCGCCCCTTCGTGGGGGCCCAGCAAGGCCAACGTGTGGGTCTCTCCTTCAGAGACCGCCGCAGCCAAGCGTTAACCAGAAGGCGAGGGGGTCTCCAGGGGCGGCCTGGCGCTCCCAGGGCACTGTGCACCAGGACCGCCCTTGCCCTCCAGGGGGCTCCCGCTCCCCAGGCCCGCGCCACGCCCCGTGCATCGGAGGTCCCGGCCCCTGCCAGACCTGGGGACACTTTTTTGGAGAAGCCCCCCAGCCCCCTCTGAGCCGCACAGCAGCTGGACGGGATGGGGGTGGGGGTGGGGGGCGGTGGACACCGTGCCAGGCGGGCATCCTGGCGCTGTGAAAGGGGAGCCCGTGAGCTGGGGGCGGGAGGAAGCACTTGGGTCCCGGACACCACCGGCGACCCCGCTCCTCTGCCTCCCGGCAGCGGGTCCCCAGCTCCTTGCACTCAGGACTGAGGTCTGATTCCGCGTCTCACCGCGGACGCAGTGGCACACCAGACGGAGAGAGAGAGACCACACCTGGGATACCCCCTCGCTCTATTCCAGGGCTGGGCGCCCCCACCCCTAGCCAGACACTCCCAGGCATAGGCCCGCACAAAGAAACCCGATTTCAGAAACACACAGGGGCCAGGGCAAAACGACCGACGGGCACACACGACACACAGGGGCTCCCCCGGACACACGCGGGGGTCCCGGGGACAGTCCCGGAGAGCGCACGGCCCGGGGCCTGCCTGCCTGATCCTTGGCTCTGCCCCGGCCACGCCCCCGGGCAGCCCCTCAGGCAGCTGCAGGTGAACCCCTCGACTTCCTCCCCCTCCCTGCGGCAGCAGCGGGCTGGCGGGCCGCACCCCTGGCCACCCAGCGCTTCCGGGCGCCCGGGGCGTGGGCGCTGCGGCGGGCAGCGGGCGGCGGTGGGGGCCGAGGTGCAGGAGGGCGCGCGGGCGTCGGGTAGAGCTGGCTCCGGGGCTGGGGACGGGGAGCAGGGGTCGGTCCGCGTGGGTCCCGGAGTGGGCGGGGGGCTGCTGGTCCTCCTGGGATGAGGGAGGTGGGCGTGGGGTCTGCGCGGTGCTCGTGGATACCCAGGTCCCTAGCGGGGTGGATTCCTTCACCGAGGGCCAAAGGGCGCACAGGGGAGGACAGGTGTGGGAAGGCGTGGGAGACCGGGCCAGGCTGACTGAGGGCGTGGGGGCTCGGACGGGCTCCGGTGCGGCGGTCCCCAGGACGAGAGACGCCACGCTTTCGGAGATGCTGGCCGGCCAGCCTCGGGCCCCGGAGCGCGCGGTGGCGGTGCGCGCCAGCGTCCCGCAGAAGCTGGCCGAGGCGCTGAGCAGCCAGTACGGGCTCATGGTGTTCGTGGCGGGGCTGCTGCTGCTGCTGGCCTGGGCCGTGCACGCGTCGCGCGTGGGCAAGGGCGACCTGCTGGGCTTCCTGACGGCGCTCATGCTGCTGCAGCTGCTCTGGATGCTGTGGTACGTGGGCCGCAGCGCTGCGCAGCGCCGCCTCATCCGCCCCAAGGACGCGCACGCCGGCGCGCGCTGGCTCCGCGGTGAGTGGGGCGCCCCGCGGCCTCCCCCTTCCCGGCCTCCCTTCCCCTCCTTGTGCTTCTCAGCCGGGCTCCTGCCTGGCGCCTGCCCTGGAGCACGCGCCTGTCCACGCTCCGCCTAATGCCCGCAATGGCCCTACTGACCCCTTCCTTTATCCTGGAGCTCAAGGCTACCTAGTTCTGGCCCCAGGGGCCTCTTGTGTTCTCCCCTCCCCCACGGTTAGCTCTCTCCTGCTCGCACCCCCATCATTCACAAAAACTCTTTCCACGCCTTTGCCTATTCGGTTCCCTACTCCCGGAATGCCTTGTGCCCCTTCCCAGCGCCGTCTGCTTTCCAAGCCAGGGCCATGAGCCCCTCTTCTCCCCACTTCCTCCTTTCTCTCTCCCTCTGTCCCTCTTCTCTCTTTCTCTGCCTTCCTCTGTCCCCCATTCTTCCTCCTTCCAGGATGGCTCTGAGCACTGGCGCCTACATCTGTGGATGAGTGGTTGTGCCACTGCCTGAGCTGCGAAGCCCAGGGAAGCTTTGCTCGCCCCCCACTCCGTGGGTCTGATCACACCCCTCCACTTGCGCTCTGCCCTGGATGCCCAGGCCAGGGCTGCTCCTGGCAGCTCCAGCCTCCGGGGCAGCCCCGGGAGCTCCCAGAGCCACCTGAGGCTCGGGTATGGGGAAACAATGAATGGGTGGATGTGATTTGGGGCCCTGGGGCACAGAGGCACTTGCTAGTAGGGAAGGGAGCTGTCCCCTCCTGCAGGGGAGGGGCTGCTGCTCTGTGAGAGGAGACAGACCCCGCGCAGGTCAGAGGGAGGAGGCCAGAGTGAGGAGAGAAAGCCAGGGCACTGAGGGGCCACAGGCATTTCACACCAGGTTGTCTGGGCACAAGGCACCTCCCCACCCTGACCTGCAGGCGAACCTCCCTAAGAGTGGGGCTCTGCCCTCCTTGCACCTGAGTGACTTGTCACCTCCCTGCACCGAGCCCTAGTTCCTAGTAGCTGGGGATCCCACGCTGGGTAGGCTGCGATGGCTGTGGGCGCACCACGGTCCCTTCCCCAGTCTGGCCCAGGTGCCTCTTGCGGTCCGTGTGCCTGGCAGGAAGTACTCAGGCGCGTGGAAGCTCTCGCGAGGTTGGTGTTTATTTCTGCCTCGTACTGTGACAGAGAGGACTGTGTCCTGGTTGGTCTTGCCGTCGGGGAAACTGGACTCCATTCCAGGTGGCCCGAATTCCTGCTCTGAAAATGGTTGTTTTGGGGGAGGTTCGTGGTTTTATGGTTGTGGATGACAGCGATTCCTGTGCCATGGAAAACCAACACAGCCCCCACATGACGCACACACCCTTTCACCTCTGCTTCCCTGGAGTGGAAGCTCCTTGCCTTCACCCCTGCCTTGCTTCCTCCCTCCCTCCACCTTCCTCTCCTCCTCCCTCCTCACTCAACCCTCCTTTTCCCCTCCCCTCCCCACTTCCTCCTTTCTCTCTCCCTCCATCCCTCTTCTCTCTTTCTCTGCCTTCCTCTCTCCCCCATTCTTCCTCCTCTCTGACTTCCCTCCTTCCAGGATGGCTCTGAGCACTGGCCCCTACATCTGTGGATGAGTGGTTGTGCCACTGCCCAAGCTGGGAAGCCAGAGGGAGGAGCTGCATGGGGACACAGGAACAGCCTCCTCTTGTGCACGTGTCCCACTTGAGAGGTCTTAGACCTCGAGTAGGGACCGAATAAATGATGCAGAATAGAGCAAGCGCACAGTAGGTGTTCAGTAAGTGGTGGCATTGAGACGCTTGGCAGGTTGTCCCATATGAACGGCCATTTAGACAAGGCTGGGAACCATGGAGACCGGGCTGGCCTGGAAGCCTCAGCTGAGTGCCATTTTCTCATCAGTAGGAGTCCCAGTGACCTCTTGAGGAGGAGCTGGGAGATGAGAGGAAGCAGATGCCAACCAAGCCTGGCCCGTCACAACGGAAGCAAGAAGCAGTCAGGAGCGTGGGGAGCCCTCGGTGCCCAGGGTGGTGGCTTCGGCCCCGGGAGGAGTGTGTTCTCTTCCAGAACCTTAGCTGGAAAGAGAGACCTGGGTCCGGAAGTCGGCTCTGCCCTGGTGCTGGGGACAGAGCTGAGAAGTGGAATGTTCTGAGAAGGCGTCCCTTGGCGGACGTCTGGGCACCGAGGTTTTCCAGGGAAAGCCTTGGGGTGCGCTGTGGGCAGTGCGCTTGCCGCCCCCGGGCGTGTGAGAAAGTGAACGCTTTCTTTGGAACAAAGGCTAGTGTCCTTAAAGCACCGGCAGCAATGAGGGTCACTGATCCAGCACCTGTTTCCCAAACAAAGGGGTTGGTTTCTTCTACAAGAAATGGCAGCAGCCTCCCTGCCCCGTATGTGCAGTGAGGATGAAAACCCAGCCAGCGCCTTGCCCTGCCGTGAAGCGCCAGGTCCTGTTTCTTTTCTGTTTCTATTCTCCTTAAGAGACAGCGTGGTACACCGGGAGCCTTCCCTTTCTTCCTGTCCTGTCTCGGGCATAGAGACAGCTTCTGGGAGTGGCAACAATGAGTAATAGCTCCATTTGTTGAGTGCATTTTGAATGCTGAGTCCCATGTAAGCACCGTCCAGCTGTTTGTCATGGCGGTTCTGTTTTTGGGTGAATGAGTGTCCCAAACTTACTGCTTTCGTGAGTTCAGAGTCTCACATAGTGTTTTTTTTTTTTTCTGAAAACTGGACAAACCTTATCTACAACACGTTCTTTGTTCAGCATGGTAACTGCACACCATCCCTTGCAAATACAAGGAACCCGCAGTAAAGGGGCAGGCGTGAGCTGGCTATGGGCGCCCAGCCCAGGCTTTCAGGCTATGGAGACGAAGGCCAGCAGTGTGCCTGTGCCCCTGGGAGGAGGTAAAGGGGCTGAGTGTGTGTGTGTGGGGGGGGGGGTGCCATCAGGGATGGTGGCAGAGAGCAGTCGGGGGAGGATAGGAGTGAAACACAGCAGAGGAGCACAGGTAGCAAGGTTGGAGAACACAGAAGGTACTGGAACCCAGGGGCGCACAGTCTGACCCAGGAGGTTGCAAACCTGGCATATGTTTTGTTGTGTTTTAAGATTTGGTATTTGAGAGGCAGAATGAAAGAGAGTGGATGAGATGCTGAGAGAGAGAGAGAGAGCGCGCTACCTTCTGCTGGTTCTCTCCCTAAATGGCCACAACAGGCAGGGCTGGGCCAGATCTAAACTCCATCCAGGTCTCCCATGTGGGTGGCAGGGGTCCAAGTCCTTGGGCCTTTTTTCCACTGCTTCCCCAGGCACATTAGCAGGGAGCTGGATGGGAAGCAGATCGGCCAGGACCCGAACCAGCTCTCCAATATGGAATGCCAGCATCGCAAGCAGTGGCTTAACCTGCTGGGCACGATGCCGGCCCCAACCGCCAGTCTTCTTCCTGGCTCCGTGGATTTGCCTGTCCTGGGCGTTTCCTAGCCAGAGTTACAGCGTGTGGCATTTCAGGGCTGGCTTCTGTCGCTGTGCATCATGTTTTCCATGTCAGAGTTCTTGGGGTGTGTGTGTCAGCCCCCGGTTGGCTGGCCACACAGCCGAAAGGGCTGCAGGAGGAAGGGGAGCTCCCCACCCCTGGAAATATTCCGATGGAGTGAGGAGGGAACAGAAATGAGGACCTCGCTTTGGGGCAGGTGGTCCGGCCTTAGCAGGTGGCACACGAGGTCAAGCCCTGCCCTTCCCCTTGGTCTTTTATCTTCTCTGTGGGGCAGAGGGGTCTTTGACACTCATAGAAAGTAGTGGAGGAGGGGCTGGCGCTGTGGTATAGCAGGTAAAGCCACTGCCTGCTGTGCCGGCATCCCACATGGGTGCCGGTTTGAATCTGGCTGCTCTACTTCCAATCCAGCTCCCTGCTGATGGCCTGGGAAAACAGAGCAGGATGGCCCAAGTGCTTGGGTCCCTGAACCAGAGTGGGAGACCTGGAAGAAGCTCCTGGCTTCTGGCTTTGGATAGACCCAGCTCCAGCTGATATGGCCATTTGGGGAGTGAACTAACAGATGGAAGATCCTCCCCACCATCCCTCTGCCTCTGCCTCTCTTAACTCTGCTTCCAAATAAATAAATAAATCTTTAAAAAAAGTAGCAGAGGAGGGAGCCATGCCCCTGGCCTGGGAGAGCCTTGGTTCTGTTCTGCCTGTGCTGTGGGGCTCTGCCTCAGTCTCCCCATCTGTGAAATGGGGGCAATGCCACTGCCTGCCACCTGGGCTGTTTGTGAGAATCAGTGAGTTGGTTCCTTAGCAAGGGACGCATGGGAGTTCCCTAGAGACGAGGATTTGGGGGCTCAGGGAAGGGGTCCTGGAGGAAGGCTTTCCGTTCCTGCTGGAGTCTGGGGGTGGGTTCAGGCATGCTGGCCAGGTCTGTGTTCTGCAGGGCCCTACCCGGCAGGCTTCAGACCTTGGCGTCGTCTGGGGGTCACAGGGAGCCATGGAAGGTTTTGAAGGAAGAGAAGTGATTCTATTTGCATTTCAGAATGAGTTCTCTGTCTACAGGGAGGACCCTGGGTTTGAGAGGTCCCTGCAGGCTGGCTGTCAGTCAAACAAGGGGACCAGCGAGAGATGAGGGCTCAGACGCTTCCCTGCATTTTATTTATTTACTTTTACTTTGTTTTGAAGAGTTTATTTGTTTATTTGAAAGGCAGAGTTACAGAGAAAAAAGGAGAGGGAGAGAGGGAGGGAGGAAGAGAGGAAGAGGAAGAGGGAGAGGGAGGGAGGGAGGGAGAGAGAGAGAGAGAGAGAGAGAGAGAGAATACTTTCTACCCACTCGTTCACTCCCTAAATGGCCATAATGACCAGTGATGGGCTGTCAAAGCCTGGAACCTGGAGCCTCCTCTGGTCTCCCACGTGGGTGCAGGGGCCCAAGCACTTGGACCATTTTCCACTGCCTTCCCAGGCACATAGCAGGGAGCTGGATCAGAAGTGGAGCAGCCAGAACTCTAACCGGCAACGCGGGATGCCGGCTCTGCAGGCACCACAGCGCCAGCTCCTGCCCTGCATTTTAGAAACAATGCAAACAGCATGCAGGACATAGAGAGTCAAGTGGGGCAGTGACATCCAGAGAAGTTCAGGGGCAACCCCACCTGCAGGGGGCAACTCCCTTGGGGAAGGGGCAGGGCTCCCCACGGCCCCTCTGGGGCTGCCACGAGGAGGCTGTGTCTAGATGCGTGCATTTTCTTACAGATGCAGTGGTTCTGGCTAGGACTTCTGGTTTAACGGAAAACACAGTGTCAGGATTTCAGCACTGATGGGAGACAGTGGCTGTCCTTTCCGCGGCCCACTCAGGAGGGACATCGTGAGCAGATGCTGATTCAGCACTCCCTGAGAGGAAGTCTGACCGTATGAGGACAGTCTTGTCCCCCCGGCGCTGGGTGGGCCACTGCAGGACAGCAGTCACGTAGGGCATTCAGTCCGGAAGAGAGAAGGGTGCAGAGGCCACAGGGTAGAAAGCGGTGCAGTCTTGCACCTGTCAGTTCTGAGTTATCCTCTCAGCTGCCAAGAGTCACCTCCCCCAGGAGCCTTTCCGGATCCCTGCTGTGCAGGTGCAGCCTCTGGCTGTGTGTCATCGTGACTCCCTGTCCTTTTCTTCCTGGCGGGAGACTGCCTTATCCAGCTACTGCTTGCTGGGCCAGCCAGAGCACACGCTCCGGAAGGCAGACACCTTGTCTCAAGCACCTACCATTGTGCCTGAGCTCCTGGCGAGATGCCTGGCATGCAGCGAGTGCCAGTCGGTGTCTGCTCAATAATAGAATCAATGAACGCACGGATGAATGAATGAGTGGGTGATGGCGGAAGCTCCAGGGAAGAGGAGGGTGGTTCTGGGATGCCACCTGCAGCTCAGTTGAGGAAGACATTTGAATGGAAAGCACCAGGGCCATGGAAGGACACACCCTGAGAGACAGGGACCCTCTCAGCCTCGGCTGTCCAGGGGGAGGCCGGATGGCTGTGGTCATGCTTCAGTGGGGAGCATCTTTGCATGGGATGGAGGTGTGGGTTGACTTAGGTGGGGGTCCTCCCACCTATAGGTGCTGAAGAAGGACTTGGGAGCTGAGCACAGAGGAAGGGTCTTCCTCCTGCCAACACGAGGCAGGCACCCTGAGCAGTTTGGGGGTTACAGCAGTCTCCCTTATGCATGGGGGATGTGTTCCAAGACCTGCAGTGGAATCCCCAAATAGTACTGAGCATATATATATATATATATATATATATTTCAGTAGATATTAGGTACATATAATACACTAATAATATGTACACTTAAGTATATATATGAAAATGTTTTGCTTGCTTTTTAGGCACTGTATAACATTAGCAATGCTAAAATAGAACAATTACAACAAAAATTATAATGAAAGTTATGCAGGTGTAATCTCTCTCCACGTCCCTGCAGACACCTTGCTCTCCCTTTCTCCCCTCGTGGTGGTGTGAGGTGAGTGGTACAGGCACTCTGACATGGTGTTAGGCTACGACACGAGGTTACTGGAACATGGGCACTGTGACACAGCTACACTGCACTGATAACTAAGATGGCTGCTAGGAGGCTAGCAAGCAGGCGGTGGACAAGGACTAGGATGGTTCAGTTTGGGCAGGAGGGAGTGAGGTGGCACAAGATTTTATCACAATTTAAAACGTAGGAGTCATTTGTTTCTGGAATTCTCCATTCGTATTTGCAGACCAGGGTTAACTGAAATCGTGGAAATCAAAACCTTGCATAAGGCGAAGGACTGCTGGATTCTCAAGTCGTGTGGCTGATAAACTTTCTGATTGGTTCTGGTTCATTACGTTTTTCTTTCTGGTTGAATAGTGAGTTTATGGTGACAACAGCATCCCATTGATGGAACTCTAGCTGTGGTGTATTGTTCCGGGTGACTTCTACATAATGGCTTCTTTAATTTTCTCAGTATCCCGAGGGGATTTTTCTCATCCGCATTTTACAGACATGGGAACTCAGGCACAGGTAAGTTCAGTAACTGCCCAAGGTCATCAGGGAATCAGGATTTGAAGCTGGGCTGCTGGTCCATCCTCATCATCACTGGTCCATCTTTTACATCTGGCTGTCTTGTAGCATGGGACTGATTTTTGTCAATGTTCCATGGCATCCAGAATTGTATACTCTCTTCCTGAAGCATGCGAGGTTGTACACACACACACTACTCTTATGTGTATATATATGTGTATGGAAAATCAGGTTTATTGATTTTGTGTCTTATTTTTAGCAGTAAGCATGCTAGCCAACTTTTTTTTTAAGATTTATTTTATTTGAAGGACAGAGTTACAGAGAGAGGTAGAGCCAGAGACAGAGAGGTCTTCCATTCCATTGGTTCACTCCCCAAATGGCCACAATGGCCAGAGCTGAGCTGATCCAAAGCCAGGAGCCAGGAGCTTCTTCTGGATCTCCCACACAGTTGCAGGGGCCCAAGCACTTGGGCCATCTTCTACTGCTTTCCCAGGCCATAGCAGAGAGCTGGATTGGAAGAGGAGCAGCTGGGACTCAAACCAGCACCCATATGGGATGCTGGTGCTGCAGGCTGGGGCTTTAACCCACTGCACCAAAAGCGCTAGCCCTGCTAGCCAACTTTTTAAAAAAGATTTGTTTATTTGAGAGAGAGAGAGTTATAGAAAGAGAGGGAGAGACAGAGAGAGAGGTCTTCCATCCACTGGTTCACTCCCCAGATGGCCACAAAGGCCAGAGCTGAGCTGATCCGAAGCCAGGAGCCAGGAGCTTCTTCTCACACAGTTGCAGCGGCCCAAGCACTTGGGCCATCTTCTGCTGCTTTCCCAGGCCGTAGCAGAGAGCTGGTTCAGAAGTAGAGGAGCCAGGACTCGAACCAGTGCCCATATGGGATGGCAGCACTGCAGGCAGCGGCTTTACCTGCTACACCACAGCATCGGCCCCACTAACAAACTTTCATTTCTTTATAAAACCCGGGCCTCAGGTATTTTTGATGCAGCAGTAGAAAGGCGCAGGAGGACAGAGCCTCTCCAGTTCACGGTTGTGAGGTTGAAGCCCTGGCAGAGCACGGCCTGGGCGATAGCGTTTTCTGAGCAGGTTCTCTGCTCGGCTCTCACCCGGGAGTGTGCACTCCCACCTTCAGCTTCCGCCCTCTCCCTGCTCCACTTGGCACACCCTCATGCTCTTTGTGTGTTTGTTGTTTATTTCCTGTCACCCTCACTAGCACGTTGAGCTCCCAAAGGCAGCCACTGTATTGTAGCCACTGGGCAGTGCCTGGCCGGAAGCAGGGGTTCAACAAACAGCGGCTGATAGAATTACATCGCGAGCGTCCGCATGCACCTGTACTCTGTCTCTCGCCCTGCGTGCGGGCAGCATCCGAGCTGGGAACAGAGCTGGAGCTGCAGCCTTTCCTTACCGTGCGTCCTCGTTGACTCTGTCACTGTCTTCCGTTTTTCCGGGATGCACACGGAAGGTCTGGGGCCAGCTCACCCCTTTGTGTTTTGTGCACACACCTCAATTCGGGGATGTGCCACAATGTAGCAGAGAAGCCGAAAGAGAACCAGCTGACAACCCTCCGTTCATTTTTTTGTTTGTTTGTTTGTTTGTTTGTTTGTTTTTTGACAGGCAGAGTGGACAGTGAGAGAGAGAGACAGAGAGAAAGGTCTTCCTTTTGCCGTTGGTTCACCCTCCAGTGGCCGCGGCGGCCGGCGCACCGCGCTGATCCGATGGTAGGAGCCAGGTACTTATCCTGGTCTCCCATGGGGTGCAGGGCCCAAGCACTTGGGCCATCCTCCACTGCACTCCCGGGACACAGCAGAGAGCTGGCCTGGAAGAGGGACAACCGGGACAGAATCTGGTGCCCCAACCGGGACTAGAACCCGGTGTGCCGGCGCCGCAGGCGGAGGATTAGCCTAGTGAGCTGCGGCGCCGGCCTCATTTTTTTTTTTTTTTTAAGAATTATTTACTCGAAATGCAGAGTTACCGAGATAGAAGGAGAGAGAGTGAGAGAGAGAGAGAGAGTGAGAGAGAGAGAGAGAGACCCTCCATCCACTGGTCACTCCCCAAATGGCTGCAGTGGCCAGCACTGGGCCAGGCTGCAGCCAGGAGCCAGGACTTCCGTCTGGATCTCCCCTGTGCTTGAAGGGGCCCAACTACTTGGGCTCTCTTCTGCTGCTTTCCCAGGCGCATTAGCAGGGGGCTGGATCAGAAGTGGAGCAGCTGCACTAGAACCCGTGCCCACATGGGATGTTGGTGCCCCAGGTGGTGGCTTAACCTGCTATGCCCCAGCGCCAGCCCCCAAACAACCCACTCTTAGGAGAACTAACTGGGGTCTGGGAGAACTACATTAATCCCTTCCGTTGGCTCCACCCCCTAGAACTTCCACCACCTCAACATCCCTGCGCTGGGGACCAAGCTTCCAGCACGTGAACATTTGGGGGACACACACAGATCACCACAATCCACAGCAGCAGGACCGCTCAGGGTATCTGAGGCAGACATAGACGGGTGATGGACTGTAGGAGCGGGAGGAGCCATTCATGGCAGAGCCCCTGAAGTGTCACCCCGAGAGAGGCTCCAGACCAGTGGCTCCAGGCTCCCAGACCACTCGCAGCGGTGCCTTGACTCCGGGAGCTTGGTAGAGACGCACAGTCTGGGTCCCAGCCTGACCTCCTGTATCAGCCGCTCTGGGGGTGGAGCCAGCAATCTGGGTTTTCTCGAGTCTTGCCGGGAGTTCTGGTGCAAGTTAAGACAGGAGAACGGCCGCTGTGGACCGTCCTCATTTAACGCCCCGGGATACTGAAGCCTGGAGCAGGACGCGACCTGGCAGAATTCACACTTTGCACGGCCGCACGGCCAGGACTGGCGCCCCGGTCCTGTGGCCTCAGGCCTGGGTTCTTGCTGCTCATCCTGCTGTTGCCTCGTGCAATCAGAATGAGCCCATTCCGAGCACTGGGCTGGATTTCCAGCACCACACAGTGGCTGCCTCCCTGGCTTTCTTTCCCGCAGTGTCCCTCGGAGCTGTTTCTACAAGGCGTGCACGCAGGGTGGGGCCAGGCGACTGTATCTGCCGTCCCTGCAGGTCTCCGGCAGGGCTGGCACAGTGTCGCCGGCTGCTCTTCTCTGAGCTCAGGTCTTCACGCGTGGCACTCATGGTCCAGGGTCCTCCTGGGTGTGGGGGGTGGGGAACACGTGAGGGGCAACCGGTGTTGGCTCGGGAACTTGGACCCTGACAATTCCCCGCGATCACGCGCTTCCCTCACCGGTGTGTTCATTGGGCACAGTGGCTTCCCGTCCCTTCCCAGTGTTTTCCTCATGTGCATATATTTGTGTGTATTTCTTTTGGTCAAAGCTGTGCTGATTGCAACAAAGACCTTGCCTAGCGAGGACCTTTCCGGATCACCCCCGGAGATGCTGCACCTGTCAGATTCTTTAAAGAGGAATGCTCCATTTGAGGCGAGGTTTAGCTTACAGAGGTTGTCCGCACAGGACAGTGCCTGTGCACCTGTGTGCCTGCACCTTTGTTCTTTGCAGAGCTGTTTTTTTTTTAAACTTTTATTTAATAAATATAAATTTCCAAAGTACAGCTTATGGATTACAATGCCCCCCCCCCCGCCCCCAGCAGAGCTGGGTTTTAGGATCAGAGAACAGAGGGTTTGAGTAGAACAGTGCCACTTAGATGGATGCATTTTTGCAAAAGGCCCCAAGGGCTTTCTGTCGACCCCAGACCCCTTTGGTGAATGTTGTCAGCCCTCTCCACCCGCAGGATTCGAGCAAGTGCTGATGGAAAAGCCTGGAAGAAAGCCACTGGTCTGTACTCAGCACGGCAGGCTCCCTCCTTGTCGGTATTCCCTAAATAACACAGTACAGCAGCTTCTACGCTGCCTTACATCTGCAAACAACCTAAGTCATGATCCGCAGTACGGGGCAGGATGTGCACAGGTCCCACTTCATGTAAGGGACGCGAACACCTGTGGATCTGGGCACCCACGAGAGGCCCTGGAACCAATCCCACACAGATAGCAAGGGACAGGTGCAGAGGGCATTTGTCACACCCTCACCTATGCCTGGGGCGGGTACAGTGATGAACGGGACACAATACCTGCTTTCTGGATTCAGCTTATCAGCCCAATGGTGCCATTACTTGTATTAAAATACTTATTTTTTACTTGCTGCAATAGGTATGTGAAATGTAAAATTTACCATAACCGTTTTCAAGTAGCATTAGGCACATTGACATTTGTGGTCTCTCACAATTCCTTTTGCAAGATGCAGACTTGTTCCTGTTCCATCCGTAACTCCTCAGTCGCCTCCCCCAACCCCAGGCAGCCACCATCCTACTCTGTCTCTGAACGTGGCCACTCGGGGGCTTCCTGTAGCGTTGGGCTGTTTGCCTCGGCCTTACTTCACTTAGTGTAGCGTCACTGATGCTGTTGCACACGTCAGCGTTTCCTTTCTTTTCAAAGCCTGTCCCATTGTACGTGTTTTCCACATTCTGTTTATCCACTCAGCAGGCACTGGGCTGCTTCCGCCTTCGGGCTGCTGTGAATGCTGTTTCGGTATGGACACGGGTGTGGACACGGGTGTGTCAAGAGCCTTTTGTGCACCTGCTTTCAGCTCTTTCGGGTGTATACCCAGAATTCCTGGCTCACGAGGCATTTGCGGTTTTCCTGCGTCTAGAGGCTCCTCCCAATGGCCGTCCACAACAGGTGCAGCATTTTGCCTTCCCAGCACTGGTTGCACAGGGGTTCAGATTTTCGGCACCCTGGCCAGCACTTGTCATTTTGTTTCTTTTTGTTGCTGTTTCTGTAGTAGCCATCCTAGTGGGAGTGAGGTGGCGCCTCACAGCTTTGATTTTCCTTCCCCTAAAAATTGGTGATGTTGGGCATTTTTATATCTTCTTTGAAGAAATGTCTATCCACGTCCTTTGCCCATTCTTAACAAAGCTGGTTTTTCTTTGTTTCTGTTGTCGAATCATGGAAGTGCTTTCATATTGTGGCTATGAGTGACTTCACAGATATAGAATCTGTCAATATTTTCTGCCTTTCTATGGTTGCCTTTTAACTATGTTGATAGCGTCCTGTGATGCACAAAGTTTCTCATTTTAATGTAGTTCACCTATTTTTACTTTTGGTGTTTGTTCTTTTGTCATAGCCAAATCATCATTGCCAAGTCCAATGTCACAAAGATTTTCTTCTAAGAGTTTTCTACTTTTTGCTTGATATTTAGGTCTTTGGCTCATTTTGAGATAATATCACATATGGTCTCAGGAAAGAGCTCAACTTTAACATTTTGCATGTAGATATCCAGTTTTCTCAGCACCATTCATTAAGAAAACTTTTATTCTCATTGATTGGTCTTGGTATCCTTGTCAACAATCTGTTGGCCAGTATGTGAGTGTTTACTGTAATTTACTTGGAAAAGACACGAGTGCATATTAACACGCATGTGTGTATCCCTCCCCCAAATTTAGGCAGTATCACCTTGTTTGCAGTCATTACAGTCATCCTGGGATGCCTTAAAATTGGGTACTTCGTTGGATTTTCTGAATGCTTGTCAGCCACTGAAGGAGTTTTCCCTGTCACGCACGCAGTGCACACCCTCCTGCAGGTAAGTCCCTGGGGTTTGGTTGTGCTGTGCCCCTGGGAAGTGTATCCCAGGATTCCTGAAACCCACATCACTAAGAAGTCTGGCAGGACTGCTGCTTGGGATGCCTGTGTCCCACACCAGACTGCCTGGTTTGAGTCCCGGCTACTCCCCTTCTGATCCGGGTTGCTGCTAATCTCACCATGGAGCCAGCAGGTGATGGCCCAAGGATTTGGGTCCCTGACACCTGGATTGAGTTCCAGGCTCCTGGCTTCAGTCTAGTTCAGTCCCGGCCATTGCAGGCATTTGTGGAGTGAACCAGTGGGTGGAAGATCTCTCTGTCTGTCTCTCCATTTCTCTGCCTTTCAAATAAAATGAACGTGAATGAATAAATAAGACATTTGGCAGGTGCAGGCAGTGTGAGCTGCTGTAGACTTGCTCAGTGAGCCCCAAGGTGCACCTGAACCCATCTCTGAGCCTCAGTGCTTTGGCTGCTTCTACTGTAGGGCGGGGCTTGGACATTTTTGTGAGAATCCTATGGGGCAGGAAATCCTGCCAAGCCAGAGCCCACCAGAAAAGGTCTGGCGGGGGAGATCTTATTTTCTGGGAATAGTCCTAACAGTTTTATGAAGATTCACATAGAATACAACTCCCCCATATTATTGTACAATTCAGTGGTTTGGTGTACTTTTAAAGTTGTGTGACCTTCACCACGATCCTTTTTAGAACATTTTTATCACCCTCAAAAGAAGCCTTGTGCCAGGGGGCCGGCGCCGTGGCTCATTTGGTTAATCCTCTGCCTGTGGCGCTGGCATCCCATATGGGTGCCAGTTCTAGTCCTGGCTGCTCCTCTTCCAGTCCAGCTCTCTTCTGTGGCCCGGGAAGGCAGTGGAGGATGGCCCAAGTGCTTGGGCCCCTACACCCACATGGAAGACCAGAAGGAAGCTCCTGGCTCTGGATCGGCGTAGCTCTGGCCGTTGCGGCCACTTGGGGAGTGAACCAACGGAAGGAAGACCTTTCTCTCTCTCTCTCTCTCACTGTCTAACTCTACCTGTCAAAAAAAAAAAAAAAAAAAAAAAAAGAGAGAGAAGCCTTGTGCCAGGACAACCACCCCTCAGGTCCCTAAAACACTTTTTCATTAGCTCCATGTGGATTAAAATCTTTTAGAAATATATGAGGTTCTTTTTCTTCACATTGGTGGGCTTGGTGTGGCTCAGAAGAGTGGATTTTCACAGATGTAGTTTAAATGTATAGCTTAGAGTCAGAAAGATCTCATGAAAATAATTCTGGGTGGGCTTTCAGTGTGGGTTCATCCTTGGCTCCATCCCTGGTCATGGCTATGAGAGTTAAGGCCACTGCCATGGCCAACTTTCCAGCATGCAAAGTATTTTTCATTGGTATCTGTGTAGCCCCTTTAGCAACTCCATGAGAACAGGTGTGGGATTGTCACCATTGTTTTTTTCTTTACCTGTTTTTTTTTTTTTTTGAGATTTATTTGTCTGACAGTCAGAGTTACTTACAGAGAGAGAGGAAGGACACACACACACACACACAGAGAGATCTTCCATCCTTTGGTTCACTCCCTATATGTTTTTTTTTTTTTTTTTTTTTTTGACAGGCAGAGTGGACAGTGAGAGAGAGAGACAGAGAGAAAGGTCTTCCTTTTGCCGTTGGTTCACCCTCCAATGGCCGCCGTGGCTGGCACGCTGCGGCCGGCGCACCGCGCTGATCCGATGGCAGGAGCCAGGAGCCAGGTGCTTTTCCTGGTCTCCCATGGGGTGCAGGGCCCAAGCACTTGGGCCATCCTCCACTGCACTCCCTGGCCACAGCAGAGGGCTGGCCTGGAAGAAGGGCAACTGGGACAGAATCCGGCGCCCCGACCGGGACTAGAACCCGGTGTGCCGGCGCCGCTAGGCGGAGGATTAGCCTAGTGAGCCGCGGCGCCGGCCTCACTCCCTATATGGCTGCAGCAGGCAGGGCTGGACCAGGCTTAAGCCAGGAGCCAGAAACTTCATCCAGGTCTCCTCTATGGGTGGCAGGGGCCCAAGTGCTTGGGCCATTGTCTGCTGCTTTCCCAGGTACATGAGCAGGGAGCTGGATCCTAAGTGGAGGAGCCAGGACTCAAACTTGTGTCCTTATGGGATGCTGGCATTGCATGGGGGCAGCTTAACCCACTGTGCCATACACTGGCCCTGCCACCTCTTCTTTCTTATCGAGTACATTTGAGGTGTAAAACAGGATACTTGGATCTAGAGACACATAAGGAAGTGATCACTGCAGTCAAGCAAATTAAAGGTCCGTCGTCTCACGCAGGTACCTTTCTTTCCTGTTTTGGTGGTAAGAGCACTTAAGATCTAGTCTCTCAGTACCGGAGGCAGGCCGACTACCCACCATGCTTGTGCTGTGTGTCAGATCTCGCTAGGCCTTCTGATCTGCACTGTGTGCCTGCAACTCTGCCCCCATCACACTTTCCATCCCTTCCCCGCGAGCCACCCCTCTGCCCTCTGTACCTGTGTCTTAATGTTTATTTTCGTTTGTTAGCTTACACACATGAATGGGTTCATGCATGGTGCCCGTCTTCTTGTTTCTGGGCGATTTCCCTTTGCATAGGATCTCCGGGTTTGTCCATGGTTGCTGCCAAGGGCAGGATCCGCCCGAGGGCAGAAGCTGGAGGTCGGAGGACACGCCTGAGCTTCTCAAAGTCACCGCCCAGAGCCCCTGATTATTCCTCCTCAGGAAAATAGTGCTGGGACAGCGGGGACTTGCTCTTTCTGGGTCCAGCGATGCCATTCTAACAACTCCGTCTTCAACAGTTCCAAGGGGTCTGCAGGTGTACACGCAGCTGACTCACCAGATGGTTCCGGTGAGCCCTAGGCTGCTGTTCCTTGGGATCAAATGCCTTCTCCAGCGGTGAAGCTCTCTGCTGCGAGGGGCCCAGGGAGCTCAAATGCACTGCAGCTCGGGGGGGGGGGGGCTCGAGAGGGGCCTCCTAGCGGGGCCGTCTTGCACTTAAAGCTGTGACGCATTGAGTCCCCCAAGTTCACAGCTGAAACCCAAGCCCTCACTGGCTCAGCACATGTAAGGTCATGTGACAGTGCCCTTCTGAGATGAGGACGCCAGGACGGAGACAGAGAGGGATGACATCCATTTATAAACAAGTAGAAAGTCTTCAGAAGGCACTGACACCTTGAACTTGGGCTCCCAGCCTCCAGGACTGTGAGAGGATAGATTTCTGTTATCCAAACCACCCAGTGCCAGCAAACCAACACAGGGAGGGTCAAGTGCCCGCTCGGTTCCGGGGAGCCGTATCCCTCGGTGATGTCCTTACAGTGACGCCAGCGACCAGGGGAGAAGAGTTTTATTCATTCACTCCACGCCTAAGGCTGGGGCAGACGCTGCTGTTGGTACTGGGGATCCAGGGCGGAGCTGCCTAGTGGCTGTCCACCTGCCAGGGGCCAGAGAGTCCCTGAGCGAAAAGGGCAGCACAGGGGGTACGTGGCCAGCTTGGGTCTATGGGGGAGCATCCCAGAGCTGGTGGGGGCGAGGGGAGAGCATGGGGTGGTGGGGTGTCTTTGGGACATCAGAAGAGGATGTCCTTGGTGGTGGCATCTTGCCCTGGGATGGGGTTGGGGTAGATGTGTGGCTGCAGAGCTGAGCTGGGCTTGGGGCACTGGCACACACCGGAGCCCCCGTTTGGTCAGCCCCTAGCTTGGCCTGACACTGCGATTTCAGGCAAATTACTTAACATTTCTGGGTCTCTCGCGTCTCATCTATGAGGTGCAGAATGGAAAAGATATTTTTTAAAAATGGAGTATTTAAACATTTTAGTTATTTATGAGAGTGAGAACAAGAGTGAGCCACCTGGCTTACTTTCCCAATGCCTACAATGGCCAGGGCTGGGCTGGAGCTGGAGTTGGGAGCTAGGAACTTGATGCAGGTGTCCCACGTGGGTGGCAGGAGCTCAGCCAGGTGTGCCCTCACCCGTGCCTGCCAGGTCTACACCAGCTGGAAGCTGGAGTCAGGAGCTGGAGTGGGGAATTGAACCCACTGCCATATGGAATGCAGGCTTCTTAACTGTGGGGCCAAACCCCCGTCCTGTTGGTAAACACACAATGTAAAGTTGTCATCTGAGCCGTTTTACGTGTACAGTGTACAGGCTTTGTTGTGCAACCAATCCCCACAAATTCTTCACCTTGCAAGACCGAAACTCTGCCCAGTCAACCACAGCTCTGCATTTCCCTCTGTCCCACCCTCTGGCAACCACCATGCTGCTTGCTGTCACTACGAACTTGACCCAGGTGTCTCATACACGTGGAATCATGCAGAACCATCCTTCTCCGATTGACTTGGGTCACAAGGTTTGATGTCCAAGCTTCATAGCTGTGTGAGAATTCCCTTCCTTTTCAAGGCTGGGCACTGTTCCCCTGCAGGTGCACACCACCTCTGTCCATCTGCTCATCCGTCAGTGGGCACGGGGGTCTCTGCCACTTCCTGCCTCTGGGGAACGGTGCTGCGGTGAGCAGGGTGCCCAGCATCTAACCTGCTTGTGGTTGTTTTGGGTGCATACCCAGAAGTGGTATTGCACATGGTAATTCTAACACACATGCACACACACGCACACATACAGTATAACACGGCTGAAGAAAAGTGGGAGGGGAGAAAAATACACCTTTTAGTGGAAACCGGCATTTTTTTGGTCCTTTCTGTATTCCCCCTATTCTTGTCGATGTTTTACACAGAAGATGCAGGATTTTCTATTCCAAGTTTTTTATTTAAAGAATCCTAAACCTTTTGTGCTGCTGTATAGTCTGTATAAAAAGCACCATTACACGGCTGCCTAATTTACAACTCATGGGTAAATACTAATTTCCTTGACTGTTCTACTGTTGGGCTGAACATCACTGTTTGCAAGGGTCACTGCTGTCTGCTTTTTAAAAAAATTTATTTATTTGAAAAGGTAGAGTTGCAGAGAGAGGGAGAGACATAGATAGATAGAGGTCTTCCATCTGCTGGTTCACTCCCCACATGGCTGCACTGGCCAGGGCCGGGCCAAGCTAAAGCCAGGAGCCAGGAGCCAGGAGCCAGGAGCTTCATCCAGGTCTCCCATGTGGGTGGCAGGGGCCCAGACATTTGGGTCATCTTTTGCTGCTTTCCCCAGGCCATTTTTTTTTAATTGTGGAAGGTTTCTGGGAGAGTTATGCCCTAAAAGTCTCTCCTGGGCAAGATAGTAAATATTAGGCAAAACAACATGGAGATGGTAATATGTGTGCCTTGCTTTGTCTGGTTTGCTTTTTCTAACTCATGTGCAGAATAAAGGTTAAATAGGACACGCTTGTAAAGCTTCCAGAGGCATTCGGCAATGCGGGACGCTCAGTCCGCGTTCTTGTCCAAAACAAAATCCGGAAAGTTTCTGAAGCTCCAGTGTCGCCTGGCGCACAGAGGCGCTCGGCAGAGTCGGCGGCCGAGCTGACGGTGCAGGACGTCACAGGCACCAGGTCCTGTTCGCGCATCAGCTCATTTCACTGCTCCCAGAGCCCTCCCTGGGGAGGCGCCTGTACCACCCCCAGCTCACAGACAGCAGAGCAGAAGCAGACAGGCTCCGACTTCTCCATCGCCTTACGGAGCCAGGGTTTGCACACGGACCTGGCACCAGCGTCTGTGCCCTCCACCCCTTCCCTGTGTGGCTGCTCGTGACCATTGGCCAGGGGTCTGGGAACACGCCCAAGGATCTCCGAATGTTCACAGAGAAATGGAATCTCAAGATAATGTGCATTTTCTGTGATTTTTCTGGGGCTCCCTCTGACACAATAGAGTGAAAGAAAAGATCAGACAGAATTAATTCTATTCTGCATTTAAAGCAATCAACATTTGGCTTAATTTATCCATGAATAGTCTTTGGATGCATATATGACATAAACAGGTCACAGGGTTTCATGCCAGGCAGGCTATCACCCCCACACCCGATCCTGTAGCAGACATCCTCAATCGATCACAGCACCCCATCCTTCAGCAGACCTCCTCAATCAATCACAGCACTGCTTCCTTCGGAACAGGGAGAACTCTCTGTTTCTCACCATCTGCTTCTGGATCGCGGCCCAGTGGGGAGGGGCAGTGCTGCCCAGGGTGAGGACAGCCAACCACTTGCTTCTCAGTGGAGTCACTGAGGTCCCAGTGTTTCCCTTCACTTTCAAGTTTTATAGCTTCTCAAGTGTGCAGGTGCAATGCTGGGCTTCCCACTGATGCACGTTTCTTTTCTTCCTTTATTTCTGTCTAGGTCTATTTTCTCTGGGGGCATGCAAAGGATATTATCCAGTCTTTCAAAACACTGGAAAGGTAAAACACTGGGGACGGTGGCTTTCTGTGTCGAATCTGGAGTTTGTTTGAACACACAAAGTGCACCACTGCCATGCTGCTTGAGTTATAAAACCTGAGCCCCTCCAATCCTCAAAGATGTCACTCGTGCCAGGGAGACCTCCCGCTCTCAGCCCCTTCCTGGAGAAAGCCAGGGAAGCACGATGGGGCAGGCTGGAAGCTTTCACTCTGCCGTGTTAGGCACTTTTCCTTCCCAACCTCAGTTTTCTCACCTGTAAAATGGGGGTACTGATGTACCTGCCTCCGAGGACTGGACGAGGCAACTGCCGTAGAGCCTGCAGCTTGTGCCTGGTGCATGGTAAGGCCTTTGTACCAGCCGGCTCCATTGTTACCTCTGTCCACTGCTGTCTCGGCGATGGTGAGCACCGCGGGACAGAATCTGTGGATGACGGGATGTGCAGCCCAAATGCAAGGCGTGGGAAGGCACGGTGTGCACAGACGCACAAGTCAGGTGTCACTGCTTGCTTTGAGAGAAAAAAATCCCCCATCACATCAGTTCCCCATGAGCAACCGGAAGCTTCCAGCACCATTCAAGGTGACAGCTGATATTTAAAGATTGGTTTATCCATGGCACTGCTTAGAACTCGCCCAAGAGCCTACTTAATTAGAAATGGGTCTCATCAACTTGATGATGCAGGAAGCATCCTCATCAGTAGGCACTCGGGCATCTCTCGAGGGCCTGCTGAGTTCCCGCACTGCTGGAGACAGGCGGGGATGAGGCCAAGGTATCCTGCGCTGTGTGGCTGGCGTCCTGGAGCTGGCCCTGGGCCACCTGTGTTGTCCTCTGTGAGGTCCCAGGTGGTGGCCTTGGCAATTTTTTTTTTTTAAGATCCCAGGCCATTAAAAGGGAGCTGGATTGGAAGTGGAGCAGCCAGGACTTGAACAGGTGCCCACATGGGATGCCAGCACTGCAGGCAGTGGCTTTACCTGCTTCACCACAGCGCTGGCCCCTTGGCAGTGATCTTTAACCCCAGACTTACTTATACAAGAGCCCCCCCTCTTGCTGAGAGGGGAAGGGGCTGTCCTTTCCAGGATTGGGGGAGGGGACACGTGAGGTCCCCGACCCCAGACACCCAAGCTGGTAACTTCCACCCCGCACACCAGCTGGGGCGGGGGTGGGGGTGGGGGGGGTGATTCCCCCTGCACTACATGGCTGAGGCTGCAGGCTCCAGCAGTGTGAGCCTGCCCCAGGTTGCCAGCGCGCCAGCGAGGAGCCCGGGTTCTCAGTCCAGCCCTGTCCCCAGGGGCGCTGGGTGTGAGCGGTGTGTGTGCGTGCGGGTTGCCCGCTCCTCCTCTGCCTGAGAGCCTGGCTCTGCTGGCCGCTCCAGGCCAAGGCCTGTGGGTTTCGCTCCAGGCTGCAGGTTCCCCTTTGCTGGCTCCACAGTGCTACTCCTTAGGAATCGTTCTTTCCCGGGGCAAAGCGGGTCAGCCCAGGGTGGGGGTTATGCATCACCAGGCTGCACTGGGACGGCCCCAGTGTTGATGCCCCTCCCCCAGGCTCCCACGTGAGGCCAAGCCCCAGTGGGATGTGTTTGGGGGCAAGGCCTACAAGAAGTGCTTGGGTTTAGCTGGGTCAGGAGGGTGGGCCCCATGGGGGATTTGCGCCTTTATAAGAGGAGGAACAGAGACTAGAGATGGGGAAATTGAGGCTCTCAGTCCAAGATCAGACTGGTGGCTGGGCAGGGCTGTCCTCCTGGCCTGTGCGTGGCTGTGTCCCCACCCGGCACGCACAGATCTGGGTCCCTTCCTTTTCCTGGAAGGACACCTGTTCTGGGGGCTCCGAGCCCCGCCCACGTGACCTGCGTGACCCCCATGTCCTCCTTGACTCTCCAGATTCAGCCACACTGGGGATGGAGCTGGGGGCACGGGGCGCACCTGGGTCTCTCACATCCACTTGTCAGACACCTGATTTGCCTGACCGTCTCTGCTGCTGTTCTGAACGTCTGCTGTCCGGTGATGAACGTCTCCGGTTGTTTTCTTGGGTTGAACTCCCGAGAGTGGCTCTGGTGGGCTAAAGGCTTTGCCGTTCTCAACAAACGGGCACGGAGCGGGGCGTGCATCACCGAGCACTCCTGGCTGCCCGGTGCCGGTGCCGGTGCCGGTGCCGGTGATGACTTACAAAGCACTTCCTGGCACACGGGCCGCTTATGCAGGTCCCTCTCCTGACAGCCCCCTGGGGCTGGGGACAGTAGCAGGACTGTGAGCCCCGTTTAGCCGAGGCACGGAGCAGGCTAGCAAGTGCCCGGGGTTAGGAAGCTTGCTTGGGCGCAGCTCTGTGGGACCCTGACACTGACGGCCACTGCAGCGCCGGAGGGGTCTGCTTCGGTCGCTTCTTCGGTCGTGGCCTCAGGACCCTTCGGCCTAATTCCTTCTGAGCAGACGGGTAGCTGCCTTTGCCTGCAGCTCTGTGCTACCCAGTCCTGCAGCCCCCCGGGCACACGTGGCTACAGAGCACGTGATCAGTTCCAACTGACGGCTGTTGTTGGTGCCCCAAACAAAATAGAAAATATTCTATGAATTTTTTTTTGGTGTTGATTCTTTGTTGACATAACAATTAGATATATGGGGCTTCACAAAATATTACTAGAACTGTTGTCACCTCTTCCTTTTTTACTGTCATTTTTGATGTGGCCACTAGAGAATGTGAAATCACACAGGTGGCTCCCATCTGCACGCTGCGCTCTCTTTTCATCAGGCTGCGGGGCCCTGGGCCACACATCCGGGCGTTTATCTCCAGAAGCTGTTATCTGAGCACCTGGTCACGCCTTGGCCTTGCTGGCTGACACGCGAGACGAGGCAGGAGGGGGAGCGACTTGAGCTAGATACCGATTTATCTCCATTCCCTCTGCTTTGCTTCTGGGGGAAAACTGTACAACATTTCTGAATTACCACCTTTAGATTTTAGACTTTGATTGCTCCAGAAAAAGTGGAATATTAGGCAACCCCAAACATGCGTGGCCACAGGGAACTGGAACTGAGTTGGGGTTGTTCTCTCTAGCTGGGTCTGGTCCCTCCGTTTTCTGCCATCCCCACCACTCCCTATCGCTACCCTGCTCTCCCACCAGGCTCTCCTAAGGCTTGCAAACTTGCCACCCACAGGCGTAACTGCTCTCTTCTGAGTACTGCCCCTCGGTGGTTGAGTGCTTTTCTTTCCCCAAAGGTTGAGTTGAGAGAGACCAGGAGCATCTCAGGAAGCCGTGCCTTCCTTGTGGTCTGGGTTTATGGGCATGAGAATGTTCCTGGCGTGGGGAGGGAAGCCTGCCCGTGGCGTGCAGGGCCGTGTCCAGACCACGGGGACAGGAGATCGCCAGCCGGCAGGGAGAGCGGTTTGCAACTGTGGGCGGGGCCGGGAGTGCGACAATGCCTTTTGGGCCGGGAGAAAGGAGAGGATAAAGGGGACCCGAGCGCATTATGAGTCAGAGAAAAGCCAGCCGGTGGGAGGCAAACAGCACTGTCTGCTTTGTGAGCGGTTCTATAGAGGGCGGCCGGTGCCGCGGGGCAGGCAGCACGAGGGGCAGCAGGTGGGCAGAGCCCCAGGCACAGACGCCCCGCCCGGGGTTCTCTGTCCTTCCCAGTCGCGCCCGCACAGCGGCCTCCGGCAGCTGGGGTTCCAACGAGGAAAGGTCTTGCATGGGGTGGCTCACGGGAGCTCCACAGGGGCCAGCTGCAGTTGGACTCAGGGGGGTGTGGTCAGGGCTAAGGCCGCAGCTGCACCATTTCCCTGTAGGCAGGACGCCAGGACAAGTGGCCTCTTGGTGAGACAGAGAGGGAGCGGGCTCCCCCTGGGCTTCCGCACTCCAGGGTCGGAGGGGCCGCCTCCTCAGACAGCTCTAAGTAGTGCGTCTCCCACATCACTGATATTTACTGCACCTGCTACCTGCAAGGCTCACAGCTGATGCCCTGACGCCGCCCACGGCCCACAGGTGCAGGGAGGCCGTGGAGAACTTGGAACAGACAGCGATCCTATGGCAGCCTCGCTCCTCACAGACTTCCCTCTTTCTCATCTCTTTCATTCAGAAAGCAAGGGCTTTTTGGGCATGCCCCATATGCTGCACCTGACTGGACCGCGTGGCCATGCTGAGCTGCACAGTCTCCGGCCAGTTTTAGTTTTGGCGGCGAGGCAGAGAGCGGAGAGCTGGGAGTGCCCCTCGACATTTCGAGCATTGCTCTTTCATTCCCCCCTCCCCTCACTAGTCTCTGCCTTCGCCCTAGCAAGTAGGGGGTGGGGGATGGGGTTGGTTGCTCGCTTTCCGCCAGCCAGTTCTCATCCCTGTAGCCCTGTTTCCAAGGTCAGCCTCTTCAAAGTCCTGTTGGGCGTGGGTTGGGTTCGAGCAGGTGCACGGTGAAGGCAGAAGGGCCAGGCTCTGCGGTTTTGGGAGGTCGCAAGGAGCTGCCTCTCAGGGTCACACCCAGCCAGCACCGGAGCTGCCCGGTGGAGCCAGGATGGCAGCTGAGAAGGAGGCGTGTGCATGTATGTGCACATGTGTGCATGCACGTGCGTGTGTGCATGTAGCTGCGTGTGTGCATGTATGTGCGTGTGTGCGTGCGCGCATGTGTGTGCAGGCACATGTGTGTATGTATGTGCGTGTGTGCATGTATGTGCGCATGCATATGTGCGTGTGTGTGTGTGTGTGTGTGTGAGACCTGTCTGTCCCACTGCCTGGGGCTTGGGGCTTTCCCAGGGCCCCCCTGGAGCCAGGTCTCTTGCTTCCAGGTTTGGGGTCATCCACTCGGTGTGCACCAACCTGCTGCTCTGGGCCAACAGCGTGCTGACCGAGTCCAAGCACCAGCTGAACCAGCACAAGGAGCGGCTCATCACTCTGGGCTTCGGGAACGTGACCATGGGTGAGTGGCGCCAGGCGCTCTCCCGCCACTCGGGGCACCCTGGGGACCCTGCCGATACCAGAATGTTCCGAGACGCGGGGGCAGGAGCCAGAGGCCTGCGGGTGCCCCCGAGTCCACCCAGCAGACAAGCCTCTGTTGTTGCAAAGCTGCCACACCTGCCCGCACCCGCCTCCTGCCCGCCTCCTGCCCGTGAGAGCAGGCTGTGTGAGCTTAATGGCAGGGTTCAGGGCCCCGTGTGACCCCCGGCTTAGCACTTGGGGGCTGGTTCTCAGAGTCCAGTTTGCCAGAAAAAGAAATGTCATTGTTTCCAACGACGGGGGCTTGGTGGTTGCTTCTGTTTGTGTTTTTAATGAAGCCCCCACAGCCCCAGTGCCTTCTGCTAAGAGCGCGACTTTGGAACAATCCAGAGAAATCCAAATGGTAGGTGGCGGTGAGTTGCGGCCCACTGGAAGGCTTTGTTTCTCTGTACTTGGCTCACCATTTTGGCCCACTTTTCTTGCCCCTTGCTCCTGTTCAAGAGCCTGTACCACTCATCTTTTTTTTTTTTTTTTTTTTTTTTTTTTTTTTTTTTTTTTTTTTTTTTGACAGGCAGAGTGGATAGTGAGAGAGAGAGAGACAGAAAGGTCTTCCTTTTGCCGTTGGTTCACCCTCCAATGGCTGCCGTGGCTGGCGCGCTGCGGCCAGCACACCGCGCTGATCCGAAGCCAGGAGCCAGGTACTTATCCTGGTCTCCCATGGAGCCCAAGCACTTGGGCCATCCTTCACTGCCTTCCCGGGCCACAGCAGAGAGGTGGCCTGGAAGAGGGGCAACCGGGAAAGAATCTGGCGTCCCGACCGGGACTAGAACCCGGTGTGCCGGTGCCGCAAGGTGGAGGATTAGCCTAGTGAGCCGCGGCGCCGGCCTTGTACAGCTCATCTTTGTATTTTCTTCTGAGTTCTTTAGCATTTAGAATCAACCCCGTGTTGCTCAGAACACTGAGGCTGAGGGCCACGTCGGGACAGGGCAAAGTGGATGCCTCCGGGGTTGGCCTTGTCCCCGGCACCCACCAGCTGTGTGACCCTGGGAGCCAGCCAACGTCTCTGGGCCTCCCTTGCTCAGGTACAGAGGCCGGGGCCCGAGCCGGGTGCTGTGACGATGCTTTCCTGCTAACTACAGGAGGCATTTCCCGCACAGAGTATTTTTTTGAAAGAATCATTAAAAACTCACACACACAAATCATTCTCACAGAGAAAATGAGAAGGAACAGGGGAACGAGGTGTAGAAGACAATCGAAGTCATGTGGGCTTTGCCGCCCAGGGAGAACCATCGTCCGCGTCTTAGCTTGATGCCCTTCCAGACTCTTCCCTGTCTACCTGCCTGTCGCCATGCATGGATGTTTTACAGAAACGGAGCCACCCTCTCTTCTCTCGTGCTGCACAGTCTCGTGTGAACACCGATGTGTTGCCAAGTAGTTTTCCCCTTGACCACTCAGTGTGTGGATTAGATGGGCTTGGGGACATGGAGGGGTCCGTCTGGCCGAGCATCATTGGATACACGAGAATGAGCCCCCACAGAGCCTCAGTGTGGTGGGAAGACCCCAGCCTGCACCCCGGGACACACTTCTCTGAGCTCCCCCACCTCTCCCCTCCATGCACTAACACCCTCTCCCCGCCCCCCGCGGGGCTCTGCTCTCCCCTAGTTCTAGACGACCACACCCCGCAGTGCAACTGCACCCCCCAGGCCTTCTGCTCGGCCGTCTCCTCCGGGATCTACTATCTGTACCCCTTCAACATCGAGTACCAGATCCTGGCCTCCACCGTGCTCTACGTCCTCTGGAAGAACGTCGGCCGCAGAGTCGACAGCCACCAGCCCCCCCAGATACGGTTCAGGTTTCACGGGGTCGTGGTGGGCTCCGCCCTGGGCCTCACGGCGCTGGCCGCCACCATCGGGGTGGTGGTGGTGTATCTGGTCCGCATCGGGCGCTCCAAAACCAAGAGCGAGTCTGCGCTCATCATGTTCTACCTCTACGCCATCACCCTGCTCCTGTTCATGGGGGCTGCCGGGCTGGTGGGCATCTGGCTGTACAGGACAGATGAGACGTCGCTGGATGAGTCCAAAAACCCGGCCCGCAAACTGGATGCGGACCTCCTGGTGGGCACCGCCTCTGGCTCCTGGCTCATCTCCTGGGGCTCCATCCTGGCCATCGTCTGTGCCGACACCTGCCCCCCCTACACCTGGTACAACCTGCCCTACTCCATCCTGGTGATCGCCGAGAAGTATATCCAGAACCTCTTCATCATCGAATCCATCCACCGGGAGCCCGAGACGCTCTCCGAGAACATCCAGACGCTTCGCGTGGTCACCGTGTGCGGCGGCGACACCACCACTCTCCCTCCTTCCGGTCTCCAGGGCAGCGGAGGTGTGGCCGGGGACGCGGCTCCCCAGGGCGGGGACAGGCCACCTGCGGCCAATGGCAGCGCGTGCCTGCGAGAAGCCGGCGGCAAAGCAGAGGGAGAGGGGAGCCGGGCGGCGTTCCCGAGCCCGGCCTGCAGCCCCCTCTGCCTGCAGGGCGAATCCAAGAGGAGAGCGCTGAGAAACATCGCCGCCTTCCTGTTCCTCTGCAACATCGCGGTAACCCACATCTCGAGCTCCTGAGCGCTTTCAAAACTGCGTTCCGCGCCCTTTGCAGATAGGGAGTGGAGGCAGCTGTCACAAAGCCTCGGAGGATGAGGCTGGGCATTCAGAAAACTCGTGGAGGATGCAGACGACGAAGCAGCTATGCGTGGGTTTCAAAACTGCTTCGCCCCTCCTTCCATGTTCCACGGGCTTTTTGAAGCACCCTTGTGTGTTCCGCAAAGCCACTCACGGAGGACGACCTGGGGCCTCTCTCTAGGCCTCCCTAAGGCCAAATGACTGGGCAGGGCCATCTGCAGTCAGAAGCGCCTTGGGTCGGCCCAGCATATCTGACCCTTGCTGTAGGTCTCCTGGGCGGTAGGGGGCGCTCTGCAGGGAGGCGAACTGGCGGAATCTGGCCCCAGACAGACCCTCCTCTGCACTGAGCCCCTGCAGTTACAGAGGAAACCTGGAGAGAGAGGGAGATAGATAGATAGATAGATAGATAGATAGATAGAGAATCTTCTATCTGTTGGTTCATTCCCCACATAGCGGCAGTGGCCAGGGCTGGGCCAGACTGAAGCCAGGAGCCAGGCCCTCCATCTGAGTCTCTCACGTGGGTGCAGGGGCCCAAGCACTTAGGCCATTCTCCACTGCTTTCCCAGGCCATTAGCAGGGAGCTGGGTCGGAAGTGGAGCAGCCAGGACTCGAACCGGTGCCCGTGTGGGATGCCGGTGCTGCAGGCGGAGGATTAACCACGTGAGCCATGGCACTGGCTTGGGAGTGACTTCTACAAGTCCCTCAAGCCCATGCCTTTTGTCCACACCCCTGATTTCAACAGACCTCTTCAGCAACATCTGAAAATCCCCACTTTTCCTTTGCTTTTTTTTTTTTTTTTTTTTTGATGGCCACATGAAGCCCATGGTTTGTGGTTTTGGACCGGCTTGCACACAAACAGCTCCATGGGAAACCCTGGACTCCAGGGGCGTCTGGTGCTGTGTTGGGAACGGAGGCCAGGCCCAGGGTCTGGGCCCTGGCAAAGGACGCTCTGTCTTTCCCTCCCCGTGTTCCGCGACTCCCCCAGGCATGGGAGGGAGGAGGGGAAGGTGGGGCCCCTGCCCTGAGATCTAGACCCCCATGTGCTAAGGGGGCTGTGAATTCTCCCTCCTCGACCCCATCCTCGAATCTGGTGGGCTCAGACATGGCAGAAATGACCCGAGGCAATCTCCAAGTCTGGGCTGTAGCAGCCTGGTAGCTTTCACGTCCAGTGACTTGGAAGGCTGGCTGCGGGGCCTCGGGACGCCACGTGCCACATCCAGCTACTCTGAGAGGGCGTGGCTTTGCCTTATTCTGCTGTTAGAAGTGCGTCACGGAGCGTGGCTCATGGCCCAGGGAGGGGACTGCACAAGGGCATGGTTCCAGGTGCTGGCATCACTGAGGTTGTCCCAGAGAGGCTGCCTGCCACCAGACAGGATGGCGGGGAGGTGTGGATGCGTGCAGTGGGAAGAGAGCCCAGGAGAATGTGGACAGCGGAAGGAACGGTGGCAGGGGAGGGAGTGAGAATGGAGCGCAAAGTTTCTTAGGTTCCCTGAACGACCAACATAATAGGCTATTGCTCCAGGCTTTGCAAGCTGAGCTCTGTTTGGTCTTCATCTCGGGTGTTAGTGTGCCCATCTCACAGATGAGAAGACTGAGTCTGCTCAGGGCTGTGGGGGCGCATGGACTCAGGACTGACTGCAAGGAGAGGTGGCGGGGCAGAGAGAGGCTCACGGAGGGCTCCTGGTTTCCATGGCGTCCATGGAGAGGGGGAGTGCTGTGCAGCCTCCCGCCACCCCGACAGGTGCAGCTCTGTCGGTGGGGGAATCCGCGTCCACCCTGGCAGTGCCTGGCATTGGCGTGGGGCCTCCAGGAGGCGCCAGGAAGCTGCTCGGGATGACGGCGCCTTCTTCTTTCCCACAGCTCTGGATCCCTCCTGCCTTTGGCTGCCGGCCCGAGTACGACAACGGCTTGGAGGAAACCGTCTTTGGCTTCGAGCCCTGGATCATTGTGGTGAACCTGGCCATGCCCTTTTCCATCTTCTACCGCATGCACGCGGCTGCCTCCCTCTTTGAGGTCTATTGTAAGATATAGCCGGGGTGGACGTGAGACCCGAGGGTGAGCCAACGAGACAGCATCATGGGAGCCACCTGGGAGTGGCCGGGTCAGGCAAACAGCACCCGACAAAAGCCCCTTTTGTCTGCACTGGCCCTGTCTCCTCTGGGTGGCACGGGGAGTGTGGGCAGGGCAGAGCCAGACTGGGGTGCGGCTGTGTCCCTGGCCAGTTCATTCTAATCAAACTGTTTTTTCTCCATCTCAGCGAGACCCGCTGGTTTAGAAGCATGGGGTGCTGGGTTGGAAAAAAAAATCCAGTCTGTCTTTCATCAAAAGCTTCTCCTGTTTGTAATTCACCGTGTGACACAGCCTTTCCCGATCGCCTGCATGGCCACCCGTCCTGAATGTCACCTCCACAGGGCCAGTGCACGCGGACACAGTCTTGGTGGCTTACACTTAGTTTCCGAGTGGACCCGGCTTTGAACGGTGTCACTGTTCTCATCGGGATGGAGATTTGTGCGAAGACATCTTCCCTACCTGGGAATCGGGCAGGTTTTACCTTTGATCACGTTGGTGCATGGATTCTTTGCATTGTGATCGACACACGAGACGGGTCGCAATAAATTCAATGTTGCATCCATTTTCTCCCGCTTAGCAATATGGCCCACACACTCTCAACCTTTATCGATAGCATCTTCTAGCTTTGTTGTAGTCCATCACGTGCACGCATCATAATTAACTTACTTTCCTATTACTGGGTTTTGAATGTTTGTAACTTTTGACTGTAAAATCAACCACTTCTGTAAAATATTTCCTACATTTGGAGTTGATTCTTTAAGACATATGATCAAAGTCAGCACGCCCAAGTTCTTCCATAGCTATTTTAAAATCATAATAAAATTGGTTTTCTTGCTGTGAACATTTTACATCAGAGTCTAAATACTGCCGGTGCAGGCGATGGGATCGAGTGTTCTGAGGACACGCGAGATGACGGCCCCCTTCCTCTCTCAGGCTCATCTGTGTTTGTTTTTTGTGGAATGATTCCAATTGTAAACAGGCAGAGGGACAAGAAGCTTATTTTATTTTATTATTTTATTTATTTATTTTTATTTTTTATTATTCTATTTTTTAAATTTTATTTATTTTATTTCACATAGCATAAAATGCTTCATGTTATTTTGAAAAAAAAAAAAAACACCTTTAAATGGCCCCCTGGACCCAAAATGAAGGAAAACCGTGTGTTCTGTGGGCTCTCAAGGTGGGGTCTTGTCCTCGTGGAGGAACCCGGGGTGTGTGCCGACCTTCTTGACGTTCGCCACTAGGGGGCGCCCTGGCCCTCGTGGGCTGGCGAACCTTCTGCCCCAGGGAATCGCTGCAGTTTGGGGAACCCCTCCCTGCACACACACTGGGGCGGTTCCCCCAGTCCTGAATTTGCCTGTGGCTTGCTCTCTGTCTTCACACCCCAGAGTCCTCACTGATGTCCTAGGCCCACCCTTCCGGCCCTCCCGGGGGTCCTGCTCAGTCTACAGCAAGGTCCAGGGAACTACACCTCAGCAGGTTTCTCAGGCCGAATCCCTTCTAGAAGCTTCTGCAGAACACACGAGCCCACGTGACCCACAGCGTGCATCCCTCAACGACACGTGGGGATGGCTGTGCCAGGCCCTGATACTGGTCACTTGGGTGGCCCTTATAAACAACACCGCGATGAACATCTCTGTGCCCACCGATCATTGCCCTCTGGAGTGTGTTGTGCTGTGGCTGGGGGGCTGCTGCTTCCTCCTTTTTGGCTGATGCTCATCTCACCCCCACACACCAGTGCAGCCTGCGGGCCCAGGGCTCTGCCATCACCATAAGAATGCTGGACACTATGGGTCGAGGCTGCGATGATGTTGTGTGGACACATGCATGGCACCACCAGTCCCAGCTTGGAAAAGTCAGCTCAGTCTGGCGGGGCTCAGAGTGTCCCAGGGGTGAGCCCAAGACGCAGCCTGGAGCAGACCCGTGGTCTCAGGTCGGCGTTTCAGCGAGCGGCTGTCACCCGCCAGCCCTGAGCGTCCGGCCTCCCCCAGCGCAGACCCAGGCACTGCTGAGCCTTTTGAATCTGGAAGCAGATTTGAAAGCGGTAATGAGACACAGCTTCCTGTTGGTCTGACCCAAAGGCACAGGACCCGGGGACGCGATGGGAGAGTCAGCTGGTCAACCCAGACTGGGGACCGGCCGGTGATGGCATGGGGCCAGGGACTCCCCTTCCCCAGAGCTGCTGGTTCTGCTCCTTGGAGAACTCTCATGTGTCCAGGGATGGTCCCTGCAGCATTGGGCAGCGGCATCATGTCTGCCGAGGAGAGGGAGTACACCCCAGTCTCCCATCGGGGCACTTCCCACGAGTGAAGGGGACAGGGCCAGGACTGCGTGTCTCTGAGTGGACAGGCCCCGAGAACAGAGCTGCGTGGGAGACGGGGCAGCACGGGGTGTGGCTGGTGGGGCCGTTAATATGATGCTTTGAAACCGGCTGAACAATCCTGATGCCTAGGCTCTGCTGAGTCCCCCAGAGTTCATGTGTTAGAGACTGAACCCCCAAAGGCACCCACTGATGGTACTGCAGGTGAGGCCGTGGGCTGTCATGAGGTCACGAGGTGGGGACCCTCTCTCTGCCACCCAGTTGCCATGGCCCATCCATGCTAACATCCCACTCGTGGGCTTCTGCCTCTGAACCGCGAGGGGTGAGTGGCGGCCGTGGCTGGGCTGCCCCGCTGGAGGCATGTCATTGTGGAGGTTGGAGCTAACTGGCACTTAGCTGTTTGTACCTGGGGTGTCCATGCCTGGGGGCCTGAGCTCTGCCCTGAGCCCACGAATCCAGGCTGGAGAGTCTGGGAGCAAAGTTAAGAGCCGGACCGTGCAGCACCCCCGCCACTAGAAGACACCCCTCCCTCAGTGCAGTCTCCAAAGCATTGACCCAGACCCTGTGCGCATTCCCCAGCAGCTCTTGTCCGGGGGGGGGGGGGGTCATGTGACTCCTTTGTGTCCCCACCAAGAACAAGGAAGCCCAGCTTCAGTAATGCTGGCTTGGCCCTTGGCAGTGGCGGGGCAACCTGCATGCACACGGAGCACTTCCAGGGTCCCCCTCGACCCGTGCCTGCGTCCCTGGGCCACAGCTCAGAGCCCACCTGGTGAGGGACGCATTGCCACCTCGCTGCGATTTAGGGAGTTCTTGCGCTCGCCTGCATAGCCGGGGACGCTGGAGCCAGTCTCTAAAGCCCCATCGGCTCAAGAAGAAAGGCAACTCGGTGAAAGTATTGGTCCAGAAGCTGCTCGGGTATTTACCCCCAGAACAGGCCGGTCACTCACTTGTTAGCCAAGGGCAGAATGGGGCTCTTGTCCTACCTCGGGGATGGACAGCGGGGAAGCGAGCCCTGCTGTGCAAGAGAAGGACCAGCAGGGGGCGCCAGCGCGCTTCCCGCCGCGTCCGCGGGTAGGAGGGCAGTGGCCTCCAGCGTAACCGCGACAAGGGGTGCAAGTGACCGACTGCCTGCCGTGGCCCGCTGTGGATTCCTGTGGCAGGTGGCAGGGTCCGAGAGCCAGCCACAGGTCAGCTAGGACTTTCCCTGCCCTGGCCCGAGCCAGCGTCGGCGCCCGTGGGCTTGCGAGGGGGTTTCCGTGGGGAAGCAGGTCGGGGCCGGCGCTGGGACAGCGGCCAAGGGCATTTCCCTTGGGCCAGGGGGACCTAGTGGGACATCCGCTGCTTGGGGAGGGGACGAGAAGGGGAGAGACGCAGGGTTTTAGCCAGCGAGGGGTGGGGGGCTGTGGCCGGCTCGGCCACCCCCTCTGCAGCAGCGTGACAGTCATCGATTGACAGTGGCTGACAGCGACGCTCTAAGACGCACAGCAATCACCGCTGGACCCCGGGGCTTGGAGGAGGAAGTACAAGCCAGGGGTCCACCGGGACCCTCACGGCGAGGCCTCCCCGGATCTCCCGCGCCCCTCCAGCCCCTCGGGGCCTCTGTGCGCGCTGCCCGCTCCGGAGCGCCCAGCAGTGGCCACGCGCAGGGGCTCCCGCGTCCGGAGGCCCGGCACTGCCTTCGGCCGCTGCGAGCTCGGACGTTCCTGACCCGGCTGCGGGGACACCGAGGCTGTCCCCACTCCGCATGGCCACGCGTTCTGGGCCGCAACCCGCGCTCGCCCAAGCCACACTCATCCGCCGGGCACCAGATGGCGCTCGAAGCCTGGTGGTCAAGGAGGCCTCCACGGCTCGCTCTGCTGGCCACGCAGCCGCGGGCTGGGGGGACGGCGGAGGGTGGGCGGACTCCGGGGACAGCCAGCAGCCAGCGGGCGGCCGCTTTTTCCCGCGAGCGGCACGGGGGGCGCGCCCTGGCTCTCCGCGCCCGTGCCTCGGTGGGCTGCGTGCAGGTTCCCCAGGGACCCCAGCCACTCTGCCGCGCGGGAGGCGAGTGGAAGACGGGTGTGGGAAGGCTCGCGAGCTCCGGATGGATTTTTCCGGTTTCCAAGGATCGCCAGAGCGTACGCAACCGGGCGCGCGCGCACACAGGAGCAGAGAACGCGCTGTCCTACCTCCCCTGTCTCCCAAGCGTGGAATATTTACCGTCGGTGCCTTGGCAGCAAACACCTGCTGTCAGCGAGAGGGAAGGGATCTTTAGGGAAGGCGCCTCTCTAGGATTTTGATACCCTAAGTGCAAAAAGGACAAGGAGGAGGCCCACTATTGTTCCTGCCTGGAATATGGTTCTGGGAGGGAGTTATGCTTGGGGCTGTGGCAGCCAGTTTGTAACCATGAGGCAGCCAGCCCAGGGAGGCCAGGCCCACCTGGCCAGGAAGGAGACAGAAGATTGGGGCCTTAAAGACATGGCTGAGCCTCCATGGGGCCCAGGAGCTGCGCCCTGTGGACTCCTGGTAACAGGACATAATAAAATGCAGGAGCAGGCAACAGTTTTCAGCGAAGAGCTAGATTGGAAATGTTTAAGGCTTTTTGTGGGTTGTCCGGTCTCTGTTGCCTCCTGGCATGCAAGTAGTGGTGACAGCCTGTACATGAATGGGTGTGGTTGTGTTCTGATAGAACTGTCCATTAAACAGGTGCTGGGGCTGGCTTGGGGGGGGGGGCGCAGGTTAAGCTGTTGCTTGCGATGCTGTCGCCCCATATCAGAGGGCCAGTGGATTCCCGGCTGCTCCACTTCCCATGCAGCTCGCTGGGTGACCACGGCGGCCTGGCTCCCCCTGGGGAAGCTGTGCTCTTCACAGAGGTGGCGCTGCCCCATCCCTCCGCCCTCATCTGCCTGGGCCTTGCCCGGGGTGATCCCTCCCCAGTTGGGGGGTGAAGAGCTGGGTGTGGAGGGAAGCAGGGGCTCCCAGCCGTGCCCCAGCCACTTTGGTTACGGTGATGGGTCCACACGAGATTGCGAGGCCATGCGGGATCCCAGAGGAGACTGGACTGGGCAGGCGCAGACAAAGCCAGAGCCATGCCTGGTGCTTTCTCCGCCCCCTCCATCTCCTACTCTGGCTCTGGGTTTGGCCCCACAGGCACTGCTGAGAGGAGGCGGACTTTAGGAGCCCTGCGAGCAGCAGCAACAGTGACACACACGGGAGGAGGGGCAGCACAAGTACTTGGGCCCCTGCAGGAAGGCAGGGGTCCAGCAGGAGTGGGGGTTGGGGTCTTCTGGGAGAGGGGCCCGGTTTGCCCTCTGCTGGGGCACAGGAAGCTGTGGCTGCCTCTCTCCTGAGCGCCTGGTGAACCCTAGCAGGTGCAGTGCTGGGAGAGAGGCGGGCTGTGAATGAGCCCCGGCTCCTGCCCCTCGGTTCCCTCCAGTGTGTGCTGGAGGCGGGGAGACCATGTCAGGGGGTCCCTGGGAGAGCTGACGCTTGTGAGGCCGGGCCAGCTGTTCCCTGCACACCGGGTGTTCTTGCCAGCCCTTTCCCCCAGAGCTGCGCGGGTGCAGACCAGTGAATCCCTGCTCAGGTTCCCACTCTCATCCCAGCGCCTCTGACCGCCTCCAGTGCCAGCCCTAAAGGACCTGGGCAAGGGGCCGCCCCTGGCTAAGGGGACCTTGGGGACAAGAGGGAGAGCCCTGGAGGTGGGGAGGTGGTCGTGGACTTCGGCGCAGGCTCAGTGCACCCCTGTCTCGAGCGAGGCGGGCAGGCAGGAAGTGCAGTGGGACGGCCACTGAGTGCTGGAGACAGCGCTCTCAGCTGCCCAGGTCGCACCCAGGGTCTACGGCTAGGGTCTGCAGAGGCAGGGTGACTGCGGGGACGGGACTCAGGGAGACGACTCCCTCACTGGGGTTGGCTCCACCCCGGCCCCTCTTCAGGACACGCCCCACTGGTTTGGCTCCGCCCCTGGGCCCCTCAGGACATGCCCCTCTGGGTTGGCCCCGCCCCTGGGCCCCTCAGGACACGCCCCACTGGGTTGGCTCCGCCCCAGCCCCTCTCAGGACACACCCTGCTGGGTTGGCTTTGCCTCTGGGCCTCTTGAGAACAGGGCTCCTTACCCAGAGTTTGGCTGTCCAGTTTGCAGGGGCCCCGACTGTACTCTTTGGGGTCCTCGTGTGGCCTTCCTGTGACCACAGAGGGCCAAGAGAGAGAGCGAGCGAGAGAGGAAACGCAGTCTCTGTCTTGTGTCCAGAGACCCCTGCAGCTGCCTGGCACTGTCCCTGCCCATCCTCTCTCTGGTGTGGCGTGGGTACTTAGGAAGCGCCAGGCCAGTTGCCACAGGTCCCTCGATGGATGCTTCCCCAGGGACGGGAACGTCAGGCCCCCGATACCATGAAACTGCCAACCGTCCCAACAAGGGGACCCGGAAGCCAGTGGTCCTCAAGCCCCCACCCCAAGCCCCACCTCATTTGAATATTCAATTAGGGCACCACCCCCTACCCTATAAAGGGGTCAACCCCAACTTTGGTGGGGGCAGCAGCTATTCCTTCCTCACGTCCGAATGTGCATTATCCTTTTAAATACATCTCCTCTACCTAAGTCTCTGCCTTGAACTCTTCCCTGCGTGCGTGTGTGTGGCAAGAGCTTGGAATCAACCCAGCAGGGATCCTGTTCCCCACAGCAGCTCCCAGAGGCAGCTGGGGAGGAAGGCAGGGCAGCAACAAACCAACAGATTCCATACTGCCCCCCCCGGCCCCCACGCAGGTGTCCCAGTCCACTTACAGCACCAGCACCCAGGCAGGACAACTTCCAGAAATGTCCTGGCTGCTGGTTCTGGTTCTGGGGGCAGGGCAGTCTGAGAGCCTGGTGCTGGGGTCTCGCAGGGGTCTTGGTGCCACATGAGCCTGTGGCAGAGGGGGCAGAGAGAGAGCAACAGGTGGCACTCACAGCCCCGAGCCCTTGCGTTGTGTGACTGGCACTAATCCATTCGTGAGGGTACAGCATGGCTGTGGCTGGCACGGGGCTTGAGTGTGTTCCCCACAGGTCACCGCGCTGGGAGCTTGGGCCCCAGTGTGGCAGTGTTGAGGGTGGAGCCTGTGAGAAGTGGAAGGTGTGTAGGTCCCTGGGGAGGCGCCACCCTGAAGATGGGCCTGCTGTGGCTCACAACTTGCTCAAGGTGGCACAGCTCCTAAGTGAGAGGAGAGGGACTTGACGGAGGGCTTGTAAACCCCTCCTGCTCCCCAGTGCGCACAGAATGTGCCGGACTTCTAGGGGGCCACTCCCACTCCTGGTTCCAGAGCTGGCGAGAGGAAGGAGCCAGGGCCAGCCTGCAGCTTTGCAGAGGACGCCTTAGGACCACCACCGGGGGCCTGCCTCTGCCAGGGTAAGCCGAGGAGGGAGGCAGAGCTGGTGGCCGGGAGCTCAGGGAGTGCCCTGTGGCCAAGTAGCCAGCCAAGCTTGTCTTGGTGTAACCGGAGTTGGCGGCAGCAGCAGCAAAGTCCTGGCCGTTTTCCTGTTGGTCTCAGTGAAGCAAATCTGATATGAAGTCCATCTTCAGGAAACGGAGGATCAAGGCGTCCAGCAGAAGGGTATTTGCTGAGCAGATTAGGATCATGCCCTGCGTGCTGCAATGTGGGGTGGCGATCCTCTTCCTCTTTCCCCACTTCCTGGCTGCCTTCCCCTGTGTGGTGGGTCCGGGGAAGGGCTCGGGGCTCCCGCTGGGAGAAACAAGGCAGGAGCTTCTGAGCTGACTCCAGGAGATGCCCAGGCTGACGGTGTTTTGATCTCTGCCCAACTCTTTGGGAAAAGGTGAGAATCAGCCTGGCAGCCGCTCAGGGCTCCTCCTAGGGCAGCCTGGAGAGACCTGTGCAGAGATAACCAGGATGCTCTGCACACCTGAGACAGACAGACAGACAGCCCTGCACCTAACGCCAGGAGGAGAGTCAGGGTCTTTTGGGTACCAGGGCAGAGCTCTGAAAACTCGTCCTTTCCCTCATGGATCTTCGTGCCTCTGAGCCTCTGCCTACGCTGATCCCTCTGCCAGGTCTGCCCTGCCTCTCTCTAGCTGCAGTGTCCCCAGCCCGTGCAGCCCTGCCCACCCCAGCAGGCAGCCCCTCCCCTCTCCTCCCCTCTTCCCCCTCCCCCGACCCTTCCGCCATCCCCAACTCTAGTCTCACTCCTCGTTCCCAGCAGTGGGTTCAGCGGTACAACTCAGACGGTTGCCGAAAGGGAGATTCACTGGCTTTCATAACTTTCGAGCAGGCTGTTACTGGAGGTAGACGCTCCGAGATGTCACTGTCCCCTCCCTTCCCGCGCCCTCCTCCCTGCCTCTCCCCTCCTCCTCCTCCTCCTCGGCCTCGTTGCCTTTCCCTCCTTCTCCTACTCATCTCCAGTTGTTCTTTCTGTCTCTGTCTCTGCTTCTCCATAGGTCTCTGTCTCTTTCTCCCTGGTTTCCTCTGCACTCCGTATGGGCCTCATTCTCTCTCACTGCAAACAAGCACCAGAAACCTGGCAAGAGCTCCATGTGAGACTGTCAGGGATAGACGACCACCGAGGCCGGAAGCTCAGCTCCAGGAAGGCACTGCCGGGTCCCAGGCCACCCCTGTAGGACAGCCTGGCCTGCAGTGTCCGAGCCAGCTCCCTCCCTGGGGGCTCAGCCGTGCTGTCCACCAGAGACCCTCCTGTCTGTGTGGCTCCCATGTCTCACAGCCTGGTGGTGGTGGTGGTGGTGGTGGCGTGTCCCGAGAGCGTGCCCTGAGAAAAGCACTAGAAGGCCAACATGGAGCCCGTGAGCCTGCTCACAGCCCTGCCTCAGTGGTCTCGCTGCCCCCACAGCATAGTGCAGACCAGAGGGACAGGGCCACTGGGGTCATCTGCAGGCCTTGGCCATCTGGGGCTCTGCTTCTAGAACACATGGCTTCTCTGGCCAGTGCAGAGCCGGAAGAAGGGCTCAAGAGTCCCATGGGTGCTTGTGGGGTTCAACTCTGGGGTCCTGTCACTGCTGGCTCCTGCAGCCTCCACAGAGAGAGAGGGAGTGGAACCACGGGAGAGGGAGCATGAGGACGTCTGTGGGGCCGTTGCTGCCATGGGAGTAGGGGGAGGGGTGAGTAAGAAGGGGGTGGCGGCAGGCTCAGGTGTAGGGGTGCTGATGGAGAAGGCCAGGTGCCCCCCAAGGAGTGATGTGGGTGACCACAGCGGGGGCAGGGAAGTCACTCAACAGCTGCACCTCCAGCTCTCAGGGCCTCCCCATGCTCCTCCTTGTCCCTGATAATCATCTGCAGGTGCCCTGGAGCCCTCCCCACACTGTGCAGGGGCACTGGAGCCCTCCCCACACTGTGCAGGTGCCCTGGAGCCCTCCCCACACTGTGCAGGTGCCCTGGAGCCCTCCCCACACTGTGCAGGTGCCCTGGAGCCCTCCCCACACTGTGCAGGTGCCCTGGAGCCCTCCCCACACTGTGCAGGTGCCCTGGAGCCCTCCCCACACTGTGCATGTACACTGGAGCCCTCCCCACACTGTGCAGGGGCACTGGAGCCCTCCCCACACTGTGCAGGTGCCCTGGAGCCCTCCCCACACTGTGCATGTGCACTGGAGCCCTCCTCACACTGTGCATGTGCACTGGAGCCCTCCCCACACTGTGCAGGTGCCCCGGAGCCCTCCCCACACTGTGCATGTGCCCTGGAGCCCTCCCCACACTGTGCAGGGGCACTGGAGCCCTCCCCACACTGTGCATGTGCCCTGGAGCCCTCCCCACACTGTGCATGTGCCCTGGAGCCCTCCCCACACTGTGCATGTGCCCTGGAGCCCTCCCCACACTGTGCATGTGCCCTGGAGCCCTCCCCACACTGTGCATGTGCCCTGGAGCCCTCCCCACACTGTGCATGTGCCCTGGAGCCCTCCCCACACTGTGCATGTGCACTGGAGCCCTCCCCACACTGTGCAGGTGCCCTGGAGCCCTCCCCACACTGTGCAGGTGCCCCGGAGCCCTCCCCACACTGTGCAGGTGCCCTGGAGCCCTCCCCACACTGTGCATGTACACTGGAGCCCTCCCCACACTGTGCATGTGCCCCGGAGCCCTCCCCACACTGTGCAGGTGCCCTGGAGCCCTCCCCACACTGTGCATGTACACTGGAGCCCTCCCCACACTGTGCAGGGGCCCTGGAGCCCTCCCCACACTGTGCAGGTGCCCTGGAGCCCTCCCCACACTGTGCAGGGGCACTGGAGCCCTCCCCACACTGTGCATGTGCCCTGGAGCCCTCCCCACACTGTGCATGTGCCCTGGAGCCCTCCCCACACTGTGCAGGTGCCCTGGAGCCCTCCCCACACTGTGCAGGTGCCCCGGAGCCCTCCCCACACTGTGCATGTGCACTGGAGCCCTCCCCACACTGTGCATGTGCCCTGGAGCCCTCCCCACACTGTGCAGGTGCCCTGGAGCCCTCCCCACACTGTGCAGGTGCACGCAGCACGTGTTGTGTGTTTTGAGGGTTTGGATCCAGGGAGAGGGTCAGTGTGAGAAGGCAGTGGCTATACTCTTTCAGTTTTCTCTGTCATCTCTGTGGTCTCTGAGCCCTTGCCACAGGGGCCCACAGACTGTGTCCTTGGAGAGGTGTGTGGGCTATCGGCTGCCATCCAGTTCAGGGGGTCTTAACACCAGGCATCAGGAACTTGGCATAAGATGTAATCTCCTCACTATGGCAACAGGGCTCACCTCCCTCTCCCTCTCCATCTCCCATCTCCCTTGGCTACGATGCTGCAGCTATCTTGACCCTTGACATTTTTGCAAGTAAGCTCACTCTGCCCCAGGGCCTTTGCACTGGCTTTCTTTCCTCTTCTAGAATGATCTGCCTCTGACATTTGCCTGACCAAAGCCTTCTCAGCTTTCTGATTGCCCTAAGGCATTCTTGACCTCTTCTTGGAAGCAGCTGGTCCCTCTAGCCTCTGTCTTGTTTCTCTGCTTGATTTGTTCCACAGCACTTACCATGCAATTATGTTATTTTTGAAGCTGTTTATTATTGCCCTGTAGAATATATATTTGGATACCCATGGCCTAGAACAGGATCTAGGAACTGGTGGTAGCTCAGTCTCAGATAGCAACTTTGTACTACATGGGAAAAGAAGACTCTACCAATGTGAGCGTATTTCAAAGAGGTCATGGGAAGTGGAATTTCTTAAAAAATGTTTACTTATTTATTTGAAAGGCAGAGTTACAGAGAGGCAGAGGCAGAGAGAGAGAGAGAGGGAGAGAGAGAGAGAGAGAGAAAGAGAGAGAGAGAGGAAGTCTTCCATCCGCCGGTTCACTCCCCAAATGGCCACAGTGGCTGGAGCTGTGCCAATCCAAAGCCAGGAGCCAGGAGCCAGGAGCTTCTTCTGGGTCTCAGATGCAGTTGCAGGGGCCCAAGGACTTGGGCCATCTTCTATTGCTTTCCCAGGCCACAGCAGAGAGCTGGATTGGAAGTGGAGCAGCCGGGACTAGAACCAGCGCCCATATGGAATGCCAGCACCGCAGGTGGCGGCTTTATCTGCTACATCACAGCACCAGCCCCAGAAAATGGAATTAAAAGGTAAGTTATTTTGGTGTAAAAACCTTGAAGTCCATGCATAGTTTCTCAAAATATGCACTTCCATGAACTTAACGAGGATCCTCATAGGCATGGATTTGAAATGTTTTTGTTCCAAAATAAACTTATCTTTCAGTTCCCTTTGCAATGGCAATTTTGAACTTCGTTTTTTACTGCCTTCCACCGGGCGTTTTTCGTCCTGCCACATAAGGCCACCCTACGATGACTCACACCTTGCGTGTCCCTCAGTGCCGGCAGGAGATGCCCACTGTGCCGAGAGCATTTCCTACAGCACTCTTCCCACACTGGAGGTCTGGGTCTGAGTTCTGGGTCTGCCCCCAGTTCCAGCTCCCTGCTGATGTGCACCCCGAGAGGCAGCAGGGTGTTAGGGTCCCTGCCACCCATGTAGAAGACCCGGACTGAGCTCCAGGCTCCTCCTGGCTCTGATCTGGCCCAGCGCTGGCTGTTGGGGGTGTTTGGGGAGTGAACCAGTGAATGGAAGATCTCTCAGTCTCTTTGCCTTTCTAGTAAATAAAATCTATAAATAAAAACTAAGAAACCCCAAATGCTTGCTGGATGAAAGAATGGATGGATGGAATTCGCAGATTGGGAGTATCCACTTGTATCTTGGTTGACTGCATCATCTGCCTTTTCCCAGTGTGGGGCCCCAAGCCCTCCCTGGCACAGATTCTGGATTCCTGATGCACCCCCTCATGCTGCTGGCTTGGGGAATCCCACAGGGAGGGCCGCAGCTCCCTGGCTGGCGGAACTGAGAGCCTACAGGAGCGGCAACCGTGTGAATGAACACACCGGACCCGCTCAGTGTCCCTGTCATAATCGCCAACCCGGGGCTCGGGGACCAGCATGAGCACCTGCTGGGGCCAGGGAGTCCAGGGCACTTCCTGGAGAGAACTTGAACTCCGGTTCAAGGCAGGAGGAGGATGGGGCTGGCGGCGTGAGTGCCCCCTGCAGCTCCCAGAGCCCTGCTCCGTGGGTCCCAGCCCTCCAGCCCTGACTCCCCATAGGGTGATTTCCAAACAAGCTCTCCAAAGTGGACTGAGACTCCATCTCTCAACTCCCGCTTCCTGCCCCATGCACTGTCTCCCCTTGTTCCCTCACCCTTTCCATATCCTCTTCCCTGCAAAATTCTACCTCAGTCCACAGATCCTCTCTCCACTTCACTCCCTCCATGACAGAGAAGGGGAGGCAGAGACAGAGACAGAGACAGAGACAGAGATACAGAGAGAGAGAGAGAGAGAGAGAGAGAGAGGAGCTCTTCCATTTGCTGTTTCACTCCCCAAATGGCCACAACAGCTGGAGCTGGGCCAAGCTGAACCCAGGAGCTTCCTCCAGGTCTCCCACATGGTGCAGGGGTCCAAACACTTGGGCCATCTTCTGCTTCTTCTTCTTTTTTTAAATTTTTTGACAGGCAGAGTGGACAGTGAGAGAGAGAGACAGAGAGAAAGGTCTTCCTTTGCCGTTGGTTCACCCTCCAATGGCCACTGGGGCCGGGGTGCTGTGGCCGGCGCACCGCACTGATCCAATGGCAGGAGCCAGGTACTTATCCTCGTCTCCCATGGGGTGCAGGGCCCAGGTACCTGGGCCATCCTCCACTGCACTCCCTGGCTACAGCAGAGAGCTGGCCTGGAAGAGGGGCAACCGGGACAGAATCCGGCGCCCCGACCGGAACTAGAACCTGGTGTGCTGGCACCGCAGGGCGGAGGATTAGCCTAGTGAGCCGCGGCGCCGGCCATCTTCTGCTTCTTTCCAAGAGTATTAGCAGGGCACTGGATGAGAAGCAGAGCAGCCGGGGACCCGAACCAATGCCCATGTGGGACTACTCACAGCAGCTTAACCTTCTGTGCCACAGCGCCGCCCACTCCCTCCGATCTTCACTGTGAAGACAGACAGTCTCTTCCTATGGGGACCGTTGCTCCCCCTGCCCACTTCCCAGGTACAACACCTGCCCTCTGCACCGGGGCTGGGGCCTCTGTGCAGAGCAGCCCTGGGGCTGAGAACAGCAACTGCCAGAGGAAGAAGGGACGGTGGGGGAACTTAAAGCTCTCATTAGTCTGGCCTCACCATGCTCACCTTTTAAAGTCCCAGTATTAACCCGCTTTCCAGATGAGGAAATCGAGGTGCAGGGATCAACCTGCCCTCGATCCCCAAGCTAGCAGGTGCCCGTTACTCCTGCATACATTCTCGTCTTCTCTCAGCCTGCTCCTTGGCCTACTTAAATGTGATTTCAACCCACAGAGAAACTTGCCCAGGAAAGCCTCCCCCACCCAGTTTGTCTTGGTAAATCTCCCCTACTTGTTTTTAGAGATTTATTTTTATTTATTTGAAAGGCAGAATGACAGAAAGAGGGAGGGTTAGACAGATCTTCCATATGCAGGTTCACTCCCCAAATGGCCACAACGGCCGGGGCGGGGGCCGGGGCCGGGGCCGGGGCCGGGGCTGGTCCAAGCCAAAGTCAGGAGCCTGGAACTCCAGCCCGGTCTCCCACAAGGGTGGCAGGACCCAGATACGTGGTTCATCTTCTGCTGCTTTCCCAGGAACTTGGTAGGAAGAGGAGCTGCTGGGACTCGAATTGGCGCTACGATATGGGATGCCAGGGTTGTAGGGTGCAGCTTCTCCCTGCCGTGCCACACGCGCGGTGGGGAACGAAGTCGGGATGGGGCTCGGGTCATAGAGACTTCCAAGGCTGCTTCTTGCCCCGACACCGCGGACGCCCGCCCACCTGGCCACCAGGGCGTGCCTGTTCCTCCTCTACCCGTTTCTCAAACGTGGCAGATCAGACACCTTTTCGTCTTCCTGGACGCATTCTACCCGGGTCTGGTGCTGGGGCGCCTCTTGACCCCGTGAGTTGGCCCCCAGGACTCTGGCGGACCGAGCGCGGAGAGGGTGCCCAGGCACAGGTGGGGCGGGTGCGCTGGAGAGCCGAGCGCGGAGGCGCGGGGGGGGGGGGGGGGGGGAGGTGGCGCGGGACCCAGCAGAGGCCGGGAGCGGCGGCAGCGCTCACCCGGCGCCCTCAGCTCCCGGCCCCCGGAGCCCTCGGTTTCGGCTCGCTCTCCCCTTCCCCGGCTCCGAACCAGACACAGCCGCCGCCGCCACCCCGCGCGCTGCCGGCTCTCAGGGACAGCCCGGGCCGGCCACGGGCACCGGCCGTTTCCTGCGTTGGGACTGGAGGGGCTGCAAAGCGGCCACCGACCCGGAGGCGCCCTCTGGGGCCCGGCACAGCGCACGGTGAGCGCCCCTTAGGTTCGGGGAGGGGGGGCCCCTTAGGCGCGGGAACCGGCGCACCCCCGGGGTGCCCGATGGGGCCGCCTGGGGGGCGCAGGGCTGGAGTCGGGTCCAGGCGTAGCCGCCCGCTGCCGCCGAGCCTGACATGCTGCCTCCAGGGCGCAACGGCTCCGTGCACCCAGCGCGGTTTGGGCGGCAGCAGCAGCTGGCGCAAGCGGGCACAGTGGGGGGCTCGGCGGGGGCGGCGCCTAGGGGGCCCACGCAGGTGGTCACCGCCAGCCTCCTGACCCTGCTCATCGTCTGGACCCTGCTGGGCAACGTGCTGGTGTGCGCAGCCATCATGCGCAGCCGCCACTTGCGCGCCAAGATGACCAACGTCTTCATCGTGTCTCTGGCCGTGTCCGACCTCCTTGTGGCGCTGCTGGTCATGCCGTGGAAGGCGGTCGCCGAGGTGGCCGGTTATTGGCCCTTCGGGGCATTCTGTGACGTCTGGGTGGCCTTCGACATCATGTGCTCCACCGCCTCCATCCTGCATCTGTGTGTCATCAGCGTAGACCGCTACTGGGCCATCTCCAGGCCCTTCCGCTATGAGCGCAAGATGACGCAGCGCCTGGCCCTGGTCATGGTGGGCCTGGTGTGGACCTTGTCCGTCGTCATCTCCTTCCTCCCAGTGCAGCTCAACTGGCACCGGGACAAGGTGGGCTCCTGGGCCAGGGCGCACCTGCCGTCCAGCGCGGCCAACACGACACCCTGGGAGGAGGCAGGGGAGCTGGAGGCGAGGGCGGAGAAGTGCGACTCCAGCCTGAACCGGACTTACGCCATCTCCTCCTCGCTCATCAGCTTCTACATCCCGGTGGCCATCATGGTCGTGACCTACACGCGCATCTACCGCATCGCGCAGGTGCAGATCCGCCGGATCGCCTCGCTGGAACGCGCGGCCGAGCACGCGCAGAGCTGTCAGGGCCGCGCGGCCTGCGCGCGGGACACCAGCCTGCGGGCGTCCATCCGGAAGGAGACCCAGGTGCTCAAGACCCTGTCGGTGATCATGGGGGTCTTCGTGTGCTGCTGGTTGCCCTTTTTCATCCTCAACTGCACGGTTCCGTTCTGCGCCGGTGACCCCGAGGGCCGGCGCGCCAGCTTCCCGTGCGTCAGCGAGACCGCCTTCGACGTCTTCGTGTGGTTGGGCTGGGCCAACTCCTCGCTGAACCCGGTCATCTACGCCTTCAACGCCGACTTCCGGAGGGTATTTGCGCAGCTGCTGGGGTGTGGCCACCTCTGCTCGCGCACCGCGGTGGAGACGCTAAACATCAGCAACCAGCTCCTGTCCTACAACCAAGACACGGCCTTCCCGCAGGAGGTGGCGGTTGCCTCTGTCCACGTGATCCCCAACGCGGTGAGCCCTGGGGCTGCGGGGGGCGACGAGGAGGAAGAGGAGGAGGAGGAGGAGGGGGAGGAACGCCCCTTCGACCGTGTGTCCCAGACCTCCCAGAGGTCCCCAGATGGAGACCCGGCTGCCGAGTCAGTGTGGGAGCTGGACTGTGAGGGGGAGATTTCCTTAGGCAAAATAACGCCTTGCACCCCCAATGGATTCCACTGAACTGCCCAGAAATGTGCTCGCGCATCTGCACTAAGTCCACACTCGCGTGTGCGCACACATGCACACACACACCTCCAGTGCTGCTCGGCTCATCCCGCGTTTCCGTGTCCTGCGTAGTAGTCCACGTGCTGGGAGACCTTCCCCTGTGAATTCCTGGTTGGACATTTGCGGAGGCAGTGGAATAAATGCTGTCAAATACACCCCAGCCTGGCAAAGATGGACCCGGGGTTCTATCAAAGAGAAAGCTGCGCTTGGATTTTTAAAAATGTGATCCCCTTTTCTTAAGAAAGAGAAAACCCCTGGCCTCCTCTTTCAAGCAGCGTCTGGATGGGTGGGGACTTTTCTGTGTCTGGGCTGACTGAACAAAAAGCCGGGTGGGAGGGTGATGGAGGGGTGGGGCAGCTGTGTGGTGCCCCGGGCTTGTGCCGCTGTCCGCTCTGTGCTGCTGGATGTCTACGCTCCTGGAGCAGGTCGTCCTGATTCGCTGGGTTTCTACCAAGCACAGTTATGCGAGGATGGGCAAGATCTTTGCTTTGCTGCACTGGGGTTCAAGGCTGCTCCTGCAGAAACGGCCAGTGCACCCTTAAGAAGCAGAGGAGACGTTTGCTGGACCTGAACGCACACTTTTGTTTCCTTCACTGTTTGACCTTAAAGGATCACGCCGCGTGTAGGGCCTTGGGATTTTTCTTGGACACACACATCTGGAGTGGACGCTGGAAGCTGGTTTTGAGGCCACTGTGATGGAAATGATTTTCTCAAGCCTCCCACTGGAGGTGAGACCTCCTCTCACAGAGGAGGACCCAGGTATAGGAAGGTTACATCGTTTGCCCAAGGTCACGAGGCAAGGAGGGGATGGAACCAGGGCTTCCTATAAAAATAATGTAGCAGGAGACCACCCTTCCGATTCCTAGAGATGCTGTTGGTTCATGGAAAAGGCCTTCTAGAATAATGGCACGACCTTGGGATGTTTTACAGTGACGTGGGTTTGAAACAGAAGCATCCATATGCTTTGGAAAAGAAACCCCACTTTTAAAGGGGCGTGACTATTTGTAGACAAGAGTGGGTAGGCGGATACAATGTAACCAAATGTGGGAGCCAGAGATGAAACCTGAGTGCAGCTGAGACTGGGAAACCTGTAAGGCATTGGTCCAGCCGGGGCTGCTTTTAAGCTCTGCAGTGTGTGCAGTGATGGGAGCGTTTTATTCCAGTGCCATTCGAGTTGAGAGCGTCCGGTTACCCTTAGGTCTGAACGCAAACCCCGTTAATGGAAGCCAGGGAGATGTGGGTGTGCAGTCGCTAACAACTCCCTGCTCTGAAGCGCTCGTGTCAAGGGCAGTTCAATCAGGTGCACCCTCTTTAAGGATCATGTTATTGTCAGTCTTCTGTACCATGGCTTGCTCATTGCGATCTGCGCAGTGCCTGGGACAGAATGCCTAATGAATATTTGTTGAATGAATGACTATTTTTGGAACAGCGAGATTGAAAGCAAATCTTATTCAGTGCATTCATTCTCGTTATATGGTTTGGTCAAATGGATGGCTGGAATCGGAGGTCTGTGTTCAGTGCTTGTGCTCTCATGAACCGGGAACCGACAGCCACACAGACCATGAGGGCGGCGTCGGAGGCAGTGGAGGAAGCTCCGGGACTCAGGGGGTGGCTGTGTGAACTCCGGTGGGCCCATCAGCCCCTCTGAGCCTCACTTTCTGTCTGCACCTCTGAACTCAGACTTCTGCTGCATTGCTTTGACCCAGTTGTTCTGTTAATGGGCAGAGTCCATGGGGAAGGAAAATCAGCAAAGCCAGGACAGACAGCTGACTCCTGTACAGGCTTCTTGGGGGCTTCTTCTGTGGTAGGAGGCCCCCAAATGGGGCAGCTGCCCTTGGCCTTGAGAATGCTTGTTTCTGTACTTCCTTTTGCTGTCACTCTGGAGATCACAGTCACAGAGAAACAGCCTGGGAAAACTCGAATCTGACTGTCCAGAAGTCTTCCAGAAGGTTCCAGAATCCAGCTGTTCTGGTCTAAAGGACAAGCTGTCCTCAGCAGAGCCGTTCCTGGCAAGCTCTGCCATGAGCCCCACCTGAAATACTTTCTGTGTTCTGCCAGATGTGGGATGGGAGCACTGGGGAACTGTCTCTGTGAAATATCACTCAGCACACATTGCAATGATTCACATCTCCCACGTCCCAGGCCCTGTCCTTGGTGCTGGGAATACAGTCATTGATCCAGTCCTCTGCCAGGCTGGAGCTCCGTGGTAGAGAGATGAGCCAAGAACCCCATCATACTGTCGTGCACAGCACTGTGCTATGCTATACACACCATGATGTTGGGCCGTCCACCTTGCTGTGATGCAAAATAAACCAGAGTGACAGGCTTGGTGAAGCTGCTGTCTTGCTTTGGGTTGGGCATGGGGTGGGGGGCTCTTGGACTGGGTGATATAAGGGCTGGAGTGATGCAGTATCTAGCAGGGAGATGGATCCAGGCCGAGGGAAGCCAAGTGCACAGGTTTGGAGGCGGGGTTGTGCTTGGTATGGCCAGAGAGAAGAGAAAGGTGCCCAATGTGGCTGGAGGGCTGCAGCCCATTGCCAGTCAGAGGCTGGCCTTTGGCACAGTGACTGAGGTGCTGCCATCCCATATCGGAGTGCCTGGGTTTGAGTCCCTGCTCCACTTCTCATCCAGCCACCTGCTAATGCACACCCTGGGGGACAGCAGTGATGGCCCAGGTGGTGAATCCCTGCCATTCTGTTCTGGGTGCCTGGCTTCATCCTGGCCCAGTCCTGCCTGTTGTAGGCATTTAGGGAGTGAACCTACAGATGGGACATCTTTCTCTGCCCCTGTCTCTCTCTGTGTCTCTGCCTTTCAAGTCAAATGAAAATAAATAAAAATAAAAAAGAATCCCCAGTCAGCAAACACATGGATGTATAGGTCAGAATATTCAGTTCTTTGCTATGAGTTAATGATCTGGTTAACAGATTCCTTCCTGTATGCATGTCAGCCTGCCCCATGCACGGATTCGTGTCTGAAGGCAAGGACCGTGAAGTAGTGGACGAATAGCCAGGTGTTTCCTGGCCTCTTATCCCAGCCTCCCATGGACTTCCCTTGTTGTTACAGAGGAGGACCCAGGTAGAGGAAGGTTACATGGTTTGCCCAAGGTCACGAGGCAAGGAGGGCATGGAACCAGGGCTTACATCCAGGCCCAAGGTTCTCAACTGGGGCAGGTGTTGCCTCCCAGCCCCTGGGGCTAAATGGCAATGCATGGGGACACACAGGGCAGGGCGGGGGGAGTGTGGCCATTCACTGCACTCCCACTCTGTGCTGCGTGCTGCCTAGGCTGTGAAGGCAGTGGTGGGTCAGACAATCTCAGCTCTTGTCACCCCCCACTTCTCGGGTGATGTAGCTGCACCCATGCTCAGAACCTCGATGTCCTCCTCAGATGGTGTACGAAGCCACAGAGTTCTCTAAGAGAAGAGCAAAGGAATGGAAAAAGAATGCCACAATGTACCGGCGGGTTCCACGGACCCAGATGAGGCTGAGGTTCAGAGAGGTGCCCAGTGCAGACGGCGGCTAGACGGTGGTGCTTCCAAGCCCAGCCAGGGCAGCTTTGCTGGCAGACCATTGGCCTGGGCCAGGGCCACTCAACCATGGCCCTGTGGGCATTTGGGGTCAGCTGGTTGGGGCAGGAGCTGTCCTGGACCCTGGAGGCTGCTCACCATCACCCCAGATGGCAGGAGCACCCTGCCTGCGTTGTAGGTGCCAGCACGGAGTAACTCAGCATTCCCACGGGGAGTCCCTGGGCTGTGTTGGGAGTGGCCTGATACTGACACTGGCCTGGGGGTGGTGAGCTCTGCAGGACTGACAGCCCCACAGGAAGTGCTGTCACCCCACAGCACAACCGAATGCTTCTTACAACCAACAAACTCTCCTCGGTGTTCCCTGCAGCCCCCTGACACCAGGTGAGGGGACAGCAGCTGCCCATTAAACACACGGGGCAGTTGTGCAGGGACCCCCTCGGGTCACCCAGCCAGAGAGACTCAGAGTGAACCTGACGGTGGTCTTTTTTTTTTTTTTTTTTTAAGATTTGTTTATGGGGCTGGTACTGTGGTAAAGCTGCCACCTACGGTGCTGGCATCCCATATGGGCACCAATCTGAGTCCTGTGTTCCACCTCCAATCCAGCTCCCTGCTGTGGCCTGGGAAAGCAGCAAAGGATGGCCCAAGTGCTCGGGCCCCTGCACCTGCGTGGGAGACCTGGAGGAAGCTCCTGGATCTTAGCTTTGGTTTGGTGCAGCTCTGGCCATTTCACTCCCCGAATTACTGACATTTGGGGAGTGAACCAGAGAATGGAAGATTCTCTCTCTCTCTCTCTCTCTCTCTCTCTATATATATATATATATATATATACACCTACATATACATATATATGTGTATATATATATACACCTTTACCTCTGCCTTTCAATAAATACATAAATATTTTTAAGATGTATTTATTTGAAGGGCAGAGGTACACACACACACACACACACCATCATCATCATCTATCCACTGGTTCATTCCCCAAATGGCCGCAATGACTAGGGCTGGGCCAGGTTGAAGCCAGGAGCTTCAACTGGGTGTCCCATGTGGGTGCAGGGGCCCAAGCACTTGGGCCGTCTTCTGCTGCTTTCCCAGGTGCATTAGCAGGGAGCTGGATAGGAAGCAGAGCAGCCGGGACTCAAGCTGGCACCCATATGGCACTGCACTTGGCGGCTTAACCTTCTAGGCCCCAGTCCCGGCATCAGAAGTGGAGCAGCCGGACAAAAACTGGTGCTCAAGTGGGATCCCAGCATCGCAGGTGGTGACTTGCGGCCTTGACTCCTGCACCCTCTCCACCGCCTTGCTGCCTCACCCTGGCCCTCTGTGACAACGGAACAGCCTTGCCCCTCGGTTTGGGGAAGCTCCTAGTTCACAGAGCCCCACAGGAGCCACAGTATCACACAATAGCAGGGGGTCACTCCCTGACTACATCCACGGGGAGGCGGTTAGATTTCAGCTCTGTGCTGGGAAGAACACCCAAGGATTTGCCGGAGAGATGTTTCCCATCTTGTTTTCCTCTAGGACATGTGTTCTGACATGATTTAAGCCTTTCACTGAAAGGTTGTCAAATGACATGAAGAATTCCTACACGCTGCTTGGCCAGGTCCTCCACACATTGAAATTTGACTCATTTCACACCCTCTCTCCTGAAGCATCTAAGACAGGAAGACCAGTCCGGCACTTGAGTGCAGGTTTCAAGTCTCCAGAGACTCCCTTATCTCAGCTATAGACCACGTTCAGATTTCAGGATAAGGTCTTTTAGAGCGAGACAGCCCAAGACGGGTGTTGCATTCAAAGTGTCAAGTCTCCTTCAACCAGAAACAGTCCTGGCCATTTTGTCCTCTCTGGCCTTGACCTCTGCTGTGATGGGTACCTCGTCAGCCCTTTGCTAGAATGTCCTTGACATGTCCTTGACATGGGTTTGTCTGATTAGTCTCACAAACCCTGGTTCGTTCTGAGAAGCCTGATGGACAGGTGATATCTCTCGTGGGCTTGGGAGGTGGACGATGTGTGAAATGTCCTGTTTGCTGTTCGAGGCCTATCAGTGGTCCCCAACCTGCCTGATCCATTCAGCTACCTGATGGTTCAACAATTGATGTCTGGGGCCCACTCCCAAACAATGGAATCCCAAGTTCTGAGGGTTAGGGCCCAAGTTGTGACATTTTTAAAAATGTGAGTGTTTGAATGTGTAGTCACAATTGAGAAACACGGCTATTAAACATGTTAGGAATTTATCTGCCAGGATCCTGCCTGGCTTCAGGAATTCTGCTTTTGCTACAGTGTTAACTGGACTACAACTAACAATCCTCTAGATCTCGTTATTAGCTTGAATTTTTCTTAGACATTGTACCACACAGAAGAATTTGGACGACCGGTCTTAGTGGCTGATGATCTAAATAGTTCCACCAACTCAAGCTTTTCTGTAGATGTGGCTGGAGCATCCTCACTGACAGAGAACCTTTGGGAAAATAATCCAGTAGGCAAAGCTGTAGTATTTGGTCTTTGATTCTCCAGTTCCTCCTTGGTAAGACGGGAATGCACCCAGTGCGAATGAGTCAATTAGTGCAGTGCAAAATGGCAGTGTTTGTTAACGACGTGGGAGAAAGGAGGCCTGGCACAGCCATCCCATGCCTGTGATGCCCTGTGTGCTACACGCGTGGGGAAGACAGCGCGTCTTGCAGGCTCATGGGCCCACAGCTGGAGAGGAAGCAGACTCCAGGAGCTCTGCAAGAGGAATTACCCCCATGGGCGTCCTCCACCCCTGGGCCTGATCTGATGAGACCTTGGACTGTGAGTAGGGATGGAGGGGGAGGAGACTTTTCGGATTGGTGGGCGGGATCTTTGCATGTGTGGATCACCAGGTGGGGGGCCTGCACCCCCAGGACTCACACCCTTGTACAGTCCTCCTCAGTTTCCTGAGTGTGGGCAGAACCTCATGCCTTGCTTCTAATGAGCACAACAGGACAAAAGTGAGGGGCGGGACTGCTGAGACCAGGCTACAGAAAGACTTGTTTCCATCTCGCTCTGTAGCTTTCTTGGTCTGATGGAAGCCAGGAGCCAGGATATGAACTGACCCACAGAGAGGCCCAACAGCAAGAAACTGGGGGAAAGGGAGTGGTTGGGGCGGGGGCTGTAGCCAAGAGCCAGCAAAGACCTGAGGCCTGCCAATAGCTGGCATGGCCTTGAAAGTGAAGGTCACAGAGTGACCTTGGGAGCGAGGCCTCCTTCAGATGAGACCATAGCCTTGGCTAGCACCCTGACTGCAGCCTTTGGGGGACCTTGAGCCAGAGAAGCACTGCTGGGCTCCTGCCCTGCAGACACTGTTCATTAGTACATGTTTGCTGTTTTAAGCAGCAAAGTCTAGGGTTGATTTGATCCTGAGCAATAGATCACTAACTGATGCGCAGGGAGAGAGGAGCATTGGCTGAGCCCTCTGCTGTGCTTCCATTGCTTTGTAGACTCACCTCCATTCAGCCCTTGCTTTGGTTTGAACACAGTTTGGTCCCTGAACTCATGCAGATGCTTAAGCCCCAAAGTTGATGTTACCAAGAGGGAGGAAACTCAGTCCAATCATGGTGTTCAGGAAGTGGGCATAACGGGAGACCCTTAGGCCACTGGTGGGCCACCCTTGGGGGCAGTGCTCAGGACAGGGTGGTTGGAGAAGCCTGAGATGGGCCTGGCCACTCACTCTGCCTCCTGGCCTCCATGCCATCTTCCCATTGCACACGCTCTGCCCTCCCACCCTCACCAGAGGCCAACCCAAGGGGGCCACCTGCTCTTGGACTTGAACTTCCAAAACAGTGAGTGGAACGAGCCTTCTCAGGGATTCCGTGGTAGTCACATAGCTAACACAACCCTCAAGTCAACCAGGAGGAAACGCCGGGGTTCAGAGGCGCCCGGTGAGTGCCTCGCCTGGAAGCCAGGGCTGCTTGCTTTGAAACCTTGTGCTCATTCCTCAGTTACAGGAAGTTACCAGAGACATTTCTGTGCCCCCAAAGCCAGCAACAGAATGAGTAATTGCATGAAATGAGTTGCCATCAGTGTCCCACACACCCCCAGCCAACACCCGCCATGGCAATATGCACACACACTCCACAGGAGCACAGATGCCCACACAATCCACACAGCTTGACTGCATTCACCAGCGCACAAGCACACACAAGCACACATGAGCACACACATGCACACATATGCACCATGACAAACAACTGTCTCCACCTCACTTTCTACAAAAAAGTGCTGTAAGACATTCCATAAGGTGCTAGCCTGCATAGAAATGGCCAGTATAATTTTTTTTCCTTTAGCCATTCTCAAGGACTTTACTCCAATTTGAAATCTGACTAGAGACTTCAGAAACCATCTTGTCCACTCTTGTCATTGCACAGCTGTAGAAACAGGCCCAGAGACGGGGAGGGTTTTTCCTAAGCCCCCCAGCAAGGTGCTGTGAAGTTGAATCCAGGCGTCAGGACCCCCATGTCTCTCTGCTTTGTCTGGGGCAACCTGGAGAGGGGAGAATCACGCCTGGCCCCTGGGAATGCATTTCTGAAGGAGCTCAGGAGCACAGCAAAGCCCACAACTGTTCATTGCTTGCAAAGGAAGCTGATGACATTTACGCTGTCCCCACCATGTTCCCTGTTCAGCCGGAGCAGTGGCTCTTCCCGGATTAAACACAGATGTGCAGGGATTTGGGGACGCTGATTCATGCTCTATTCAAAGAGTCATGAGGCTGTCATTTCCAGATGACGAATAAATGCTAGCTCCTGTGGGGATGTGAGGGTGATCATGGTGATGATGGTGATGGAGATGATGATGGTGATGACGGTGATGGTGATAGTGATGATGGTGGTAATGGTGATGATGGTGATGGTGATGATAGTGATGATAGTGATGATGAAGACAGTGTTGGTGATGATGATGATGGTGATGGTGATGGCGATGATGGTGATGGTGATGGTAGTGATGATGAAGACAGTGTTGGTGATGATGATGATGGTGATGATGATGGTGATGATGGTGATGGTGATAGTGATGATGGTGATGGCGATGATGGTGATGGTGATGATGGTGGTAATGGTGATGATGGTGATGGTGATGATGATGGTAATGGTGATGATGGTGATAGTGATGATAGTGATGATGGTGATGGAGATGATGATGGTGATGGTGATGATGATGATGATGGTGATGGTGATGGTGATGATGGTGATGATGATGATGATGGTAATGGTGATGGTGATGATGGTAATGGTGATGGTGATGGTGATGATGGTGATGGTGATGATGGTGATGATGATGGTGATGATGGTGATGGTGAAGACAGTGTTGGTGATGATGATGATGGTGATGGTGATGATGGTGATGGTGATAGTGATGATGGTGGTAATGGTAATGATGGTGATGGTGATGATAGTGATGATAGTGATGATGAAGACAGTGATGGTGATGATGATGATGGTGATGATGGTGATGGTGATGATGATGGTGATGATGGTGATGGTGATGGTGATGATGGTGATGGTGATGGTAGTGATGATGAAGACAGTGTTGGTGATGATGATGATGGTGATGGTGATAGTGATGATAGTGATGATGGTGATGGTGATGGTGATAGTGATGATGGTGATGATGAAGACAGTGTTGGTGATGATGGTGATGGTGATGGTGATGATGGTGATGGTGATGATGGTGATGGAGATGGTGATGATGGTGATGAAGACAGTGTTGGTGATGATGGTGATGGTGGTGATGGTGATGATGATGGTGATGATGATGGTGATGATGGTGATGGTGATGGTGATAGTGATGATGGTGATGGTGATGGTGATGGTAATGGTGATGATGGTGATGGTGATGATGAAGACAGTGTTAGTGATGATGGTGATAGTGGTGATGATGGTGATGGTGGTGATGATGGGGATGGTGATGATGGGGATGGTAATGGTGATGAATGGATTGTGATGATGATGATGGTGATGGATTGTGATGATGGTGATGGTGATGGTAATGGTGATGATGGATTGTGATGATGGTGATGGTGATGATGACAGTGGTGATGATGGTGGTGATGGTAATGGTAATGGTGATGATGGATTGTGATGATGGTGATGGTGATGATGACGGTGGTGATGGTGATGAGAATGAGATGGTGGCCACAATGCTCTTAATCACTGTGGATCACTTGGTGTACTCAGGCTCTGTGCTTTGCCATTTCTCCACATTCCCTCATGTGATCCTTGCACTGTCTCTTCTAGGCAGCTGTTAATGCCTTGTTAGTAAATTACAGTCACACACAGTGCCAGGGGCTGAGTGCTGGCCCCCGACTCCCTGCTTGTCCCCTGCTACATGCTGTGTGACCAGAATAGCTGTGTGCATCTGGTGTGATGAGAGGATTGCTTCTCTGTCCTCACAGACCTCACCTCAAGCCTTGCTTTATTAGAGCAGATCAGAGTCTAGTGTAACAAGTCAAACAATAAACATGAGAACTCAGGAATAAAAAGAAATCACCTCAAAGAGTGTTGCCCCTGCTGGCTGGTTCCTGAGAGTGAGTGGCCTCCCTCCAGACTCAGGCCCTTGCAGGGCAGCTCCCTGAATTTGCAGGTGGCCAACAGGGGACAGCTCCCTGGTGCCCACAGAGCTGGCCAGCAGGGGTCTCTGGCATGCGGCTTGGAGAGTAAATTCGCATTGGCTTCCATCTGCACTGTGCAGCTTCACCTATGCCTTCCCCACTGCCTCTTCCATTATGTCAAAGCATTTTTAGCCAGGGGAAGCAGCAAGTAAGAAATCTGTATGTACAAGCTTTCCTTTCACTCGTCTATTTAATTATGAGGATATGCACTTTACCTAGAATGCCTCTCCCTGCCTCCTCTCCTTATTCTCCTTTCAATACTAAGAAGACACCATGGCTTGGCTGCATGGGAGTCATCCCTAGCCCCCTCTCCTCGCCTGTCTCCCAGTATTTCATGTGCAATGTGGGAAAATGGCCACAACAATTTGTTAGAAAAGGAAGGCATCCAAAAGTTGAAGCAGCTCAAGTGTCCACTGATGCGTGGCCGGATCAATGAAATGTGGTGTTTACCTGCAGTAACAAAATTGGAATCTTAGTGTTCTTAAGGTATGGTGAATAGTCATTGTTACTTAGAAGAGTTGTTGCTTGACCTTGACCTTGGCTACTATCCCTGCTTTGTCACATATCATATTTATCCATTCTTTTTACCCATCCACTAATCTATCTAATTCCTTACTGGCCTGAGCACTCTGTCTCCACCAGGAGGGAGCCACCCGACTCCTCTCTCAGTGCTGGGCACAGTTGTCACTGAGGTGTGACCAAGGTCCCGGATGGAAAAGCAGGGATGAGTGGAAAGGGTGGGGCAAGACGCTGTCTTTGGGCCCAGATGGAGGCACAGAATCAGGCAGGAATATAGATGGAGGTGATCCCAGGAAGCAGGGGAGGAGAGAGGGAGGGAGGCAGAGCAGGAGGGGGTGGGGTGGTTGTGAAACACCCTCAATTGTTCCCTCCTCCAGGAAAGGGAAGGAGCCCCTCTCCCTGTGTCCTGATTCTAGGCTGGGCCATGTGATTTTCTTCGGCCAAGGAGACATTGTTTGCACCTGCCTAGGTCTTCCGAGAAGTGGATGCCATGATAGGATTCAAAGAGCATGCCGGTCCTGAGAGGGGATTTGAATAAATGGAGAAAACGGGGAGGGAGGCAGAGCAGGAGGACCCTGGCTTCAAGGACAGAGGGCTGGAGGCTGGCTGTCCCGAGCCACTGCAGTTACAGAAGCTCGGGGTGGGGGTGGGGGGGTGGGGGGCTCGAGCAGCTGTCAAAGGAGTCCAATGCCTCCAGGACCCCTGCCAAGCTCAGGCACAGCTGGGAGCCGCTGGTGGGGAGCATGAGCGGAGGGCAGAGCTGGACCCTGGGTCACGGTTAGGGGCTCAGTGCCCACTCCCAAGCCCTCATCTCAGAATGCAGCCTGGTTTGGGAATAGGGTTATTGCTAGGATGAGCCCCGTGGGACTAGGATGGGCCCCTACTCCAGTGTGCCCACTGTCTCACAAGGTCAAGTCTGGACAGAGACACTGGAAGAGGGGGAAGGACGAGAAGATGGCCATGTACAGCAAAGGAGGGAAGAGTCCTCTCTGGCTGCTCTGAGAAACATCCTGCTCTCGCACTCCCAGCCTGCGGCACCAGAGGACAAGACACTTCTGTGGTACATCCGGTTCCCCACCAACCCAATCCAGCTACGGTTCCTGCCGTGGGAACTCCGTGGGCGCCGGCTCGCCCCCCACCCCCATGTCTGCCAACGAGACGCAGGCAGGGGCCGGGAAGGGACATGCTGACTGCAGGCTGCCCACTTGCTGCTTTTGGGCATTTGGCTTCTGCTACAGGAGTAAGACCTTGAGTGAGCCCAGGCGACAGCCAGCCAACCGCACAGCAGGAGGGAGGCTGCCGGAGACGGACCATCTCTCTCTATACCCCCCATCTGGCTGCAGGTGCACAAGGAGCTCCAGCCGGGGCCAGCCTAGCCCGCCCCTGGAAGCCGTGTGAACTAAGGAAAGCTGCCGGGTGGCAAAGCTGGGACTCAGAGCGCCCTCCCAATGAGAAGTGTCTGGGCGCCTGCAGCACTGAAGTCAGGGAAGTCACAAGGGCAGGGCAGGTGCGGGATGGGGGACAGAGGAAGGTTGCAGAGGCACTGAGCGCTGCCAGACGGTCCTCACTGGTCGTGCCTCCTGACACCCAGGCTCACTCTGACAGGGAGCACTTTAAGCCAGGGGGAGCAAAGGCAGACCCCAGCGGACTGACGGGAAGCTGGCTTGGCTGGTGCTGCAGGCTCCTCTCTGCCCCCCTGGAGGACGCCTGCCGTGTGTTGCTAAGTGTGGCCTTGCGTCCGCCTCTCTGAGGACAAGGACCCGCGGGGGACGAGGGCTCCTCAGCCAGCCTCCCTCAGCCGGGGTGAGTCTTTTAAGTGGCCCCTGGAGCCAAGGACTTGATTAGAGACACAGGATTCACAGAAGAATGGAAGAAGTGCTTCCTGCAAGGGTCTTTTATTTTTTCTTCTAATTGGAGCTTATAATGAAAAGTAGTGAATTGTAGAGATGAGGGGGAGGCCTGCGGCTGGTGCAGGGGGCAATGGATGCCACAAGCAGGCTGCCCCCAGCCCCACTTCCCCAGGGTGTTCAGGGCGCAACCAGGGCCAGGCCTTGGAGAGAAGGCTCCAGGGCCAATGTGGGGGATGGGACAGAACCTTCCTCTTTTAGCCTGGACGCCCATTAGTGTGTCCACCTACCCCAGAAGACAGGCAGTCTGGGAGCTGTCCCTGCACCTGGCCTGGTCCAGGTTTCCCATGCATTCTAATCCTGGACCCCTACCTGGAAGACCCCAGTTGGCTTCCCAGGAATCCCTGGAGGGCACTGGGCTTTGGGACTGGATGACATGCCTATTTTTTTAAAATATTTATTTATGTATTTGAAAGGCAGAGTTACCGAGGCAGAGAAGGGGAGAGAGAGAGAGAGAGAGAGAGAGAGAGAGAGAGAGAGAGAGAGGTCTTCCATCTGCTGGTTCACTCCCCAGAGGTCCGCAACAGCCGGAGCTGGGCAGATCTGAAGCCAGGAGCCAGGAGCTTCTTCCAGGTCTCCCACACAGGTGCAGGGGCCCAAGGACTTGGGCCATCTTCTACTGCTTTCCCAGGCCATAGCAGAGAGCTGGATCAGAAGTGGAGCAGCCGGGACTCGAACTGGCACCGCAGGCAGTGGCCTTACCTGATATGCCACAGTGTCGGCCCTGCCCATTTTCTTGATGGTCAGGTGTGTGCTCCGTGGTGATGACAGGAGGGGTGCTGTTCAGGGAGCAGAGGGTTTGGAATGTGGGACTGTCTTGTGCTGTTGGTGCCATTATTCCATCTTGGCAGGCCACCTGTCCTCTGTGGGCTTCCACTGTCCAGTCTGCTCTGTTCCCCCATCGTCAAATGGGGCTAACAGTAGTTGGGGTGTTTGAGGGTTAAGTGTGAGTTCAGGGGAATTCCCACGTCCCCTGGGCTGCAGGGTGCCAGGGCGGTGACGACTCTGATGGTGACGACAGCCAGGCTTTGTGCCATGAAGTCACTGTATCAGCCACTAACATCACTCACCTGGTCCTTTTTGGCTATGTATCATCATAGATGGGGCTGAATACTTTTCTTTTTAAAATGTTTATTTGTTTTCATCAATTTGAAAGGTGGAGTGATGGGGGCAGTGTGTGTGTGTGGGGGTGGATTTCCCATCCACTGATCCACTCCCCAGATGCCACCCACAGCTAGGGGGCTGGGCCAGTCTGGAGCCCAGAGCCCAGAACTCCATCCGGGTTCCCCCATGGGGAACTTGGACTCAGGTGCTGGAGCTGCCGCTGCTGCCTCCAGGATGCACCAGCAGGAAGCTGGACTGGAAGCAGAGTAGCCTGGACCTCGTCCTCGGACGTGGGCTGGAGGCTTAACCTGCTGTGCCTCCACACCTGCCCCCAACTCATCATATCTATTATGGTTTAAGTATCGACAGCAGTTCTTTACACAGGCAGTGTCCTGTGGCTGTTCTAATGCTGAGATGCTGTGCGATGAAAAGCTGTGACTTAATCAAAGTTCTCCAGAAGCAGAACCGAGATCCAATCCCAGCCTGATCGCTCGTTGCAGCCAGTGGGTTATTTATGTATTTGAAAGCAGAGCGACAGAGAGAGACAGAGAGGGAGGGAGAGACAGAGAGATCTTCTATCTGCTGGTTCACTTCCCAAATGGTCACAACAGCTTGGACCTGTGCAGTCCAAAGCCAAAGGCCTGGAACTCCATCCAGGTCTCCATTTGGGTGGCAGGTGTCCAAGCACTTGGGCCATCCTCTGCTGCTTTCTCAGGTGCGTTAGCAGGGAGCTGGATCAGAAGTGGAACAGCGAGGACTTGAACCAGCGCTTCCCTAGGGGGCGCTGTCATGGAAAGTGGTGGCTTAACCCACTGCACCACAACTCTGGCCCTGAGACAGGGAATACTTTTTGAAGCACTATCACTGTTTTAACTCTTACTGCGCCTAAATATTCTTAATAGCACTTGAATTACTTGATATGAAATTACAATCCTGGTCTCAGTGCTTAGTACCCAGCTGAGACATAGTAGATGTTCAGTAAAGGGTCGGTGTGTCAGTGAGTGATATCGTTAATGACACACCTCCTGGGTGCTGGGGAGCCTGTTAGAGGCCGTGACTAGGACAGGCACCAAGGTAGACTGCATTTCTGTGTCGTGATACAGCTTGGGATCAATTATCTGAAGTTTATATCATCTGTTCGTTTCTCTCCCTCTTCTCTTCCAACAAAATGTGTGTCTGGCACTTTGTCACCATGGGTGCTTTGTGAAGCAATGTGGAGATGTCTCATCCACTCTTCTTCCCTGGAAGTTTGCAAGGGGAGTGCGAACAGACAACAGACAGCCATGCAATTTTAAATCCCCGGAGGGTGTGCACGAAGTGGGGTTTTTGCAAAAACAGATTGAAGCCGGGGCCCTGGGAGAGTAGGAGCAGCTAGAGCCAGCGGAGGAATCCTGAGAAATGCCAGAGAGGAAGGAGCCCAGTTCCCTGGGGTGTGGTGGGGACCCCAAGCCTCCCTGGGGGACCAGGAAGCCTTTCTGGAGGCGGCGGGACAGGACAGGAACGGAAACTTGAAAAATGACCCTGCAGTGGGGAGGAAAGAGGGATCCTGGGAGCACCAAGAAGCCACGGGCACGTAGGACCCTGGTGACATTCCCCCGGTCCAGTTCCCAAGACAGCCGCCTGTCCAGCCACCCTGGCTCTGAACACGGCATTCGGGCTCTCTCCAGAGGCCTGGTGGAGTCTCACTGCTCACAGGACGAGCAATTCCACTCCCCCTGGACAGACAGGCTTGGAAGGAGCCAGGAGGACAGAGGGGAACAGGCTCCTTCAATGCGGGCCTGCTCCGAACACTAGAAAGTTTTAAAATCAATCAATTTTTGTTTGGGAGCTGTAAAACAGATAGACAATATGTGGATGGACAGATGGACGATAGCTGGCTGGCTAGCTGGATGAGGGAGGGAGAAAGGAAAGGAGACGATACGGAGCTCACATCCACTGGTGGGGACCGGGCCAGGAACTCAATCCAGGTCTCTTGAGTGGGGGCAGGAACACAACTACTTAAGCCCCTACTGTTGTCCGGGAAGTGCCCTTTTGGGACTGCTGGCCTTCAGCACACGGCCACAGGTCCTCAAGATGGAATGCAAGGTCCTGTCTGCTTCCTGAGTCTGGAATCTCCCTCCACCTTCCTACCCTGGAAACAACCTATGTGCACTCCCCACTGCCACATCGTCATGTGTCGTCAGGCCTCTGAGCTGCGGCTTTTCCCCCTTTGCTTGAGAGACCTTTTCCCCCCTATCTGGGGCTCCTGCAGGATAAGTCCACCTCGTCCAGGAAGCCGTCTCTGATTCTTGGGAGCCCGGCCTTACTTCTATGATGCCCCACACTTCTGTCCATGCCAGCACTGATGCCCTTGTGCTCGGGTCACGCCCCTCCCCCAGCCTTTGCTACATGCAGGGCAGGGAGCCTGTTGGATTCACCTTTGTACGCTCCCAGTCGTAGCTTCTGAGTTACCGGGAAGATGGAGAGAGGCAGAGACAGAGCTTGTGGTAGCATTTCTGCTGGAATGGTATTCCTTGGCAAGCCCGTACATTCTGGAATTGCGTCCCATCCACAAGGCACTTTCTCAGACAGCCCCTCACGTTCCAAGATCACAAGTTAGGGTCCTGTGTTTAAAGGCGAGACTTTGGAATCTTCCGCCAGCGTCACAATTAGCGACAGACTGCCCGGGCTGGCTCTGTCCCCTCGGCAGGGTGCTGTGTGAGTCCTGGAGGGAACACTCTCCTTTGGCTTAGAAATCCCTCCTTCTGTCTGATTCAGTCTCGGGGTCCAGGCTGCCCTGCACAAGCCCAGGAGGCGCCATGCACACGAAATAGGTGCAGCACAGCGGCTTGGCTCAGACCAACCCTGCGAGGCATCAGTCGCTTCTTGGTCCGACACCGAGGTTTTCGCTGACCCCTTGGAAGTGGGAAACCTTTGTGTTTGGGCCAACTGGCCCTTCTGGGGAGGCCCACAACACAAATGAAAAGAAGCAAGGCCACGTGTGCACGGCTCGGGCTGAGAAAGTCTCACATGTGGCCTGCTTGGGAAAATCCATTCATTTTTCTTGACACAGTGTGGCTCCAATCAGGCTCCAATCTGAACTCCAGCCTGAGACTCTTGAGCAAGCCACAGACTTCAGGCTCCCATTCTGCATTCTACAACTGGGCAAATAATCCCTGCTGTAGAGTTCCCTGGTGGTGCTGTGTCCTGGGGTATCGTCACGTCTTGCTGTCCCTGGCCTGGGTGTCCTGGCTGCCATGGCACCCTGCAGGGGGCATTGGTGTTGGGCCCTGGGGCTGGGGAGGTGCCTGCTTGGTCAGGGTTGGAGAGAATGGGGGTGGCTCTGGGTAGCCCAATGCCTTTTCCCCTCCCACAGAAACCCCTGGGAGCCTGGGCGTGGCTGTCTCATGTGTGCTGTGGCAGAGGAGAGAAGAGTGGCTCGGGCAGAGGGGAAGAACTGGGGAAAGACCGGAGAGAGGAAGCAGGCAGCAGATTGAGTTCCAAACAGCCCGTGGGGCTGGCCTGCAAGGCTCGCCATGACCTGCCTTCTGGGGAGGAGCTATTTAGCCTCAGCCGATCCCAGTTCTCCACTAGTTAGATAGTGAGATAGAGGCAGCACTGCGGGCGGTCAGTTAAGCAGCAACAATGCTGTTTGACAGGCTAGAGGATGGAAGGGGATTCATTTTAGGCACTCAACAGAACATTTGAGAAAGTGTGGATGCTGCTGCTATGAGCAATTTTATTTTTTTGTGCTGATCTCCTAGTGCAAACCCACCCCCCAGCAAGTCCTACATCTGCACGATGAATTAAGCCAGGCCTCCCGGCTACACTTATGCAGAAGAGGTCATTTTGTCCAGCGAACCTGTGCTATGGATGGTTCCATGGAGGGCCTGCGGGTAACACTTGGTGCTGTTTGTACATCATAATTTCCTGGATACCCAATCTAAAGCCACAGCCCAGACACTAGCTGGCATGCCACCACTATCTTGTATTTGCACTGCATTGATCGCCAGTCGATGTTTGCGACCCCTCGTTTGTTTGATGACATATTTCCCATGGCTCTCTGCTTCAGACTCAGCTTCCGGAGAGAAAGCAGGACATTTTCTGATTTCATCTCAGCACTTCCAAGCCCATAGTGGGCACAGAGTTCTGAGAATGAACAGATCGCAAATCATGAACAGTGAGGAGCCGTTTTCTGGATCGTGGTTGCCGTCCTGTGCCCTGGGCAAGTCATTTTACTGAGCCTTTGTTTCTTCCAGGATAAAGTCCAGGTGGTGACCCCTGGCGATAAGGGCAGTGTGAACATGGCATCTCCAACGAGGCCCAGGAGACCCCTTGAGGGCTAAGATCCTGGCACATTCACCACGCCTGGCTTTCTGCCTTCAAGATGAAACCTTCTAAGCATCTGAGAACCAGTTAGCCTGGATGACACACACCTGCCAGTCTCAGACGAGACCAAGACACAGCCGGGCATGGGGACCTGCTCTATGTGCTATGGAAGGTAGAGTTATTAGGGGAAGCTAGTGTTTAAATTGGTTTGAGCAGTTCGCTGGGAGCCACATTACAATCAGAAGGCTGCCAGGCAGTTTAGGGATGAGGGAAAGTGACATGAGCTAATTGAGGTAGATTTTTGGCCGTTCTGGCACTTGGCTGGGAGACAGCGTGCACTCACTGCCAAGGAGAGATAAGCCGGGGTCAGCCTGCACATCAGGGCATCCTCAACTCTGGGGGGCACCATGGGCAGTGCCCTCTGCCTGTGAGCTTTATCTCAAGTCTCCATAGCTTCTCGTCATCCCCTTGGGACAGACAGAGCCTGCCTTGCACCGTGCTAGGTTTCCTTTTGTCTTCTGACCATGCTTTTCCATCCTCTACTACTACACCAGGGGTTCCCTCCCTGCTCCTGGGTAGCTCTGACCAAGTAGCCCGTTAGCTTACCCCCCTCCTTGTCCTCTGCCCTGCCCACCACTCCTGGGACGAGCACATGCCCAGGCTGGCCAGGCACAGCAACCATCCTCTACTGCACTGTGACTGCGCCGAGGGATGCACACAGAGCTGAGAGGGGCCGGCAGGCTTTGTGAGGTTGATCTCTGGACACTGCGGGTGGCAGGGTGGCAGGTCATTTACAAGTCTGCCTGTGACAGCTCCTCCCTCTGCATGCCCCTTCGTGCTGTGACCACAGGTGCCTCCCAGTAGACCTGGAGTGTGTTTCCCAGCCTCTTGAACCTGGGCTGGTCCATGTCTTGGTTGAATCAATTGAGAAGGCATCGTGGAGCTCTGAGCTTCAGTCTGGAGACGCCTGGCAGATTCCATTCTCATGCTCTTGGGACATGGCTGCCCTGTGAACGGTTTGGGCTGGGGCCTTACAGTTGGCAACGCCCCATGCGGGGGGAGAGGGAGAGAGAGAGAGGGAGGGAGTGAGTAGGGGGGAGGGAGGGAGGGAGAGAGAGAGAGAGAGAGGGAGGGAGTGGGGGGAGGGAGTGGGGGGGAGGGAGTAGGGGGTAGGTAGGGAGGGAGGGGATGGGGGAGGGAGGGAGAGGGAGGAGGGAGGGAGGGAGGGGGAGAGGGGGAGAGGGGGAGAGAGAGAGAGAGAGAGACCTGCAGAGAGAGAGAGAGAGAGAGAGAGAGGGAGGGAGGGAGGGGAGGGGGTGCGGGGGAGGGAGAGAGAGACCTGCAGAGAGAGAGAGAGAGAGATCCCAGCTGTGCTCACCGCCCCAGCTGCAGCTGCGCCACGTGAATGGGCCCTTTAGGACCCATCCTCCCCGGATGTCTCTACCTGACCTCAAATGCCTGCCCAAATCCAGTGGATGACACACGGGGCTGAAGAACTGCCAAGCTGAGCTTTGCCTGAATTGCTGAACCATGCAATTATGAGAAAAAAAGGTTCTTTGAAGCCACTAAGTTTTGGAATATTTTGTTCCTCATGAATAGACAAAACACACACATGGGGGGTTGGGGGGGGAGAGTGTTTTCCCCACCGAGGTGGCCAAGGTGAGAAGAGGCATGGCTGGAGGCTGCCATCCTGAGATACCACCTGAAGAATCAGAGTCAGTGGGGACAAGAACCAAGGCAAGAGACAGAGCTGGCACACAAAACAATGATATTTGAGTGTATGAATGCAGTCAAGACAAAACTTAGTAGACCTAAGCCTTAGCAGGGTTCCTAGGTAAGCAAATGGAAAACTTCCCTCTTTTAAGTATTTTGACTCAGGGTTCTGTTATATTCAAAGAGTTCTGATTCCTATTTATTTATTTATAGATCTATTTTATTTATTTGAAAAGGAGAGAGAGAGAGAGAGAGAGACAGAGAGAGAGGGAGAGAGATCTTTCAGATCTTCCATCCTTCATAGGGCTAGGCCAGGCTGAAGCCAGGAGCCAGGAGCTTCTTCCAGGCCTCCTATGTGGGTACAGGGGCCCAACCACTTGGGTCATCTTCTGCTACTTTTCCCAGGTGTATTAGCAGGGAGCTGGATCAGAAGTGGAGCAGCTGGGACTTGAACCAGTGTCCATTTGGGATGGCAGCATCACAGGCAGTGGCCCTACCCACTACACCACAATGCTGGTCCCTATTCCTATTTTCTTACCGGCTGGATTACTGCACACAACTAGGTTTCAGCCAAATTTTACTGGCCTGGTGACTTCTAATGTCTTTAAACTCACTGCATATATTTCTCAATGATCCCTTATTTAAAAAAATGACCTTATTCACATAGATTATGCACCTGGCAGTTTTTAATTTAGCGCTTACTATTTATGAGACAGCGTGGGAACTCGGATATTTAGCAGGTGGTGTGGCAGACCTAGTGTCCCCATTCAAGTTATTTAATTAGTTATCACTCCAGTTGTTTATAGAGAATTGTGTTAAATTCCAAGAAGGACAAGAAATGTGCATTACAGGAGGGTGCACATTCTACCTCAGTCTTGTGATAGTCAGAGAGGACCATGTCTGGCTCCAGCAAAGACGGACTTGTTTCTCTTCACTTACGGGATGAAACTATGAGTCTCTTTGTGAAGTATCTGCTCCCATCGCTGAAAATACCTTCCTTTTTTCAGTTGTCTGCACCCAGATCTCCCATGGAATGTAACATTCTCAATTTGCCAAACGCTGCCGTGGCAAGCCACATTTTTAAGACTGCTCCAAGTCAGACAGTCACACATGCATGGAAGACGAGGTTCACAACACACTTCTGAAATGTTGCCTGTGTCCTCACCACCCACACTTCCTGCTGAGAACCTACCCTCTCTTTCCTTTTCTTTGCCTTTATTAGCTCCCAGCTCTAGTTCTTGGCTGAGACGAACTGCAATCCCCAAATGCTGTGACTTAATGAGAGGAAATTTACTTGACTTAATGTATAAATTTGCCAGGGAAGTGAGACTGATAAGGATAATTACATCCACAGCGAAGTGTAAATTAGAGCAAATGTCTGCAACTGTGAGAGGCTGCTGAGTTCCTGCCACTCAGTGCAACCTCTCCTATGAGGTTCACACCCAGGTAGTGAAGGATCACTGGACGCCCAAGGAGAAGGTGGCTGACTACCGGGCCTGACCTTCCAGAGTCCTGTCATTCAAGTGAGGGGCAGTGTCAGGCTTGGTTGTCTGCTGCATAGACCTGTGTTAAGCTGAAAATGGAAGATGTGGGACAAGATTGGTTCTGGGAATATTTAGGAAGTGGGGTCTATGGGGAAAAACCCATGGTTTTTCACATCTAGACCAAAGCCACCATCCAGCATCCCACCCTTACCTTCACAGCCACCATGCTTATTCCAGTGATTTGCTGTCCTTGGAGTGTGCCATTGGCTCATTCATTCCATGTCTTTGGCCTTTGGTTTCCTCCCTCTCTGTTCCTCACGAGATTGTTATTTGAACCTGATATGTAGCTCACTTGCTGCCACTCAAAAGCACCTGCCCTAAGCATCCATGCCACATTTCTTCCTCCTCTGGGCAACTATTACATCCTCTTTATAACTTTATCATATGACACCCATTTCTTCTGGGAAGGTGTAATGAGAACTCACAAGGGATAGGAACATGGAGTCTTGAGATGAACACGATATATTTAAGGATCTCAGGTTCCAGCAGGGGAGCTGTGTAAGTGAAAAAAATCACTATACTTCTAAAGCAGCGAGAAGTACATCAACAGGATGTTGTTCACCAGTAAAGGTGAACTTCATGGCCAAGTCTAGAGACAATGTGGTAGGAGGTTAGACAAGGGCAGGGAGGCCAGGAGGCATGACTCACCAAGGCCATCCAGTGTCAGGTGGTCACAGCAGAAGGAATTAACGTATGGATGTGGTACACCCACGTAGGGAAATGGATCAGTCACCGTGGGGAAGGCAGCCGAGATCCTGCAGCGCAGTGGTAGGAGCACTAAAGCTGTCAGGAAGAACAGGCTTTGGATCATTTGAAATGAGCCCAACAATGTTTATGTTACAGGATATCTCCAGCATGCTGACACCAACGTGCAAGCATTTTTGCCAACTTGAAAAGTAAAGGAATTAGCATCTTCAGGCAGAAAGCCCAGTTCAGCACCATGGACAGCACAGCATGCCTGCAAATCCCGGGTTAGCGACTCCAGGCCAGAGTCCACCCACTTTCAACCTGCAGGCAGCTGTCTTCGGAGAAACAACTTGCTAAGTGTCTAAAGAATTGTGTTTGCTTCATATATTTTCATTTTCCCCCAGGCTATTTCCTGTCACAACCTGAATAAACTGTGTTGAGGTTTGGTTATGAGTAAGAGTGGCTTAAACAGGATGGAAGTTTTGACTGTCACAAGAAAAGGGGAGAGGCAGGCAGCTTAGGGCTGTCATAGCAGCCCCAGCCCCATTAAGTATAGAGCAGGACCCTTGCGGTGCCCTGTGTCACACCCTTAGGTGCTGCCCGCCATTTGGTGGTCTTGGGTGGGTGGCCAGTGCTCCTGGCACTGTATCTACATTTTTTTCATTTGTTTCTCCCTCCAACAAGGAAATTTCTATAGGACTCACTTTGTGCAAGAAATAGACAAAAAAGATGTTATTGTGTGGGATAAAAGTTGTCACTCTTGGGATTCTGTGGAGAGAAAGAAGAGAGCAGCTCTTTAAAATACCTGAAGCAAGGCCGGCGCCGCGGCTCACTAGGCTAATCCTCCACCTAGCGGCGCCGGCACACCGGGTTCTAGTCCCGGTCGGGGCGCCGGATTCTGTCCCGGTTGCCCCCCTTCCAGGCCAGCCCTCTGCTGTGGCCAGGGAGTGCAGTGGAGGATGGCCCAGGTGCTTGGGCCCTGCACCCCATGGGAGACCAGGAAAAGCACCTGGCTCCTGGCTCCTGCCACCGGATCGGCGCTGTGCGCCGGCCGCGGCGGCCATTGGAGGGTGAACCAACGGCAAAGGAAGACCTTTCTCTCTGTCTCTCTCTCTCACTGTCCACTCTGCCTGTCAAAAAAAAAAAAAATACCTGAAGCAGCCAAGATGTGTAATCTAAGTAGTGGCTAATCTAGGTTGGGCTAGTATTTGTATCATGTAAACTAAGCCCAGTGGTATTTGCCTCAAGATGAAAAATAAATATAAAAGACTTTCTAATATTTTCTTCTCACTTTTCAATGAGGCATCTTGTTCACTGCTTGCCCATTCCCCACTGTGGAGACAAAGGCTCAAGGTTAACCATAGCAGGTTGCTATTGCTGATGTAAGAAATGCCACAACTTAGCAGCTCATCAGAGTAGAATGGTGGTGGCCAGGGGCTGGAGGGGAGGGAGAAATGGGAGATGTTGGCCAGAGGGCACAAAGTTCCAGTTATGCTAAGATTAAGTTCTGGAGATCCAACACACAGCATAGTGACCACAGTTAACAAAACTCCATTGTATTCTAAAACCTTGTGAAGAGAATAGTCTCAAGTGTTCTCACCACATATAAGAAGACCTGTCTTATGAGTGGATTTTTGAATATTTTGGCACCATAAAAAAACTTATCTTTTAATTAAATTTTCCATGAACTTTCTGAAGTGCACTCATATTGAGCAAATGAGGCATTCCTTGCATAAATGTCCACCAGCTCTAAGCCAGACCAGCTGATGCCCATATGGAAAAAAGAAGAACTGAGACAGGAGGGCAGGGGCCTCGTCTGTTTGTTCACTGTTTCCTGCCAACATAGTACCTGGCACATAAAGGGTGAGCAATAAACATAGGGTGGAGGATTCAGTGAAGGAATGGGTAGGATGTCAGGCAGAATGCTGTACCCCAAAGATATACAAGACCGCACCCCCAGATATTCAAAAAGTCAATGGAATGTACATATCATGAAAAAATATTCATGGGCTTCAAAGCTTTTGACACAAAAATAACTATATTTTAATTCAGTTTTCCAAGAACTTTTTGAAGTACCCTTGTACACATGCACAAACACATTCACTCATGTAATAAGATCTGTACATCTGTTTTCATCACTGTCAATGCTCAGGGTAGACTGACCGTAACACACACTTCTGCTAAGGAGGTAGACTTTCAATGTGCCTCTAACTATCCTGGGAAACACCCCTAACTTTCAATCTCATTAAGCAATAAAAAAGGGAAGATTTTTAGTTCTACTACATCTTACACACTTTTTTTTTGATTCTATATTAAGTACCACTTATCAAAGATATTTTTATTTTTATCTTTTTTTTCATTGTGCTTGTTTTGAGTTTAATTTGTTCTTATTGTTCTAGTTTCTTTCTTTCTTTTTTTTTCTGACCGGCAGAGTGGACAGTGAGAGAGAGAGAGACAGAGAGAAAGGTCTTCCTTTTCCGCTGGTTCACCCCCCAATGGCCACTGGGGCCTGCGCACTGCGCTGATCCGATGGCAGGAGCCAGGTGCTTCTCCTGGTCTCCCATGCGGGTGCAGGGCCCAAGCACTTGGGCCATCCTCCACTGCACTCCCGGGCCATAGCAGAGAGCTGGACAGGAAGAGGAGTGACCGGGACAGAATCCAGCGCCCCAACCGGGAGTAGAACCTGGTGTACCAGTGCCGCAGGCAGAGGATTAGCCTATTGAGCCATGGTGCCAGCCTGTTCTAGTTTCTTAAGATGGAAGTTTATTTATTTGAGTGCTTCTTAGTACTTAGAGAATATAACAATATAAATTTTCCTCTAAGTGCAGTTAAAGCATCCAACATTTAATCAATTATACTTACAATTTTAATCAGTTCAAAATATTTTATTATTTTCTCTGAGATGTCCTTTTTGATTTATGGGTTATTTAAAATTGTGTTTCAGGGGCCAGCATTGTGGTGTAGTTGGTTAAGCCACTGCCTGTAATGCCAGCATCCCACATGGGCATTGGTTTAAGGCTTGGCTGCTCCACTCCCAATCCTGCTTCCTGCTAATGTGCCTGGGAAAGCAGCAGAACATGGCCCAAGTACTTGAGACCCTGCCACACACATGGGAGACCTGGATGAAGCTCTTGGCTCCTGGCTTCAGCCTGGCCCAGTACTGGCCATTGCGAGCATCTGGGGAGTGAAGCAGTGGTTGGAAGTGCCCTCTCTCTCCCTCGCTCTCTCCCTCCTTCCCTCCCTCTCTAACTCTGCCTTTCAAATAAAAGAAATAAAATCTTAAAAAATTATGTTTTAAATTTCCAAAATTTGGGAAATTTCTAGGTATATTTTGTGATTGATTTGTGTATTGTCATAGAACATACTTTTTTATTATTTCAATCCTTTTCAATTTGCTGAGGCTCATTTTATGACCTAGAATATGATCTTCTTGCTCAACGTTCCAAATACATTTAAAGAGAATATATCTTGCCATTGTTATTTGGAATGTTCTACAGATATCAGGTCAAATTGGTAGAAAATGCTGTCTGGGTATTCTAAAGTCTTGCTGCTTTCTGGTTGTTCCACTGATTACTGAGGCAGGAGCACTGAGATCTTCATGCACTGTGATGGATTGATCCAGCTTTTCTTCACGTATTCTGAAACTCGATTTGGGGTACATGCACATTTAGAATTTCTATCTTTTTGGTGAATTGCTCCACTTATGATTGTCCGATTTCCCTTTTTATCTCTGATCATTCCCTTTGTCTTGAGGTCTGTTATTTTCTAACATCAATATAGCCATGTAAGCTTTCTTTTGATTCATGTTCAATTAGTCCTTGATTCATTGCCATCCTGTATCGTTCCTCACTCTCAGCCATTTTGTAATTATATTTCACGTGAGTTTCTTGCAAACAGCATGTAAGTGGGTCTTAAAAATTCCAAGCTAGACTGACAGTTCTTTAAGTACCTAAAAAATATTGAACCACATTTTTAAATCCATTCATTGATTAGGTGTTTCCACAATGAAATACAATTCAGCCATGAAATTTTGTCATTCAAAACAATGTGGATGAAACCAGGGTCCCTCTGTCTGATGGGTCACTCCCCAGATGGCTGCAATGGCCAGGCCTGGGCCAAGCCGAAGCCAGGAGCCAGGAGCTTCATCTGGGTCTCCTGCATGAGTGGCAGGTATCCAAGCACTTGGGCAATCCTCTGCTGCTTTCCCAGGCACATTGACAGGGAGCTGGATCAGAAGTGGAGCAGCTGGGATACAAACTTATGCCCATATGGAATGCCGATGTTGCAGATGGCGGCTTGAGCTGCTACAGCACAACACCCCCTTTTTCTTATAGGTTCACCCCTTCCTGTCACTCTGGACAGGGACAGAAAGAGGGCTTCTAATGAGGCGACTTTGTCCATGCCCATTGTGCAGTTATGGAAAGCGGTTCCTGGAATGTAAATCATGAGATATGGGAGAGAAAAATTCAGAAAATTCACCATCATATTAGCTGTTTGAGTTTTGATTTCATCTCTGTCTTCAATCTGCCTGCTATAATTTCTCTTTCAGTCCTCATGTAAATTTGATTTTCAGCCATAATAGGAAGAGCATGCATACTCCATCCCAGCCAGAAGCAGAAATGGAAGAGCTGTTTTCCTTTTAGTGAACCTGAAAGACCAAGTGTCAACCTCCACAGCTTGGAGATAAGGGAATACGTAAAACAGTAAGACAAGGACCTGTGGGGCTGGCGCTGTGGCCTAATGGGTAAAGCCACTGCTTGCAGTGCTGGCATTCCATATGGGCACCAGTTTGAGTCCCGGCTGCTCCACTTCTAATCCAGCTCTCTGCTGTGGCCTGGGAAAGCAGTGGAAGATGGCCCAAGTCCTTGAGCCTGGAAACCCCTTAGAAGCTCCTGGCTCCTGGCTTTGGATTGGCATAGCTCAGGCTGTTGTGGCCATTTGGGGAGTGAATCAGTGGATGGAGGACCTCTCTCTCTGCCTCTGCCTCACTGTAACTCTGCCTTTCAAATAAATAAACGAATCTTTAAAAAAAAAAAAAGATAAGGACCTAACCCCTAGTACATGGGCGGTCATTAGGGAAGGAGGCCTGATAATTTGACTAGAGATTCTCTTAGGGTCCATGAATGAATACAGACAGAGAGAGATGGTTAGCACCTTTCATCAAAGCATTGAAGACTCACGGAGATGTCTGTCTGTTAGACTCACCACTCCTCTTTGTCTTTCAGCAGCTGAAATCAACTTTACACATGAAGAGGGCACTGTGGTGGGTACCAAGTATGGATAAAATGCCTTGGGATTGAGATGATGTGAGCAATTTAAAAGAAAGTGGGGAAAAAAAGGGAAGACCAGAGAAAAGGTGATTCTAATTGTGGTTTAAGTATTTTCTGACTGCAGGAGAATAGATAGGCAAGAAGTGCAGAGCTGTATCCAATTAAAATCCTACTGTTAGAGAAAATGAAGCCTAGGAGATTGTGGGTGTCTTACTAGTTTATTTTGCAAAACGTCCCGTCCTGTGGCTGTTTATCTTTTCAAATGTAGTCACACGTAATGATAATTCCTGCCGTACTGACTGACAGTCACTCTGTCCCCCTTCCTGGTCCTGTCCCCGATTTGGGAAGCCTTTCCTGATTCTCACCTCTCACCCCAACTATTCCTGTCCCATGCTCCTGTATCAGTGTGTCCCCTCTCCCCCAGGACTGACGGCGCTGCACTGTCTGTGCTCCGACTTCCCACTTTGACAGGTAAACCTGAGCTGGTCCAAGCAGGGGTGGTACATTTTCTTGCTAAGGATGCATCTTTAGCACCTGGCTAATGCCTGGCCCATGGCAGGTACCTAGCAAATATCTATTGACTACATACCCAACGCCCCCAGTGAAACAGAACACAGAAAAGCGAAGACTTCAAATTGACATTTTATTAGGCTCTTTGGATCTCAGACATGCCTTAAGTCCGTGTGTCGCCTTCTCTCCAAATTGACACTGTCCACACTGTCCAGCCAAGCCAAAGCTGGATACCTGGGGTGCTGAGTCAGCAGTCCCGTGATGAAAGAACACTCAGCAGGAAAGGCAAACCAGATGCAGGTTTTGGCTAAGGCTCCTTTGTCAGAAACGATCCAGGAAGATGGAAGGCATTTTGGCTGAAAGGATTCCAGTGGTACTGCTAGGTCCACAGCATTTTCTCTCTGGTCCTACTCCTTCTATGACAGATAACTCAAACACACTGGGGCTACGTCAAGTGCACCCTCATTCACTCACGGACACTTTGTATTTTGTCTGTTTTTGAGGCAAACATAGAGAATCACCCAAGCCACCAGCCACACATTACATAGGCAGGCTGCAAATCACTCCAAGCAAAAGACCTAGCATGGAAAGGCAGGAAGAGCCCTTCAAGACAGCTACTCCCAACAGCTTCCTCCGAAGTTTATACTTAGCTTTCCTCAACAACAGTCTAGACAAGCCAGCACCCACCCTGCCCTGAGTGCTTTGAGAACTCACTATTGTTCAAGGCAGTCTGCCACATTTTCAGATAAATCTTCCCTAGACTAGCAAACAGAAGGTACACGTGGTGACACTGTCACTCCTGTCCTCATGGTAGACATCACCAATCCATCATATAGTAGACATCACCAATCCATCACATGATAGACATTACCAATCGATCAAATCATTGACACCACCAATCCATCACATGACAGACACCACCAATCCATCACATGATAGACATCACCAATCCGTCACATGGTAGACATCACCAATCACTCACAAAGCTCTTTCCCACCAAGTCTAGGCTTAGCCTCAGAATCATTCCCAATCCTTTTTTCAATGGAAACGAGTTCAATTTGCAGTCCCTGCCCAGTTACTGCAAGTTATTTCTGCCTCTTTAAGCCTTCTGCACATCGATCTTTGTGCCCTTGTGCGCACACAGAATGTAATAGCCTGCGGTGAAGACAGCTGGAGCCCCAGGGGACACGCCGGGGAAAGGCGGAACCTGCAGCAGGGGTTGGGGTTAGGTCCTCCTACACCCGAGATCCACAGGGAGAGCCGAGGTGGGTAACAGGGGTTTGCTAGGAGTTCAGTCTTTCCACTGGATTCTGACGGCTCACATCAAGTTCCCAGGGCGCCTGCAGGGCCGAGGGTGAGGGCAGATGAAGGCAGGCTACTTACGGTAAAGCTGGGGTGGCACCTCAGGCAGCGACTCCCAGTCCACCGAGTCCCTCAGCAGACCAGCGCTGTCCTCTGAGAAAGCAGTCAAGCACGCTCTCCCCGACCTCCCCGTGAAAGCAGGGGTGAGGGCGTGAAGCAGCGGGCCAGCCGCTCTGGAGAACGCTGGGTCTCCTGAACACAGGACGGTCCTTTCCAGCTTCCAGAGGGGCCGGGGAGGTTCGGCTGTGTGCTAGGTCAGCACAGGCTTACTTTTAAATGGTTAAGGATGTAACACTTGCACGAAGCCTTCCGAAAAGTGGGGCAACCCTTGGTTCTCTGCAGGGGTGACATCGCCAGTTTAGACAATCCCGTCTTTGGCCTCATTATTCAGCGTGCAAGAGGAATCCGCACCAGACCTCCCATTGGACTTCTCATCCATGACAAGCGAGCCAATTTTCTCCTCTGGCGGGTATGCCTTGTTCCTTTTGGCAAATGCCTGGCTGATTTCTGTATAGGTTCTGTTCTTGGTCTCAGGCAGGACAAGATAGAGGTACACGGCTCCTGTGACACAAACAGTGGCGAAAACCAGGAAGCAGTAGGTGTCCAGACTCTTCTGCAGAAAGGCAGACGCAAAGTCAGCAAGGAAATGCAGTGACCTGCCTGCAGACCCCCCGCGAGCAGGCTTGTCTTTACAGATCCCCATTTACGTATTAAGGTTCATTCCCCAGATGGCCGCAACAGCCAGGGCTGGGCCAGGTCAAAGCCAGGAGCCAAGAGCTTCATCCGGCTCTCCCATGTGAGCGGCAAGTGCTCAAACACTTGGGCCACCTTCTGCTGTTTTCCCCAGGCCATTAGCAAGAAGCTAGATTGGAAGTGGAGCAGCCGGGACATGAGCCGGCGCCCATATCAGATGCCGGCACTGCACGCGGCAGCTTTACCTGCTGTGCCACAATGCTGGCCTCCTTCAGGCAGTTTTACACGAAGCATGAATAAATCAGCCTTAAACCCTGGTGAAGATGTGGCTATGACAGCTTTATTTTTTTAAGTTAGGCATTGAAGGGTTGATCACTGTGAAAGAAACACATGATGCAGATTGAACAGCGCCTTCGGTTTCTACTTAGCCAATAAGTCACATGACACAACTGTGACTTCGGAGGGGAAGACAGGTGCCCCAGTTCGTAAGAAAGGTGTGGAGCACAGACTAGGCCAAGATGACACAGGGACAGCCTTGCACAAGTACAGATTAGAAATAGAGAAGCGTTGGTCGCAATCACGCTGGCTTCTGTGTCCTAATCGCTCTTGGACTAGACCTTGCCCTTGGCTGTGAGCCAATCAGCGCTACAGCTCCTGTACTTGGCACAGTGGCTGGTAGGAGGCTCTAGGTGATGTCTGTTGAATAAAACACTTTTGGCTCCAGCAGCTGAGACTGTCCCCTTTCATGCAACAGATGTCAATTGCTCCAACGACCAGGAGACACATCCTTGAACGCTCATCTCCCACAAAGCACTATCTGGATTTGAGTCAACTCCACTTTACCCTTTGATTTGACAATGCTTGTTTCTGGAGTATAGCACAGAGCTTAGGAGATAGGCGTCTGGATCAGATCTTAAAGCCGAGACTCAGCACCACGGCTGTAAAGAGAAGATGGCAGTGCTACATAGAGGGCTGTTCTAGGCTTGGATAAAATATTCCCATCAGAGTGCTTCACGCAGCACAGCTTCCACACTCAGGGCTGCCAAGCTCTGGGCATGAAGCTTCCTGTGCCTCAAGGCTCTGTGAGTTGTGTGGAGGGGGGGAGAGTAGAGTGGGAAACAGAGACAAACCCAAAGCCCAGAAGTGCAAACACTTGAGCTGCACAAGCCTGTGGGCTCCTCATCTCACTTGACAATGCTCCCAGCCTTGGAGTGCTCGGTCAAACACCTGCAGGTGGGCTGGGCCCCTCTTTCTCTCTCCTGCCCAAGTCTGCTCCATCAGGAGGTTACGGGGTCTCTATCTTGATATGCACCCAAATATCAACACTTGCTACTTCCACTGCTGCCATCCTAGTGCTAGTCACCATCACGTGCTTGGATTATTCAAAAGACGCATCTCGATGGATTTCCCTACTTCTCACCTTGTCCCCTTAATATTCTCAAGAGAGAGGCCGAGTGGTCCTGGTGAGCAAAGGACATGGCAAAGGTCACTCCTTCGCTCAGGACCATGGCTTCCTTAGTCACACTGAGGAAGACCCGAGTCCTCACCGCGTGGCCCCTCCCTTCTGTGGCCTCACTCTCTCCTCGCTTTCTCTGCTCCAGCTGCACGGCCATCCTGACTTTGTTCCACGCCATGCCTTGGGACCTTTGCACGTGCCGTGTGCTTCCCTGAACAATCTCTCAGGTGCCTGCGCAGTCTGCACACGCACCCCCTTCACTCCAGCTGAAAGGCCACTTTCTCCGAGAGCCTCTCCCTGACTCTGGATCCTCCCAGCCTGCTTCGTGGCCCTCTAAAGCCCTCACCACTTATGAGGCAATGATAAGGGAACGCTGAGCTGTTTACCGAGTCCCTCCTCTGCCAGCAAGTGAGGGCAGGCATTGTCATTTTTATTCTATTCCCAGAACCGAGAGAGCATCTGAAACCCAGCAAATGGGCCGAGGCGCAGAGAGGCCCCCTGCCCTACCCCAGGGCACCTGTGGGATGTCTGGGGCATCCCTGCCACCTGCAGTGCTCCTCTGCTTGGCTGCCTTTCCCAAGAGACCTGATGGGGGTCACTAGGATCACTCCCAGAATTCAGTCAGGGCCCAGGGCTGTGGCAGCCATCATGGGAAAGAACAGGTGCGCCTGCCCTTGGGCGTCTCGGGGTGAGAGGCTCCCCCTGCTGGGCAAATGATTCCAGGAGCAGGTGCTGGGTGAGGACTTACTGTGCAGGCACTGCTGACTGACAGAGGCTGACCCCGCCCTGCAGTGCGGCTGCTGTGTTATAGCTGAGGTTGCCAAGAAGGGTGAGGGGATGAATCCAGCTGTTTTGGGCTGTGGGCCAAAGTTCTGACTCAAATCTGCCTATGGCCATCTGACCACAGGGTCTGGGATTGTGACCCCGTGCTCAGGCTCAGAGGGAAAGGACAAGAGAAGAGACAGGAGCAGCCTGGCCATGGCCAGTGGGAGAAAAACCCAGACCTTCACTTGTGTGCCTGCCTCCCCTGTGCAGGTGAATCAGTGTGGCCGGCAAAGTGCCCAGTGTAGCAGACGTGCGGGTCTCAGGCTTCCTGTCTGCTCATCTACGTCCAAGTCACTCAGCTGGCCACTCCAAGTCGCTGCTGGGTGGGAGGGTCTGTGCAGGACCCCAGGTGGGAGTTTTCAGAGAGCACTTCCCTGGTGGGAAGGACTCTGCCCTGGAGTCGCCAGACCTCCATCCTCCACCTGCTTCCACCCATGCTCAGCCCATCCCATGGCCCTGGCGAGTGCCACACCCACTGGGCCTTGCAATCCCCATCAATAAAACAGGCACAACCACAGCCACGGCTTTCTTTATAGCCACAAAGCTTAGCCCAATAAAGCAATCAATAAACCTGACTGCTTAAAATTCTGAGACTCTTTCCATCAAAAAGCACCCCACAAGGTATGAGAGTCACACACAGGTAACAAAGAATAAGCACCTGAAAGCAGAAAAACACACAGAGCCAAAACTCCCGTGTCAGTGAGCAAAAGACGACCTGACAGAGAAGAAGGGCTGAGTGCCTGAACGAGCATTTCACAGCACGAATACAAATGGCTCAGCATGCGGAAAGGTACGTACTGTTCCAACTCTAACAGCAGCTGAGACCACAAGGATCTCTCATTTCACATCCACCAGATCACTGAACGTAAAAAGTCCAACAATGACGCTGCTGTGGTTGGTAATGGGAGTTTGCATACCACCTGGGAGGCTGTGAGTAGCTACAACTATTCAGAACACAATTTGGCATGGGACCTGCATTGTGGCGTAGCGGGTAAAGCCGCCACCTGCAATGCCGGCATCCCATATGGACACAAGTTTGAGTCCCAGCCACTCCACTTCCGATCCAGCTCTCTGCTATGGCCTGGGAAAGCAGTGGAGGATGGCCCAAGTCCTGAGGCCGCTGCACTGAGTGGTAGACCTGGAAGAAGCTTTTGGCTCCTGGCTTCAAATCGGGCAATCTGTGGAGTAAACCAGCTGATGGAAGACCTCTCTCTCTCTCTCTCTCTCTCTCTGCCTCTGCCTTTCTGTAACTCTACCTTTCAATTAAATAAATTAATTAAAAAAGAAAGAAAACAACTTGGCTTTACTGCACGGAGATGATCATGTGTGTGTTCTGGGGCTCAGACACTTGTATTTATGTGGCATTGCATTGAATAATTTTTATTAGTATAAATATGAGTGCCTCATGTACAAGGAAATGCATCCTACACCAACAGAGAAAACATTGTATATACATGTCCATATTCTGGGGCTGTGTCATTGAAATCAATGAAAGTTCAAAATTCATTGCCATAGTTGCAGTAGGCAGAAGGGACAGGTGGCTTCCACATACCACAGCTCAGATGGCTGTGAGCACGGGATCCCGCACCCTGCCCAAGGATGCTCATAACGACGCTGCTTGAAGACCAAGTAAACCAGAATGAACTCAGATGCTCGTGGAAATGGGGCTGCATACATCAATCAGGGTAGATGCACAGACAGGAACCACAAAAACCCATGGGCTTCAGCAGCTCCTGTCAGTGCCACGCCTCTCAGCAGCTTCCGATGCGTAGGGAACCAGGCACAGAAAGCCGTCTCCAGGATGCTGCTCTTTGTGCAAATAGGAGGCAAAAGGGAAGCCTCGACTGTTAGGGACGCATTGATGGGAGGGCCAGATCATTAAGGAAACCAAGAGAATGATTAGCATAAGATCCCCTGGGATCTCTGTGAGGTGGCAAGCAAGCAACTGGGCTCTTTTCCTACTGTTTTATATATATGGTGTATCCCATAACCACAATTAAGTTTTCTGTAGATGTATGATGCATTTCCTCTTTGTATGTGACATATTCCATAATTGTCCTAAAGCCGCCTGCTTAACATAATACTATTTATACACATAAATCTATATATACTATATATACACTACATATACATACATATATATACACTATATGTACTTTATACTATATACAATATATACACTATGTAAATACATACCATATATATACATAAAAGAACATAAAAGTAACTTATGCAAAGCAAGCAGCAAATGCAATGTGACCAAGAACAAAGCTGGAGTGAGAGATAAGAATTTCAATTAAAGAGAGAAAAAAAAATCCCATGTGTGACAGCCTCAGCCTCTGCAGGTGTTTTAGTGGGAGCAGAGTGGAGTCGCAGGTCGCTGAGCCCCGAGAGCCTGGGAGCCAGGCACCTGGAGGAGCAGAGCCTTCCCAGGCCTGGGCACCTGGTCCTTCCCCGCACCCGAGAGCTACTACTTCCGTACTAACCCCGCTTCCTGCTCACATAACAGCGGCTGGCTATCCTCACATCACTTCTGCAACTGTACCTTTCACGCTGTTAACACCTGGCCATGAAAACGTTCCATACTCGCTGAACTGGATTTAAAACACCAGCTTTTCAGAATACCCCAAAATGTCAAATTATGCTAAAAATACAAGGCAATTTTGGAAAAGTGCTACCTTTTGAAAATGGCCCTTAATATGAAAGCGACATCTCAGCATTTGCCTTTTCTCCCTTTCGTTGGAATTGGGGGAAAATGTAGCTGCTTCTGTGGACAAGTCACATGGAGGAGAAACACACTGCTGGGAAGGTAGCTGTGAGCACCAGCAAACTGGCCCCGACACCTTGGCGCCTGCGTGTACCAGGGTTGTTGGGTGGGGGTGCAGAGCAGGGGCTTTGTCTGGAAATCTGTTCCCCAGATCAGTGTGCTCTGGAGGTAACAACACCTTCACCTCGTATGGTCCTGGCTAAACTCAGAGGGAGCCCCTCTGTGGGATCACCAGCAGCAACACAGGGCACCTACAGTGGCCTACACCCGCTGCAAGGATGGATGGGAAATATTCCTCCCTCTTCCCCCACCCCCACACCACGTCCACGCTCATGAGCGCCACCTGCTGCCGTGTCCTCACAGTCAGCTCCCTGGGGACCCAGGGTGCCTGCAACCCCTCGAGGGTCTCAACAGCTGCTCACAGGGTCGCCAGGGCCACGCGTGGCATCCAGGGCTGTGGATGTGACTCAGCCAGGCTCACGGATGAGTCGGTGGCTGGGCTGCCATTTAATAACCGAGGGAAGCCAGGGACTGCCCACCCTCTCGCCTGTGGGAGGTACCAATCTTGCAAAGAGGCGGAGCTACTGCACTTTATGAGCAGAGCACACCTGGACCCTGAGTCTGTTTGGGGGACAGAAGCTGCAAGGGCTCCTGGGTCACCACCCTGACTACTCTTGCACAGCCCAGGAACCTTGAGGGTGGCAGAGCTGTGGCCGCCCTGTGGCATTTCCCGTCCGCAGGCCCTGCTGGAAGCCACGCTCAGTGGCACTGCCTCCATCTCCTGCCTCCAGGCCTGCCTCCCTGTCCCCACACTGTTCCCAGCAGGGCTGGCCCCTCCTCCCACCAGCCCAGGATGGATCCTTGGGAATCACCTTCGACCACTTGCTCTTTGCCTGCCTGTGTTGTTTCTACATGCACATGCTTTAGAGATCAAGGTGAAAGTTACAGAGAGCAACGGGGCGTAGCTCAGTGAGTTTGGACCAAAGCACACAACTGTGTGCTGAACCCAGGATCCAGGACATTCCCCACTCCAGGAGGCTCCCTGAGCTGGCTCCCAGGTTTCCCCTCCTGCACACACAGACTCCACGGCTCTTCTGGTTCCTATCACCATGGCTTTCCCCATCTCTTGAGCTGCTCTACTTGTAGAGTGAGTGGCTGCCCCAAATCTGGCCCCCACTAGAGGACTTGGCACTGCACAAGATGGATCAGGTCTCAAAATCAGGCAGTGGCTTCCCAGAAGCCTTTGGATAAACCCCAAATCCCTGCCCAGCTCTCAGAGCCGGGAGGGACTGAGCCGCGGCCTCCCTGCCTCCCCTCGGGGCACTGCCTGCAATTCTCTCTGCCCTTGGGTGCCGCTCCGCCTGCCTGGGGCTCTGCCTCCCTTCCCAGCCTCCATCCACTCAGTTCTCAGAGTCAGCGTGGACAGTCCCCATGCTGGCCAGCCCCTTAGGGCTCCCATTTAGCCTGCACCTGTGAAACCTGGACCCCTCCTGTCCCAGTGGGAGTCATGCCTGCAGTTTTCTGAAACACAAGGGTGGGATTGTGCCCCTGCTGTTCATTGTTCCATGATGAGAACGCCATTGCAGCCCCATGGCCTGTCTTCTGCCCCGCCCAGGGAAGCCAAGGACAGCTGCCTTTGCCTTCACCCTCCCAGACACGGCTCTACTCCTCCTGACCCCTTTTCCATAGGCCTTTGGGATATGACCCAATATTTTTCAAGTTACAAAGAGTTCTTTTCTTCCCTCCAGATTGCAATGAACTCAAACAGAATCATAGGTAGGACTCCAGTGGAATTGAGCAGGCATACATCTGCATGCAATTTTCTCTGAACTGCAAACCACAGGTGCTGACGTCAGAGAGCGAGTTGTCTGTGGACCTGCTAGGCATGGCCCCAGCAGCAACGAGAATCAGCAAGAGAAACCAACTCTCCAAGGCTCAGGGTGCCATCACCCCACATTCTAGAACATTCTGAAGGAAGGGGACGGAGTAGACGGGAGCGAGAGGGACGAGGGAATATCCCTTTGGAGCAACCACGTGAGAAGGCACGTGAGACCGCTCGGTCAGAAGGGGGTGGACTGAGCGTCCAGCACGTATCAGGAATTGTCCTTTCCTGTCTTGTGTGTTTATGTCTCCGACCCTGGAATGGCCTGGCAGGAGACAGCTTTTCAGTTCTAATCATAATGACAGCAACTGCTGCCGCGGGTCCACGTGCAGATGCCGCCGGAGCCTCGGCCCGGTCTCTGGTTCTCTGGAGAGCCCTCCTGCAAAAACTGGAGGAGTTTCTTGTTCTGCAGACATGGCCAGTGCAGCTCAGAGCACCGCCAAGGTCAGAAACACTTTGGACGGCCCCGTCCATCACCCGGCTGTGGAGCACCCAGCAGGGACTCGAGCTCAGGCTGCCCGACCCCCACATCTCCTGCTGTCATCCTGGATCCAGCATAGCGAGTCTGCCAAAGGAGGGCAATGCGAACGGCAGCCAGCACAAGGAGCCCCACTGACCAAGCACTGCGTCGCCCAAGTGCCTGTGACGGGGCCCTGTGTTCTGCCTTCACCCACGCGTCCTCAGGACACCGACAGGGCTTTGAGTGAGAGACAATCCAGACAGGACACCCAGGAAGGGAATGCAGGTGTGAGATGGGGACGGGGGAGCTGACCAAGGTCCTGGCTTGCCCAGGATTGAGGGGATTTCTGGGATAGGGGGCGTTCAGGGATCGTTCTGCACAAACTTGCACGATTTGGCTAGAAAGGAAAGGGGTTATGGGTTGATGGTATTCCCCCAAGAGACACATTAAAGTCCTAGGCCTGATGTGATTTGGAGAATGAGTCTTTGCAGAGAGAATCCAAGTAGGATGAGGCTGTGCTGGATTAGGGGGCCTTAAATCCAATCCCTGGCACCTTGTAAAAAGACACAGAGAGGGGGTCATGTGCGTGTGTGCAGACAGACAGATACACACACACACACGGGGACAGGGGGCGCCATGTGATGATGGAGGCAGAGATTAGCATGACTTAGCATGACACGGCACCTGCCAGGATTGAGGAGAATCCCACAGGACGGAGTCTTCTCCACAGTCCTCCCTAGGGAACGGCCTTGCCAACTCCTTGACTTTGCCCTCCTGGCCTGCAGAGCCGTCAGAGCACACAGGTCTGCTGTGTGAGCCCCTGCGTCTGTCCTCCATTACAGCACCTCCAGGAGGCGTGGCGCTGGGATTATGGCTTCGTCCAGGTCATCACCGCCCCTGCTGCACCTCCCAGCACTGCTGCCTGCTCCTGCTCCTGCCCCAGGCTGGGAACAAGTCCTCCTCGGGGCAGGCCAGGGGGTGTGGCTCACACTCAGCCCCGGCAGTCTGCCTCCCCCCCTCCCCCAGTGATGCCAGGGCTAAGGGTGTGCCCTGCTCTGCAGGTGAGTGGGGGGCCTGCAGAGGTAAAAGGGCGGCCCAGGGCCCTCGGCTAATAAACGGGAGGCAGTGGAGGTTTGATCTGTGCTGTGTCCACAGCTGGGTCTGCCCAGATGCTTCACTGTGAGGACGAAGGCCAGGCCGTGGGGTCACTGCCCCTGATACGTTTAGGAGGCAGTGAGACGAGGGACAGGCCACTTGGTGGCCATCGTGGGCTGACCGGCGTCCTGCTCAGGTTCAGTTGTTGAAGTCCTAACCTTCACGACTCAGAATGTGACAGAAGTTGGGGGAGGGTCCTTGAGGAGGGCAGCCAGGTGAAATCAGGCCACCAGGCCCGGAGGGACCACATGAGGACTTGGGGAGAAGGAAGCGACTATGAGCCCAGGAGAGAGGCCCTGGGGGACACCGGCCCAGCCAGACTTCCAGCCCCAGGGACCGTGGGGACCAAGCTTCTGTGCATGGAGCACGGGCTGTGGGGCTCTGGCGTTAGAACTGCCCAGCACGGACCCGGCTCAGGCAGCGCTGTCGGCGAGTGCATGCCACGGGGCTCCCCTGGGCAGGCCTGGGTGTTGGGGGATGAGAGGTCGGAACTTGTCAGTATCTCTCTCTCTCTTACTTGCTGATAGTGCCAATGGCAGCCCCTGGACCCGTCCCCCATGACCTGGCAACTTCCCCCCTCCGCAGAGATGAGATGAATCATCGCTGCCTTCCCTGCTCCGGTCAGAACCCCCACTGTGGCCACTGACCAGTGCCTCCACAAGTCCAGCAGGGCTGCTCCCACTCTGCTGGAGGCTCCTCGAGGGTCACACCTGCACCTGCACCTGCAGTCCCCACCCCCCACCCCCACCCCCCCAGTGGCACTGCAAACCCAGGCCCTGGCTCTCTGTCCCTACACAGGTGCGAGTCAAGGCTCATGGCCAAGCACCAGGTAGGAACAGCAGAGCAGAAGCAAACCTGGACTTCAGTTTTTATAAAGTCACATACGTTCAGAAGAGAAGAAGGAAATGCAGCCTCATTAATCATGAACGCAGTGGGTTTGCTTCCTTATGTTTTCCCCGTTTCTATTGTGAGGCTGAATTATTCATACAGAGAATTCCCTGGGAACTTTATAGGAAAAAGGAAGAGGAGAGGAGAGGGAAAGAGGAAGGCGGAGGCCCAGGGGCAGTGGCTCCCTGTTTCTGCTCTTAAAGGGACCCACTCACACTTCCCCAAACAGCAGCTGAGCCAACGAACCCTGCCAGGACTGAGTGAGGATTCCTGAGAAAATGTACCTCACGCATCGGGCATGGTGCTAGGTGGAGAAAGACACTGGGTAGAAACGGCCATCACTGGGATGGGGCAGGGTGGCTATAGTGATCCCAGGTTGGGGTGGGGCTGGCGGATGCACCAAGGACCTCCAGCTTTCCCAGCCCCTCGGCTGCTCCGTGTCACTCATGTCCCCGGGACTTCATTCCCAGCACCTGCCTCTCTCTGCCCTTCTTTTGCCCTGCCCCTGCTCCAACTCCAAGAGCATGTTACTGCCTGTCTCTGGACACACCCTGTGATATGTGGATCGGATCTGTCCCTGGCAAAACTCCCCTGGGACTCAGCTCCTCCACCTGGCACTGCTGGGAACTGTAAGAGGGAATTCTGTCCCGCAGCAGAGCCTAACTAGTGTCATTTTGGGAAGATTGGGTTAATTCATTTTCTTTTTAAAGATTTATTTATATATTTGAAAGGCAGAGTTACAGACTGTGAGAGAGGGGGGAAAGGGAGGGAGGGGGAGAGAGAGGGAGAGAGAGAGGGAAAGGGATGGAGGGAGAGAGAGAGAGAGATCTTCCATCATCTCATTCACTCCCTAAATGGCCACAAAGTGCAAAGCCTGGGCCACAGCCAGGGCCAGGCCACAGCCAGGAACCTGGAATTCTATCCGGGTCTCCCATGTGGGAGCCAGGGGCCCAAGCACTCGGGTCACCCCCACTGCTTTCCCAGGCACATCAGCAAGGAGCTGGGCCCAGCTGGGACTCAAACTGGTGCTGGCATGATGTTGGCATGGCAGGCGGCAAGTTCACCTGCGGCTCCACAACACCGGGAGGACTCGGTTAATTCTCCTGAGATTGGATTAGGTCTCATGGGAGTGAGTTATGGACAAGATCAGTGATGAGCAAGTAGGCTGTCACAGAGCAGGGCAGCCTCCCTGGCTCTCTCCCTTGCAGGTGCTCCTGCCTGCACCTGCTGGCCACCTCTGCACACACCCCTGCTGTGGGTGCTGTCCAACACATCACCATACAGCCCAAATCTCTTGCTCAGTGGCAGCTGCCCTATCGTGAGCCTCCAGCTTCAGGGACTCTCAGCTAAATACACCTCATTTCTTTAACAATTTCCTAGCCTCGGGTATGTTGGTATAGCAACACAAAAGAGGCCAGGACATCATCATCACTGGACTGTGCCAGGATCTCCTTTATTTATGTTACCCCAGACTCTCCACTCTCATCCCTTTTGCCCTGCAATGGTCTCCCCCCAGCTCTACGCAAACTCATGTCTTGGTGTTTGATGAGTGCCCTGGAATCCACCTCTTCTATCTTCATCCATGTATGTGTGGTCCTCCTGTCACTTCCCTATCATCTGTCCATCTCTTAAATCGACACGAATGGTAAAAGGGCTGCATCCTTCGCTCTGCTGGTTTTGGTGCTGGGTCGCGATGCACACGTGGCGCCTGTCGCCGCTGTTCAAGATCTCACACGCTGCTTCCCTCTGCAGCAAGTCTCTATCACTGTGGGCATCTGCCATGCTTTGTGTGTGCTCTCCCCAAAGGAAGGCGACCCTGCTAACTTCTCTTTCCTGGCTGCCACAGACAAGGCCCTGGTTACCTTTCTTGTCCGTTCACTCTTACGAGACTTTGTGAAAACGTCTCTGCAGTATATACTTGGGGTGGAGCTTTGAGTCTTAGGGTATGGGGTCGCTTAGTCTGCCTGATTTCCAGCCACTGCTCCAGCCGTGCCCAGGGCCTTCCATTTATTTCCCTGTGTCTTTGCCACCATGGCATGTTCCAAATTTCCCATGTCGGTAACCTGATAAACGCTAGGGGGCGTGCCGCTGTTCTAGCCTGTCTGGCTCTGCTTCCCACCGGCTTCTCCCGCTATGGAATGTGTGGTAGTTTTGGCAACACCGTTGCTCTTGGAGCACCTGAAACCAAGACACTTCCGAGATTTATAAAAAAGAACCAGGAAATGGATGGTACTCAAACCTCGACCCACGGTGCCTCTTTCAAGAGGGCTTACAGGCCCCCTCGCCTAAAATACCACAAAATACCACCACCCTGGTGTGGCTGCAGGGCCACGGAACACGGGCTTTGTCCCCACTCCATCCCCACTGCCTGAAACACTGCCTGGCACCCGGAGGGGCTCCCATGTGTGGGATTAAAGGGAGAGTTGAGGAACAGGTTCTTTACCTACACGAAATGAACCCAGACCCGATTCCTGAGGATGTGGGTGCACTCCTCCCAGTCGCCATCACCCCTGGCAGAGTTAGCTGTGCTGATTGAAAGGACATTAAATTAGCCGGGCTAACAGTGAGAATGCTGCATGGGTGACGGCACAGCAGCGTGCACTGGGACCATCACGTGGAATTTATCTAACACCGTGACAAGCACATTGCAAAACTGGAGAGCAGGTTGTGGGTTCCAGAGTCTGACCTAGGGTTCCTTGCATACCCTCAGTGACGGGGAGCCCCCTCCTTCTGAGGCAGCCCGTATCGCTGAGGGGTAGCTCTTGGAAGGCAAAGCATGGGGAAAGGAGATTACGGGTCTTGGACAAAGCAGCGTCTCCCTTCCTTAGGACGACAGCTCTAGTGTGCAGCTGAGAGAGATCAGCCTCCCTCCCCCTCGCCCTCGCCCTCGCCCTCGCCCCCGCCCCCTCTCCCGCCCCTGTGGCTTTGTGGGAATCTGAGGGGCAGGAGGCGCTGCAGCAGTCCTACCTGGATGAACGGGAAGAGGAGCCCGACCGCAAAGTTGGAGAGCCAGTTGACGGTGCCCGCGATGATGAAGGCCGCCGGCCGCTGAGACTGCTGGAAGATCTCGCCAGTCAGGATGAACGGGATGCCGCCTGCAAGGGACAGCCAGGAGTCTAAGGTTGTGCCGCCCACACCCACCTCCGGACGCCACGGGACCACCCGCCCCACCCACCCCGCCCACACACCAGGCAGGAGTCGGCGCCGCCTGTATGCGGGACAGCTTTAGGAGCGGGTGTTGGGGTCAGATGACCCTTCACCTGAGAGCCCTAACCATGTGAAACTGTTTCTCTGAGTTGGCCGGTGCAAATGAGGATTCCTGGTCCTTGTGGCCCTGCCAGTGCCCTGTGGGTCAAGCTGTGAGCCACCACGAATTGCTACTCTCTCACTGACCACAGAATTAGCAAAGTTCCTGGTGTGACCTCCCGGAGAACCGAGGCAGCCTGGTATCGGCCACCACGTAGCTCAAGTGCAGACAGGTATCTTGATTGCCCCAGTATCCCCACCCGCCGTCTAGCAGAGGCAGAATCGGGCTGGAGACCCTGGCCTCCAAATCGTGGTTTTTTGTGTGTGTGTGTGTCTGCTCCTCTTTGCTTGAGAGAGGCCAGAAGGCCCTGCTGAACTTGCTTTCCTGTCCTTACGCCCTTGATGGGATGCAAGATGCATCCCCGGGTTACTCAGGGCAGACATGGCACTGGGCGGGACAGTTCCACATTTTTGAAGAACTGCTCTGTGCAGCTGCAGCATGCTTGTCCCCCCCACCTTGTGATACCAGGAGTGCCCCCATCATGCCGACAACCCAAACCACCTGCACATGTTTCCAAACGCCCTTCTGAGAGCTGCCCCCTCCCCTTCCAGAATGTTCTGCTTGGTGAGACGAGGAATTGGGCCTTGTGGCTGGACCCAGGACCTGGGGCTCAGCCTGGCTACTGGGGCCTGCTTGCATCTGTCCTCATTTGGAGTCATCACTCGCTCTTTTAATCAGACCTTCACATTGGCATTTCCAACAAGACAGGGCAGGTAGTGGAAGAGGAAACCCTGAGCAACTTTCCCAACCTCTAGGGAGGCCTCAGCCACTTGCAAGTCCCTAGGCTGGGGTCATTCCGTCCATCAGCTGTCAGCTGTTTACTGTGCTGGGGCTGCTCCTGCAATGGTAGCTGAGAGCATCCCTGTCCCTGCCTTTTGGGGGACCCCCTTGTCCGGCGGTGGAGACAACTTGTTCATCAAGGAGGAAGCGAGTTAGTACAGAATGTGCCGTGCACGCTGGAGGAGATGCACAGGGCAGTGGGGGGTCTGACTTTAGCAGTGGCCGGGGAAGGGCCCTCTGGGGAGGCTGGTGAGGGTGCTGGATGAAGGAGGAGACACAGCTGATGCAGATCAGGGGACGTCGTGCTGGGTGGAGGCTCTGCAGGGAAAAGGCCTGGGTCAAGATTGAGAACAAGTCCCAGTGTCTGCACAGCTGAGGGAGCTTGAGAGGAATGGGATGAAGGGGAAGAGAGCAGGGCCGGTGCAGCTGCCGCTTGTGGCCCAAGGAGAGGGGGTTTGCTGAAAGACACCACTGTGGGCATCTACGCAGAGCTGAGTGATTGTGACCTACAGGGCGTGCTGGTCCAGGGAGGAGGCAAGGGCTGAGTAGCAGCACTCAGATGGTGGCAGTGGGCGTGGGAAGGAGGGGCCGAATTCAGAGTTCCCCCCCACACAACGGAGGCAGAGCTCCCCAGGTGAGCACCACCCTGCTGACAGCAACAACTTATCATCAAGCTGACCGCACCAAGCAACCCAGGGTCACAGCCAAGAGCGGGACCAACACAAGCCTGTCTCTCCCGAGCTTCCACCGTCAGCACCCCAGCCTGCTGCTGGCCAACCCTGGACTACACGGCTGAGAACAGTCTCCCCAGCCGCCACTGAGCTGTGAGTCCCCGGTGGAGGCACCATCTCCATCGGCCTGGCTCCTTTGACAAGGACTAGGTACACCATCGGTACTGACTCAGCTTGCATTAACTGTTCACCACTAGAGTGTGGGGAAGATTCAGTGTGCTGTTTACCACGGGGGAAGTGGACTCTCTCTCCAACGTGTCTATTAAGATGTGTGAGGATGGTGTTAACACACTGAAATGTGGTAGACCAGGCTTCGGGGTTGTGGAGTGCAGATCACGCTGCTATCAGAGTTTATGGCACATACTCGCTTGGTCCTGCAAGCAACACCACCGGGAGCCCAACGGCATTTGCCAGGGCATCCGTCCACAGCTGTTCTGACAGGGCTGGGAGCTGGGGGTCTGCTTTCTCTGACATCTCTAGGTGTGGTCTGGGCAGCACCTGTCTGGGTTCGGTGGACCCCACCAGAACATGGTGCCTCCACTGACAATGCGGCAGAACCTGGATGAAGCTGCCTCCCACACAGCTCGCTGTTTCTTTAGGACTTTTCTGCTGGTTGTGGCACAGCACTGAGCATGTACTAGGTGCTCTGTGTTTGCAGGATTCATGAAAGAACAAATGATCGGCACCGTCGAGTTCCTGGGCCTCCCCTCTGGATCCCTCACTCGGCCTGCAGGCCCCTACACCCTGGGGACAAACACAAGCAGCCGTGAGGATCCTGCAGGCTCCATGGTACTCATGGGTTGTCATTTGCATTCGTCCCTCCAACCAGAGAAGGCAGTCAAGTGCTGTGGGCTGGACTTTGGCCTCTGGTCTCAGCAAGTCTTAAGCCTTGACCCCACTCAACCTGTGTGGAACTCAGCTCTCGTACTGGTAAAGTGATGACAGTAGAGACTTACTACTGGGGCAGTTGTGAGCATTAAATGCAAGTGTTACTTAAGTCTTGCACATGAGAAATACTTCATAAATATTAGATACTGTAAACATAATGGAAAACCTCTCTGCCTTATTTGCCCTTACAACAAGTTAGCTGAACCCCAGAGAAGGGGTTCCAGCAAGGAGTGGTAATGATGGTGGTGGTGATGATGGTGATGGTGGTGATGATGGTGATGATGGTGATGGTGGTGATGTGGTGATGGTGATTGTGATGATGGTGGTGGTGGTGGTGATGATGGTGTTATTATGGCGGTGATGGTGGTGGCGGTGATGGTGTTACTGATGGTGGTGATGGTGGTGAAGATGATGTGGTAGTGATGATATGAGGATGGGTAATGATATGGTGATGATGATGGTGATAATGGTGTTAATGGTAATGATAACAGTGATTGCTGGCCGGCACCGCGGCTCACTAGGCTAATCCTCTGCCTTGCGGCGCTGGCACAGCGGGTTCTAGTCCTGGTTGGGGCGCCAGATTCTGTCCCGGTTGCCCCTCTTCCAGGCCAGCTCTCTGCTGTGGCCAGGGAGTGCAGTGGAGGATGGCCCAAGTGCTTGGGCCCTGCACCCCATGGGAGACCAGGAGAAGCCCCTGGCTCCTGCTATTGGACCAGCGCGGTGCGCCGGCCGCAGCGCGGCAGCCATTGGAGGGTGAACCAACGGCAAAGGAAGACCTTTCTGTCTCTCTCTCTCTCTCACTGTCCACTCTGCCTGTCAAAAAAAAAAAAAAATCCATGGGAGGTGGCAGGCCCTTACTTCCTAAGTCCGGCTCTAGAACGTGGTGCTATGCCCTCGCTCCCAGCTTGGTACTAAGGTATTGCAGATATAAAGATTGATCCAGGTGCTGTCAGTAAGGCCAGGAATGCATGGCATGAGCAGACTCTTGGGGCCTCTCCCCAGATGCCCCATCCACACACTTTTGTGCATCCCAGCCAGACCTGGCACTGCTCCCACAGACAGCTGCTTCGCCCGAGGCCTCCCCCAGCCTGTGTGGCCCGCCAGTGCAGCCGGCCAGCACACTTCCCAAATAAGAACCCTCAACCAGTGACCGACAGAACTCCCTTGAGCGCCCTGCTTTGTGAGGAGCTCAGCTGGGTGACACTGGTCGCCTTACGGTGGTAGCTCCCCGGTAACATGCCCTTGACCTACTTCCTTTACTTCCCCCGTTCCTGCTGGTCTTTCCTTGTCAGGGAACAGCACAGGGTAAGATAACCAAATGAGACAGCAGATAGGACGCAAGGCAGACACCAATGCGGGTCAACCCAGAGACATAACGATCGGGGGCTCATTTGCAAAGTTTCAGCTGTGTTGACCTAGCAGGCAACAGTGCTGAGTACTGTGACATGGAGAGGAGCCTGTGCAGTAACCGCTGGAGGTAGCCTGTTTTTCTGAAGTGAGAAGTGCAGGCTGTGGGGTCAGAAGACCCAGCTTTGGCCTTACCCTGTGTACTCAGGAGCAGGACTAGGAACTCGGGCAGGGCCTGGAATTTCCTGGACTCTCAGTTCCCTAATCTGTGATGACAGCAACTCAAATTTGGTCATGAAGAAGGACTCAGTGATGTGGCATGGGGTTCCTTACGTGATAATCCCACACATACAAGGCCCCCATCAGAAAATTTCAGTGAAGGGGTTCTCTCATCAAAGTCCTATATGAGGGGAGATCACCTTCATCTGCCTTTAATTTGGAATCTTGTTAAAACCTAGTGGGACCTGGCAACATGGTGTAGTGGGCAAAGCTGCTGCCCGCAGTGCCGGCATCCCATATAGGTGCTGATTTGAGTGTTGGCTGCACTACTTCTGATCCAGCTTCCTGCTTAATGAGCCTGGGAAAGGAGCAGAAGATGGCCCAAGTGTTGGGCTCCTGCACCCATGTGGGAGACCTGGAAGAAGCTCCTGGCTCCTGGCTTTGGATGGGCCCAGCTCCAGCCATTGTAGCCATCTCTCTCTCTCTTTCCCGGCTTTTTAAGTAAATAAATAAATCTTTAAAACAAACTCATGGTGGATGGTATAGAAACACTGCTTATGATTTTGAGAATTTATCTACAAAGTCAATAATTTACTGACCTAGTTTGTAATGTTAATATTTTTCCCTCATAAACATTCATAAGTGCAGGCATATTCTTCTACTTCATGGGTAAAATTTTAATAACTCTGTTCAGTCATGTGAAAGTGAAAATAATTTAATAATGAGCATTCTTCATATATTAATTAATAACTTTTTGAAAACAGCCTTTTCCCCCAAGTGTCTGTGGTCTGGGTCTCAGCGGGGCAGCCCTGCGTATCTAACCAAACTGCACTGTGAACACAGCGCCCCTAGTGTCGGCATGAGGAACTCGCTGATACCAAGTCTCCACAACTTCTTCAGACCAACCTGAGCTCCACCTACAAGACACATGGCCACAGCTACCTGCGCGCTCAATTTCTCTCCCACGATACAGCGATAACAACAGTCCCTCCCTCTCAGCACTGTTTTGAGAATTAAACGAGACGACGCACCTGTGCCATTGCACCACAGGCAGCTCTGCTGCTTCTGCTTCCAGAAACTTTTCCAGTGTGTGTGTGTGTGTGTGTGTGTGTGTATTATCTGACTACTGCCCAGGTACTAAAGAAAAAGCCCCATTTTTATTTCATTGTTTTATCTCAAAAGCTTAATTTTTATTTGAATAAAAATAAAGAGCAACTGTCTACACTTTTCTATAATTCATACACCTTAAATTCTTCCAGTGGAAGCACCAACTTCAATTTCTAAAGTCCCAGCACATGCCCAGAAATCCCCTTAAAAGCCTCCACAAGACGGGCTGGAGGCGGGACAAGATGGCAGCCGAGTAAGATGCTGCTGGTCGTCCCCAAAGAGACACCAACACGAGCGGCATTCATGCATCCAGTCAGCCTCACGAGGACAAGGAGGCCAGGAGAGGGGCCACAGGGCCTGGCTTAGCATCGTAAGAAGACACTGTGGTGAATGAGCTACTGCGTCACCCTTCCCCCAGCTCCAGGGAATTCTGCCTGGACAGACACCCCCTGCCTTGGGGAGGGAGGGAGGGAGGACAAAGACCAGACCCCAGCCTTGAAGCCCAGCAGCAGGCCTGCTACAGTGAAACCTGGAGTTGCCCAGGGCTCCAGGGACCGTCTTTAAACAGGTGGCCAACAGATTCCCTGCACCACCTCTCCCCAACCCCCAGCAGTCCACAGAGCGAGACTCCAGCTCTGGCTGGGGGTAGGAGTGGGAGGGTAAGGAGGGAGAGTGAACTAGCATCTCACTGTGGGTAAGCACAGGACTGCTCACTCCATTTCTCCCTCACTGTCAGGGCCTATAACCCAGAGGGAGTCACTGCTTGGGAGAAGAAAGGGTAGGTGGGTTCATGACATTGCACAGAAACCCAGGGCCGGCACTGCAGGGATTCATGTAGCCCTGCCATATTTTAGTTCCACAGCAACCCTGATCATGCCCCCACTAACGCAGTAACCCGAGCAATCCCTCCAGGACTTCCAGCTAGCACTTCCACAACCCCAGCCAGAGTGGACAGAGCGCCAGTGCACCTGTGACCCCAGACCCCTGCTCCATGATCTGCTGCTGAGACACACACACCCGAGCTGGGTGCCCTCTCCCACGGCCACTGCCATCCATTGCTGTGCAAGAAGATACAGAAAGCCTGCACTACAGCATCCAGCTGGAAATAAAGACAAAATAGTTGGGGCTGGTGCTGTGGTGTAGCAGGTAAAGCCTCCGTCTGCATTGCCGGCATCCCATATGGGCGCCGGTTTGAGACCCAGCTGCTCCACTTCCGATCCAGCTCTCTGGTATGGCCCGGGAAAGCAGTAGATGATGACCCAAGTCCTTGGGCCCCTGCACCCACGTGGGAGACCTGGAAAAAGCTCCTGGCTCCTGGCTTTGGATCAGCTCAGCTCTGGCCATTGTAGCCATTTGGGGAGTGAACCAGCAGATGGAAGACCCCTCTCTCTCTCTCTCTCTCTCTCTCTCTCTCTCTCTCTGCCTCTCCTTCTCTCTCTGTGTAACTCTAACTTTTAAATAAATATTTTTTTTTGACAGGCAGAGTGGACAGTGAGAGAGAGAGACAGAGAGAAAGGTCCTCCTTTGCCGTTGGTTCACCCTCCAATGGCCTCCGCGGCCGGTGCGCCGCGCTGATCCGAAGGCAGGAGCCAGGTGCTTATCCTGGTCTCCCATGGGGTGCAGGGCCCAAGGACTTGGGCCATCCTCCTGCACTCCCTGGTCACAGCAGAGAGCTGGCCTGGAAGAGGGGCAACCGGGACAGAATCCGGCGCCCCGACCGGGACTAGAACCTGGTGTGCCGGTGCCGCTAGGCAGAGGATTAGCCCAGTGAGCTGCGGTGCCGGCCTTAAATATTTTAAAAAATAAGTACAAAATAGCCTCCCACACAGATACCTGAAGACACAGCCCCAGGACAAAGCCTTCTGCCAGGAAAGCCAGTCGTTAAAAGTGATAACAACACCCAGTCTGCCAGTTGTGGGAAAATCAAACAGGGACACAGGGAGTATGAAAAAGCAGCCTGATGCCCCCAAGGAACACACTAAGGCTTTAGTAACAGACTCTGAAGTGGGAGATCAGTGAAATGCCCGATAAAGAATTCAGGAGAACGACTGTAATGAAGCTCAAAAAGACAAGGGGAATGCAGAGAGCTCAAAATCAGGAAAACAATGCAGCCTCTGAATGAGAAATTCAGCAGAGAGAGAGATTCTGAAAGGTAACCAGAGGTCTTAGAACTAAAGGACTCAGTAAATCAAATAAAAAATGCAACTGAAAGTCTAGCCACAAAGTAGATCAAGGAGAAGGAAGAAGACATGAACTTGATGACAGAACTCCCCAGAAATAGAGAATGAAAGAAGAAAATGAAGACATCTCCCATGGCCTCTGAACACCCTTAAATGGAAGAGAATTGAATTGTGGGGATCCCTGAGTGTGATGAAAGGAGGAGGGGCTTAGAAAACCTATTCCATGACATCATAGATGAAAACTCCCCCAGCGGGGAGAAAGACAGACATCCCAGCACAGGAGGCCCAGGACCCCAGATGGACACAGCCGGAATAGATCACCAGCACACACACTGTAGTCTCCTAAGCGCCACATAGAATTCTCCAGTGTGCAAGAGGAGTGCAGCAGGTTCTTTTTATGGGCACCCCCATAAGATTGATGGCAGAATTATTAACAGTAACCTTACAGGAGAGAATGGAATGATGTATTCGAGTTCTCAAGTAAACTGACAACCAAGAACACTTTACCCAACTAAGTTATCTTTCCTGAATGAAGAAGAGATAGACACTTTCCAGGACAAGCAAAAGCCGAGGGAATTCGTCACCACTAGACCAGCACTATAAAAGACGCTGAAGGGAGTCCCAGCGAGAGGAACAAAGCAGGCAAAACAATGGTGAGGGAACAGGTGGAAGTATAAAACCACTAGAAGGAACAGAGGGCTATTCACAATAAATGGAATATTTTTAAATGATAGGACTAGTTAATTACTTATTAACCTTAACTTTGCATGTAAATGGGTCAAATTCACCAATCAAAAGGTGCAGACTGGCTGAACTGATTGAAAAACAAGACCCAGGGGCTGGTGCTGTGGTGCAGTAGGTTCAGCCTCCGCCTGCAGCACTGGCATCGTATATGGGTGCCAGTTCATGGTTCATGACCTGATTGCTCTACTTCTGATCCAGCTCTCTGTGGCCTGGGACAGCAGCGGAGGATGGCCCAAGTGCTTGGACCCCTGCACTCATGTGGGAGACCTGGAAGAAGCTCCTGGCTCCCGGCTTTAGATTGGCTCAGCTCTAGCCATTGTGGCCACTTGGGGAGTGAACCAGCAGATGGAAGCCTTTCTCTGTCTCTCCTTCTCTCTGACTGTAACTCTACCTCTCAAATAAATAAAACAAAATATTTTAAAAGATGAAAAACTAGATCCAATGTTATACTGCTATTAGAAATTCACTTTACCAGTGAAGACACACACGAACCCGAAGGGAAAGAATAGAAAAAGATATTCCATGCAAGTGGAAACCAAAAATGATCAAGAATAACTACATTTATACCAGAAAAAATACTTTAAGATAAAAACTAAAAAGAGACAAAGAGGGTCACCATATAATGATAAAGGGACCAAACCAACAAGAAGTGACCATTGTAGGCACCGTTGGGTTGGGCAACCAGGGTGTAGGGGGATTCAGTTCTAGAAGTTTCTCTTCCTCACCTAGAACTCGAGCACTGGAGCAGCTTACAATCTTGGCACATCTGGCTGTGGCATTCACATGGCACCTGGAACATTCCTGTGCTGAACTGTGGCCAAGAACATGGCTTTGGAGCCAGACCAGCCGGGGTTAAATTCCTGTCCCTCCACTTGCTAGCTATGTGACTACAGGTTATATCATGTCCCCACCTCTCAATTTTCTTGTGTATATAATGAGGACTGCGCAGTTGCTCCAAACTCTTAGCTGTGTTTTGGGAGCTAAATGAGGCAATGCTTAGCAATGTGCTTAAAATTCAGGAGCCGCTCCATCCCTGCCAAGTGTTGCTGCCAGTGTTACAGCACGGTCCTTCTTGTCGCTCCCCCACTCAGTGCTTGCTGAGCATGGACATGAGCCAGGCACTAGGCTGGGTGAGCAGACCACAGACTCCACCTCTGCCTCCAAGGAGCCTCCAGTGTCTGGGCACCTACTGAGTCCAATCTTACACAATAAAAGCAAAGCTGGAGGCATCACAATACCAGATTTTAGGACATACTACAGGGCAGTTGTAATCAAAACAGCCTGGTACTGGTACAGGAACAGATGGATAGACCAATGGAACAGAATAAAAATACCAGAAATCAATCCAAACATCTGCAATCAACTTATATTTGATCAAGGAGCTAAAACCAATTCCAGGAGCAAGGACAGTCTATTCAACAAATGGTGCTGGGAAAACTGGATTTCCACATGCAGAAGCATGAAGCAAGACCCCTACCTTACACCTTACACAAAAATCCACTCAACATGTATCAAGGATCTAAATCTATGACCTGATACCATCAATTTATTAGAGAACATTGGAGAAACCCAGCAAAATATTGACACAGGCAAAGACTTCTTAGAAAAGACCCCAGAGGCACAGGCAGCCAAATCCAAAACTAACAAGTGGGATTACATCAAATTGAGAAGTTTCTGTATGACAAAAGAAACAGTCAGGAGAGTGAAGAGGCAACTGACAGAATCAGAGAAATTATTTGCAAACTTTAGAACTGATAAAGGATTAATAACCAGAATCTACAAAAAGATCAAGAAACTCCACAACAACAAAATAAACAACCTACTTAAGAGACGGGCCAAGGACTTAAACAGACATTTTTCAAAAGAGGAAATCCAAACAGTCAACAGACACATGAAAAAATGTTCAGGATCACTAGCCATCAGGGAAATGCAAATCAAAACCACTGTGAGGTTTCACCACACCCAGGTTATAATGGCTCACATACAGAATCAACTAACAGATGTTGGCAAGGATGTGAGGGAAAGGTACATTAATCCACTGTTGGTGGGAATGCAAACTGGTAAAGTCACTATGAAAGACAGTCTGGAGATACCTCAGAAATCTGAATGTAGTCCTACCATATGAACCAGCCATCCCACTCCTCAGAATTTACCCAAAGGAAAGTAAATTGAAAAATAAAAAAGCTATCTGCACTTCCATGTTTACTGCAGCTCAATTCACAATAGCTAAGACATGGGATCAACCTAAATTCCTGTCAACGGAAGACTAGATAAAGGAATTATTGGATATGTACTCTATGGAATTCTACACACTGGTAAAAAAAAAAAAAAAAAGGAATCCAGTCTTTGAAAAAAAATGGAGGAACCTGCAAAACATCATGCTGAGTGAAATAAGCCAGTCCCAAAGGGACAAATATCATATGTTCTCCCTGGTCTGTGACAATTAACTGAACACCTAAAAGCAGACTTGTAGAAGTGAAACTAACACTATGGAGAAACAATGACTTGATCAGCCCTTGTCCTGACTGTCCAGGGAAAGCTTATTATTTTATTCCTTTTAGCATTTTCTTTTTCTACTTAATACAATCGGTTGAACAGTTTACCTAACACAGAATTATTTTTAGGTGTTTAAATCCAATTGAAAATTGATCCTTGTTAAAAATAAGAGCAGGAATAAGAGAGGGAGGAGATGTACAGTTCGGCACATATTCCCATGGACTTACACCTAAGGGTAAAGCTAAAAACTTGCCATAGGACTCCAAATCCCATTAAGTTGGCAGGTACTAATGCCAGCATACTAGTTAAAGTGATCATTTTAAGTGCATAACTGATCCCAAAGCTAGGAATAAGTGTCAAAGGGATCACATAAATAAGACCAAGTGTCTGCTGATAATAATAGATAGAATTAAAAAGGAGAGAATGATCCAACATGGGAAGTGGACACCCTTCCTAAGCACTCTGACCTAGAATCAGCCCTTAAGTCATTCGGATCTGGCTAAAAAGCCCATGAGAGTATTTCAGGCATGGAAAGCCAAGACACTGTGGCAAAAAATGACCTGCATAAAAGATCTCTGTGAGATCCCAGTGGAAAGAAGGGGCCATCAAAGGAGGAGGCACCTTTCTCTGAAAGGAGGAGAGAACTTCACTTTGATTATGGCCCTGTCTAAATAATGTTGAAGTTTGTGGACTGAAAAGGGTTCCATAACCTTGGCAGCTCATGACAAAAGCCTTGGGTGATCACTGATGTCATAATTAAGAGTGTCAATTGTGTACTTGCTCCCCATGAAGAACCTCTGTCCTTAATGTGTTTTACTATGAGAATTAATGGTAAAACTTGTCTTCAAACAGTACTTTATACTTTGTGTGTCTGTGTGGGTGCAAACTGTTGAAATCTTTACTTAGTATAGAGTTGATCTGTATAAAGATAATTAAAAATGAATCTTAATGAAGAATGGGATGAGAGAGGGAGTAGGAAGTGGGATGGGAGTGGGGGTGGGATGGCGGGTATGGGGGAAGAACTCCTATATTCCAAAAGCTGTACCTATGATATTTATATTTATTAAATAAAAGCTTTCTAAAAATTAATTAACAACAAAAGTCACTGTGTACTAACTCCTCATGCAGAACCTCTGTCCTCAAAGAGTTGTATTATAACTATGTCCAAGTGCTCCCAAAAGATATATAATTCTTGGGTGCTTCATTAAAATTAATTAAATTTTTATTTTTTAAATTAACTTCAAGATACAATGACTTTGAATAGCCCTTGTCTCGACTTTTGAGGAATAGTTTTTTTTCTATTTGTTTTTGTTTTTGTTTTTTACAGCACAAACTGTTGAACTCTACTTAGTATAGAGTTGCTCTTCTGTGTATAAAGCTAATCAAAAATGGTTAAAATGGATCTTAGTGGAGACAGGAACTGGGGAGGGGAGAGGAAGGGGGAGGAGGAGGAACAGTGGGAGATTGGGTGGGAGGGCGGGTATGGTTGGAAGAGTCACTCTTTCCTGAAGTTGTACTTACGAAATGCATAATGTCTGTATTCCTTAAATAAAAGGTTTCTGGGGGGGGGGGGAACAAATTAAAAAGAAGGGACACCGAGTGTCTCAGGAGACCCCTCAGCACTGGCCAGCTGGGTGGCATCTCAGCTGCAGTGTGTCCCCAGGGCTGAGACGTGGCCGCAGTGCTTGTGAGGTGGGAGAAAGAGATGCTGTCATGATGTGAGTATTTGCTGAGACACTAAGCTTCTGTATGCGGGGAAGAACCGAGAGAAAGGGGACCAGTGATGGACAGAGGAAGCAGCACCAGGTGCACCTGTCGGGGAGGGAGCTCAACGCCTTAGAGATGCTGAGACCCACAGAGAGAGAGAGCAACGTTTTCGGCACATTCTGCTGTGTGCTGTGCACGCATTCACGCGTCTGCATCTTCTTGATTGACTACGCCGGAGTTTAAACTGCTCCTTCCTTTGGATAAGGGAGACATATCTGCAACTGTGACTGCATCCAGCCTGGGGCACAGAGAGGGGAGGTAGCGCTTTCGTGCGTGTTCCTTTGCGTTTCCTTTGTTCACCCTCATGGCAGGCCTGGAGGGTGGCACTGCTATCCTGTTTTATTGATGGGTGGCAACACTCCGACTGTTTCCAAACTGGGGCCTTTTGAGAGTATCTGGGGGTGGGGGTGGGAGTGGGGGTGGGTGTTAATCATGGAGATGACCTGTCAGGAAAGGAGACTGTCCCAGGCAAGCTCAGGCGGGCAGCTCGAAGTCCAAGATGAAGACCCTCAGCTGAGGTCCTCAGTAGGGCAGGTAGGGGCAGACCCGGGACTTGACTCCTGGTGCCCTGGCTTTGCCACAATGCCCTCTCAGTGCAGGTGAATGTATGTGCCAAATACCATCCACCATGCAGTGACTGCCCACGGCGGGCCTCCCACTGCAGAGCTAAAGCAACAAAGGTGCCTGACTCTCTTCCCAGCAGGCGATGTCACTCTCAATTTATTTACTATAAATTTATTTTTAATTTGCTTGAAAGACAGAGATGGAGAGAGAAAGAGAGGGAGGGTGGGAGGAAGAAAGAGTGATATTCAGAGATAGGGAGACAGAGATTGAGATAGAAATAGACAGACAGATACACACACACACACACGCAGAGGTGATTTCTATCGCCTGGTTCACCCTAAATGTCTGCAACAACTGGAGCTGGGCCACGCTGAAGCCGCAGGCTGGAATCTCCAGCTGGGTCTTCCCCATGGGTGGCGGGGACCAAGCACTTGAGCCATCACCTGCTGCCTCCCAGGGTGCACATTAGCAGGGAGCTGGAATCAGAAGCAGAACCAGAATTTGAACTCAGGCATCCTGATCCAGGACACAGGTGCCTCCAGCGGTAGCTGAATCACTGTGCCAAACGCTGCGCCCCCCAGAGAGGTGAACCTCTACAGGTCATTCACTCAATTCATGGCAGAGAGAAGCCCTGACACATGGCTTTCCTACTGCACCGGCTCCAAGGCCAGAGATCAGAGTCCACATTCAGATAATTAGAGCAGGAGACCCAGAGGGTGCTGGAGCAGGGGTGCAAGTACTCCATGACCCTGAAGCCATCCTGGGCTTTGCAACCTTTTCTGACTTCCCTTGGGAGCTCCTCCCGGCAGAAGAGCGGACTTATTACTCCTTTCCATGTCTTTCTCGAACTTACACAAGAGCACCTGCACCACGCTCCCGATCTCATCTAATTCTGATCACCTGCCATTGGCCCCGCCTCCGAATACCCCAGTCAGCTTCCTTCCTCTCAATACTGCATCACGGTGATTAAATGCGTCACAGGAAGCCCCAGGAGTTACACTATCCAACCATAGCATGAGACCAAGCATGCGCCAGCAGCCACTGCAAGCCAGGAGGGGGACATGGGACAGATTCTCTACCACAGCAGTGTGGCTCTGCCGGCACCATGACCTTGCACTTGGAATGTGAGAGAAGAACTTCGGCAGTTTGAAGGCACTGGAGGGGGAGTCTTGGGCAGAGGGATGTGACAGACTTTTAGCAGGAAGCAATGCTATTCATGCAGGCATGAGATCCAGTGGATTCATATCCAAAAGACAGCCAGAAACAAAATGGGGCACTGCCTTACAGACAATCTTAGTTTCTTTGTCTCCCTTATATGGTTACATACATTCCAACTGGGTACTTTATGGCTACAGGGTTGCTAAAGGGCGGCACATGCACATATAGTCGTGGATTAGGCCATGTTGCTCTTTGCTCTGGAAGGCCCCTACCTCAGCACCTGGTCATGTGACTGAGACAGCGGCCACAGGAAACAAATGCACTGGGACACAGAGCCCTACTGTCACCAGCTCAGCGGTCGCCTGCAAGAATGAGGTGACGCCTTCCTTCCCTGAATCTCCAGGGCTGCCCAAGTCACAGTTAGGAGGAAGGGAGCTGCTGTTGGAGACCCCAGGAAAGGCCTGGGAGTTGGGATGCTGTCATTTTGAGAGAGAGAGAAAGAGAGAGAGGGAGAGAGAGAGGGAGAGGGAGAGGGAGAGGACACATTCCTATTCCCAGGTTTCCCCCCTAAATGCCCACAAGAGTTGGCACTGGGCTGTGCAGAAGCCAGGAGCCAGGAACCCCATCCAGGTCTCCCACATGGGTGGCAGGAACCCAACTATTTGAGCCATCACTGTTGCCCCCAGGGTTGGCGTTGGCAGGAACCTGAGTTCGGAGATGGAGCTAGCGATCTGTGGGTATCTTAACCGGTCTCTTAACTGCGAGGCTCAATGCCCGTCTCCCCCTCCCCACCCCCGCCCCTAACCAGGTTAGGAAACTTTCTCCATTTCTGTTGAAAATTCAGTCTTGTGCACGGAATCTTTCAGGGGCCCAAGTCTTTCTCAGAACAGTGTCTGCTTGGGGTGGCTTCTGAAAGACAAGCTTTTCTGGGGGGAACCTGGCAGAAAACCCGACAGGAACACTGCCAAGTTTTCACATTCAGGTTTCAGGCTAGGGGCTCCCTAATGAGCTCTGCCTTCAGCTGCGGGGAAGGGATAAGGAGAGACAGTGAGCGTCAGGAAAACTGGGGGGAGACTGGGAGGAAAAGATGAGATGGGGTTCAAGTCCCGGGGGCCACAATGCCCCCTCTGGGCTAAGAGGGCATTTTCTGCGGATGTCGTGAAGATTAGGGACAACGTGGCTGAGTACTTAGTGCCGAATGGGTACTCAGCTTAAGGGAGATAATTGATCAAGAAGTTCCACTCTGCCTCACGCAGTGGAATGGACGGGCACCCTCCTCCCCCGCTTTGGCCAGCAGCCTGTCCACCCATCTCTGCTGGGTCAGAAGGGCCAGACGGTGGAAATGTCTCATTCCCAAGACCCCTTCCCCTGCAGGGACTCCTCACCCCATCCTGAACCGCTGCCACTCAAGTTCATCCTGAACTCTTGGTCTAAACACAGGACTCAGACATCGCAGATAAAGATGCCCACCCCCGCTTGCTGCCCCAGTCCTGGTTCTTGTTACATGTGTGAGACTCTGGAACCACATGGGTTTGGCTAGGGAAGGACACACATCTTTTTACTGTGGATACAAACATGCTTTTATCCTCTTGGCTATGCCTTCTCGCTACCCAGCAACCCTTGACCATAACAACAGGGAGATAAAGCAGGAGGAAAAAACGCAGAACTCACCATGCAGACAAAATAATTTCCCACACATCTATCAAAGCTGTTGAGACCATTCTATTCCTTATACAATTCCACACATTCTTGATAAATAGTTGGAAGAAATAAGGTAACATCAGCATATTGTTTTCTCTATGATTTAGCTGTTGGCAATCTGACCACTTGTGTACCGGCTCTTGATGAATTAACCTTTGGAAAATTGCTTTGCTTCCTGCGCAGTTAGTAGGTGGAGGGGCGGGCCCTTGGAAATTAGCATATGCTGAGACGGTCAAAATACTTGAGGCCTTGGACATTTCCCTGTGGCTTTTGGACCACACTGCAATTTATTACTTTACCAAACACTCCTCAAATTATCCCAGTTTGAAAGCAGTGCAAGATGGCCCTGGTGCTTGGGCCCCTGCATCTGCATGGGTGACCTGGAGGAAGCTCCTGGCTTTGGATCAGCCCAGCTCCTGCCATTGCAGCCATTTGGGGAGTGAACCAGCAGATGGAAGACCCCTGCCCCCTAACTCTGCCAAATAAATAAATAAATCCTCAAAAAAAATTATCCCAGTTTGAGTGTGCAATGCACTCACATTCCCAGCAGGGCCCCGTACTCCTGTTATGTAAAACCAGCTCCCTGAGGGCAGAAATCATGAGTGCATGTGTGTGCACATGTGTACACATCTGTTTTCATGTGTGCGGTTTTGTTCACCTTTGTATCCTTGGATCTAAAAGGAAGCCTGGTGTGGGGAGCAACCCGGACTGGACTGAGTTACTGGAATTAAGACTTATTCTATGCATCTGCTCTCCCACAATATGGCGCTGAGAAGGGAGTAGTAGCTTCTACGCAGCTGCCTCTCGCCAATTTGATTGACTGAGCTGCAGGAGCTGATCTTGCTCCTGATTGGAGGAGAGCAGCATACTCGGCGTGTGGGTAGCAGAGTTGGGATTGGTGGAAGAGGACTATAAAGGAGGAGAGAGACAACATGCACCAGGAACATCTATCTGAAGGAACACCTGTGCAGCCCCCAGAGAGCCGGCCGGCGGTGTGCCGCTCCCCTGCGGAAGTGGGGAAAGTGGCCAGGGGGAACCGCCCTTCCACGGAGGTGGAAGGGATAGTAGCCAACCCGGGAAGAACCAGCAGTAAACCCGGGGAGGGCCGAGCAGACAAAAGAACAGCGCAGGGTCCTGTGTCGTTCCTCCACGAAGAGGGGGAGCGACACCTGGTCCACAGCAGGTGCTCAGGAGCAACCTATGGAATGGGTAAAGAATTCGTGACCTGTATTCCGATTTCTGAGAGCCTGCGATTGTCCTAACTGCTGCCCATTCTATGGTAGCAACTTCTGGGGGGCCACTGTAAGTGGCCACAGTTCTTTGCAGCTCTGCCCATGGGAGGTCAAGGAGTTCCTGCCAGCCCTCTGTCGCTCCCCCTCTTCATGGAGGAACGACACAGGACCCTGCGCTGTTCTTTTGTCTGCTCGGCCCTTCCCGGGTTTGCTGCTGGTTCTTCCTGGGTTGGCTACCGACCCTTCCACCTCTGTGGAAGGGCGGTTCCCCCTGGCCACTTTCCCCACTTCCGCGGGGGCCAGCACACCGCCGGCCGGCTCTCTCGGGAGCTGCACAGGTGTTCCCTCAGATGTTCCCCTTAGATGTTCCTGGTGCATGTTGTCTCTCTCCTCCTTTATAGTCCTCTTCCGCCAATCCCAACTCGGCTGCCCACACGCCGAGTACGCTGCTCTCCTCCAATCAGGAGCAGGATCAGCTCCTGGAGGTCAGCACTCAAGTTGGCAAGAGGCAGCTGCGTAGAAGCTGTTTCCTCCTCTCCCAGCGCCATATTGTGGGAGAGCAGATGCATAGAATAAGTCTTAATTCCAGTAACTTAGTCTAGTCCGGGTTGCTCCCCACAGCCCTCGCTCCCAGGTGGCCTGGTGACTTGCTGTGGCTGAGAGAAGGCGGCAGCAGGATGCCAGGACCAGGCCTGGGCTCAGGCCATTTTGCACCCTTCCCCTGCTTGCAACCTTGCTGCTGTCATGTGACCACAGCTGGGCCGGCCTGCTAGATGAGGACAGACAACAGCCACGTTACCCCTCCCACTGCCAGACCATCTGGGTCACTTTAGTTGAGCCGGTGCCTGTCTCTTTGTCTACACTGTGCATTCTCAATGGATGTAAACATTGTGTTTCGGTGGGGAGAGCAAGAAGTCAACCATCATAGCGGCCTGTGGAGTGCCCAAGCTCAGTTCTCTCTGACACAAATCTTATTTCTTATTAAATCATGGAGAAATTAAGCCTTGCAAAAATTTAAAATTATGAACCAATCAAAATAACCTCATTAATTAAATTTGTTAGTTCAAGATTGCTTTACATTGGTCTTGGGTTATATTTAAAATAAAGTTTATACTTAAGGGAATAATAATTTGGGGCTGGTGCTGGTACTGTGGCGTAGCAGGTAAAGCCACTGCCTACAGTGCCAGCATCCCACATGGACACCAGTTCAAGTCCTGGCTGCTCTACTTCTGATCCAGCTCTCTGCTATGGCCTGGGAAAGCAGTGGAAGATGGCCCAAGTCCTGGGGCCCCTGCACCCATGTGGGAGACCCGGAAAAAGCTCCTGGCTCCTGGCTTCAGATCAGCGTAGCTCCAGCTGTTGCAATCAGTTAGGAAGTGAACCAGCAGATGGAGGACCTCCCCCCTACCCCACCTCTCCTTCACTCTCTCTTCAAATAAATAAAGAAATAAATATATCTTTAAAGATAAAGGGAATAATAATTCAAAAAGGCCTGAAAAACAATGTTCCCTATCCATTGTCTATCACGCCTGTCTGTTTGCTTCCCTATCTGTAGGCACGTGCTGTTTAAGGACTAGAGCCTTATCTCCTCCTCCCTCCCTTTCCTCGTCCCTTCCAGCAGTCCAGGAGGGTAGCCTGGCAATGGAGCATCTAGCCTTTGAGAGAGACCACTCTGTCACAAGTTGTGCAACCGCCTGCAGCCTCAGTCTTGCCATCTATGAGATGGGCATGATAACAAGCTCTGCTTCATAAGATGTTTTGAAGAAAACTTGAGATCGTCCACATAAAGGGCTCTCAGTGGTCCCCTATGAAAAACAAATCTTAGCAGCATTGTACTGAAACGTTTGTCACGACAGGGACATTATTTTCCTCCTATTGCATGGTGGTTTTAAAGCTTCCTCCTTTGGTGGTGACCCGCGTCCCCCAGGGCTACAGGGAAGTCCTAACTCCTGGCACCCGTGGCAGGCTAAGAGGTAGCCATGATGAATTATGGCCCCAAAGCGGCATCCTTCTAAGGAGAGAGATCTAAAGACAGAGCAGATACAGGGCAGAGGCTGCGTGGTCAGGGAGGGAGACGCTGGAGCCGGGCACGCAGCCAACAGGAGGTGGACGCAGCCAGGAAGAGCCGATGGGAGCTTAGAGAGAGTGTGCGGGGACGGGGAGAAGGGGTAGGCGGAGGAACCCAGGAAGGACCCCTGATGCTGGAAGGCGCAGGCAGCCTTTCTGGATGAAATCAACGGGAGAGCTGGAGCCACACGTGCTCAGTAGCTCCTGGGCACAGCATCCCACAGGTTGCTCCCTCCTCTTCCGGGGCCCTCGGGCCAAATCGGCACCTTAATCCTGGCCGTGACCCCAAGTCCATCTCATTGGCACATGCCCTTCCTTCCTGGACGCAAGCGCTGCTTCGCGGGCCTGACCTGGGGCTGGGGCCGCAGCCTGGGCACGGTGAGACTTTCCTAACCGGAGCTGCTGCGGGCAGGCAAGGAGCTCCCTAGCTCCGTGATCCTGTCTCATCTGCGAGCTTCCTCTGCTGCCTTGGGGCCACGCACACAAATAAAATCTCAGCAGGAAGCTGCCTGCCCTGTTCTCTCTCTTTCCTTTTGCCTCATCTCAGCTCCCTATCAGGTCTGCTCCAAGGCACGTGCTCGCCCCAGAAGCTGCCTCGGGCAGACTCCTGGCTCCGCTTCATGGAGGACAACCCCGGAGGGGGAAGCCCCTGAGCCACTCCTCTCGTCCCATCTCCGTGCCTCTTTCCACAGGGCTCTTCTAGGGACTGGTTCCTCTCTGGCCACTTGGAGGATGAAGATGATGTCACAACTCAGGTGACAGCTCCCTCACACAGGTGACGTCCCGAAGCCTCCAGCTGTGCACCCTCATTGCCTGCTTAAGTGATGCTTCCAAACCCTGACCAACCTTGTGGCTAAAGCTGTGGCTAGTTGGCGAGGCCCAGCTCCTGGGTGAACACAGCGGGGGTCAGGGAAGGCAGCTGGGAAGAGTCGGGTGAGGGCTGACAGTGGTGCCATGACTGGGGGTGCAGGTGCCTCCCCTGGTTGCTGACGGGGATCTCGGCATTCAAGGCCCTGGCAACGCAGCGGCTCCACTGTCACAAGAAAACCACCTGGCAAATTCCGCTGGTGGATGTGAGAGGGAGCGGGCTGGGGAACACAGGAGGCGGAGCTTCATGCTTGCAGTCAGGGGTGTGAACGAGTTCAGCCTGGTTTATTTGTGCAAACAGAGGGAAGTCAGCCTATGCCTTGAGACTCAGTACTGACTGCTCTCCCCGGGGACAGAGGAAACCCAAGAAGCACTAGAACCACACCACAGGGGCTCCTGACCTGGGACCTACCCTGACCACAGAACCCTTCCCAGAGCTGCCCGGCCCTGCTCAGCTACTCCGGCCAGTGTGGCTCTGCCTCTGCTTTGTACCCTCTACCCCAGCTGACTCCTCTTTGCTGCAAATCTGCCCTGTGAAGTTCGTGTCCAAAGATCACCCCCACCTCACCCACTGTGCGCCAGCACTCCCAGGCCTCTCTGGAGCTCAGGATGAAATCCCAAGTCCTTAGTTTAACACCCATGGCCTCTGGGATCTGCGGTCACTCATCTCCTCCACGCCCAGCTTCACCCTGTGCCCTGGGTGCTGGCTCTTGCTGCTGGGGCCTGGATGTCCAGTGACTGCTGCCATTGCTCAAACCAGGGGAACAGTGATTGTCCCGCCCCAGCCAGGGCTGAAGCACTGCTCTGGCCGAGAGGGTGTGGAGTGCAGCTGCACGTGCCCCTGGTCCCGGGGACGGCGGCCTGGTGGCCTGCGGTGGAGCCTGGGTTCCAGGGCTTTGACAGCTTCCCGGGAGGCTGCACTCGGGGGTCGCTTGTGGCTCCTTTGATGCTACCTCCTGGTTACCTTCAGGCTGCGCCCCTGGCTGCTCCTGCTCCCCAGGGATCCCCCCATCTGCCTCCTCAGCTTGCTGCCTTTCCCTTCCTCCTACGTCACCCCGGAGCCCCTGCACTCTCTCTGTAAAGGTCACACAGCAAATATATTCGGATTTTTAGGCCAAAAGCAGTCTCTTCCCCCACCCCTTTTCTTTTTTACCTTTAAAATGGAAAAGCCATTCTTTGCTCATACAAAACGGGCTGTGGTCCAGATATGACCTGTGGACTACAGAGTTCCCCGTCTGTGAGGCAGTGGGCTCCCCATCAATAGAAGTAACCAAGCATGAGGAAACCATACTTGAGGCTGAACTTCCACTGAGTGGCCGGACGAGGAAAGCTTCATGGTCTTTTCTGAGCTGGGGCTGCCCTAGTTCATCCCAAGCCCCTGGGGAGTTCCTTCATTTTCAAATGGTCCCCGTGGTCCCCCCGGCTCTGACGTGGTCCCTGCCTTTGTGCCTCCGTTTACTGTGAAGCCCTGCTTGAGTTCACACCAAGCACTAGCTACGTGCCAACAACAGGACTGGGCATCCAGTACGTGATCAAAAATGCCAGTCATTACGAGGAATCGGGTTAGGGAGCTGGTGAGGTTTGGATGTGGTTTGCCCCCAGAGGCTGCTGGGCTCAAAGCCTGGTCCCCTACGCCATGGTATTAAAAACAGGTGGGGCCCCCAGGAGAAGCAAGGAGTTGATTACCCTCGCACAGGGACCACTGCTGGTCTCTTAGGCTGGGTTGGGTTGCCCAGGATGGGTCAGTTCCCACACGAGCAGGTGGCCATATAAGAACAAGGCTGTCCCTCCCCTGCCTCTCTCCGTCTCCTTGGCATGCTCTCTGCCACGTGATGCCATCTGCCATGTGGTGCTGCAGGCACCAATCCACCCTCAGTACCCCAGGTGCACTGGCATGCGTTGAGACCCCCAGACACCCGAGGCATGAATGGAGTCACCTCTTCATCTTCACAGGCTGCCCAGAAAACAGAGTAACATGGAGAGGTGTGAATGTGCTGTGGCGAGCTCAGAGTGCTGCAGTGATGTGAATCCGAGCATGGTCTTAAGGACCTGGGTTCAAATCCCGACGCCACCCTCCACCAGCTGCTTCATGTCTCATCTCGTCTCTGGCTTCAGATTCCTGTCTGGAAGATGGCCGTGGTTCATCCCAATGTACGAGACTGTTCTGAGAGTAGGACCAAGTATGTAACGTCCAGCTGCGTATCCACATCCGGGAGATGTGAAGGCAGGTTCCTGCCAGATGCTGCTGTGAGCAGAAACTGAGTGAGTGTGGCAAGCACCAGGCAAACAGCAGGATGGGGCCGGGGCAGCCCCAAGCCACCGCCTCTGGGTTTCACGAACCACTCTGGGGTTCTGCACCATCTCTGTGCACACCTTGGAGCTCTGTCTCTGACAGCGCCTGCCCCATACTTCTAAGGCCCCTGATCATGATCAAATCATCCATGAGTCCTGCTGGGAACCTTCCAGACCTCGGGCAGTGCTGGACTCTTGGGGAGACTGGTGTGCAAAGCTCAGGCCTGTGTCCAGCCTGGCCGTCTCACCTGTCTCAGCGTCACAGCAGGAGTGGGAGAGAGGCGTTACCTGGGTCGAGGCTCTTATGCCGCTCTCTCCACACTCCTTCCTCCTTCTGCCCATCAGAGGTGACTGATGGTGAGACCCGGGGCTGGCACAGCCCCTGCCCCAGCTACCAGGGTCACCAGCCATGGTTGGGTACCTGGGGGAAGTGAATTTCCTCTGACTTTTGGAGGTGTATTTGTTAGGCAGCCAGAAGGTCACTGACTGATACATGGCTGCTAAAGGATGACTTTTCCTAGCCAGTGGTTTTGGAACTGTTGGAGTTGGGAGATTCGGTTAAAAGTTAGGAGGCCATTTATATTTAATTAAAAAAAATTCAATGGAGAGAGAAGGAGGGAGGGAGAGAGGAGGGGGGCCCCAGCAGCCCCCTGCCTGCTTTTGTAAATGAAGCTTTACTGAAACACAGCCATACCTCCCATTCGCTCACATTCCCAGCACCACACAGAGGCGGCGAGCTGCAACCCACACTGCACGTGCTGTAAGGTGGGGGTATTTGCTGCCTGTCCCTTACAGCAAAGGCACACAGCTATGCAGGGAATAGACCAGCCAGCGAAAAGAAGTGAACAGGACGATGAGGGGAGCGCGTGTGTGTGTGTGCACCTGCTTTAGATTAAGGCCTCTCTGAGCAGGTCACCCTCTCTGACGCTCTGCCAGCATATAGCTGCATTCTGGAATGTCCCTGTTGCCATGCTAACTGGTCCCCAGGGTAGCACAGGGCCACACTGGGTGACATCACAAAGGCACTGATGTGACTGCTTCCCCCGGAGCTAGTGATGCAGGCACCTTGTGGGACCAAGCACATTGACTCCCAGAACCCACAGCCAGCCACAGTGGGTGCCCTTGGCTCCTCTTCCTGCTAACACGCAGCCTTGCTGCTGGCACCTTCGCCGCCCCCCCCCCCCCGCACTGTTCTGCCCATCTTCCCCGCAGGATGCACCCGATGCCGTCCCCTACCCTCCCATGGCCCAACCTGCATCGCACCGTACCACTCTGAGGTCACAGGGGGACACTCACTTTCCAGCCCCTCAAATGTGCTGGAAGCTGGAATCTGCTGGCCCATGAACATCAGACAGGCTTGCTCCACTTGTTGTGATAGAAGCTTCCTGCTGCTTTCATCACCGCAGACATCCAACCCGAATCAGCCACAATCATCCCCCCACGGAGAGGGCACCGGGCCATGCCAGAGCCTGCCCTGAACCCGGCTCCTCAGCCCCAGCTCGGCCCCTGCTGGATGCAGACATGGGCCCTGGGAACAGCAGGGCCTTCGATCTATGCCACCCTTGCCAGTCTGCAGACTGAGTCCCAAGAAGAGGACAGGACTTTCCCAATGACCGCACCCTGGCAGTGCAGGGAGGAAGACAGCGCCTTACCTGGCCCACTGCAGAAGGAAGCGATGACGGCCAGGACACACACAATGCTCAGGTAAGGGACCCAGGGGGCGCGGTCCTGCAAGAGAACAGCACAGGCGTGGGCAGGTGAGGAGGGAGCAGGCGTCCTGAGGGCCTGGCTCCCCGCCCAGCACCTTGTCTGCCCATCTGTGTGACCTTGCACAGGCCACTTCCCATCTCCGGTTCAGGGTTGGTTTCCCAGAACGTGGGGGAATAGTAACCTCTCTAAGAGCCTGGCCATTGCACCTGCTCACTTCATGCATGGGAGATGCAGGGTCACAGCTGAGCAGGGCTCAGTGTGGCCCTGGCAGGGGGAAGGGGTCCCCACGGGGAAGCAGAACCCACACTGATGGACAGTTTGGTCTGAAGCAGGTGTGATGAGCTCTTACAGGCACTGCACATGTTGTCATTGTGTAAAGCATAATGTGTTTGGTCCCCTGCCACTCCACAAGGCGTGACGGGGGCTGACCCACTGCATGAGGTGTGTCCGCAGGGGGAGACGGTCCCCTGCCTGCAGCGGGCTGGCTCAGCACTGGGTGTGGGAGGATCTTAGGGGAATCGAGGCAAACCCATCATCAAACCACCTCTCCTCTCAGCTCCAAGTGAGACCCCTTTGGGAGAGCCGCACTTCTAATGCCATTTGTGGATGGGACAAACCCCATGCACCAAAGGCCCCAGAGTGACGGAGCCGGAACCAGCACGGGCCCACCTTGTGCAGGGTGTGACAGGCCTGGCCCTCACCTGCAACGTCAGTGCGATGGTGAGGGTCCCAAAGAAGAGGGCCATGAGCCCAAAGCCACCGATGAGCAGGGGTCTCCGTCCCAGGCGCTCAATGACCAAGCCCTAGTGCAGGGGGCGAGAGAGGGTGAGAGAGAGAAAATACGCTTGTTATTCTAGCAATGAGCAAAAAGGAACAGCAATGGGGGTCACGGCTCAAGAGGGGCTTTGTGACTTTGACCCTGAGACAGCCCAGCCACTCTCTCCAAGGCCATGGTCAGAAAAGCAACCATCATTGTGGGAAAGAGGGCCAGGGGAAGCGATCCTTCTCGGGCACCTGCTGTGTGCCATGCATCCACCTTTCCTCCCCATCTTCCTTGGAAGGGTGGGCTCCTCCTCTGGGGGCTCTGGAAGGAGGAGCCGGAAGCATGTGGTCGCCACAGCCTTGTCCCCTCCTGCAAAGCCAGCCGGCCATGAAGGCAATTCTGCTGCACCTCCATGTCCTAGATTTCATGGGGGCAGGCGCCCCGGGCAGCTCGGGCAGGAGGGGATAGAGAAAGGTTCTGTGCTTTCTCTGGAGGGTCAGCTTCATGCTAGGATATGCAATGCCAGGAGACCTACTTGATGCAGCCCCTGAAGCAGTGTCTTCCAACTGCCGCTGACCTCATCTGGCTGGCCCCTGTGTCCACCCTCGGTTGGGCAAGGGCCCTTCATTGAACTCCTCACAAGGCTGAACACCCGGAACAATGGTGCTTGGGGCCAAGTGTCAGCATCTCTCACTTGGCAGGGGCATGAACTTGCCTTGGGTTCCACTTCCCAAAGCCCCAGGGCCTTTGTCTGTGACAAGAGAATCAGAATATGCTAGAGGACACCCCAGAGTGGGTGGCTGGTTAGCTAAGAGGCTGCACACAACACACACACACACACACACACCCCTGGAAATCTGATTCTGCCTGGTGCCTCCCCCACCACTTTACAAAGATAGGACACTGAGGACCAGAGAGGTGAAGTAACTCAGCAGACATCACACAGCAAGCAAGGGAGAGGGAGCCAGGAACTGAACTCAGGGCGTCTGCAGCACAGTCCATGGATTTCCTCAACTGGGCAATCAGCAAGACTCCTGGGAGGAGGCGACAGCAGGCAGAGACACACAATGAGCACAGGGGGCACCCAGAGGCGCGGGGACCGGCCCCAGCCCCGGCTCTGCCACGCAGGCTGCATGGCATCCAGGACAGGTGACTCAGCTTCTCCAGGCCCCTGGCTCCCCACCTGGAATGGGACTGATAGCACCAGCTTTGCAGGGTGCAGTGAGGTCTTCCTTGAGACATTAACATCTCCAAGCTGGACATGGGCAGAGCCGCCACCTCGTAGGAGCTCACTGTCCCACCTGGACGTCCGACTCCTGAATACCCTGCTCCCCTGCCCGCTCTCCTCACTTGAAGACCAGGGGCCTCCATCCTTGGTCCCCCAGCAGCTGGCGAATGCCTGGCAGACACGGGGCCAGCGTTTGCTGACAGAGTGAGGGTCCGCCTTTGCAAGGCAGATGCGAGGCTCACCCGTGGCAGAGCAAAATGGCGAGGACCGAAGGGGCAAAGGGACACAGCGTCACACAGCGAGAAGCCGGGAGGGAAGTCCAGCCCAGGGCAAGGCAGGGAGGAAGCAAAAACCAGCAGCTGGTGGAGAGAGCGAGAGCAAGCGAGCATGCGATGAGCCGGGTCCCACCGGCGGAGCTCGGATGCAGCAGCCAGGGCCAGGGCACCATGGACAGGGCAGCTGGACTCCAGTGGCAAGGGGACCCCTGGGGAGGTGATGGGAGGTCAAGATCAGAGGCCTGTGTGACTACGGTACTTGTCCAAGGCCACACAGAGCTGGCTGTTCTGGGGGAAAGGAAGTGGGGCAGGGGGGAAGGGACACAAGGACATTTTTTTGGAGTGACAGAAATGCTATCCTGATTACAGCTGTGCTGATCTGCTACATAAATCTGTCACACATACCGAACGGCCCCGTTAAGATGAGCACAGTTCATTCAGAGAAAACCAGGTCTCAGTGAAAGTGGTTTCCAAACTCCTATCCAGAACAAAAAAGCTTATCAATAAATACCATCCCACCAGGCGTCCCCTGCGGAGGGAGAGGCAGTGGGCCACCGGGTGGATGGCCGCTCCCTGGATGAGTCTCAGGCGTCCCCTGAGAGCATAACAAGGAGAACCATCAGTGCCCAGCTGGCACCAGTAACCTTCAGCGCCTGCTGTTCACCCTGAGCCAACGTCTGCACTAATAATGTCACCACCAGGTGAAGGGCCACATTCACTCTGAGCGCCTGCTACAGGTGCCCCTGGAGTGGAGGGAGGGAGGGAGGGAGGGAGGCTGCAGCCTGGTCAGTTTCCCGACCCGAGCAAGCATTTCCACCCTCCTCTCTCTTTCCAGGCTGCTTCCTCAGGGTCTCGCTGGACTAAGCTTATCGTCTGTAGATCAGGTGCTGCTTCCAGCTACACCGGCTTCCAGTTCCTGCTTCCCCCACAGACTTCAGGGGGATGAAAACCAGCCAGATCCGCACCTCACCCAGGGCACCCGAAATCCCGGCAACTCACGGTGTCAGATAATGGCTCTCAGCTGGTGTGTGTTTGGGGCACACTCTCCAGCACTGAAATTGTGGGTGGTGCACTTGGAGACACTTTAAAAAAAATCAGCTCTCAAGACCCTGCAGTCAGTAGGCGGCATCAGTGCATTTCAGCACAGCGGGCGTTAACCTCAGCGTAAGTTGAACATAGGTTGCTCTTGGTGTGACGACGTAATACGTATTAATCTGTGTGACAGCCCAATGTACTGATCGCGGGGTGACTGCGGCAGCACTCATCCTGGTTATTTCTGTAGGCATCTCAGCACCACGCCACTGCCTACTCTGACCCAACTCCCCCGAGATACAAATCCCACCGATTCCAGTTATGGGCAGTCTTCACTTCTAGTGCAGGTTTAACTTGGGCTGGGCCTCACCCTGTTAGCCACAAGATTGGCTAAAGGTCCTGGGATTGCAGCAAAGATACAGTTTACACGGTTCTGATACCTTACCAGTCAGGGTACGGGTGCCAGAGGAAGAATGAAGCCTGTGGCTTAGGGTACAGGGCTTAGCATCCTCACACATTTTCATTTTATTTGAAAGGCAGAAAGCCAGTGAAAGAGAGAGAGAGATCTCCCATCTGCTAATTCACACCCCCAGTGCTTGCAACAGCCTGGTCTGGAGCAGCCTGAAGACAGGAGCCCAGAACTCAGTGCAGGTCTCCCACGTGGGTGGCCAGGACCCAAGCACTTGAGCCAACTCAGCTGCCGCCCAGCGTGCGCATTAGCAGGAAGCCGGAATTGGGAGCAGAGCCAGGGCCTGAACCCAGACACTCTGATATGGGAGGCAGGTGCTGCGCCATACACCACCCCCAATCCGACCATGCCATGGGCTCTCTGGGAAGTGACGACACAGCAGGGCAGAGTCCCATGACTGAATCCGGGGGACTTCCTGAGGAGGGGGAGCTAATACACAGCCATGGAGACCGTGGGCTCCCTGTCTCTCACCACGGGATGCCCCGTGCCACCTCCAGACTCTGCCAGCCAGAAGACCGCCACGGAGGGGGCCCCCACAACCTTGCACCTCCTGAATTGTGAGCCCAAACAACACTCTTGTTTTATTTAATAAGGTAGCCTGCTCAGGAACTTAATTACAATAACAAGAGGCTGACCAACACACACACACTTAAAAGATTTTACATTGAAAAATAACCCTAGCAGGGTGTCCCCAGGAGTACAGGCACAGTGGTGGAAACAGCTGGAAATCTACAGCAGGAATGTGAACACCAAGGTGAGATCTGGCAGCAGATACGGGCCAGCACCCAGGTCCCCACATGGCTGTGCCCTGACTCTCACACTGGGGGGATGGAGAGGTCCCCCAGGAAGCTCCTGCCACACAGGATGTTTCAGTCTGATGCCTCTCTCCCCTCTCCCCTCTCCCCTCTCCTCTCTCTCGCTTTCAAATAGATAACAAATCTTTATAAAAACGCTCACTCAGTAGAAAGTCAATGCTGTCAAGAAAATCCATTTGGAAAACCAGGTGTTCTTGCAAGCCGGCAATTATTGATCACTGATGAGGGACAGTTGGAGTTCAAATTAATTGTAGGCCGAATGAACAAAAACGCCTGGTCCTTCTCAACGTTACTATGCTCCAGAGTCATTTTAATCGACTGCCAACATCTCAGCAAGAACTTAGAAGTCCTCTGGGATAGGCAACTGCCTTCCAGGCTTGGACAAAGCAGTACAGAAGATGCATCTGGAAACTCTGCTCATGGAAATGGGGCTGGGCCAGGGACCTGGCTCCTTCCGGGACGAAGGCACAGCCGCTGCATCCTCTGGGGTGTCAGTGAGCATCCTGTTAGCTTCCTGTCGCTGGGACAGCACCACAGTGTCGTCCACAACAGATCAGGCACCTGTATCTGGAACACCTGGGCCAGACATGTTTTAGATTTGGCGTGTTTTCCAGCTTTTGCATATGAGATGTTCTGGGGATGGGACCTGAATCTAATCATGAAATTCACTCCTGTTTCCCGTCCATCAGAAGCACACAGCCTGAAGGGGGTTTTCTGCGCCATCTTCAGCTCACGTTGACCCTGCGTTTTGACTGACACATCAGGTGTGGATGTCAGGTGTGGGATTCTCTGCTTGGGCTGCCCACGGAGTTTTCGAAGTTGGGGCTTTCCAGGTTTCAGATTTTCAGACCAGGGTGCTCACGTGTCTCAGAGTCTGGTTCCGAAGACAAGCAGATCTCGGGTGCACATCAGAGGATCAGCAGGGCAGCTTCCCCCTGGAGCCTGCGCGGTGTGTTCCCTGCTTTGCTCAGCTTCCTTGGCCGGTGGCTCCTTCTTCATCCTCGAAGCCAGCAACTGCATCACCCCTGCTCCTGCTTCTGCCATCACCTCCCCTCTCTGACTCTCCTGCCTTCCTCCTTCACTTATGAAGACCCTGGGGAGACCCTGAGCCCACCCAGACCTCCTGGTCTCAAGCTCCTTGGCACACCCACACCTGCAAAGTCCCTTTCTGCCACGCAACCTGACGCAACCACAGCTCCTGTGGACGTCTCAGCGATGTCCAGTGTTTTGCACACCACAGGTGAGCATGGTGAAGTCCACTTCACAGATGAGCAAATAAACCCAGAGATTGATTTGGCTGGTATCTGGTGGTAAACCCTGGCTGTGAGGATTTGAATTCCAAGTTGCCCAGACCTAAAGTGAACCAGCATAAGCTTCTGGCCCACGGCCCAATGGACGTCTCCTCTGCTGAGCTAACTCCTGCTGGCCCTGTAGTTCTTGGCTTCCTAGTGTCCTCTTCCAGGAGGCCCTCTGAGAGCCCTGGACAGGAGAGCTCGTCTCAGTACAACACATGCTAACTGTGTCTGCGTCTGGTTTCCTCTGGAGGCCATCACAACGTCACAGTGGCCTATAGCGCCATAGAGGTCTCCTTGGGTGTCTGTGGATGGATGAGCCAGGAGCAAGTGGCGGCCCCATGGAGCATCACCCTCCCCCCACCACAGGGCATCATGGGGCTCTAGGACACAGCCAGAGTTCAGCCACGGTCACAGCCTCCTCTATCAGACTGTGCTCCTGCAGGCAGGCATCATGGGAACAGCCTTCTGTGAGCCCAGCACAGGCTCAACAGGCGGCGTCAGGAGCAGCTGGTGAGAGCTCACCGGAGAGCACCACACTGCCCGACCATGGGCCACGCGACCGAGCTCCACCGTGGACTACGCCGGAAGGCGGCAGCAGGAGCACTCAGCAGAGGCCGTGTCCCCAGGTCCTGGGCTTGGCGAGGTCCCCTCCTCCTCTTCCAGGAAGCCACCATCACTTACCCTCTTCTGGAACCAGCACTTCCCAGGTAACCTTCACCAAGTACTGCTGGCTTTGAACGAAGCTGATGTGCCAGCCAGAGAGTGGAGGTCGCAAGCGGTGGTTTCTGGAGCCATGGAGACTGAGACGGGGCAGCACATCCCCAGCTGGGCTTGCTCCTCGCTCAGACAGGGCAGCTACTGCACTTCAGGAGTGAGGTGGGTGTGCTCTTCAGGGTCCTGGGGCAGGGGGCTGCCCACCTCCCAGCTCAGTCCCAACCGGCTGTGTGGCCCCACAGGAGTCACTTGGTCTGGTCTTGGATGCTCGGCAAGCGTCCCAGGGGACCCTGCTCTCTGCTTGGGGGTCAGCACAGCCCGGTTTACCAGGGCAGCTTGGGGAGCTGCCTGAGCCAGACAAGAGGAGCTGACGCCCTGAGTGCACATCAGGGCTCTGCCTGAACCTCTTAGCGTCCCCTCTTCTGCTTAATCTCAGCCCGGCCCTATGAGGCAGGACAGTGTCCTCACAGAAATGGGGAGACTGGGATCAGCGCTGTGGCACAGTGAGTTAAGCCACTGCCTGCGACCCCAGTATCCGATATGGGTGCTGGTTCAAGTCCTGGCTGCTCCACTTCCAATCCAGCTCCCTGCCAATGCACCTGAGAAAGCAGCAGAAGATGGCCCAAGGGCTTGGGTCCCTGTCATCCATGTGGGAGACCCAGATGGAGTTCTGGGCTCCTGGCTTTGGCTTGGCCCAGCCCTGGCTGTTGCAGTCATTTGGGGAAACCGAGTCACAGAGCTGTTGAATGACTCATTTGGTGTCATGTGGCTCAAAAGGACCAGAGCTAGGATCAGGGTCCAGGCCTACAGCTCTGTCACCCAGGTTCTGAGCAGAGAGACTCCCAAGCCCCACGCCCCAGACAGGGGCTAAGGAAACCTCCAGGCCCCTAATTTTTGGTCACTGACAGTTTTCAGTATCAGTGTTCACGAGTAGGCGGTGAGCTACACACATCTCATACGTGCAAGTGACTTCTGAAATGTTCATGGAACACATGGAGAAGACATTGCATGAATTTCCAAGGTTTTTGTCCATGGAAATAAACTTACCATTGAATTCCATTTTTCTTCCCACAAATTTTTTGCAGTGCCCGTATGAGGCATGCTTCAGTAAAAATTTTTCAGGGGCAGGTGCTGGGGCAGTGCTTACGACACTGGCTGGGTGCTCACATCCCGTTTGGAGGGCTTGGATCCCAGTCCCCGGCTCTGCTCTCCTCCAAATCCCAGCTTCCAGTGAAACCCCGGAAGGCAGCAGGTGATGGCGCAAGGTGGGTCCCTGCCACCCCTGTGGGAGAAGTGGACTGAGTTCTTGGCTCCCTGGCATTTGGGAAAATAAACCAGAGTGTGGGAGCACTCTTGCTGTCTGTCAGTGTTTCTCTGTTTCGGCTTATCATTCAGACAACAAATGGGAAAAACATTCTGACATAAGACTGTGTGATACACAGGGTAGGACCACCACTGTGTGAGCTCCAAACCCACGTCTACCCCGGAACACAGACAGGAGCGGGTGTGCCAAATTCCCTGGGAGAGGGTGGCTATGGGCCATTTCTCCTTTGCTACTATTTTCCTGCATTTTACAAATTTACCCTAACGAGCAGGTGATTTTTTTTCTAGTGAGAGTCTTTAACAGAAAACGAAACCCTGCACTTCCCCTCATCATTTTCATCCCAGACTGCCTGTGGCTTTTCCACTGATCAAAGTGAAAAATAATAAGAGCTGGGAGCAGTTTCTAACTCGAGACGGGGACTTTGTGAAACCCCCAGACTGTGAAACACAGAACTCGTCTCCTCTAGCAAAGAGGCCATGAGGTGAAAAGGAAGGAGCCCAGAGGCCACCCCTCTGCTTTGTGCCTTGTTTTTAAAGAGCATCCTGTTGGAATGACCCATCAAGGTACAGGAGCAAGCATTCTGTCGAGCGTGTCCTGGGGAGCCTCTGGGCTGTGCACCAGCATTAATCCCTTCTGTCTGGGTGTGTGGCTCAGGGAGCTGCTCCATCCAAATCAGATCCAGCACTCTGATGGGAGGCACCCCCCACCTCCGTGCCTTTGGACAAGAACCCCGCTGCACCACGTGAGCGCAGACCACACACCTGCAAGGCAGGGCAGACACAGCCCTTGCAGGAAGAGGGAAAGCAAAGCTCAGAGAAGCAGAGTGAACTGCTGAGCCTCACACAGCCCAGCCCACGTCCAATCTGGTCTCACTCTGAAACCTGGAGTGGTGAAGGCGTGGTCTTCCAGCTCACACACCTAATCAATTTTATCCTCCATGTCTGTCTACATCACTAGGACACCAGTGACTGCCTCGGGAGTCTCCCAGCTTCTCCCCCGCCCCGAGATGTTGAGCAGGAGTGATGAGCTCTACATGTCTCTATCAAAGTCGCTCCGCTCTCTGACCGACTGGAAGGCCCCTTCTCCTCCTCTTTGCCTTGCAAACACATGCGTGCTTGGGGGTGCAGAGATGACAGCTCACGGTTCTGAGAGATCAGGGAGTCACAGGGACTCTGAGGTCCTGGGGACGACGTGGCCCTTTCCCCTGGGGATTCCTTGTCTGGCCTCTGTGATGGGCGGGGCGCAAGGGAGGGAGCAGCAGCAAAGCGTGGAAAGGCACCTTCTCCAGAGGGGCAGGTGCCAGACCCCTCTGCGGGACAAGGAGTGTGTTCCTGTGAGGTGCTGGGGCTCTCCATGGTGCTGTCTGACCCCCAGCTTCCTGGGAGTCGCCCTCAGCGGACTTACAGAGAAGATGGCAGCCAGGGTCTCGATGCCGCCCGTGCTCAAGGTGACGTACGGGATCTTCTCTGCAGGGATTCCAGCTGCCCCAAAGATGCTGTTCGTGTAGAACCAGATCTGAAGCGGAAAGGAGGAGAGGTCAGGGAGAGGGCTTGGGTCTGACTTCTTCTCCTCCAGGTCTCGTGGCTCAGGGCTCTTGGTGGCCAGAGCACAAGGCCTGCATCACCCTTGCTTGCCCTTGGGACCTGGAGTGGCCCCTCCTGCAGGTGGCAGCTCTGGGACAGTGGCTGGTAGTGCTTCAATCCCTGGAGTTATCCCCACTTGTCCCATTGAGCCAAAGGAAGGTTCCAAGTCCCACGGCTCAAACCCTACAGCAGCCAGTGCCAATACCCAGCATAATCTGTGTTTGTCCTGTGGGATCTGGGCAAGATTCTCACCATCCTGCAGTGCTGGGACTATGACCCTCAGTACTAAATTCCCCAGAGTCACCCACATTTACCCCCATGAGACCTGAATTCCACAGGTCTAGTTCCATGAACACCAATGCATAATGATTGGAATAAAACACTCACTCAGTGGGGCTTGGGTGAGGGCCCCGTCACATCCCCCAGTGCTGGGACTGCAGCTATTGGTGCTACAAGTCCTGGTGTCACCTATGCTTGTGCATCAAAAACCTGGAGAGGGTCCCATCCACATCCCACAGCTCCAAGGCCATGGCGATCAGTGTCACAAGCCCTGGCATCACCTGTGCACTTGGGCATGGTCCCTTCTGTGTCCTGCAGAACCTAGACCATGGCCACTGCCACTGCACACTCCACAGTGGCTGGCACTTAACTCTGGGGCTGGAGGACATGCACCTTTGAACCCTGTGTCCACTGAAAAGTCACACTATAAACTGCTACCATGCATAGCATCGCAGTACCACAGACACCGCTGCTGACTACAGCTGAAGCAATCCCAGGGAGGCTAAACGTGTGCTTCCATCTGGAACCAAAGCCAGAGCAGCTGCCCAACTGACAACCTACATCCATGTCAATGAGAAGTCTTTTCTAAAGAAAGCTACTCCATAAAGAAGCAGTGATTACGCCAATTGTTCAGACACCAACATAGACACAAGAAACACAAAGAGGCAAGTATGCGTGGCACTCCCAGAAGAAAACAACAGTGCTCCAGAAACAGAGCCCGAGTTGAAGGGGATCTGTGACATCCGGCAGAAGAGCCCCGAAGGAACCTCAGTGAGACGTCAGATGATACAAACAGGCAATTCAAAAAAATGGGGAAAACAATGCAAGACAGGAATGAGAAAGTCAACAGAGAGATTGGAATTTTTTAAAAGATTTATTTATTTGAAAGTCAGAGTTACAGAGAGAGGTAGAGACAGAGAGAGAGAGGTCTTCCAGCTGCTGGTTCACTCCCCAGATGGCCGCAATGACTGGAGCTGCGCCAATCTGAAGCCAGGAGCCAGAATCTTCTTCTGGGTCTCCCACGCAGGTGCAGGGGCCCAATGACTTGGGCCATTTTCTACTGCTATCCCAGGCCATAGCAGAGAGCTAGATCAGAAGTGGAGCAGCTGGGACTAGAACCGGCTCCCATATGGGATGCCAGCGCTTCAGGCCAGGGAGTTAATCCACTGCGCCACAACACTGGCCCCAAGAGATTGAAATTTGTAAAAAAAGCAAACAGAAATTCTGGAGATGAGAACTGCAATCGCTGAAATAAAAACTGCAGTCAAGAGCTTCAACAACTAATAGACCCAGCCGAAATGCCCTGTCAGATGAAAATAAAGAAAATTAAAAATAATGAAGACAGCTATGAGACACATGGGACACCATAAGTGAACAGATATTTACATTAATGGAATATCTGAAGGAGAAGAGAAGGAAGAAGGCTTTGAAAACCTAGGCTATGTAATGATAGCCAGAAACTTCCCAGGTCATGAGAGACACGAAACATCTGGATCTAGGAAGCCCAAGGGACCACGACCAGATTCAGTCCAAAAAGACCACCTCCCACCTCCGGTCAAACTATCAGAAGCCAGACAGAGAGAGGCTACTACAGAAAGCAGGACAAAAGCATCCAGATACACATAACAGAAAACCAATCAGACTGGTACACACCCAGGATGATGTTGCAGGTCTTGAAAGAAAAACTGACAACCAAGAATGCCCAGAAAAGCTATCCTTGAGAAGAGAGCATGAAATAAAGTTTCGGGCCTGGTACACAGGTGTATAAGGTTAAGCCTCCACCTGCAATGCCAGCATCCCATCTGGGCGCCAGTTCCAGTCCTGACTGCTCCACTTCCAATCCAGCTCCCTGCTAATGCACCTGGGAAAGCAGTAGGAGATGGCCCAAGTCCTTGGGCCCCTGCACCCACATGGGAGACCTGGAAGAAGCTCCTGGCTCCTGGCTTCAGATAGGCCCAGTTCTGGCTGTTTCAGCCACTTGGGGAGTGAACCAGCAGATGGAAGACCTCTCTCTCTCTCTTTCTCTCTCTGTATTTCTGCCTTTCAAATAAATAAATAAATCTTTGAAAAAAAAAAAAAGAATAAAGTCTATTTCCAGACAAGCAAAATCTGAGGGAATTCACCACCACCAGACTGGCACTATGAGAATGATTAAGGAAGTCCTACATTGGAAATAAAAGCATAACAGGGCTCAGTGCTGTGGTGTAGGGGGTAAAGCCACCGCCTGCAGTGCCAGTGTCCCACATGGGCACCGGTTCAAGTCCCAACTGCTCCACTTCCAATCCAGCTCTCTGCTGTGGCCTGGGAAAGCAGTGGAAAATGGCCAAGTCCTTGGGCCCTGCACCCACATGGGAGACCTGGAAGAAGCTCCTGGCTTCTGATTTCAGATTGGCCCAGCTCCATCCATTGTGGCCACCTGGGGAGTGAACCAGCGGATAGAAGACCTCTCTCTCTCTCTCTCTCTCTGTCCCTCTCTAACTCTGCCTTTCGAATAATAAATCTTTTTTAAAAAGAATGAAGTTATAATCACAACAGCCATCATGAATATAGACAAGAACATGACATTCACTGCCACAGAGAAAGAGAATCAAGACTTTAGGTGACAGAAGGTTGCAAAGCACAAAGATGAGGGAGAAACAGAAAGAAACAAAGAAGATATAAAAAGTCAGTAACTGGCAACATGGCAGAAGTGGGCTGGGCCTTCCCTGTGCCCTGCCGGAGGCCTGGACATCACACCCTGCCAGCCGGTCTCACTCTCACTCCACACAGCAAGTCCCCCTTGGAGCTTTCTGTGCCCGCCTCCTGCATGCTACCTGCTTGCTGTCTGCACGCAGGGAGAAACCTGCCTGCAGGGGACCTGCTCCAGCTGGGGCTGGGTCAGCACCCGGAAGCCGGGGGCAGAGAAAGACCAGCAGCTCACAGTTTGATCACCGGATTCCCACACCTGTTCTCCCCTCCCCTAAACGTATCACCTGCACGACTATCCACGTCCTCATCACAACCCAGTTTGGTCCGTCCCCTGCCTCCATGTAACACATGAGAAAACTGAGGTTTAGCCAGGTGAGGGCCATGCGGCCATGAGCGGCAGAGCCAGGATCCGAACGCGTCATCCCACACCTTTCCACTGCCTTCACCGTGTGTGGACGAGACGGCCCTGCCTTCCCTGCGCAGGTGGTGTGAGGGGGAAAGGGGGCCCAGCGATCGCAGTGGGCTGCCTCAGAGAGAAGGGGCTCTGTGTCCTGCTGGACGCTGCCGGAGGCCCCAGGCAGATGTTGTCTTCGCCCCTCGGTTTGGAGGAGCGAGCTGGCTCTGCTGGCCTCTGTCTGTGGTGCTGGCTGCACACCTCACACTCGGGGAAACAGCACCCAGGTGGCGCCAAGGCCCTCTCTAGGGCTGGCCAGGCTCAGGGTGGCAGAGCTCCAAGCTCAGGACGACTCAAAGCCAAAAGTCCTCTGAGGGTTCTGGTGGGACAGACGGGAGGCTGGGAGCTGCACGGGGCGGGTCTGGCTCCCGGCAGTCGCGTCAAAGGCGAGAACCTACACACAGGTCTGCCCTGCCCTGCCCTGCTCTGCAGCTGTTGAGGGAGGTGAGATTTCAACAGTGCGCTGTACCTGGATGGCTCACGTGCGGTGTGTAAAGGGGCTCCTGCCTCTGCCTCCCACTCTTTTTCATTGTGAAAACCCAGGAAGAAGCAAAGGAAAACTTGGTTTTTAAGAGTGCCAGAAAACAGCGTTCACCAAAGTCCTGAGTGCTGGATCGCCCAGTCTTGTTCCTTAGCCTACCAGCAAAAACAGACCTTCGCACCCACCCAGCCCTTGCTCACGGTAACCAGCTCCCTGGCCTGTTCTCCTGCCAGCTCTGACGCTGAGACACCGGGACTCATGGGGTGAACCCAGGGCGACAGCGCTGGGAAGCTGGAGGATGTGAGGACCCAGGCTTCTTTTTAGCTTCCACCGTCCCTGCTGGGACATAGCAAATCCCTTCAGTAGGGTGGTCTCGGTGGTAGTGGTGAGAATGTTTCTAATTCTTATAATGTAAAAAAAGTAAATAAAGGGCTGGAGTTCATAAATAAAGGGCAGATTAAGCCATCACTGTGACACTGGTGTCCCCCATCAGAGTCGTCCCGGCTGCTCCACTCACGATCCAGCTCTCTGCCAACCTGCCTGGGAAAGCAGCGGAAGATGACCCATGTGCTTGGGCCCCTGTCACCCATGCAGGAGACCTGCATGGAATTCCTGGCCCATGGCTTCAGCCTGGCCCAGCCCTGGTCATTGTGGCCATTTAGGGAGTGAACCAGCAGATGGAAGATTTCTCCCTCTCCCCTCTCCCTTCTCCCCTCTCCCCTCTCCCTCACCTCTCTCTCTCTCCTCTTTCTCTCTCTCCTTTTCTCTCTCCCTCCCTTCCTCCCTCCCTCTCTCTTTCATTCTGTCAAATAAATAACTAGATATTTAAAAAATTCTAGTTTGTGTGGGAGAGTAGTTGCAGATGAACCTTCGCAAAACAAAAGCTATTGATAAAAGCTTCTGCAATTACGATTCAGAGGTTCTTTTGCAAAAACACCTGGGCTCCCGATGACACGTCAGGGGGACTCTCCAGTGGCTCCCTGCCAGGAAAGGCTGCAGCTATGCATTTTGCTGTAAACACATCTCAGGTTTTCTCATCCCCTGCCTTCCCTCTGTCCCACTCAGTCACCGAGCCAGGGGGGAGGGTGTCTGGCATTGTGCCAGGCACTGAGTTACAGGGGGCTTGCGCATCCCACTGAGGGTGCAGACCCAGGCAGCAGCACGCACCCTGCGCACCTAGTGGGGACAGGGGGCTCACTCACAGCTGCCTGAACAGGCCCTCGGGTCCCCACCAAGAGCTACACATTGCAGGCAGCAAATTTTGAAAACGTGTGGCCTTGCGAGAGAAGGAAACAGAGCTAGGAAGAGTCCTGGTGGTCCCTGCAGGGCTGGGGGTGGGGGCAGGAATCCAAGCCAAGTGCTTTCCAAGCGCCATTTCACACAATCCTCCCAGCAGCTGTGCAAGCTGAGTGTTACCATCCCACGCTGCAGGAGAGGAAGCTGACCCGGGAAGTTAGCAGGAGGAGCTTCCTGTGTGTAAGAAGGAAGGACGGGCCACCAGGGCAGCACAAAGAACCACCCTAACTCTGGGTCTTCCAGAGATTCAGAAAGGTTCCAGAAACCCAAGACTCTCAGGCCCGGGCTCGACAGCTGGGATCGGTCCGATTTCCAACCCAAAGACTTGGTAGAGGCAGTGTCCTTCTGAGCCCCTGTTTTCACCTCCTACTCCCTTTCTTCCCCAGATTTTCAGGTCACACAGGGACAGAGACCAAGTGCTGACTCAGGTCAGGGCAAGGGGGGGACGCCTTGGAGGTGGGCAAGCGGCAGCGGCCGCCCCAGACCAGGGGCTGGGCTCAGCATCCCAGATCTCCTGCACACGGGCAGGAGACGGCTGCTCCTGGCAGAGGCTGGCTTCCTCGCAGGGCACGAATGGCTCCGGAGGACAGCAGCTGCCCGGCACAAGCAATTTTCCCTGGCAGGTCTAATTTTAGAGATGGGAATTTGAAAGCCACTCTGAGACACAGCCCCGTGGTGGGGTGGGAATCCAATAGCAATGAGGAATTTCGGGACAACTCCATGTTGTTAAGTCTAACGCTCACTTGATTTCTGAAGTATGTGAAAGCCATCCATCCACTCTGCGGCATCAGTGCATGGAGTAATGTGTTCCTGTTGGCTGCACACCAAGGTTCTTGACAGCGGGAGGTACCTGGAGACATTTCCAGTTATCACTGCTGACGGCTCCAAGATGTGATGAGCTGGGAGGCACCGGCTTAGACCAAGGCTCCTGGGACTTGAGACAGACTGGCCGGTCCTGGGGCGGGCTGTCCAGGGCAGTGCACCTGACCCCAGGAGCGGGCGGCTGTCGGGGCAGGTGCCACTGTAGGGACCTGCAGCATGCCTGACTTGTAAGCCACGGCTACTTCCTCTAGAAAATGATGATGGCGCCTGCACGTGGCAGGGCTGTCTGGAGCGGGAGGTGCCTGGCTGCCTTTACAAATGTCTCAAAGGAGAAATCACGTCCTCCAAAAGAATGCCCAGTAAGGCTTGGGGGACAAAGCAGGCTTTAAAGGCACCGGGAGTTTCCGGGTCACATGAGGTCACGGGTTTGGATTAAAAGGCTGCATGTGCCAGGGAGAACTTAGCCTGAAGCACAGGCATGGCAAATGCAAGGCTGGCATTTGCCACTAACCAGCTTGTGTCCCTTTGTGTTTAAACAGACTGAAGCTGTAGTCCTCAGGTCTCCTTTCTACCGCTCCAGATGTGTGACCTTGCAAAAGTGTTCCAACATCTCTGTGCCTACCAGTGGCAGCTAGCTCACAGGGCTGCCCTGGGGACAGCTCCTGGCCACGCTGTGCCAAATACCTGCAGGCTAGAGCATCACCACAGCTGAGCAGACTGAGCCAAGCAAGGGGGACGCAGTGGGGCCAGGTCTCTCACTGCAGGTTGGTGGTCGCTCTGAGCTGGGAAACGGGGGCCACTGACTCCTGGCCCAGAGCTCCGTGCTGGGTGTCGGGGACAGCAAGCCGGGTTGGAAGCCTTCATCCCGACCTCAAGAGAGAAGGGACTCCTCCTAGGGAAGGCAAGACAGCGGAAGCCGGTGCTGGGAGCCGAAATGAGGGTCTCTCCCATTGGGCGCACGTGCAGGGAGCTTGCAGACACAGCATTGCGGGGTTTCCAGAGTTCCATAGCCTGTGCCAATGCAAAGATCGCGTTCTGGTGGGCAATTCCGCTTAGAAACACCGCGGTCTCCGTCTCAATGCCCCAGGAGATACCCATCCCAGGCATGCTGGTGAGAGTCCCGTGCGCCGGCATTCTCCCTCTCTGCAGTCTCAGGATGAGAGGGATGACCTTGGGGCCAAATGCTATGACCTTGACAGCAGGGAGGAGATGGTGGGACTTGCCCGGGGTTGCTCTGCACATTCAGGTGGAGCTGCTGACCCTCTGACCTGACCGAGAAGGCAAGGGCAGGGAAGCAGCAGGCTGGACCTTCATCCCACTGCCTCCGAAAACACAATCAGGAGGCTGCAGGTTGTGCTTGCAACTTTCTCCACTGCTGGCCGGGAGTTACTCTCAGAGGGAGCTTCAGGCTCAGAGCCGGACCCCCCTGCATGCACCCCTGCCTAGCGGGCAGCCAGCCTGCCTGCACCCCCCGCTCAGGGAGCCCCTCTCCGACCCCCAGGCAGCCTGTTCCATTCTGCAGAAGACAGGATAACAATAACAACCCAGACTCTGCCTCCCTCACTCTGAATTCCAGGTGAGAAGAGCTGGCCGAGTCCACCCTGGGGTGGGGACCTCTGTGCCTCCTCAGACTCCCCTGTCCATGGAGCTCCAGCCCCAGCCTCGGCCCCGAGCCAGCTTAGGGGAGGGCACTTCCATCAAATCATCCCAGTATCTCTCCCTTAGAACCTCCCCATTACGCATTTGCTGGGGGAGTGTGACTTGCAGGTATCCCTGGGGATCAGTAGAGCGACAGGCAGCATTTGGCATGGGGCAGTTCTGTGCCAGCTGCTGAACTGGCCCTTCCCCATGGAGTCCCTCTTTCAACACCATGTTATCCCATCCTCCAGGTGGGGAAGCCCAGGGCCAGGTGGCTCCGTGGTTGCTCAATGGCACAGCATCCATGGTGGTTGGCAGGGCTGGGATTTGAACGTGGGCATCCAGGGTTCAAGCCCTGAACCATCCAGCCCCAGCTGCCCCCTAGCCACTGGGGGTCTCCCTGTAGGTGCAGGATGCCCGGCAGGGCCCGGTGCTTACCGCATTGAGGCCACAGAGCTGGTAGCAGGCCATGGTGATGACCACAGTGACCACCTGCCAGCGGGCAAAGGGACACCTGAGCAACTCCAGGACGGACACCAGGCGGGTGTTCCTGTGCACGCGGCTCTCGGCCAGGGCCTCCTCCACCTCCTGTGAGACGTCTTCTCGGCCCAGGAGCGTCTGGAAGGCTACAAGTAGACAAAGCAGGGCTCTCAGTAGGGGGTCAGGATATCCTCACGGGGATGGACCCACCACCCAGAAACACCCTTGTCAGGGACAGGGCTGCGGGGGCCTTGGGAACCCCAGAGTCCACAGGCAGAGAGAGGCAGGGCTTTGCCTGGGGTCACCCAGCTGGCTGGGAGGGAACCTGCATCTCTGCATTGCCGCTTGGCAAGGCAGAACTGCCCAGGGTTCAAATCCGTCCCCACTGTGGGGTGGGAATGCCCTGGTTCATATCCGGTGATGACGCCTGCTCCCACGGCCGCGGGAGGAACCACATGAGGTTGCTCCCGCTGTGCCCTGGCTCAGAGCCTCCCAGCCAGCCAAGGATGAAAGTCTTTGAGCGCCTCCTGGCTGCCTGTGCCCACATGCTCGCTCTCACTGCGGGTGGGGGGTGTGTCCAGAGCCGGGGCTCACGGCCACCTGGCTGCAGACTCCAGAGCTGACCACATCACTTCCAGGAGCATGAGTCGCATGATCCTCAAGCCTGTGTCCACGCAGCCCCGTGGAATATGGACACCAGGGGAGGAAACTGTCTCCAGGAGCGGCCTCCCTGATTCCCTCACCCTGACCACATGCATCCTACCCCAGCAGACTGCACACTCTGGTTTCACAGAGCCTCTGGGATTTTACCAGCCCTTTGGACACTGGCAGGTGGGCTGGCCGATGAGCCCCCGAGGGCATCATCATGGGATTGAGGGGGTGCTTCTGGGATGTGTGCTCATAGTCTAGTCTGCTAGTCTGCCCTGCGGGGAGAGGCGGCTCCCATGGCGGCTTCCACGGTGGCTCCCGTGCACGGTCCCTCCCAGTCACCGAGGGTGGTGGCCTTGGAGCAGCACTCAAGCCACGGGTCATGCAAAATCACTCTCCTGATCTCTCTCACACACACCCCAAAACCACTGTGAAGCTCACTCCAGATTCTCCAGGTGGGCTTCTGGGTGTTTTTCCACCTTGCGCTGAAAACGGCTTCCCAAAGTCTTTCCTGAGCCATGCTTCCCCCAGCATTCATTAGAAAAGCACCCATCGAGTATGTTTCTGAGTCATGAACTAAACCATGTACGAGGACTCCTTCCCGTTCATGACAAACGTGTACCAGGAAGAAGCTGCGCAGATTTCCAAAATGTTTGCACCACAATAAACTTCTCTAATTAACTGTGTTTTCCCATGAACTCATATTGCTGACATTTCCTCAAAGTTCCAAAAGCAAATCCCTGTGCTAACACAATTCTAAGGCTTTGGGAGAATATTTTCCTCTCTTCTCTGACACACATAGCTTTCATTACAAAATAAGAAGCTCCTTGTCTATGTCTTCCTTCTTCACCTTGCCTTCCAGGAAGCTCTCTGCCAAGTTCACTGCTCAGCCCGCAGGGAAGTTTCCTGGAACAAACATCTGTACTTCCTCTAAACACTTGACTTTCGCCTTGAAGCATCAACTTCACATTCCTGCTATCCATGCGTTCATAAAAGCCAGCTGGTTTCCACTCGTCTCGTACCCCCATCTTGCTTTCTGGGCCCTGTGCACTCGGCCACGCAGCTCCCTGGGCTGGGACACTCTCCCGCCCACCCCCACCCCCCCGGCCTGCCCTTTGAGCCTCTCCCCCAGCACTGTCACTGGACGTCTCATCACTGGCCGGGAACACATGCAGAGCCCTGCAGGGATCAGGAGCCACGTCAGTGATTGTTGATCAGAGCTGAACTGGCGCAGCCGGCAAGCCCGGAACCTCCCTCGAAGCAGGGTTTCCCCACCTCTGCCCTGGTGACCTCGTGGGCTGAGAACCGAGAGCCAACAAACCTGTCGTCTGAGCCCCCTTCTGTGACGTTTTGTTACAGCCAACATGGAGCCAGCTGGGCTTCTCCTCTCAGGAGGGCCCGGCACGCAGCTGGCAGCAGCTGCCCAGGTCTCACGGCCTCGTCTACAGATGGGAGGTGGCGTCAAAGCACTGATGTGCAGCCACTACTAGGATGTGGTGGAAGGAGGTCACTGGGCTTTTGAGTCAGTTTGCACGTCTTGCAGCCCTCAGCAGCAGGCTCCAACGTGGGCCCTTGGGAGAGGGGTGGGGAGCAGATGCTGGCGGTCCTGTTGCTGGTTCTCTAACAGTTCACTGAGGACAGAGCCTGGGGGAGGGGGTGGGAGCTGGCGGTCCTGTTGCTGGTTCTCTACAGTTCACTGAGGACAGAGCCTGGGGGAGGCGGTGGGACTGTGCCAAGCGGAGGAGCTGGGGCAGGGGCTCTGGGTCTTTCTCTGCCTTCCGTGTGGAGTGCCACACTGTGGTTCACTTGTGCCATTCGCTGGTTGGTGCTTTTGGGACTGGAGTTTGGTTTTCATTGAGCCCACCCTGACAAATGCACTGGGTGGCTTATGGGTGGCTCACTTGGTGCTAGCCCCAGCCTCCACGGAGAGCACGCTGCCTCCCAGAGACATTCAGACTGAAGACACAATGCACCCGCCTCTTCAAGCTTACAGTAGCATCTTTTTTTTTTTTTTTTTTTTTTTTTTTTGACAGGCAGAGTGGACAGTGAGAGAGAGAGACAGAGAGAAAGGTGCTTCCTTTTGCCATTGGTTCACCCTCCAATGGCCGACATGGCCGGTGTGCTGCGGCCGGCGCACCGCGCTGATCCGATGGCAGGAGCCAGGTGCTTTTCTTGGTCTCCCATGCGGGTGCAGGGCCCAAGCACTTGGGCCATCCTCCACTGCACTCCCGGGTCATAGCAGAGAGCTGGCCTGGAAGAGGGGCAACCGGGACAGAATCCGGGGCCCCGACCGGGACTAGAACCCGGTGTGCTGGCGCCGCAAGGTGGAGGATTAGCCTAGTGAGCCGCGGCACCGGCACAGTAGCCAGAAACTTCTATAAAAAGAGGCTTTGGAAATGTTTCTATAGCCATGGGGTTTGGTACCCAAAATCGCATACACAGGTCACCAGTAAAACTCTCATATCTGCATATTAAAAACGATAAAAAGAAAAAAAAAAAAAAACCCTTGCCAACAGTATAAAATATTCCTGATTTAAAATATTCCAAATGCAGACTTCGGCTAAATTACTCTTGCTACGATGTAAGAAGACACCTTCTGATTAACTGGCCAGAACAATGACTGACACTAGGGAAGGGACAATTTCCTGGCTACACTCGCGGTGCTGGGGCACAGGCCCCATGCCACGTGTTTGGGTCAACCAACTTTGTTGCCTTCTTCTGCCTGAAGCTCCCTGGGCTGGCAGGTGCACTTCTGAGCCATGGCCATGATGAAGCCAGTCTTTACCAAGTCTTGACTGACACGGGCCAGAGTCTGTTCTCTGCAGGCTCCGTGAGTCCCCGGGGCTCACACGGTCAGGGCGTCCCTTCTGCAGGTGAGCAGGTGCAGGCGCTGCAGCCCTAAAAGTACAGCACGAGACAAGGACTGGGTATGGGGCATCTGCGGGTGGGAGGGTGGGACGAGCCATGCGGCACGTCACACGGAGCCATCGCCGCAGAGCCTTCTGTGGGTGGGGTGGGCGGCACCCCTGGGCTGCTGAGCGTTCCCGGTGCACTGTCCCCCAGGATTGTCCACCAGGGGTGGGAGTCAGGGGCAGGTACCCACCAGTTCCTGCCCCCTCCCCAACACACACGTGGACTGGGCGACACGTGGCCACAGAGGACACACAGCCAGGGTTTGGAGAGACCCCCGGTGCCCTGGAGGGAGGATCCATTTGCTAACAGCTGAGCTGAAGTCAGAGCAGGCCAAGGTAGGGTGTGATGGGGACCCCGGGGAAGCCACTTCACTGCCAGGAGGAGCTGGGATTTTCTAATTCTGGCAGGGGCCCGACCCTACTCCCAACATTCAGTTTTGGCCCTTGGGGACAGACTGAGTGAAACTTTGGGGGCTCAGGGCACAGCCATGCAGTTCTCACAGCCCCGGAAGCTGCAGGCTCAGAGGTCAGTGGGTCCAGCTCCCTGGCGAGGGACGCTCCCTGGCTTGCAGAAACGAGTGAGCAAGTTCCTCTTTTCACAAAGGACGCCATCATGAAGATCCCCCTGCCTCAGGCTCACCTGACCCTGTGACCGCCCACGTGCCAGGCCCCGTGCTGGCTCTTAGGACCAGGGTCGTTGGCTCTGGTGGGCTTCAGGGAGGTTAGGAGACGTGCCGAGGACCAGCCAGGCAGAAATCGGTGATGTTTCTCTCCATGCAACTCCAAAGAATGATGAAAAGAAACCACAGAGCTGAGAGGCTGATGGAATCAAATTCCATCGTTTCCATTAGTCTGGAGCTTCAGTGAGCATCTGTGTGCAGGGTGCAGACTGCAAACATCCACTGGGTTGTTACAGGAAGGACGAGGTCCAGTGTCTGCTCCAGGGAGGGCGCTACGGCTGAGGCCAGGGGTGCTGGACACACAGAGGCTACAACATCCTCATGAGACCCCACCCACCCACCGAGGTCAGCACTGATGGCCACTTAACACCTGGGGAAACTGAGGCAGAGAGGGATGAACTGGCAAGGAGAGCTGGCCTTCCTGCTCCTGCCCTGCTGAGCTTCCACAGGGTCACACGGGCCCAGCTCTGCAGGAGACAGGACAGGCACTGGCCACAGACACTCCTCCTCCTCTTGGCTGGAACGCTGATGTGATGGCAGCCACTTTGGACCACAAGGCAACCTTCTAAGGATGGCAGAGCAAGACATGGACGGAGCTAGGCTCTGACACAATGGAGAACCCGGCAGCCCTACACAGCCCGCCTTGATCAGTTGTGAAAGTGAGAGTGAATGCACGTTCTATTTTGTGTAAGTCACTACATTTTGGGCTTTCCATCGTAAGGTGGGTGGGCTGAATCGTGATATACACCAGAGCTCTCCAGGGACTGAAACCTGTGCTAGGTGAAGGGGAACCTCCCTCTTCTGGGATGGGATTGTCTCACGGGAGCTGCTCAGTGCGGTCTCGGTGCCGGGGGGTTGGGGGGGCGCACAGCCTGTCTAAGAAAGAAGCCTGCAACATCCTCAAAACGTCTAGATGTGTGCAGAGGCAGCAGCTTAGCGGCTGAGGGTTGGATGTTGGATCCCGCCACACCTGAAGGAAACACACCTGTTTGCTGCCTCCCTGCCTTCTTGGGATCTATGTGGTCGGAGAGCTCAGGCTCTCTCTGTCCTGCAGTGTCCTAAATCTTCCAGGGGCCAGCCCTGTAGAGGCCGACCTTGGGGAGGCAGCATGGTCAAGTTCAGGGTGCTCCTGGGACGTTCCTTTGATCACAAGACCCAACGCACCTGTCCAGGGCGCCATCTTCATCCTCATGGCCAGGGACATTTTTTTTTTTTTTTTTTTTTTTTTTTTATATTTTGACAGGCAGAGTGACAGTGAGAGAGAGAGACAGAGAGAAAGGTCTTCCTTTACCGTTGGTTCACCCTCCAATGGCCGCTGTGGCTGGTGCACCGCGCTGATCCGAAGCCAGGAGCCAGGTGCTTCTCCTGGTCTCCCATGCGGGTGCAGCGCCCAAGCACTTGGGCCATCCTCCACTGCATTCCCGGGCCACAGCAGAGAGCTGGATGGGAAGAGGGGCAACCGGGACAGAATCCAGCGCCCCGACCGGGACTAGAACCCATTTTGCCAGCGCCACAGGCGGAGGAGTAGCTTATTGAGCCGCAGCGCTGGCCCAGGGACATTCTTATCCCCACTGCTCTGTTCCCACACCCAGCCCTCAGCTGCCTGGAAGCTCAGGCAGACAGAGTGGGAGTGCAATTCCCCTTGCTCCGCTTCCACTGCCTCGAGTAGGGTTTCTGCCTCTTGCATGGCAAAGGGTCCTAATCAAGGGACCCCAGTCACGAAGCAGTGCCCGTCGAGTCCCCTTAGGGTAGAAGCTCGTCTCCGCCTTCCTTTCTTGAGGCAGAAGTTGGGGCTCTCTGTCCCACTTTGAGCCACAGAGCTGGCGTAGAGAAATAAAAAGAGCCAGGCCAGGCACTTCACCCTTGGCTGCTATGTAGGAGGGTGGGGGGATGGGAAAGGAGTCCAGGGAAGGAGGGACAACTGCACACAGACACCGTGTCCACAGGACTGTGGTTCCCCTCCATGAACCCAATCCGCAGCCCGGGCTGCGGACTTTCTCTGAAAGCTTAGGCTCCTCTCAGGCCAAGCAAAGCCGAGGACAGCGCCCCCTGGTTTCCCGTCACAGAAACCAGAAACTGGATCTCAGCTGTGAATGGCTAGACAAACCAGGCGGTGATGGATATTCTGTGTCATTTGGAATCTGCAAAATGCTTGCACGGCTTGAGTTCTCAAAGATGCTGCGTGCGCGCGTGCGCACATACACACACACACACACCTCCATGTGGGCACTCTGGCAGGTCAATCTCACGCATGAAAGGCTGTGCAGAGTCCCAAGCAGTGATGAGAGCGGACAGCAACACAAACCATCTAATTCCACCCACCACAGCCTGGGGGAAGCTCCCGACCGTCCCCTCTTCTCTCCATGTCCCCCGGGCTCAGGGGGCATAAGAGAATTGCTCATGGGGTGGCGGCAGTAAGGGTAGCCGCTAGCCCTGGAGCCTAACCTGGCGCCACCTGCTGGGGACCATTTTACAAGGGGAGCAAAGTGCAATGTTAAGCCCACCGTGTCTGTCTCCAGGCAGAATGATTTTGCCTTTTGGGGGCTCTAGGAGAAGCGCCTGATTCTGAAGCTGTATCTGCCTGAAGGCCCATTGCAAGCCTCACTTTCTCTCCTGTAAAATGGGCCCACATCTGCCCACAGCTGGGCCCTGAATGAGACAGTGATGCTCATTCTGCACTGTGCCCTCGAGTAAGAATGTGGAGGCAGGAGAGGAGGGTCCCCCCCCACCCATAAACCTCTGAGTCACTAGGAAATCTGTCTGCTTCCTCTCGGGGGTTGGGAGCAGCCACAGAAGTGGCACGGAACAGACTACACGCAAGCGAGGGTCCTGGGTGCCTGATCATCCTGGCTTTTCCAGACTCTGTGGATGACCCTGTGCCCGGCTCGGCCCCCGCAGCAGGGCTGTTGGGAGGCAAATGAGAAGCCATCCTTGGGTGCTCAGCCAGGGTCCGAGTGCCTGCAGAGTGACATCACAATGTGGTCCCTCCCATGCCCATCCGCCCAGGTCCTGGTGCACCTGCAGGGCTGACCCACGCGTGACAAGGGGATAGGACCCCTACCTTTCACAGCTCCCTCCTCGTCATGCTTCTCAAACAGCAGGTAGCGCGGGCTCTCGGGGAGGCACGGCAGGGTCAACAGCTGGATGAAGGCAGGCACCATGATCACGCCAAACAGGTATGGCCAGGTACTTTCCTGCAGGGAGAAGACATTGCTGGAAGAGTCTTGTCCAGGGGACAGGGCCACCAGGCCAGGTGCCTCAGCTCTCCATGCAGGTCCCCCTGCCTGTGTGACCCTGCGAACAAAGGCTGGGGACAAACTGGCCCAGGTGAGCACCAGCCCAGAGTACATGGCGATTTCAACGCACAGGTCTGGGACTCCTCAGAGGCCCCGTGTGTGAGTGATGTGGGGGTGGCTCTGAAAGGCAGGCTCAGGGCACCCAGGGGTGCTGGGGTTGGCAGGTTGCACCCCACACTCCCAGGGCACCACAGAGACCCTGAGAGGCTCAGCACAGCCCCCTCACAAGACTGCAAGGGAAGAGTCAGGCAATGCATCCACTGTACAGCTTACACGTAACAGGTGCACAGAGCCCTTCCAGGGCCACGCAAGTGCTCAATGTCAAGTTCTCACCATGTTGTGTTTTGTAAGCAAGTGCAAAGAGACAGCTAGGGAGGAAATAAGACACGTTCAGTCCTGAAGAGACTTCACACGATGGGGGAGGCACCATCTTCTCCCTTCGGTCCTGTAGGAACTTGGAAACGTGTGCATGGAGGGCTCCAGTGGCAACACGGCACAGCCCCAGCCTGTGGCCCCTCCCCAGCACTGGTGCTCTGCTCTCCCCTGAGACCCTTGATGGCAGAGACCCTCATCAAGTTCTGGGTCCCATGCAGGAGAAGCAGTAGGGACCCCTAAAGCACAGGATGAGGGGAAGGGGCTCTGCCCAGGGCCCTCGCCCAGTGGCTGGCCGTTGGATTCTGCAGACACAACACTGTTTATTCACAGGATTCCTCTGGTCCTCGCATCACAAGGCCAGAACTGGTTCTGTGGTCCAGGGGAGAGCTCGGGCTCAAAGACGATTACAGAAGTCAAAAGTAGATTGGAGGCTGCAGGTTTAATTTGGTTGAATTATTACCATACAATGTTGTTAAATAATAATTTTAAAATTAAAATGAAAGTAAATAATGATAAATAAAAAAGTAGGTTGGTGGCTGCCAGGGGCCGGAGGGAGGGGACAGCAGGGAGACTGCGGGTGGGAACGGGGCTTCCTTTCAGGGCGATGGACATATTCTGGGGTCAGGGTTGTAGAACTTTGTGACTACAGATGCGCCTCGCCTTATGAAGGGGTGATCCTAAGTCAAAAATACCCCAAGTCTGAAATGCATTGAACACACCTAACTCGCCAAACATCCTGCCAGGCAACACGGTGCCCTGCGGAGCATCAGCTGTTCACGGTTACGACTGCCATGAGAGGTGGTTGTGCAACGTAAACGTGAACCACTGTGAGTCGGGGGCCATCCACACACTAAGAAACCATTGAATCGGGCAGGCTAGCAGTTCAGACACTGGATGGCATGCCTGTACCCCACATTTGAGTACTTGGCTTTGATACTGGCTTCTGGCTCCTGACTCCAGCTTCCTCTAATGCTGACCCTAGGAGGCAGCAGTGAGGGCTCAAGTCTTTGGGTTTCTGCCACCCACATGGGAGACCAGGATCAAGTTCCTGGCTCCTGGCTTCAGCATCAATGCTTTCCCAGCTGTTGTGGGCATCTGGGGGAGTGAATGAGCAGATGGAAGCTCACTCTCTCTCTCTCTCAAATCAATTTTAAAAACCACCAAGCTTCTCCTTGCAATATTTTGGAAAAATCCCACTGAGTTATATACATTACTTTTTAAAATTATTTTTATTTATTTATTTGACAGGTAGAGTTTTATACAGTGAGAGAAAGAGAGAGAAAGATCTTCCTTCTGTTGGTTCACCCCCCAAATGGCCACTATGGCCGGCGCTGCACCAATCCGAAGCCAGGAGCCAGATGCTTCCTCCTGGTCTCCCATGCGGGTGCAGGGCCCAAGCACTTGGGCCATCCTCCACTGTACTCCCGGGCCACAGCAGAGAGCTGGCCTGGAAGAGGGGCAACCGGGACAGAATCCGGCGCCCAAATGGGATGCCGGCACTGCAGGCAGAGGATTAACCAAGTGAGCCACGGCACCGGCCCCAAATTAGTTTTTATTTATTTGAAAGGCAGAGTTAGCCAGATCCTTTAAAGAGGGACTGACAAAGTCTAAAAAGCATCCCGTGGTCATGATTTGCATCACCTCAATGCCCAGACCTTACCAGTAAGATAGGGAATCACCCGGGAACAGGCAAGGCAAATTGTAAAATCCTGCCCTTCCTGTGTCACGTTTCTCCCGGTCCCTTATTATGGTGTAAATCCTAGAGGTTTTATGCCTAATCAGCTTTGGCAGATGGATGTCACCCATTTTTCTGAATTTGGTAAACTAAAATACATACATGTCTCTTTAGATACATGTTCAGGTTTTGTTTTTGCCACCCCGCAGTCCGGCGAGGCTGCCAAACATCTCTCATTGCCTTCAGGCCTTTGCTGTTCTAGGAACCCCTATACAGATAAAAACTGATAATGGCCCAGCGTATACTTCCAACTCTTTTAAGCACTTCTGTACTAACTTCCACATCTCATCACCGGGATTCCTTATAATCCCCAGGGACAAGGTATTGTGGAATGAGCACATGCCACATTAAAAATTATTTATAAAAAATAAAAAAGGGGGAATACAGGACCATGGCATATTCCCCACAAAAATGGCTATCACATGCTCTTTTCATTTTAAATTTTTTTAATACTGGATAATCAAGGGAAATCTGCAGCTGATCGTCACAGGCATCCTGAAACCGAAAGACAACAAGTCTACGTGAAGTGGAAAGACCCTCTAACTGCTCAATGGTATGGACCTGACCCTGTTTTAATATGGGGATGTGGACATGTTTCTATACTCTCGCAAAAAGACAATGAAGTACGATGGTTACCTGAGCGACTTGTGCGGCAAGCAGACAATGTCACGAAGCAACCCCTCGATCTTCATTATGATAACATTGCTGATCGGAATCCCCCTGAAGATGAATGAAGCTTGCTGGCTCACATCAAACTAAGCCTAGGCCATGGACTCTGTTGGTGCGCACCAGTAGTTCAAAATTGTTCATGCACTTATGATAATGGAATTAAAACAGCAGAATTTGTGCAATGGGTAAGGAACAATCAAACCTTGTTCCTTACTGGAAGGGTTATAGTTGAAAACCAATGGCTTAATGTGACTGATCAATCGAAAAGGGAGAATACTGATTTTAGCATATCAAAACTGGTCACATTGACCAGTATACCTTTGTCATTTCTAGAAAAGAAGCCTGGTTGATGTATTGGTCAAAACTGTTAAAGTAATTCTTATGGTCAATTCCTCCTTCTCTGTTGAAAGTAGCAATTTCTGGCTACATTTAGCTGCCATTAACTACTTACTACTGAAAGAGCGTATAAGCTGTGACTTGATTCCTGGAAGTTGCTGCTTTAATATCTCAAATAATGTTCCTCACATAAAATATCTGGTACAGCAGCTAAAAGGTGAACTTCAGCATATGTTTCTAAATAATCCCTTCTCTTTTGGTGAATCTCAATGGACCCACTGGCTTTTGATGTTGCTGGGTCCTTTATTGCTGCTCCTGCCTTTCTGTCAGTGCCTCCCCTGTATATTCCAAGGCCTCTCTGTGCCATTTGGTACCGTTTGGTCTGAGATTTTAAAGTTGCATTCACAGCTTCACCCCCGAGCCAAAAAGGATGGCACTGAATTCCAATGACGGGTAAGACTCGGTCTCCTTGTACCAACCTAAGACAGGAGCCTCAGAGAATGTCTGGGGTGTCCAATGACGGGTAAGGACAAGAAGAGACACAGGCAACCTAGGACAGGAACAGTGCCTCAAAAAATAAAAAAGGGGGAAATGTGGGCAGCCACAGGTAGTCACTCCCTTTGTTTACACTTAAACATATGAATGGAGACTTCTCGGGCACAGACAATTGGGCTAGGGAGATTCCGGGAAGAGGCAGGAAGAACCTAAACCTTTCACAAGAGATGATACAGATAATCAGTCACACCTGAAACCTGCATTTATCACCTAAGTGTTTTATTGTACCCTTGTAATCAATAATTAAGAACCTTATTGGGAACTCTTTGTAACCTTAAGAGCCTTTTTGATATGTAAATCTTTTGTGCTCCTTCTTGTAAACAACTGGTCATGTTTAAATACTACTGGATTTATTCAATAAACGAGCCTTGATCAGGAAAAAAAAAAAAAAAAAAGAAAGGCTGAGTTAAAGAGAAGAGGGGGAGGAGGACGGGGTGGGGCCTTGCAGAGCACCAAGCTCCCCCAGCTCCCCAGCTTCTGCAGCTGTCCCTCCCCAACGGACTCTGCCACCACACTCCTCCCAGACCAGCTCTGGGGGTCGTGGCCGCTGGCACGTCTGCTCCCTCCCCCTACACCCCAACCCCGCCCTTGCAGGCAGTGCTGATGGACAGTGAGCCAAGCCCAAAGTCAGCCCTGAGGGTCACAGCCTCTCCTGCCTCTGGCGCCCAGCTTGCTGACTTCCTCGTCTCTGCTGTCTCAACTGTCAGGGTCTGAACCACGAACCACGGAGGAGCCCGTCTGTTTTGCTCTCTGAATTACCTGATTAGGAAACTGTCTCTTTTCTTTCTTTCTTTAAAAGAAACATCCTTTATCAGTCTCAAGACACAGAGCAGGTAAAGCAAAGCTCTCCCTTGGTGTACCTTGTATTTCAAGAATTATCTCGGCCATGCTGCGCACACGTGGATTTGAGAGGTGAATGTCACAATGCAATTACATACTCAGAAACGTTTGTTTTTTAGAAGAAATAATGGTCTTTGGGGATTTGGGTTTTTCAGGAACAGTCCTTTCTGTCTAAAAGACATCGTGTCTAAAAGACATTGTAGAATAAGCTCAAATCTAAGAAAGCAAATTTTGTAAATGTTTCTCATTATCCATGGTGAAAAGAGGAATATGAAGGCATTTGACACGGCATTTTAAAAAGCGTCAGGAGGTGGGAAATTTACAATGGATTCACTTAACATTTGGGTGAAGGCTGCAGAATCAGAGCAGCTGCAAAACAATAAAGCAATGGAGAGGCAGGCGGCACTGCACTCCCCAACTCACAAGGCCTTTTCATTTTAAGCATTTATGTATTTATTTCATTTTAAGCATTTATATACTTATTTTATTTGAAAGGCAGTGACAGAGGGAGAGGGGGAGGGAGAGATCTCCCATATGCTGGTTTACTCCCCAATGGCTACGACAGTCAGGTCTAGGTCAGGCCAAAGCCAGGAGCCAGGAGCCAGGAGCCAGGAGCCAGGAGCCAGGAGCTCCATCCTGGTCTCTCACGTGGGTGCAGGGGCCCAAGCACCTGGGCATCTTCTGCTGCTTTCCCAGGTGCATTAGCAGGGAGCTGGATTGGAAGTGGAGAAGCTGTGACTCAAACCGCCGCTTCCGTATGGGATGCCAATACTGCAAGCAGCAGCTTAAGCGCTTGGTCACGGTGGCCCAGCTTTTTGTCACTATAATGAAATACCTGAGGCAAGTCACTTTATAAAGAAGAAAAGGTTGACTTTGATCTGGAGGATCAAAGTCCAACAGCGTGAGGCAGGCACTGATGCGGGCCCTCAGCTGCACCACACAACTCCAGGAGCACCTGCGCATCTGTGTCCCTCTCCCTGAAGCCACCAAGGAACCCCATCCAAACAACCTAACCGAGTCACTTCCCACCTCTTTAAAGCCGTTAACGTAGGAGCGGGGATTAAACTCCTGCAGGAGCTCAGAGGAGCAACCCACATTCCAACCTGGCATCCTCAGTGCAGGAGAGCTGAGAGTGAGGACAGGGCCTCCGGGTGGGTCCTGCAGGCTGCCTGCTGCCCGCTGGCGGGGAGACCATAGGGGAACCCCCTGAGCTCTCTGTCCCACATCCCGCTCATCCATGGGGCTGAGTGCCCAGGGAGACCCCCAGGCAGGCAGCACTCTCTGTCCCTGTCTGATGGACAGCAGAAGACGCTGGCATTGGGCCGTATTCCAGAAAGGGGGTGGGTCCGTTCCTGCCAAGGCCAATGTGTGCTCACGGATTCTGGGACCTGGAAGCCGCACTTCCTGTGCTGCCGGCCGCCTGGCAGAAGCCCAGGACTCCCACGCTGGGGGCCTGAATGCCTCACAAAGAAGCGTCTGCGATTCACGAGTTCTGTGACTTCAAGGGCTAAGACTGTAAAAGTGTGAGCTTCCAAGGTCTCAGGCCACACGTTGCTTATTCCTGCCCAGGATCTTGGTGAAGCGGAGCTGGCTAGATCATGCTGGTCCACAGAAGCCCCGAGTGCAGTCTGCCCCATGGTCATGGGAAAGGAGGATGACCACAGCCCAGGCAGGCAAAGTGCGTACCCAAGGTAGCACTGCCACCCAGCCTGTCTCTACGCTCAGCTACACCCCACCACCAAGGGTTGGGGGGAGCCCAGGAGGGGCATTTGGGCATCACCATACTGCCTGCTCCTGTGGTAACTGTGGATCCAACAGTCACATTCTGCGAGCCTTGCTTTCCTTCTCCATGAGCAAGGATCCCAAAGCCCACACTGCCGGCTGTTGTAAGCATGAAGGAGAGTGCTCCCCCAACTCGTGGTCTCAGTCATACGCAGTTGACCCTGGGCACTGCTGCCATTGCTGGCAGCCCAAAGAGCCCACCATGGGCTTGGCAGTGCAATAAGGCCACTGCACCAGAACCTCTTTGAATTTACGTCTGCTTGGAGCCGGATTGGACGGGAAAGGGGGCGACACTTGCTCTCATCGCTCTGGGCTACGCTCTTTGCTACTGAGCCCTGGCCTCCTGCTGGCTCAGGTGCTTCCCCACAGTGCAGTCACCTACGAGGCAATCAAGCCACAGCACACTCACACCCAAAGATGCAACTGGGGGCCAGTGCTGTGGTGTAGTGGGTAAAGCTGCCACCTGCAGTGCCGGCATCCCCATATGGGTACTGGTTCAAGTCCTGGATGCTCCACTTATGATCCAGTTCTCTGCTATGGCCTGGGAAAGCCATAGTAGTAGAAGTAGAAGATGGCCCAAGGACTTGGGCCCCTACACCTGTGTGGGAGTCCTGGAAGAAGCTTTTGGCTCCTGGCTTTGGTTCAGCCTAGCTCTGGCCACTGCGGTCATTTGGGGGAATGACCCAGTGGATGGAAGACCTCTCTCTCTCTCTCTCACTGCCTCTGCCTCTCTGTGACTCTGCCTTTCAAATAAATAAATAAATCTTTTTTGAAAAAAGAATGCAACTTCAAATTGAGAAGTTTCTTTACTGCAAAAGAAACAGGCAAGTGAAGAGGCAACCAACAGAATGAGAAAAAATATTTGCCAACTATGCTACAGATAAAGGATTAGTAACCAAAATCTACAAAGAGATCAAGAAACTCCACAACAACAAAACAAACAACCCACTTAAGAGACGGGCCAAGGACCTCAATAGACATTTTTCAAAAGAGGAAATCCAAATGACCAACAGGCACATGAAAAAATGTTCAAGATCACTAGCAATCAGGGAAATGCAAATCAAAACCACAATGAGGTTTCACCTCACCCTGGTTAGAATGGCTCACATATAGAAACCTACCAACAATAAATGCTGGTGAGGATGTGGGGAAAAAGGGACACTAACCCACTGTTGGTGGGAATGCAAACTGATTAAGCCACTATGGAAGTCAGTCTGGAGATTCCTCAGAAACCTGAATATAACCCTACCATACGACCCAGCCATCCCACTCCTGGGAACTCACCCAAAGGAAATGAAATTGGCAAACAAACAAGATGTCTGCACCTTAATGTTTATTGCAGCTCAATTCACAATAGCTAAGACCTGGAATCAACCTAAATGCCCATCAACAGTAGACTGGATAAAGAAATTATGGAATATGTACTCTATAGAATACTGTACAGCAGTCAAAAACAATGAAATCCAGTCATTTGCAACAAAATGGAGGAATCTGGAAAACATCATGCTGAGTGAATTAAGCCAGTCCCAAAGGGACAAATATCATATGTTCTCCCTGATCGGTGACAACTAACCGAGCACCAAAAAGGAAACCTGTTGAAGTGAAATGGACACTATGAGAAACAGTGACTTGATCAGCCCTTGCCCTGACTGTTGATGAACAACTTAATACTTTATCTCTTTTAGTATTTTTGTTTGCTTTTCTACTTAATACTATTGGTTGAATTCTATAATTAATACACAGTTATTCTTAAGTGTTGAAACTTAACTGAAAAGTGATCCCTGTTAAATATGAGAGTGGGAATAAGAGAGGGAAGAGATGTACAGTTTGGGACATGCTCAATCGGACTTGCCCCAAATGGTGGAGTTAGAAACATATCAGGGGATTCCAATTCAATCCCATCAAGGTGGCATGTACCAATGCCATCTCACTAGTCCAAGTGATCAACTTCAGTTCACAATTGATCATAATGATAGGACTAAGAACCAAAGGGATCACATAAACAAAGCTAGTGTCTGCAAATACTAACCGATAGAATAAAAAAAGGGAGAGAATGATCCAACATGGGAAGCGGGATACACAGCAGACTCATAGAATGGCAGATGTCCTAAACAGCACTCTGGCCTCAGAATCAGCCCTTAAGGCATTCGGATATGGCTGAAAAGCCATGAGAGTATTTTAGGCATGGAAAGTCAAGACACTCTGGCAAAAAAAAAAAAAAAAAAAAAAAAATGACCTAAATGAAAGATCTCTGAGTGAGATCCCAGTAGAAAGAATGGGCCATCAAAGAAGGAGGTACCTTTCTCTGAAGGGAGGAGAGAACTTCCACTTTGACTGTGACCTTGTCTAAATATGATCAGAGTTAGCAAACTCAAAAGGCTTCCATAGCCTTTGCAACTCATGACAAGAGCCTAGGGTGATTACTGATGCCATAAACAAGAGTGTCAATTTGTTAAGTCAACAACAAGAGTCACTGTGCACTTACTCCTCATGTAGGATCTCTGTCCTTAATGTGTTGTCCAATGTGAATTAGTGCTATAACTAGTACTCAAACAGTATTTTTCACTTCGTGTTTCTGTGTGGGTGCAAACTGTTGCAATCTTTACTTAATATATACTAAACTGATCTTCTGTATATAAAGAGAATTGAAAATGAATCTTGATGTGAATGGGATGGGAGAGGGAGCGGGAGAGGGGAGGGTTGTGGGTGGGAAGGAAGTTATGGTGGAGGGGGGAAGCCACTGTAATCCAAAAGCTGTACTTTGGAAATTTATATTCATTAAATAAAAGTTTTTAAAAAAGGATGCAACTGTAAAATTTCAAAACAAGAAATTAAAAGAAGATTCTGAAAGCTCCCAGAGAGGAGGCACCATTCCCGCACCGGTGACCACAGGTGACAAAGGCAGGGACTTCTCATCAGCAATGTCAGATGTGAGAGGAGAGATGAGGAGCAGTGCCCACCACAGTCATAATCACCCAAGGGCCCTACCCTCAGCCACACTGTCTGGTGGGTCTACGTGCGCACATGGAAGGTCCCCCAAGCTTGCCTTCCCCGCACATTTTCTTGGAGAGGAAATGATTCAGCCAGACAAGGAGGTAAATAAACCAAGAAAAGAAAAACACAGGGTCCAGAGACAGTGGCTCCCACACAGGACAGAAATGCAAAGAACCCTGGAGGACCACCCTGCACCAGGACCAGAGACAGCTCACGTAGATGGAAACAACAGGCCAGAGGATGAGGCATGGAAGCAGAGTCCCAGACCATCTGTGCCGTGTCGAGCTGTTTATCACCAGGGGATTCGTGCTGGGGCATTTGGAAAAGATCAACTGTGAGTACATTTAAAAAATAACCAAGCAAATGAGAAAATAACAACCTGAGAAATAACTAACTCCAGGAAAACCAAAGGTTGCACAAGAAAGGAGAGTACTCGGTAGGTAGCTACAATGACATGCGTGGTAGCCATAACTGAGTGGGCAGCACACAGGACGGCAGAGGAGGGATGGTGACGTAAGACGTTCAGACTTCACCTGCTATAATGAGCCATCGGTGGATGTCCAAAGTGAGTGAATCTGGAAGCAGTGCTGTAACCAATTATTTTTGTAAAAGATTTATTTATGGGGCCAGTGCTGTGGCATAGTAGGTTAATCCTCTGCCTGTGGCACCAGCATCCTATATGGGCACCAATTCTAGTCCCAGCTGCCCCTCTTCCGATCCAGCTCTCTGCTGATGGCCTGAGAAAGCAGTGGAAGATGACCCAAGTCCTTGGGCCCCTGCACCCGTGTGGGAGAACAGGAAGAAGCTCCTGGCTCTTGGCTTAGGATCAGTGCAGCTCTGGCCATTGTGGCCATTTGGGAAATGAATCAGCGGAAGGAAGATCTTTCTCTCTGTCTCTCTAACTCCAGCTTTCAAATAAATAAATAAATAAAATCTTTTAAAAAATAAATAAAAATAAAAGATGTATTTATTTATTTGAGAGGCAGAGAGAGAGGTCTTCTATCCACTGGTTCACTTTCCAAGTGGCTGCAATGGCCAGAACTGGCCTGATCTGAAGCCAGGAGCCAAGAGCTTCTTCTGGGTTTCTCAAGCAGGTGCAGGGGCCCAAGGACTTGGGCCATCTTCCACTGCTTTCCCAGGCTATAGCAGAGAGCTGGATCAGAAGTGGAGTGGTCAGGACTGGAACCGGTGCCATATGGGATGCTGGCACTGCAGGCGACGGCTTAACCCACTACACCACAGCACTGCCCCCAATCAATTATTTTTAAATGTGGGGGAATTAGCAACCAACAAAAGCAAGAGTTGTAAGAGGTTGGTGCTGGAGAAGGGGGCTTGAGGGAAGCAAACAACGGGTTTCTGTTCTTCACGATAAACTTTGTAACCATTTGCATGCATTATTTTGACTGAAATCAGATTTAAGACAAATATGAAGTTGCCATGTAGATAACGTTTATTTGAGTTCCCTGCACCCTTTGAGACTCCCTCTGGGTGGTTCCTCCCAGACTCCACCCCATGATTCTGCCAGGACCGTAGCGTGGGCCTGAGAAACCAAAGGTTCTGCTCTCAGGGAGGGGCTGAGCGGCACCTGGCATTGACTTGACAGCTGGATGAGTGTTTAAGGCCAGGGGTAGGGAAGGGAGTTCTTTCAGATCATTACCCAGTTTCAACCCCACACCCTCGTGGGCAGGGACCAGGCTAACCGGGTGACACTCTCCCCCACCGCTCTCAGCGGGCAATGTTTGGGAGGCTTGGGGGTCAAGGAAGTTACATACGACGGGCATGTCATTGCTGTAAACAGCAGGGCTTGGAACTGCCACGAGCAACATCTGCCTCGTTTAATTACCGAAGCGCAATGTTTGGGTTTGCACCTCCCCAGGGCCCTGCGCCTGCCCAAGTCACTCAGATTCTGTTACAACTGCACAGATCAGTGCTGAAGAAATGAAACAAGTCCTTGTGCCCAGAAACCAGCTCCCCTTCTCCACTAGCCCCAATAGGGGTGGGAGAAAGGGAAATCCATACGAGAGTGGCCCGGCCCCCAGGAGCCACAATCACACTGGGACCAGCGCTGTGGCGTAGTGGGTAAACACCGCCACCTGCAACGCTGGCATCCCATATGCCGGCAGCTCCACTTCTGATCCAGCTCCCTGCTGTGGCCTGGGAAGGCAGTGGAGGATAGCCCAAGTGCTTGGGCCCCTGCACCCACATGGGAGACCTGAAGAGCCTTCTGGCTTCAGCCCGGCCCAGCCCTGGACCACTGTGGCCATTTGGGGAGTGAACCAGCAGATAGAAGATCTGTTTGTCTGTCTCTGTCTCTCTGTAACCCTGCATATTTTTTAAAGAACCACAGTCACGGCTAAGTCAGACAGTGAGAAGGTGGGCGCCTCCCAGCGCAAAGGACCCACAGTGTCGGCTAGGAGGGGTCAACAGAGGACACTTCTGTCCCCTCCCTGCTGTGTGAGCTGGGTCTTTCTGGAAGGTTGAGTGATGTGCATTTGTTAGGGAGAAGTTAGAATTCAGCCTATGTGTGTGAGAGGGGCCTGCAGAAGCTCGGCTTGGAAGCACCCAGGATTTTACACTTCAAAGTCCCACCCACACTCCCCCCCCCATTACTTGACAGGTGGTCTCAGCCCTCCCCCAAGGAGAGCTCCCCAGGACAATCCTCTCTGCTCAGCACCAAATGGGTTACCTGGCTTGATAACACTGAGCAAAAAACCCTTACATTCTTCCTCCACAGCAGGTACCCTAGGAGAAGCTCCTCAGTGCAACCTTGGGAGGAATTTCACCACCTGGAGGAAGAAGGGAGGGGAGCAAAAATGGTGGGAAGGACTGGACCCGTCCCCTTAGAAGCCCCTGGCTGCACGCTCAGCTCTCCGCTCTGCTGAGCCACCTGCCTGGCCTGCCGGCTGCATGCGCTCCATGTAACCACGTGACCTTGCTGTCCCCAGTCTGCGTGCCTGGGCACTCTCTCTTGGATTCTTCCCATCTGTTCTCAGGGATGCCCAACCCCACTAAACCTTGCTACCTTGCTGACCGCTGCTCTCTGTCTCACGTCTGAACTCTTGTGCAAAGACAAGAACCTATTGCATCCGCTGCTGCTAACACACAGAGAGGTAGAGAGAGGTGGCCCCAGGCAGAAGGAGGGACTGAGGATTATGGGAAGGTGGAAGAGCAGAGGGTATGTAGGTGTGTGCAAAGTCCTGGAGGGTGGCATGGGTCAGAATTGGCAACTGGACCCAGACTCTGGGGCCCTGACTGCCAGTGGAGGCATTCAGTGTCCCTTTGATGGACACCAGCTGCCAGCTAGCATGCCCCAACACAGCGCTAAGCGTCTTGCACACGCTGTTGCTTTCTCCCTACACTCAGCCCATGGAGTGTGCCTCACTGTCCCCAGTTGACAGATACAGAAATTGAGCCTCAGAGAACTGAAGCAACTTATCCAGGCAAAGCTAAAGAGTGGCAGAGATAGGATTCCAGCCCACAACTTCCTAGCTTCCAAGTCAGAACGCCTTCTGCCATGCCACGCCCACACCTGCTACAGGGTGTGGAGGGAGCCAAAGCCTGGGGCAGGAGGGTGGTCCTGGGGTGTGTGGCTGAGATGGCAGGTGCAGAGAGGGGCAGGAAGCACCCCGCTGACCTGCCCTCATCTCACACCGCCTCCCTGGCAATCCTACTGAACCTCTGAGCTTCTAGTTGTGCCAAGCTCTCTCCTTCTTGCTTGCTCCTGCCCTGGCTGTTCCCTCTAGCGTCCTGCCCTGACTCACTTCCCCGGGGGCTGTGGTAGCTGCAGATTCCCACTAAACACCAGCTGAAGGAACAGGTGGGAATGCCACAGTGACGGGTAGCAGAGACTGCAGGTGTGAGAGGAGGGGTGAAGAGGGCCTGAATTTAGGAGCAGTTTGAGGGGAGGGCAAGGGGGGACACAGGAGATAGAGACGGGGGGGGGGAGAGTGACAGGGCCAGGCTTGGAGCTGTGCTGGGGAACAGCTGGGGTGCTCCCCCAGGGATCCGAGGTGGCCCCACCCTGGTCAGCCCTGGAGGCCTCCCCTGCCCGCTCCACACACACAGTGGCCATGCAGCTGCCCTCCCTGCCCTCCACATCCCTCCTGCTTTGTTCTGTTCTGCAGGGCTGATGAGGGCAGGGGTCCTCGTCTCCATGTTTTGTTCACTGCTACACACAGCCTCGACCAGTGCCAGCTACACAGTGGGTGCTCCATATGGGCTTGTTCCATCACCAGGTACACAGTGGGTGCTCCATATGTGCTTGTTCCATCACCAGAGGGACAAATAGGTTAGGGCATGTACCTGCTGTAAACACTAGGGGGCGCCTTACCCCAGGCTGCCACTGGAAGCCACCACCCCTGGGTCTGGCAGAGGCCCCCTAGTCCCCTGTAAGGTGTGGCTCCTGAGCCAGACTGCGCTGGTTCTAGACAGGCAAGGTGGTCACGAGCAAGGGTCTGGGCTGGACTGTCTGAATCCTGGTCTGGGGGCCTGGGGCCACAGCCTGCTGGAGGAGGCTCCCCAGGGCCAGGCCTCCACCACCACCAGCCCACCTTGGGCCTGAGTCCTCTCACTTGTAATGGACACCTCTACCCCAGCTGTGGCAGGGACCATAAGATGGAGGACCACAGCTGGGAAACAGACGACTCGGATCCAGTTTCCAAGTGAGTGCTGGGGGTGGTGGCCAGAAGCCAGAACTGCCCCCCTCCACAGAGCCTGGGAAACTCTCTCCCCCAACACCCACTCCAGGCCACCTCGAGGCCACCTCCACAAAGGGCAGCTGAATTAACCGTGCTCCCTGAGGCTGCCTCAGAGGCAACAGCAAATCTTCAAAGCTCCCTCTAAAATTCCAGATGACAAGGCTTCAAGAGCTATTAAATCCATCTCTGCTCCCTCCAGCCTCCCTAGCTTGCAGATGGAGACACCAGCTGAGTCCAGCCAGGGCTCCAAGCGGCCCTGGCCCTGAGGCAGGCATGCCCTCAAGGCATAAGCCAGCAAGTCAGTGGGAGGGGCAGATGGGCCTGGGGGTTGCTTTAACTCAGCCCCTCCTTTTATCCATGAGTTCAAGGTCAGAAGCCTCACCCACCCAGGGTCATAGCTCTGAGCCCCACACACATCTCAGCAGGTGAGCAGGGGATGCTAGGAGCCTAAGCACGGTCCCAAGGTCAGGAGAATTGTGTGTGCCCCTCCCCCTGAGGGGCAGCTCAGTGTCCAGATCCCGCTGTGGGGGAGACCTCTGACCTCGGTCCTGGGAAAGCCTGACAGGTGCATGACCCCCCGCTGATGAGGACACAGAGCAAAGCTGGTCTGTGACACAGGTGCCAGGTCACAGGTCCCTGCCAGCAACGTCTCTACAGTTCTCCCTGGGGATCTGGGCAATGACACCTGTTCATGTTTTATCTACAGAAGTGTTGCTGAGGGTTTATTAAAGCCAACCCTGATGTACCGGGTTTGAAGCGTCCATGCCTCAATGCAGCAGGAAGCGGGCAGGGCAGGAGTGAGGGTGTGGAGGAGCCAGCCCTGCACACAGCCCGGGCCCTCTGTGCAGACGCTGGCTGATGGCAGAGACCACCCTCACCAAAGATGCTGCTGTCTCCCAGCGTGAGAGAGGCTGGCTGTGAGCCATAGGAGACCCAGGGAGGCAGTAGGACGCTTCTGCCTATCTGAAAACCCTACATTATCTCAAAGAGGGGAGTCAGGGCTCCGCGTGTCACTTCTAGGGTTGAGATGTCGACCTGTGAGGGACTCTGCAGTGGCAGGAAGGATGCAAAGGTGACGGCCTCTCATTCTCTCTCTTTCCCACTTTCCTCGAAGGGAAATGCCCCATGGGATGGATCCAGCCCTCTAAGATGGTGTCTGGGTCATGTCCCAAACCACAGCCTTCATTCCCAAGAGTGAAGCCACTGGCTGCACACCCTGGGAGGGGCAGGGACAGCTCCACCAGCTGAGCACTGGGGCTTCCAGTAACTTTTACCTGTTCTTCTAGACCCTTGACAAACCCCAGAGTGCTTTTCTGCTTGGGCTTGAGTGAAGCCTAGAGGGTCCTAAGTCAACAAACCTATAGAAGATGAGTGTTTTCGCCCACCCAGCAGATGGTCCTCGCAGAGAGGAGGGTTTGCAGTGCCAGCCCTGGCCCCGCCCCCACAGCAAGCCAGGGCCTTGGGCCTGTCTTGGGTCATCAGGCTTCGAAGCCAGGAAGCTCGGGGTCCATGGCTACAGACTGAGAAGTGATCAGCCCTCCCTGGACTGAGCTCTGAGCCTGCACAAGGGTAATTGAAACTCATTCCTAAGCACCTCTGTGGGATTCAATGAAATGATGGCCATCATCAATTTAGCACTGAGTCTGAGTGCTGTGCCCAGTGCTTGACACACATTTCTTCTCTTAAGTCACAAAGAGGTGCCTTGATTAATCCCACTGTACAGGTAAGAAACCAGGCTGGGATGCAGAACTGAGCAGCTGGCACCGGAGCACACACGCCCATGACACAGCACACGCCCTCTGTACCGCCCACACCTGCTACACTGCACATGCAATCCCATGTACACATGCTACCCTGCACACACCTGCTGCACTGTACACACCTGCTACAGTGTGCACGCCTGCTATACTGCATATGCCCGCTACGCTACACACACCCGCTACACTTCACACACCTCCTACCCTGCACACACCTGCTACCCTGCACATACCTGCAACCCTGCACACACAGCTGCTACCCTGTGCATGCCTGCTATACTGCATATGCCCGCTACGCTACACACACCTGCAACCTTGCACACACCTGGCACCCTGCACACACCTGCTACCTTGCACACACCTCCTACTCTGCACACACCTGCTACCCTGCACACACAGCTGCTACCCTGTGCATGCCTGCTATACTGCATATGCCCGCTATGCTACACACACCTGCAACCTTGCACACACCTGGCACCCTGCACATACCTGCTGCACTGCACAACTGGCTACACTGCACATGCCAGCTACACTGCATATGCCCATTACCCTACACACACCTGCTACCCTACACACACCTGCTACACTTCACACACGTGCTACCCTGCACACACCTGTTATCCTGCACATACCTGCTACACTGCACATGCCCACTACCCTACAGACACCTGCTACCCTGCACACAGTTGCTACCCTGTGCGTGCCTGTGACCTGTGTAGGCCTTCTACACTGTGCTGCAGCTGCTCCTGGGGATTCCTTGCTGCCTTTGCCCCAGAATTGCATTCTTCTGTCACAGATCACATGTTAGCACCTTTTTAATCACATGGGGATTTTTCTGATATGAGACTCTCTGCATTTTATAGCTAAATGATAACCATTGCAATAAGTAAAGTCATGTTGCACTGTTGGGTCTGTGTGTTGTGACTGTGATGAGAAGGTGCCCCATCCCTCAGCAGACAGGTACCAGTAACAAAGCAACCCCAGAATAAACCTCCCATGCTGCCCACAGGACAGACACATGATTCAGTTTTTTTTTACGCAAAACAAACTGACAAGAACAAAGTCACATCTACATGAGAATTGGAAATGGTGTTATAAATAATTAACTATGAAGATGGAATCAAAGTGACAAATTATTTAGGAAACAATAACATAGCAAATGTGGCAGGTTACAGTTTCTGCAATGTTGGGAAATTGATCCAAAATGTATGAATAATAATAGCAAAGTGGAAAATAATAAAGTTGGAAAGCAAAAAAAATGACAATTCAGAATTGAGTCTTTAAAAAAATTGGAGTGACTGGAAATTTCATTTAAAGAGAAAAATAAATATTTTAAATATGGACAAGAATATTTAAAATATGAACAGAGAGCATTAACATTCATAAATATTTTAAATATGGACAGAGAGCATTAACATTCATGAAGCTGTATGTTAACAAATTGAAATTTTCATGCAGTAAAACAACTTTATTGGAAAGATAGAAATGAACAAAACTGACTCAAAAGAACATAGAAACAGATTGTTAATGAAAGAAGAAAGTGATAAAATGTTTTCAAAGAATTTTTTTCTCCTAAAAGACTCCAGGTTGAGGTAGTTTTACTAATGAAGTCTTTGAATAGTTTAATTACCAACTGATGTTAAATAATCATTTCTAGAGGGAATAAAAAATGAAAAGATTCAGATGTGAGTTAAGCAGTAAGAACTCCAGACAGACCCCATCTATGGATGGACGCAAGTACCCAAGCTCTAAGCAAAAGCCAACAAATCAGTTTTTTTTTTTTTTTTTTTTTTTTTTTTTTACAGGCAGAGTGGACAGTGAGAGAGAGAGACAGAGAGAAAGGTCTTCCTTTGCCGTTGGTTCACCCTCCAATGGCCGCTGTGGCTGGCGCACCGCGCTGATTTGAAGGCAGAAGCCAGGTGCTTATCCTGGTCAGTTTTAACAACACATAAAGAGTCCACCATGACAGCAAATACGTATTGCAATAAAGTAAAGATGGCTTAACGCAGGACACCCGAATAAGATACCATCTTCAATAGTTAGTTGCCAGATAACATAAAAGCATCAAAGCTCAACAAATATGGAAGACTCCCTTCTTCACTACTGTCTGTGAAAACTAACATGAGACAGATTATTCTGTCTCAACATAATGATATCAACCCATCAAGTCAAATCTACTGGATCATATATTTGATAACTGTTTGTAAAATAATATCAATTTCAAATGAATAAAAATTGTCATATTTAACAGTGAAACACAGTAGATGTAGCTAATAAATCAGGAAAAGCAAATACGTCCAGTCATTAACATTACTTTGGAAAACGCAGTAAGACCAGGATGTCAATAAGAGGAATGACAAAGACAGGAGGGGGAGATGATCGCTGTTTGCAGACACTATCAATAATCACTCATTTGAATCCTGTAGGGAAGCAAGCAAAAAAATAACAACAAAGGAAAACTAGTAGAAATCAGGAATTCCAGCCGGCGCCGCGGCTCACTAGGCTAATCCTCCGCCTAGCGGCGCCAGCACACCGGGTTCTAGTCCCGGTCGGGGCGCCGGATTCTGTCCCGGTTGCCCCTCTTCCAGGCCAGCTCTCTGCTGTGGCCAGGGAGTGCAGTGGAGGATGGCCCAGGTGCTTGGGCCCTGCACCCCATGGGAGACCAGGAAAAGCACCTGGCTCCTGGCTCCTGCCATCAGATCGGCACGGTGCGCTGGCCACAGCGCACTGGCCGCGGCGGCCATTGGAGGGTGAACCAACGGCAAAGGAAGACCTTTCTCTCTGTCTCTCTCTCTCACTGTCCACTCTGCCTGTCAAAAAAAAAAAAAAAAAAAAGAAAGAAATCAGGAATTCCAGATTAATGCACACCAATCAGTACCTTGCCTACAGTTTGCTAACAACCAATTGGAAAACAGTAAAGATAAAAAACCTAATAGCAGCAACAAAACAGAAACTATCTGAGAAACTGAGAAAAGTCACTGTTTTTTTTCTGTGAAAAATACAACAGCAGGAACAGGCGTTCAGCAGAGCCTCTAAGACAGCACCTGGAACTCCTGCATTGCTTATGAGAGCCCTGGGGTTGAGTGCTTGCTCCCCTCTGGAGCCCAGCTCCCTGCCAAAGCAGAGCCCAGGAGGCAGCGGCGACGGCTCAACTACCAGGCTTCCTGCCACCCATGTGGAGACCTGGGTGGAGTTCTGGGCCCCTGGCGCCAGCCTGGCTCAACGCCAGCTAATGTGGATATTTGAGGAGTGACCCAATGGCTGGGAAATGTGTCTCTGAGCCCTTCAAACAAAAAGTTAAAAAATATAGCAGCAGCTCTCCAACCAGGGAGTGATAGGGGAGAGGACCAGGCTGTGAGGGATGCCGCTGTCCGTGGTTCTGAAACAAAGGCCACACCGCTCCAACCAGAAGCTCAGTGGCACTGCTGCTCTTGGGGGAGAGTGAGGACAGCATTCTGAAGAAGCCACAAGAGAAAAGGGAATGCTGCCCACACAGTTTTGGAAATGTATTAAATACATAACAAAGCGAAATGCAGTGTGGGCGCAGGAACAAAGTGGGTGGCACAAAAGCAGAAGCCGTCATTTTCACATGAATGTAGGGTGAGGCAGGAAAATACTCAACAAGGAAATGTTGTGTTGGGTTGAGGGATAGCTTAGGAAAAAGTAGTGATATGGGCTCCAATCAGGGAGATGAGATTAGGCTCAGGAGCTGGAAGCCACACACCCCTGCCCCAGTGTGATCTCATCTGTATCCACCCACCTGTCAATCAGACTACACAACCACGCCCCTTTGGGGAGTGGATTAGAGCTGTGGCCCCCCGAGCCTGCCCCTGTTGTCCCCTGCACCTCTCGGATTCTCATGCTGCTCTCCAGCTACCGCCCGCAGTGGTCGCTCTCTCCTGCCCGTGTGCCCTGGTACGGCTGGTACAGAGCTCCCTGTTCACCATTCTTGGGCCCCTCTCCCATTCAAAGCCCTCATGTTCCTGTGTATTTCTCTCATTTTCCAAATAAATCCTGGACTTGACCACATTGCCTGTCTCCTTGGTGCCTGAGCTTGGATTCTTCTCTAAGCTAGAGGCAAGAACCCTAAATGCTATGTTCTCCGATAACAGTAGCAAGGGGAGAAGAGACAAATTCAAATGTTTGTCACACTCCAATTCAAAATACCTCAAATTATTTTAAGAATCAAATGTAGGGACCAGCCCGTGGCGCAGTAGGTTAATCCTCTGCCTGCAGTGCAGGCATCCCATATGGACTCTGATTCTAGTCCCAGCAGCTCCTCTTCCAATCCTGCTCTCTGCTGTGGCCTAGGAAAGCAGTAGAAGATGGCCCAAATCCTTGGGCCCCTGTGCCCATGTGGGAGACCCAGAGAAACTCCTGGCTTCGGATCAGCCCATCTTCAACCATTGTGGCCATTTGGGGAGTGAACCAGCAGATGAAAGACCTTTCTCTCTCTCTTTCTCTCTCTCTGTCTATAACTCTACCTCTCAAATAAATAATTTTTTTTTAAAAAAAAAGAACCAAATTTAAAACCTGACACCATAGACAAAAGAAAAGTAAATACAGATAAAGATTTATTAAATTTCTGAATGGGGAAAAAATTTCTCAGTCAAAAGCCTGAGGAAGAAATCTTAAATGAAGACTTCATTATATAAAAAGTATGTAATTTATTTATGTAATTTATTTATAAATCTACTCATTAAAAATAAAAGTGAACCAGAAAAACATTTGCCACATGTGTATCAGGAGATTGATATGATTAATAGCAAAAAGAGCTTGCAAAAATTAATGGATTAATTAACTAATAGACACCTAAACAACATATATGAATAGTTAGGTCAATACAGAAGAAACAGTTTAATAAATGTACTGTGATGGGCTTATTAACGGCCTCCCTAATGCTATCCACATCCTAACCCCTGGAACCTGTGAGTATTAATTTATAAGCTAAAAGGACTTCACAGGGAATGAAGGCTCCTTCTAAATCTTTTTATTTGAGAGGGAGAGAGAGAGAGAAAGAGAGAGAGAGAGAGAGACAGAGAGAGACAATCTTGAATCTGCTAGCTAATTATCGAAACACACCCAGCAGCAGGTCTCCCTTGTAGGTGCAGGGACCCAAACACTTGAGCCATCATCTGCTGACTCCTAGAGCGCACATTAGCAGGAAGGAGCGAGGACTGGAACTCAGGCACTTGGATATGGGGTGCAGGTGTCCCAAGTGGTGTCTTAACCACTGGACTGAATCCCTGGCCCCATAGGAGGCTCTTGATATGCGGTGACTATCCTGGATTACTCAAGTGGAGCCCAGTGAAGTCACAAGTGTCCTTACACATGTAGTTTGGGCTTTTATGCACATTGTCCAGTCTTTCTGTGGAGAGGGAGAGAGGAAGCCTAGCCATAGCTTGGCGTGATGGGAACAGGGAACCCCAGCAGCCACCAGAAGCCGGCACAGGCAGGACCGCTTCTCTCCCAGGGCCTCCAGAGGGCGCTCAGCACCTCCGACACAACACGGCACCCCTTGATTCCCCCAGTGAGGCTGACTCTGAACTCCGTGGCAGTCACTGGTTCCAGCAACAACAGGAACTAAACCAGGAATTGCAATCCTGCTACCAGGCAAAGAAATGCGCGATAACGTGGTAAGGAGAGAGTATCTTTTGTCTATCAGATACCAGCGAGTTATTTAGGTGCTTCTGGGAGACACAGGCCCAGGGAGACAGGTGCACACCTGGACAGGGTGGGTGAGGTTGGGGATGGAGGCAGCCTCTTGGAAGACAAACCTGACAATACATACAAAGTCTTAGATGAATTCATATCCTTTGCTCCATTGTTTCCATCTTGGGGTGACTAAGTTATGTGAATAGTCAGAGTCGAGGAATGGTTTATGTAGAAGATCATTCGCACCAAGCTTGCCAACTGCAGGGTTTCAATCCTAAACACTGGAGAAGAGCCACGTGTCCAGCAAACAAGGGAGCAGTGATGCAATCAGAGTACCTCGTGCATCTGTGGGTTGTACAATTAGAATTCTCACAGCAAACAACCGCCATGACTCACAACACTGTGCTACAAAATAATCGGCCGTAGAAAATCATCAGTGGAATCAATGCAATCGTGTGTCTGTGTCTGTGTGTCATGTGTTTGTAAGAGCATGTTATATGTACAAAAACAAGTAGGAAGAAATTTAAAAGTTGTTATTTATTCTGAATGAGATATAGACATTTTCTTTTCTTTTTTTTTTTTTTTTTTTGACAGGCAGAGTGGACAGTGAGAAAGGTCTTCCTTTGCCATTTGGTTCACCCTCCAATGGCGGCCACAGTTGGTGAGCTTGTGGCCGGTGCACCGCGCTGATCCGAAGGCAGGAGCCAGGTGCTTCTCCTGGTCTCCCATGGGGTGCAGGGCCCAAGCACTTGGGCCATCCTCCACTGCACTCCCTGGCCACAGCAGAGAACTGGCCTGGAAGAGGGGCAACCGGGACAGAATCCGGAACCCCGACCGGGACTAGAACCTGGTGTGCTGGCGCTGCAAGGCAGAGGATTAGCCTATTGAGCCACAGCGCCGGCTGAGATATAGACATTTTAATGTTTAATTTTCAGCTTCTTTCTGTCAGGTACAGTGAGTATCGATGCTTCATAACCTTCAAAACTGAAACTATCAGTAAACAAGATTAAACAAGAGTTACAAGATTTATGAAAGATGGGAGGGTACTTCAAAAAGTTTGTGGAAGGGGCCAGTGCTGTGGCTTAGTGAGCTAAGCCTCTACCTGCAGTGCCAGCATCCCATATGGGTGCCTGTTCGCTTCCCAGCTGCTCCTCTTCCAATCCAGCTCTCTGCTATGGCCTGGGAAAGCAGTGGAAGATGGCCCAAGTCCTTGGGCCCCGAACCTGTGCAGGAGACCCAGAAGAAGCTCCTGGCTCCTGGCTCCGGTTCAGCTCAGCTCTGGCCGGTGCAGCCATTTGGGGAGTGAACCAGCAGATGGAAGACTTTTCTATTTCTCCCTCTCCCTTTCTCTTCCTGACTCTCAAATAAATAAAACCTTTATATTAAAAAAAATGTTGGTGGAAAGTGGAATTAAGAGATACGTTTAGGGGCAGGCATTGTGGCCTGTGGATAAAGCTGCCAACAAGGACACCTGTATCCTGTTTCAGAGTGTGACTGAGTCCTGCCCTACCTCTGATCCAGCTCCCAGTCACAGTCCTCTAAGGCAGAGAATCATGGCCCCAGAACTTATGTTCTCAGGCCCGCACTGTGGCATAATGGGTAAAGCCGCCACCTGTGACACTGGCATTGCATATGGGCATCAGTTCGAGTCCCAGCTGCTCCACTTCTGATCCAGCTCCCTGCTAATGCACCTGGGAAAGCAGCCGAGGGTGGCCTGAGTTCTTGAGCCCCTGCCCCCATGTGGGAGGCCCAGAAGAAGTTCCTGGCTCCTGCTTTTGGATTGGCCCAGTCCCAGCAGTTGTGGCCATTTGGGGAGTGAACCAGTAGATGGAAGATTCTCTCTCTCTCTCTCTCTCTCTCTTTCTCCCCTATCTGTCTCTGTCACTCAATCAAATAAATATATAAATAAATAAAACAAGGAAAAGAAGATAATTTTGGTGCAAAAAATTCTTAAGTCCATGGCTATGAGAGGTTCTTCAAAAAGTTTATGAAAACATGTATTATGGAAAAACTACATGATATCAAATTTTTTTCCTTCAAAATAAACTTCTCTTTTCATTCCATTTTTTCCATTAACTTTTGGAAGGATGTGTATGTTTATTCCATATTATTCCTGTCAGTGAACATGCAGAAACAGCAGAAGCATTCAGTACTGGACAAGAGTTGCACACCTTCGTGATGGGATATGATGCTAACACTGAACATGCATTGACAACCTTTAAAAATATGTGTGTGTGTTACAGAGATTCTTTAGGGATCTGGAGAATTATTCTGAAACAAAAGTGATTTTTAAAAAAGAAAACATACAGCACATTATTATCTCAGTTGTAAAGTATGTGTGAGTGCATGTGTGTATGTGTGTGCCTATATGTGTGCATGTATGTATGTGTGTGTATCTGTGCCTGCATGTGTGTTAGATGTAGCTGCCTTCTCTAACACAGAAAACATGCCCCTTTCATCTTAACATTGTGACGTGAACACAGTCTTTCACACCGGAACAAAACGCACTGAAGCTGTGTATGAAGCAACAGTGATCAACTCTGAATTCCCACATGCATTTCCGTGTCCACACCTCACCCACAGCAGATGCGTGTTGAGCACAGGAAATCATTCACTTCCTTCCTTTTTTATTATTTTATTTATTTGAATGGCAGAGTTGGGGGGGGGAGGGGGAGAGGAAGGGAGAGGGGGAGGGGGAGGGGGAGATCTTTCATCCAGTGGTTCACTCCCCAAATGGCCACCAAGGCCAACACTGGGCCAGGCCAAAGCCAGGAGCCAGGAGCCTCATCTGGGTCTCCCACATGGGCAGAGGGGCCCAAGGACCTGGGCCATCCTCAGCTGCTTTCCCAGGCACACTAGCAGGGAGCTGGATCAGAAGTGGAGAAGCTGGGATTCAAACCGGTACCCATACAGGACGCCAGCATCTTGGGCAATGGCTTAACTCGCTATGCCACTGTGCCAGCCCCAAATCATTCATTTCTGGCCCTGTGTCTTTCTTCTGGTACTTCTGCCTACAATCTTCATAGAAGTTCTTTTCTGCTTTATCTTGGCAAGAGAAAGAGCTAATTATTATGATTTTTGAAGATATCCTCTGAAAGCATAAAATGTCACATCAATGTTCAGACACCACAATGTTGTGCGATGTGTCTTTGATCAGATTCTCAGCCCCAGCACTAATGTCTGCATTTGTTCCCTTCCCTGCCTTCTGGCGGCCTATTCTAGGAGCCGCCTCCTCACTGCTCCCTCCACGCCACCTGGGACACCCACATCCCACATCCGAGCGCCTGGGTTTGAGTCTCATCGCTACCTCTGAGTCCAGCTTCCTGCCATGTGCACCCTGGGGAGTAGCAGGTGAGAGCTGGAGTACTTGAGTCCCTGCCATCCACACGGGAGATCTGCACCAGGTTCTGGACTTCAGGCTTTGGTCTGGCCCAGCCCTGGCTGCTGCAAGCATTTGGTGAATGAACTGGTACATTTAAGATCTCTCTTGCTGTCTCTGTTTCTCTCTCTCTCTCTCCACCCTTATTGTCTCACTGCCTTTCAAATAAATAAAAAGTAAATACATAACACAATAGTATGGCACAGCTATATGAAGAGACACATGGGCTAATGAAAGAATAGAGTCCAGAAATAAATGCAAGCATCCATGATCAGCATGAGCACCAAGCCATCACGCTGGTGAAAGAACAGACTCTTTAATAAATGGTGCCAAAAGACAAGCCTCCCACATGCAAAAGAATACAACGGGAACATACTTGAAAATCAACTCAAATCTGATAAGGGACCTCAGTCTAAGACCTGGAACCATAGCACCCCTAGAAAGAAGCACAGGGAACAGCCCCTTGCCAGGGGTTGTGATGATAATCTTTCTGGATGCCACAAACGCTCCAGCTGCAAAAGCAAAAATAAAGAAATGGGGCCACATCAAACGAACAACTTCTGCATGGCAAAGGAAACAACCAGCAAAGTGAAAGGATTAGCAAAGTATATTTGCAGGCTGGCGCCGCAGCTCACTTGGCTAATCTTCAGCCTGCAGCGCTGGCATCCCAGGTTCTAGTCCCGGTCAGGGCACCGGATTCTGTCCCGGTTGCTCCTCTTCCAGGCCAGCTCTCTGCTGTGGCCTGGGAGTGCAGTGGAGGATGGCCCAAGTGCTTGGGCCCTGCACCCCATGGGAGACCAAGAGAAGCACCTGGCTCCTGGCTTCGGATCAGCACAGTGCACCTGCCGCAGCGGCCATTGGGGGGTGATCCAATGGAAAAGGAAGACCTTTCTCTCTGTCTCTCTCTCTATCACTGTCTAACTCTGTCTGTCAAAAAAAAAAAAGTATATTTGCAAAACATATATCCGGTAAGGGGCTTACATCCCAAACAGAGAGAGCGCTCACTCAAGTCAGTGTCAGAAATACAAACAATCTGATTTTTAAATTGAAGAGGACTTGAACAGATATTTCTCCAAAGAAGACATAAACACAGCAACAGGTACATGAAAAAGTGTTCAAGTGACCACCAGGGAAATGCCAATCACAAGCATTATGAGACAACCAGGATGGCTACTACCAGAAGGACCGGGGAGGTGTGGATAAAAGGAACTTTGTACACTGTTGGTGTAACGCAAGCTGGTGCGGCCACTGAGGAGAACAAAAACAGTACAGGAGTTTCTAAAGAAATGAAAAAGGGAACTACCTTGCAACCCAGAAATTCCCCTTCTGACTGTACCCTCAGAGGACATGAGGGCACATCCGGGTCTCCCTAAAGACAGCCACGTTCTCCACAGCACTGCTCACAGTGGCCCAGATGTGGAAACCATCCAGGTGCCCACTGCTGGAATAACGGATAAAGAACTGCAAGGTGTCTATATCCATCCAAATCTAGTTCTGTATTTCCATCTAGGCCTATATCCATACCTACATCTATACCCACATCTAGCTCTGTATCTGTGTCTATACCTCTATCTATATAGAGCTATGTCTATACATACAGCCACCTCCATATCTAGTCCTATATCCATATCAATGCCTATGTCTATATCTGAATCTGCATCTAGCTCTATATAATGGAATAGTACCCAGCCTTTAAAGAGGAGACCCTGCCATCTGATACAACATGGACGGCTCTAGAGGTCATGAAGCCCAGTGAAATAAGCCAGTCACAGGAAGACAAATGCTTCATGGTCTCACTGATACGGAAAATCTTTTTCTTAAAAAACAAAAGGCAAATACACAGAGAAAGACAATAAAATGGTGGAGGAAAGAAAACAGAGATGTAAACCAGAAGATGCAATGTAGCAGATACGTAGCATGAACAAGCCTAAGGATCTGATGTACAACACAAGACGTTTAGCATATGGGATTTTTGCTGAAAGAGTAGATTTTCAGATACCTATGCCACATACAAGAAGAAGGGGATAAGTATGTGAGATGGATATGTTAATCTGCTTAATTAAACATTTTACTATGTATAGCTCTAATCAAAACTTTGGGCTGAACACATTATATATATATAATATATGCATAATGATTTTTAATAATTGCTCACCAAAATATCTTCTTACATAAGAGGATTTCATTGTAATGTTTCATAGCACAGCAGAGTAACTACAGTCTGTAACAATTTGACACGTCAGTTCTAGTCCTGGTTGCTCCTCTTCCAGTCCAGCTCTCTGCTGTGGCCCGGGAGGGCAGTGGAGGATGGCCCAAGTGCTTGGATCCTGCACCCGCATGGGAGACCAGGAGGAAGCTCCTGGCTCCTGGCTTCAGATCAGCGCAGCACTGGCTGTTGTGGCCATTTGGGGAGTGAACCAATGGAAGGAAGACCTTTCTCTCTGTCTCGCTCTCTCACTGTCTGTAACTCTACCTCTCAAAAGATAAATAAAAATAAATAAATAAAACCAATGTGACATATGTTTAACAAAATAACCAGAAGGGTCCGAAGCTTTTGGACATAACACACAGAGAAGAGACATATTTGAGACAACCATTACCCATTATATACCCACGTCAAAGTACCGTGCTATACCCCAGGGACATGCACCAGGCTGTTTGTCCGCACAAAGCCTAAAGGAAGTGCCATTTTTGTCCTGTCACTGTCCACCTCAACCCTTCAATGCTTTCTCTCTGCTCCTGAATCCAAATAAACCCACCCAGGATCCCTGGCTGGAACTAATCCGCAGTCAGGAAGCTTTTCTGTTTTCTAAAGGTCAATAGTAAAATCATGAAATATGACGTTTGTGGGGAGCAACTCGGACTAGACTAAGTTACTGGAATTAAGACTTATTCTATGCATCTGCTCTCCCACAATGTGGCACTGGGAGAGGAGGAAACAGCTTCTACACAGCTGCCTCCAGTTCGACCAGTAACCTGCAGGAGCTGATCCTGCTCCTGATTGGAGGAGAGCAGCGTACTCGGCGTGTGGGTAGCAGAGTTGGGATTGGTGGAAGAGGACTATAAAGGAGGAGAGAGACAACATGCACCAGGAACATCTAAGGGGAACATCCGGATAACATCTGAGCAGCCCCTGAGAGAGCCGGCCGGAGGTGTGCCGCTCCCCCGCGGAAGTGGGGAAAGTGGCAGGGGGAGCCGCCCTTCCACGGAGGTGGAGGGGTTGGCAGCCAACCCAGGAAGGACCAGCAGCAAACCCGGGAAGGGCCGAGCAGACAAAAGAACAGCGCAGGGTCCTGTGTCGTTCCTCCGCGAAGAGGGGGAGCGACAGACGTTAGATCTGAATTTATGACTTCTCTTGGAAAATCTGGCAATCAGGACAAAGTCTGTGCGGCCCTCAGCAGGCAAGACCCTTGTCTCCCAGTGGCCACGGGTCCCAGAACCCTTCATCTCGCCCACACTTCCCTGGACTCCTTCACAACGCGGGGGTAGGGCCCCCCACCCCAGGGAGCTGGCCCCGCCTACCTCCCCAGGGCAGCTCCCTAACCTGGAACACCCCTGCCCCTTCCGCCCCTCTCTCCAGTCCTGCCCCAGACAAATCCTCCTCAAGTGCAAACGTGTGTCCCGGCCCCTTCAGCAGGAAAACCACCCCAAGCCCTCCCTCCATCACCTGGCGACCTTGGTTAATAGTCCTGGGCACCACTGGGGCACTTTTCTGAGTCGGTCCCTGCTCCATCATCAGCGCCAGCCCAACACGTGGCACCTAGTGGAGGCTTTCTGATGAGCAGGTGAACTGGACACCGCTGGACCAGTAAACACACACAGCAGTGAGGCGTTATCTGTTTGGGGAGGAAAGATCACGGTATGGGAGAAAGAGGCATGTGGGCAGGGTGTGCTGAGAACACCTTGAACGGATATTCCAGCAACATTTTTCCTGGGCTTGGAGGTTTGGGACTTGTGGCCACTACTAGCACACCAGCTCAGAGAGGTGGGGTGCCAGCTCTGAGCATCCTAAAGATACAGCCTGTAGGTGTCATGCTCAAAGCTACAGCGCCACCTGCTTGCAAACTGATGCTTAACAATGTGGTAAGTGAATGAATGACGAGAAGAGAGGTCATGGAAGCCTTGGGTACCTGAGCAGAAGAAAGAACCTGGTGTTGATTGACAGCATCACGGTCTGAAGAATGCCAGGGAATTGAGAAACCATCTTCGCCCGGGGAGGCTGAGCCACTTTTGAGGCAGAAATGCCTCCATTTTTTGGTTCCCAGAGGACACCTGAACTTGTTGGGTGGTTTTAAAACGCATTCTGTTTCGAGAGCCGAGTCTGTAAGCACTACAGTGTTTTTCTTGTCACACACGAGATGCTCGTGTTTTATGTTTAAAAATGTCTTTCAAAGGGGAAGACAGGACAGTCTGCAGCGTGAAACACCACCTTGGCCCCTGCGACTCAGACGCCATCAGGCCCGCGGCACCTGCCATGCAAAGCAGGGAGGGTGCTCTTCCCGTGTTGCAAAAGGAAAACCAAATCAGCCCTCAGAACCCACAGGGGCCCCTAGAGAAAGATGAGAAGCCGGAGCCTCTGAGGGGGCCGGGGGCTTTATGCACAGCGTCACAAAACCACATTCTGAAAAGCGGCCGCGATGCTGAGGTTCATTCCGGATGCGCTTTACCACAACAGAAAGCCACTGACACCTTCAAAAAGACCTTCAAAATGGGGTGAGCGCCCACCGTCCCGTGGCTCCCTGCACTTGACCACTTGTGAGGGGGCCTGTGTGCAGGCTCAGCCCTGCTCATCTGCATGCCCCCAGGCCCAGGGGACCGCACCCCATGTGGGTCTGAGAGCACACAGGCTGGGTTCTGGTATCAGCCCCAGGATGGGTTGGTCCTCAGTTCTGTGCCTGACCCCTTGACATCTGGCGTCTGAGCTGCTCCTGGAGCCGCTGTGAGGGTTTGAAGGCCAACAGAGTGTTTCACGTGCTCCCCAGGTGTGCCCCTCCCACTGCTCCCTGCAGGAGCCATGCACAGCACAAGCCTGGGATGTCACCCGCCACCAGTGGGGTCATCTCCCACCTCCCCTGCAGCCCTGGGCAGCATCCTGGCCAGCCACGTCCCTCATCCTCACTGGATACTCGGGCAGCAGGTCCTGTGGCCTGCGTTTCTTCGCTGGTCCTGAATCCACCTGCTCCTCTCCACTGCCACGGCCACGGGCTCAGTCCTGGCCTCACCCCCGGCCGTCGCGCACACCATCAACAGCAGCCCCCTGCCTGGCCTCTCCCTGCTTGTCACCCTCCCCAGCCCTGTCTCCCCCACCCCTTCACTGCAGAGCCACCTTCTGCTGTGGATGAGTTACTCCCCTGCTCTGGTACCGCCCAGGGCTCCCCATTCCCCACGACGGTCTGCTGCAGCTCAGTGAACAGGGGCCTTGCTCTCACCCACCCATGCACTCTGCCTCACGTTCCTCAGCTTCCGAGGCTGTGCCTCACTCAGGGCTTTCCTCTACCTGTTCCCTTTCGCCAGAATATTCTCTCTCCCAACCCCCATCATCACCTGCCTAACACCTGCTCACCTCGCGTTGCTTACTTTAGAGGCTGCCTCTTCTTGGAAGCCTGCCTTGATTGCATCCCACCCCATTCCACCCTGAAGAAGACACTCCTCTTTGCCAAAGCCATCCAGCAAGCAAACTGTTGAGCGGGGGTTCAAACCCAGGTCTGCCTGCTCCCACAACAAAAGGCCGAAAATAGAAGGTTATGTAATTATGTGTTTGTTTAGGAAAAAAAATACTCCAGGGTGAGGTTGAATTGAGTGAACAACTTGGAAAGGTGCCCACGAATGCTAGATGACATAGCGAGTTGCAGCACAACGTGATGGTATGACTGCTCAGGAAGGAAAACACACAACAAACCATCTGTGTTTATGCAGGGCTTACCGTGCAGAATCAAGGCTGCATGGAGAGGAGCCAAGCTGTTAACAGCACTGGAAGGTTTGAACCTGTGACATATGCTGCCTGCCCTTAAAAAACCGCATCAAAGCCGATCAAAGGGATCCAGCAACTCTTCTCCAACACCACGGAAGAACAGAACTGGGACCTCCACACCAAAGGACACGTTTTAGAGAAAGGGCTCCCCAACACAGCCCGAAAGTGGTAGCAGCGAGCGTGGCCGGGCGTGGCCGGGCGTGGCGGGTGTGGTTGGGCGTGGCCAGGCATGACGAGCGTGGCTGGGCGTGGTGGGCGTGGCCGGGCGTGGTGGGCGTGGCCGGGCATGGCGGGGTGTGGCTGGGCGTGGCGAGCCCGGGAGCCTGCTTACCTTCCCCAGGAGCTGCGGCAGGCCCAGCAGCTGCCCAGTGAGCACACCGATGCAGATGAAGACGGCAGTCACCTGCCCCAGGGAGCCGCGCTTCTCCTTGGGCGAGATCTCGCTCAGGTACATGGGGAGCGCGCTGAGGGCGATGCCTGTGGAGCAAGCAGGGCAGCAGTGAGAGCGCCGTCTGCCCCCAGGGCGCAGCACTCTGCCCACAGCGCTAAATCCAGTACCCGGCTTCCTTATAAAGGGGCCGTGCGTGGGCTCAGACCCGTGGGCCCAGGAGGAGATGGCTCTGTGGGGAGGAGGCAGAGACTAGAGCGATGTCGCGACAAGCTGTGAAAGCCCAGGACACCTGCAGCCACCAGGGCCTCACGGAGGCCCTGCCCTGGGGCTGCATCCAAGCCAGCCCCGAGCCTCACTCCTGCACTCCGTTCCTTCTCGAGAGCCCTGTAGCTCTTAGCTATTTGGAAGCATCCTGCTCGTTACTCACCTGTGCAGCGTCTACACCCCACTTCCACCCACAACAAAGCTCCATGAGAGCCCGGCCCCAGGCCCAGAGCAGGCGTCCACCTCGCCTCTGTGGAGGGATTCCCTGAAGCACGATCGCTCTACCGCCAGACAGACAGGTGCACACGGGTTGGGCAGTGATGGGCAGTTCAGACCCCAGCAGACTGGGACTCAGGTAGGACTGTGGTTTGCTGGAGGGGCCTAGAGCCCAGCGGGGGGGGGGGGGCTCACAGGGCTGCAGACTTTGAGAAGTGAGCAGAAAGCCTCCTGCTTTGTCTCTTACCTGAATCCAGCATTTTACTGACTATAAATTTAACCTGTGAAAATTACAGCACCGGGGGGGGGGGGGGGCAGCACTGTGGTGTAGCGGGTAAACCTGCCTCCTGCAGCACCGGCATCCCATACCAGCACCCATTCACGTCCTGCACAAATCCAGCTCCCTGCTGGTGGCCTGGTAAGGGCAGCAGAGGACGGTCCAGGTGTTTGGGTTCCTGTCACCCATATGAGAGACCCGGATGAAGCTCCTGGCTCCCTAGCTTCGACTTGGCCCAGGGCTGGCCATTGTGGCCATCTAGGGAGTGAACCAGCAGATGGAAGACAGGCGTCTTCTGTCTCTCCCTCTCTCTCTGAAGCTCTTCTCCTGTATGGGGTTGTGTGTGACGGGCACCTGTGTAGCTGGACTTTACTCATTTTCACAGCTACAGAAGGCAGTCCCGTGCACATCTCTGGGAACATACATGCAGTAGATGCACATACATGATGCTGGCTCAGCAGGCATCCATCTTCAGCATCAGCAGAACAGGCCAACGCCCCCAGGAATCCCATCAACTTACAGCTTCAGGAGGGACGCACGTGCTCCCCAGTGTCTGGCGCTGTCAGCCACCGTGCTGCAAATGTGCCTCTCCGCAAGTAGTCAGGGGATTTTACCCGTCTACCGGCCATGCCATGAGGAGGCCTGCACACTCTTGGTCATTTCTGTAATAGGTTTTCTGTCCTTTTCTCACGGTCTTATGAGAGTTCTTAACGTATTCAGAATATGAGCTCTTGGTCAATTTCATTTCCTGCAAACGTTTTCTTGTTCTATACGTTTTGCCTTCTCATTAACAATGGTTTTTTTCAGATGAACAGACATCATTAGTTTTAACGTGGTTATATGTGTGTGTGCATAAACACAGTTTTATTCATGTACATATACACCTGGGTCTTCACAAATTATGTGGAAAATATGTATTATAAAAAAACTATGTGTGGATTTCAAAGTTTTGTGAGCAAAGATAAAATTTACTTTTCATTCCATTTCCACATAGTACCTTTGTAAATATGGAACTTTTGAAAAATGAGTGCATTTAAAGAAAAGTAACAAATAGGGAAATAGACACATCCCGAATCAGGTGCAGAACACATGCCTGAGGCCCAGGGTGCCCGATCCACCTCCTCTCCCCGCCTCCCCTCAGCCCTGCAGCCAGGCAAGTGGTGGGGCAGGCACCCAGGCCTGGCTCTGAGCCCCACCTCTTCCCAGGTCAGCGTGGGTAAGAGGTTAGACCCTGGAATGGCTGTGCCATGGCAGGGATGGATAGGGATGGACGGATGGACATGGACACACACACACACACACAGTAGGTGGGGACACGCATGACCTTCGAGATAAGGGAGCCTGGGATCCTCCAGCAGGACAGGATACCTCTGCCATCACCTATTTTTTTTTGTTTTTTTTTTTGACAGGCAGAGTTAGACAGTGAGAGAGAGAGAGAGAGAGAGACAGAGAGAAAGATCGTCCTTTTCTGTTGGTTCATCCCCAAAATGGCCGCCATGGCCGGTGCGTTGTGGCCAGCACACTGCGCTGATCCGAAGCCAGGAGCCAGGGGCTTCTCCTGGCCTCCCATGGGGTGCAGGGCCCAAGCACTTGGGCCATCCTCCACTGCACTCCCGGGGCACAGCAGAGAGCTGGACTGGAAGAGGAGCAACTGGGACAGAACCCGGTGCCCCAACTAGGACTAGAACCCGGGGTGCCGGAGCTGCAGGCAGAGGATTAGCCTAGTGAGCCGCGGCGCCGGCCATCACCTATTTTGACCTCAGGATCTGCGTGAATTTTGCCCCCAGCACTCCACCCCCACCCCGGGCTTATTATGCTTCCTGCCAGGAAAAGAACAATGTGCCCATCAGGGCTCCGATGATTGCCTTTTAATATCACAAAATCTGATGCAGGAATGCCCAGCCCTCTGTTTCCACAGGTTCTTCATCCACCAATTCCACCAAGTGTGAACCAAAAATACTCCCAAAAAATACATCTGGGGCAGGTGTTGTGGTGCTGCAGGTCAAGCTACCACCTTTGACGGCAGCATCCCATACTGGAGTGCGGCTCAAGTCCCAGTGGCTCTGCCTCTGATCCAGCTCCCTGCTAATGCACCTGGGAAGGCAACAGGAGATGGCCCAAGTGCTTGGGTCTCTGTCCCCAACAAGGGAGACCAGGATGAAGCTCCAGGCTCCTGGCTTCAGCCCAGTCTAGACCTCACTGTTGTGGCCATCTGGGGAGTAAACCACCAGATGGAAAATGGATCTCTCTGTCTGTCTGTCTGTCTGTCTCTCTCTCTCTCTCTCTCTGTCTCTCTCTCCCTCCTGCTTTTCCTTTCAAATAAATAAATCTCTGAACAAATCGCATCTGTACTGAGCACCACAGACTTCTTTTTCTTTACAAACAATGTAACAACTATTTATGTAGCATTTCCATTCATAAGTAACCTGGAGATTTAAAATATATGGAGAGAATGTATGTAGCCTGTATGCAAATAACACATCACTTTCTAAAAGGGATGTGAGCACCTGTGGGATTTTGGTATCCATGGAGAATTCTAGAACCAATGTCCCACAGATACTGAGAGACCATTGTAGTTGCTGAAGCTGCCACAGGTACGTGGCGGATCCAGCAGTCTGAACACACAGCCTTCACCCCTAACCACCTCCCCACCCTACCTTTCTGAGCCTCAGGGTCCTCAACATAAAATGAAAATGAAAAAAACCCCCCTTTTAGGGTCACTAGGAGATCAATGGAGATGGAACACATGGCACAAGTGGTCGATTGTAAAACACTACAGACACTCCAGCCATTATTCTTCTCATGCATTCTATAGCCATCTCTCTCCTGTTTATGCAGAAGGTCCACGAGTAATCTCTCTGTTCTTCAGCATAAAAAAGGTTACTTACTTGAAAGACAGAGAAAGAGAGAGAGTGCTCCCACCTCCTGATTTACCCTCCCCCCCCAAATGCCACAATAGCCATGCAGAAGCTGGGAGTTGGGGCCTCAATCCAGCCTCGGTGCCAGGAACCCAATCACCTCCGTTAACCTCCCAGGGGCTGCGTTGGTGGGAGTCTGGGGTCAGGAGCCAGAGGCAGGACTCAAACCCAGGCGCTCTGATATGGGATACAGGTGTCTTACCAGGGTCTTAACCTCTAGGCCAAAAGCACGCTCCCCATGGGGTAATCTCATCCTGAGACGGGATTCTTCCAAAGTCCTGGCTCACTGTCCCTGAGCAGGGCAATGGAGGAGAGGGAGCAGTGCCCCAGGCTCCATCAGGTCCCTCACCCCTCTGCTCAGTCCCCGAGATGCATGTCCATTGTTCGGCTCACGCACAAATCCTCAACAGAGAAGGGAACGAACCTTCCCGAGCCCATGCCAGGTTCCAGGCAGTGTGAGGCCGTTACTGCAGCCACACAAATGGTGAAACCAAGGCTCAGAGCCACGAAGCCAGCACCAAGAGCCAGGAATTGGAGAGCGACAGAACTGGTATCGGAACACAGGGATTTCCCGGCCTAATGCTGTCACTGACAGCGCCCCCAGTGCAGAGCTAGACGCCCTCGGGCCCCAGCCTCCCAGCCTTCCCCTTCCGGCTTAAAGTGCCCTTGCCCCGCCTTTCAACTGCACAAAACCCAACTCACTGAAGTTGTAACCACTGGACCCAGGAGGTCATTCGCTTCCCCAACAATAGCATCTTGATGACCAGCACCGACCCGAGGGGCTTGGTTTAGGGGAATTGCAGGCCCAAGGCAGAAGGTACGGAGGCTCACGTGCCCATCAAAACAATTCCGCGAAGACAGTCAGGATCTTGGCACAGCTGAACCTGTGACCCCTGACTCCAGCCAGCCCCGCAGCACCTGTCCCTACGCATATCCCCCTCATTCTCCACTCTCCCTCCTCGCAGCCTCCTTACAAACTCCCAAGCACCCCCAGTCTGGAGACCCAAGGCTGCCACCCCTCCTCTCTTGCTACCTTAAATTTCCTCTTTTCTTTATTCTCACACCTCATCTGCATGAGTTTTTCTTGAGGAGTTTTCAGTAACAGCATCTCTCCACAAATGCCTGAGAACCATCCTTCCCAGATTCGCATATCGAGGGAGGAAGCTGAATTTATCTTGACAAGACACTTTGAGTCTTCCACTCACACACCCACAGCCAGTGTCTGTGTCTCCTCCCCTCCTCCCCTGCTGTCCCAGCCAACACCCAGGTGCCGGGGACACCTGGCTCCACCCCCTACGTGCCCTTGGCTCCACTCCTGGCCTGCTTTTCCACTCTTCTCTACACACGAGCAGGAGGAAAGGTACTGAAACAGAAACCACTCCCTTCAACCCACCCAGGGCTTCCTTCACCCTCAGCACAACCCCACAGTCCTCACCATGGCCCACAGGGACCCACGTCATCTGGCCCCAGCTCCCCCTTGCTCACCGGGCTCCAGGGACACTCCGCTCCTCACTCTTCCCTGGACACCCAGTGCCCTTTTGCCTCAGCATCATTGCACGCTCCTCTCTGCTGGGAACCCAGCTCCCCAGAGATTCCCCAAGTTCTCATCTTTGGTTCAGTCTCATCTCTCCTCTTGTTGCCTCTTCCAGGCAGTCTTCCCTGTTTTTCTAAAACAGCCCTCACTGTCCCCCTGCCAGGCCTCATTTTTCTCCTGGGACCTGCTGTTCTCCACCTAACGTATCTCAGATGGCCCTCATAGAATGTATGCGGCAGAGGGGTAGGGTCTTAGCAACTGTTACGTCCCCAGACAGCACGGCAGGTGCATTGTAAATGCTGGGTGTACATATGAAAGAATGAAGGAGCCGGAGCCCAGACTGAAAACATCATCCTTACGAAAGCTCCCAGGAAACCAGACAAGCCTGGGAAGACCTGAACGGTGGCAATGACGAGCAGACGGCCACCCAGGTCTGTTGGGGCTGGCGTGGGTCTCCCCTGCGTGGTGGTTGTCAGTTTGGGAGCTAGAGCATCCTGCTGGGAACTGTTCAGTCCATGGGCCCTGCCAACCCAGGCTGCTATGCGACAGCCCCTAATGCCTCTCATGTTTGAAACACCCCTGGGGAACGGGTTAATGCCCCTGCCCCCATCACAATGGGTCTCACCTCCATCCACACCCATGATGAAGCGGCCCACAATCAGCATCTCGAAGGCTCCTGCCCGCAGAGCGCAGGCCATCAGCAATGCCGCGGCGACAGCAAACCCATTGTTGACCAGCAAAGTGGACTTCCTGGAAGGAAGAGAGGGTCTTGGTGAGGACCCCTACCTCATGAGGAAGCTCCATGCCCTGTCTCTCCCAGGTCCTTGAGCAGAGCAACACTGAGACACAGAGGACAGAGCTCTGGACAGTGGTCAGGAGCTGTGTGGCCTTGGGCCTCTTCTTCCCACCGGGCTCACCATTAGTCAGCTCGGTCACTTCCAGAAGCACCAGGGCCCTGGCATCTGTGACTCCCGTGTTGCAATGTTTGGTTTTGTAGACTCAGAGATGCTCACTGAATATTTCTGAAGGTGCGATTTAATCCACAAGTCAGGTCCAGGTAGGGAAATAGTCTAGTTACTTTATTTTTTTTTAAAGATTTATTATTTATTTGAAAGTCTGAGTTACAGAGAGAAAAGAAGGTACACACACACACACACACAGAGAGAGAGAGAGAGAGAGAAGAGCGAGCACACACTCTTTCACCTGCTGGTTCACTCCCTAGATGGCCACAATGGCTGGAGCTGGGCCAATCCAAAGCCAGGAGCCAGGAGCCAGGAGCTTCTTCCAGGTCTCCCACATGGGTGCACGGGCCCAAGCACTTGGGCCATGCCCCGCTGCTTTCCCAGGCACACCAGCAGGGAGCTGGATCGGAAGTGGAGCAGCCGGGACTTAAACTGATGTCCATGTGGGATACCAGCCCTGCAGACAGAAGCTTAGCATTCTATGCCACAGCATAGCACTAGTCCCTGGTCTAGTTGCTTTAATGGAGAGGATTTAATACAGGGACTTGGCTAAGCAGGCATCAGAGGACAGAGATGTCAAAAAAAAGGGGACCTGTAAAGGCAGGGTGTTGCTGGCCAGGTGCCAATACCTCTGGGGCTTGGGAAGGGGTGCTGAAGAGCTGGCTTGGAACTTGGCGGGGGGACACTGCCTGCTGGCACTGCTTCCTCTGAGGGGAAATGGGAGTGGAGGAAAGCCAGAAGCTGGAATCAACTGCCAAGGTCATCACTGGGATTGGCAGGAAGTTCAGGCAAATGAACAAAGAGCAAATCCCCTCTCCTTCCTACCCCAGTGTGTCCTTGTGTGTACATGCGCAGAACAAAGAAGGGTGTGGGTGGGTGGGGTGACTGACAGCTCAACCACCTGCCCAGCGTCCTGCAATGGCAGGGGTAGTTTTCTTCCCTTCCCCCATCCCCCACCTCTCTGCCTTCCTTCTTTCCCATCTAGGTGACCCATAAAATTACAATACTTCTTACACCCAAAGGCATCTTGGGTTTGCTAAACTGCTGTAGCCGGTGCAAGGCTGGATGAATCCACTCCGACAGGCCAGCCAAAGTCCCATGGCCATCACCATCACTAATATCTGCATGTCAGGCTTTCCCTCCACCCTCAGGTTGGGAGTCCTGGGACCCGGACTCCTGCTCCAGCCCCCAGCGGCCGGAAACTTTGCATTTCATCCTCTCGCTTGCAAACAGACTCCCTCAGCACACAGTCTTTTATCTCTTACTATGTGAGACCCTGTTGTAAACCCTTTATGTGAGTCGTCCCTTTAACCCTCAAGACAACACGATGGGGTCTGTTCCCTCGCCATCCCCGGCTTCGGGACAAGTGAGCTAGGACAGCAAATCCGAATCTTGTTTGGGGTCAGACAGTTGGTGAGTTGAAGGGTTGAGGAAACACCTTGGCCCCTCACAGCTTCCTTTTTGCACCTAAAAAAATCAGCTAGTTGAGATATTAAATTGTTTTGCACAAATTTCAAGGAGTTAGGGATTTGAAAGGGGACTTTGGTATTACTTGTAGGAGTTTAATCTCTTGACTTCCAAGCCAGAGCCGTACATGCTATTTCTGACTTGTCTCAAACTTAGCATTCAGTTCTCTCCCCTTTCTGCACCTTTCTGGAGATTCCTGTGGTCAGGGGCTTTGCTCAATGACATGGTACGAAAGTTGCTCAGTACAACATTCTCCATGATAGCAGGTGGTTGAAACAATCCAGGAGACCATGAACAAGGCACTACCTAGATAGATTATGGCACATCCACATAGTGGAACAGGCTACAGACGTTAAAACAGAGGTCAGTTGTCTATATTCTATAGGAAAAATCTCCAAGATAATAAGTTTAAAGGATAAGGCTCAGGACAACCTGTGTGAAAAAGAAATGTGTGTGTATATGTGTGTGCATCTGTGTGTGTGTCACAAACCTTGGAAAAGACACCCAAAACAGGTAACACTGATAACTGTTTCCCTCCAGGGAGGGACCAGAGTGCCTGAGGGTAGAGCGGAAAGGGAGACTCTTCCCTTTATATCCATCTGATCCTTTTCATAGTGAAGCCACATGAGTGTTTATCACTCAGGAAAAATGTGATTTCATTTCTGAGAAATTGATCCAAATGGACCTCATGACGGAAAAAACTGTGAGGACTGAGCAAATGCTTAAAACAAAGGATCCACTCCAGACCCAGCTCCCTGATTCTGACAAGGCAGGTCCCAGGTTCCGGGCAACAGGGGTCCGCCTGGGGGCACCCACAAGGGAGACCTGGAAGAAGCTCCTGGATTTGGCTCTGCCCAGTGCTGGCCATTGCAGCCATCTAGGGAGGGAACCAGCAGGTGGAAGAGCTCTCTCTGTCTCTGTCTCTCCCTCTATTGCTGTCACTCTGACTTCCAAGCAAATAAATAAATCTTAAAAAAAAAAAAAGTAAAGTGAGTCCAGGGATAAGCAGGGCTGCTGCAAGTCCCTGGGAAGCTGCCTGTCCCTTGGCCCTCTCCTTTCTCTGTTCTGACCCATTTCATCAGGAACCGCATGCTCTAGGCCCTCTGGTGCCCTGTGACGACCGGGCAGCAGCAGCAGGCCCTGGCCATCCCTCCTCTGCCCTCACAGCAACAGGAGTCTCCTCTGGGGGCCCCTTCTGTTTGCGTGGGAAACAGCCTGCCCTCCTCCACCACAAGGCCCTGGCTTTTAGACCTCAGCAATGCATCTCTTCCTCTGACCTTTCACCCTGGGGCAGAAGCAGTTTGACTACTTAAAGAAAAAAAGTTGGCAGAGGGCATTAACCTAGCAGTTAAAGATACCTGCATCCCACAGCAGAGGGCCTGGATGCAGTTCCAGGTCCAGCTCCTTACTCCAGCTTCCCACCTTGTGTTGATGCTTGGGGAGCAAACCATACCCTCTCCGTGCCTTGCGGGACAAATCCCTGCTGTTTAAGGTAAGCTTGAGAAAGGCTGATCCCATGGGGTTCAGCGCTCTCTGTGGACACAGAGAACCAGGCATCCGCAGAAACCCAAACTCAGCTCTTGCTCCTGACACTCTCTCCAGTGCCCTGTGCAGGTGCAGGGGCTACGGGGTACTAGAAGACACCAGTGATGAACAACAGCTCTGACAGATACAGGGGTGCCCAGACACAACGTGAGACCCTGGTAAGGAGCCATCATCTGCTGCTTTCCCAGGCACATTAGCAGCGAGCAGGATCAGAAACAGAGCAACTGGGACTCAACTAATGTTCATGTGGGATGCCAACCATGCAGGTGCAGCTTAGCCCACTAGGCCACAACACAGGCCCCCGGGAAAGTTTCTTCTGGGGCCAGTGTTGTGGTGTAGTAGGTTAAGTCTCCACCTGTAGCACCAGCATCCCATATGGGTGCTAGTTTGTGTCCCTGCTGCTCCTCTTCCAATCCAGCTCTCTGTTATGGCCTGGGAAAGCAGTGGAAGATGGCCCAAGTGCTTGGGCCCCTGGATGGAGCTCCTGGCTCCTGGCTTCAGACCAGCCCAGCTCCAGCCATTGTAGTCATTTGGGGAGTGCGCCAGCAAATGGAAGGTCTCTCTCTCTCTCTCTCTGTCTCTCCATTTGCCTATCGAATAAATAAATCTTTTAGAAAAAGTTTCTCCTATTCTCTGATCCTGGTATAATTCAGAAACAGGTTGGTGGAATTTGCTGATGGGCTGGACAGAGGTGGGGAGACGGAGGAGCCAAGGATGCTGCCCACATCTTTGGCCCAACTCTTGCATGAAACACAACAGTGCATTTTGTGCTATGCAATGAATGTTAAAATCACATTAAATTCTTACTTGAAACATTTGCAAATAGGACTGCACACCTTTAACTAAATTCCTCATTTTAATATATTCCTTCCCGAAATAACTGCCGGCCTGACAGCATCCCAGAGAGAATGGAAACCTTATTTGCAAATAGCGCACAAAGCTGACTCACTGGGTTTCAGATACGGGGACTTTAATCACTGTGTTTCCATCCCCCCCACCCCCACCACCACCACCAAGGATGAACACAGCAAAAGAAGCGAGGGAGCTGGATTCTGAGAGCAGAAATCCAGCTCCCCCTGGAATTCCACTCAGGGTACCTGATTCACTGTTTCCAGCTTTTCCAACCGGGTAGGATTCTCCCTGTGCAAACCAGGTCAACAGCCACCAGGTGGAAGGGAACCATGATAGAGTGATGAGGAGCTGAGGCCCTGTCCCCTGAGAACCGCCCAAAGGGGCTGGGGACATTTGGCCTGGACAGGAGGTCAGAGGAAGCATGAGTGGTGTCGTCCATGTAGGTCTTATCTTCAGTGGATATGCAGGGGCAGGCCCAGGGAACACTGTTTCAGAGTATATTTGAAAAGTGCTGTGGCATAGTGGGTAAAGCCACTGTCTGCAGTGCCGGCATCCCATATGGGTGCTGGTTCTAGTCCCGGCTGCTCCACTTCCAGTCCAGCTCTCTGCTATGGCCTGGGAAAGCAGTAGAAGATGGCCCAGGTTCTTGGGCCCCTGCACCTGTGTGGGAAGACCCAGAAGAAGCTCCTGGCTTCACATCAGTGCCACTCCAGCCATTGTGGCCAACTGGGGAGTGAACCAGCAGATGGAAGACGCCCCCCTCTCTCTCCCTCTCCTCTCTCTGACTTTCAAATAAAAAAAAATCTTAAATAAACAAACAAAAAAAAGCTTCTCATCAAGTCTTAGCTGGAGACACAGCACTGGCCGTGGCCACTTTACCTTCCGAGAAGTCTTTAGACTCACGAAGCCGACAAGCCAAGACAATACCTTGCTTCCACATCCTTCCCCCTCCTCACGTCCACCCATTGCTGTTCACTCAGCTGAACTCCACAGTCTAGCATTTTAAACATCTGTAACATCTGTAACCTCGGATCCACTCCCTTTCAATATATGTCCCTGGCAAAACTCCAACTGGTAACCCACAAAGCTCAGCTTGTGGACGGATCTTGCCTGAAATTCATCGCCAGACCTCAAGTGCTCTCAGGGCTTCCCCAGTAATGACCCTAAAGTTTCTGGTCCATTCAGTGCCTGGCTCTTTTAGAGGACAACTTGCTACTTCTCCCTTCAAACCCTTTTTCCTCATTCTCTTCACATAGAAGGTTCTCGGTGTTTGTTGAGTGAATCGTTGTGCCGGGGAGTGAAGGGTATGGGAGGAAGCTGAGCTGCAAGGCTGGTGCTGCGGGGCAGTGCCCTCTTCCAAAACTGAGTGGCTGCAACCCTCAGCCCCAGTGCAACAGTAATGGAGGCGTTTAGCCCTAAAGTCCGTGCTTCATGGATGTATGCAGTTCTGGAGCGGGTTACTGATAAAAGGGAGAGCTTGGCCCCCTGTCTCTCTGGCTGGCTCCTGCCGGCTCTTGCTCTCGTGCACACAGTCTCGCAGCAGGTGACGCCTCGGCCACATTATGATGGAACAGGAAGACCCTTCCCAGAGGCAGCCACTTGACCCCAGACATCCCAACCTCCAGAACCGTGAGCCCAATAAACTCTTGTTTATCAGTCACCCAGTCTGGGATGTTCTGTTACAGCTGCAGAGAACAGACTAGGACAGGTGGCCACTTTGGGGAGTTGGGGTGGAAAAGCTCCAAGCGTCCTTCCACCTACCCTTTGATTCATCCAGCAAACGCTCAGTGCTGCTGTGCTACACGCGGGGAACTGTGCACAGACATGGTTCTTAGGGGGAGCAGCTCCCTTCTCAGGGAAGTGATACAAATGTAGCAAACTAGTAACAACATAAAATCCTAAGTGATGAGACAGAGAAACGGCACACCCTAGCAAGCTCAGAGAAGGTTCTGATAGTTATGGGGTAGGCAGTGGGAGACAGGGGTCACATTAATTCTGCCTTTTAATTTCAAAATAATTAAATCAGTCAATCTATAATGTTCAATTTTCTGTTGCTGAGGTTGAGCACTTTATTTTTGAAAAAGGGTTTGTTTAGCTCCCAGTTTTGGAGGCTGAAAGTCCAAGATGGAGTGGTCCCACTGACTCAGCCTCTGGTGAGGGCCCCGCGGCCAATAGCATCAGCAGAGTGTGTGTGAAGAGACTCTTGGGCCAGACTCTCTCGGGAACTAGCCAGAGCTCCATGACAACTGCATTGATCCCTTCTGAGGGCAGGGCCCCTGAGGACCTAATTACCTGTGCACCTCTGCGATGTCCCACCACCTTTCCACACCACCACCGTGGGGACCCAGTCTCCAACAGGTGAACCTCGGCAGGACACTCAAACCCCAGCCAAATCACAGCAGGGGTAAAGACTGAGGGCAACTTCTGCCTTTTCAGCAGTTAGAAATCTACACCACCACGTGGACCATGGCCATAATAAAACAGATCAGCGATGCAGTGACAACTTGTTCCAAAGAAGCTTCACGTTTGGGGTTTGCTGGCTCTCTCTGTGTTCAGCTTTGGAGCCCTGTCTTCCTGGGCTCCTCGGTTCTTATCTGATACACCCAAGCTTTCTCCTTATGATCCATGGTGAGCTCAAGATGGTTTTCTCTTGCAGAGTTCTCGCCATGCTCATTATGCCGAACAAGCTTCCCAAGGCTGATAGGCTCAGGGGCCAAGTGCCAGGTTCCCTCGCTGGTATCTCTGCACCTGCTTGAATCTCTGTTCCCACCCCCCAGCTTGGTGAGTGATGGCTGCTAAAGTCTTGTAGTCGACCCTTCTCTGGAAGGCTGACATTGGCTCAGAAGATGGATCCTCCTCTACCAGGACAGCCTGTGGTCATGATAGACTAGTGGTGGGGGTAGGTACCACCCCCTTGCTGTGAGTGGGATAACTCTGTGGTGTGACTTATGCTCTGGAACCCACGTGGGTCAGGTAGAGCCGGACTTGGCCTGAGAATGCAGCCTTGCTTGCCTCCTTCCCTGGTCTGTTCTGCTTCCCTCACAGTAAAGGTTACTTCTCAAGAGCTCTCCCTTGGGCCGGCGCTGTGGCTCACTATGCTAATCCTCCACCTTGCGGTGCCGGCACACCGGGTTCTAGTCCCAGTTGGGGCTCCGGATTCTGTCCTGGTTGCCCCTCTTCCAGGCCAGCTCTCTGCTGTGGCCAGGGAGTGCAGTGGAGGATGGCCCAAGTGCTTGGGCCCTGCACCCCATGGGAGACCAGGATAAGTACCTGGCTCCTGCCTTCGTATCAGTGCGGTACATTGGCCGCAGCGCGCCAGCCGTGGCAGCCAGTGGAGGGTGAACCAATGGCAAAGGAAGACCTTTCTCTCTGTCTCTCTCTCTCACTGTCCACTCTGTCAAAAAAAAAAAAAAAAAAAAAGAGCCCTCCCTCTATGGAACATGTGCATCCCAACCCCAGTATCCCAGATCAGGCTCTGCTCCTGGGGAACTGTTTTCCTGGGATGACGCCAGCCTGAGAGAAGAAATAGCCAGCAGTATGGCACGTGTGCTCTCCTGCACACCAAACCGTGTTTGCCCACACTGAAGCCCTAACACCAGGGTGACTCCATCTAGAGACCAGATCTTCAAGGAGGTAATTAAGGTAGACTGAGGTCCCAAGGATGGGCCATAATCCAACAGGACTGATGGCCTTATGACAAGAGGACGAGACACCATGGATATGCACCAGAGGAAAGACCACGCGTGGACACAGTGTGTTCGCAGCCATCTGCGAACCAAGGAGAGAGGCACAGAGAAACCAGACCTGCCGGGACCTTGATCTTGGACTTCAGCTGTTTCAGGCACCTGGTCTATGGCTTTCCAGTATGGCAGCCCCAGCAAACTGCACATACTTGCCACACGCATTGCAGGCTCCTCCAGCAGGCATCTAGAGAGCTGAAGCTATTTTCTAGTATACAATGAAGACGCATCTTGCAAGGCTGAAGTAGGAAAAGATGACAAGAGAAAGAGCACTTCTGAGAGCCTACTGCTTGCTGGAGGTGATGTATGGGGGCCACTGTCAGTGCTGGCCCAAGAACCACCCTTCTGGGAGGAGTCCCTCAAGCTTCCTCCAAAGAAAGTTGCTGCCCACACTCTCAGCCTTGGGCTGCCATCGCTCACATCTGCAGCCCACTGTGGCTCCAGGAATGGGTGCACAGTACAGGGCTGGCCAGCCAACAGCACAATTGTTGATCTTTTTGAAAGAGGACATTTTTCTTTTAAGGTTTTGGATCCAATGCAGTAGAAGGTGATCTGCCAGGATTTCTCAACTTTGGCACTAGTAACCTTCGGGGCTGGAGAATTCTTTGTTGTGTGGAGCGGTCCTGTGCATTGCAGGGCATTGCATACCCTAAATGCCAGTAGCATGCCTTGGTTGTGACAACCAGAAATGTCTCCAATGCTGTCACATGTCTCCCACCCCATTGAGAATTTTTGGAGACATGTGACCTCATCAGGTCAATGAAATTCATGCCTGGGACTTCCTCCACAACTATGGCGCTGAGGAGTTTCATAGCACTGGGGCCGTCCTGCCTGCCCACGGTGGGGTCTGCCCGTGGAGGGGAGTGAGGCCAGCACAGAGAAAGGCTAAGCCAGACACAGAGGAAAGAGGCAGCTTGGTCTTTATTTTCAAATCACATGAGCTACCGGGTTCAACCAAGTCATACTTCACTTGTGGGGGCCAACTGATTCCCTCTGGAGCTTACACCAGCTTGACTTGGGCTCCTGTCGCAAGTGTTCCGAAAGCTTCCTGAGTGACAGGAGATGCTCTGTAAATTCTCTCAACTCCTGGCTGCTCCTCACCGAGGAATTGCTTATCTGCACTTTGCAGATTGAAAATTTAGGAGCACGTGAGCAGCATCCTCTTGTATCTCTCTTACCCATACATCGCCCCTCCCGGCACCCTAACGGCTTGCATAATGCACGGCTCAGGGCCTGCCTCCCCAGCCCAGCATCAGCCCCAGGCCGCAGCTGTGGTGTGTCTCCTGGCTTGTCCAAGACCAGGACCTGATGTCAAAGCCCAAGTGAGTTTTCTTATGGTTCTTACACGTGTTCTCTGCTTTGCTGCACAGTCAAGAGCTAGATCCAATGGACCGCATGAGGACAACGATTTCAGTGCACTTTGAGGAGTGTGTTCACAGTCACCTCTGACATGTGATGGAGGAGCCCTCTTGGGCAGAGCCGATGGTGGTGGTGGCACTGGCAGGCACGAGCCAGGTGCTGCCCGCGTGTCCACTGCAGGGGCAGGGATGCACACTTCATATGCACCTGTCACTTCCTGCTCACAACACCCCCCTCCAGACACAGCCCTTACTGTATTTGCCTGTCACCATGAACTAACTGAAGCTCAGAGAATTCAAGAAGCTTGTGTACGGGTCTCTGGGTTTCACACCTTAGAGGCCAGGTTTGCAGCTGGCTCATGGCCAATGTCCAGGCACCTCACACAGTCACTGTCTGTGCTCACGAGGGAAGAGGGCTCTGTCTATAGCCACACAAGCAGTGGGTGGGAGACCCCAAAAGAAGGCCCGAGGTTCGCCCAGAGGGCTCCCTCCACAGGCCCCCCGAGACCCAGGTAGCCCCAAGTGCCTTGGTCTTCAGAGGCTGGGCTCCAGCCCTGGTGTTTGCCTTTCCTCGTTTTGCTCCCAAATCACAGGTGAGCTCAATGCACCTTTGCTAGGACGAGTGCAGCAGCCAGGCCCCTCTGAGCCCTGAGGACTCCAGTGCCACCAGATCTTTGCTCTCAGCACAGGGCTGAACATCTCCCAGAGAACCTTCCAGGCTGCCTCTGCAGGTTCCCCAGCCTCCTCCGCCTCCCTGACAGTCACCATGGGAGAGAAACAGACTTCTCAGGCCTCTCCAGTAGCAGTACCCGCAGGGACAGTGTTGGCCTGGGCTCAAGCACACTGGGTTGGAATTCAGCCGAACACCATTCTTTGTAAGCTTGGGCAAGTTTCTCTACCTTCCCGGTGTCAGATTGGCCACTGGTAAAGCAGAGACGCGAGCAGAGTTTCAGGAACTAGCGGATCTGTCAGGTGACAAGCACTGACACGCAGCACGATATAAATAAACGGTAGCCGCCTTTGTCTGTGTTTGCTCCTTTCCCTCGCAGCACTGTGAGAATTTAATCTGAAACTTCAGCCCAATTCCTACAGTGAGGATGGACAGGGCTGGCAGCTGCTTGGGATGTAACAGTCAACATTGTTTGATCTTCTCTCTCCCTTCCCCCAGCTCCACTGGGTTGATGGGAAAATCCTTCCATCACTTAGAGATCTAAGGTGTGTTTTCAACTCTCTTTTGTTTTCCTCTTGCTGTCACACGGTTCAGGGCAGGAAAGCTGCCCTTGTTCTGCAGAGGAGAAAACTGCTGGCCGAGAGGAGAGGTGGCAACTTCTCCCATCACTCACTGGGACACGAAGGAGTCAGGATGAGGTGGGCCACAGCACCCTGCCTCTGATTCAGTGTTCTTTCTCCTATTGCACCTGCTAGGATTCAGAGACTCCTGGAGCTGCAATACTGGGGAATAAATGCTATGGCCAGGTACAAGGCAGGTGGCCAGCACAGGTCCCAGAGCCTGGGTAGGGGCAGGGTCGCCCAATCTAACTGGGATGGGCAAGAGGATCCTCGCCAGAGGATTGGCAACCACACCTCAGAGATCCTAGCCGGCCAGTTGCCTGTTGTTGGCACCATTGCCAGCAGGACCCTAATAAGACCCACTTGGCTCAGCAGAAAGTTCACAGGACTGGGGGCTATCAGGTGCTGGTTGTACCATGTGACCTACCTAAGCTGGAAATAGATGCCAGACGCTCTCTGACCTCCCAGTCCCCATCTATAGACCCCACAGAGCCCAGCTATTAAACACGAGTGCACATGAGTGCCTGGAATGTGGGGGTCCTCCAACGTGGCGCCCCCCACTACCTTACGTGATGGCCGTTCTTCTCCAGCACCGAGTCCTGTTAGCTACCACCTTGGACGTGGCCTTGGGAAGGAGCAGACCCTGGTGAGACCACGTGGATGCTTTCAAGGGGCCTCCTGCCCCAGCCTTGGCAAAGCCGCCTCTGCAGTACCATCAGCTCTCACACGCTCCTTGTTAGGGAAGGGAGGCTGAGTCTCAGAGAACTGGCCAGCCTCTTCCCAACAGTGCTTCTGCACCCCTGGGTCTGCGGAGATTCCTGGGCTCTGATGAATCTCCTCTCCAAGTCGCATCCAGGCGAGACGGCCACAGAGCGGCGAGGCTGAACGTGACGGTAATAGCAGCTTCTACAGCAGCTTCTGCTCGGTGAGCAGCTGCTAATGGCATCCGCCCTCCACTCATTTTCTTGTGACAACTCTTGAAAACAAGACTATCGTCCCCATTTCACAGATGAGAAAATGGAGGCTCAAGTCAATTAAATGACATGGCCAAGGCCACAGAGCTAGGAAGTGGAAGACACAGGTCATGATCAGACACGAATGCACCAGACACTCTATTTTCTTGGCATGCACTCCCCAGTAGCTCTCAGGAAGCTGTTGTTACGAGCAAGGAAACACGGAAATTTTATTTGGGAGAAATGTATTGATATCTTGATCTTTTCTGTTGATGATAACTGAGGATTAAGCTTCACAAGCCAAAGTGGAAGGGAAAGGGCCTCTGTGGGAAATTTCAATATGGGGTTTTTGATAGTCCCTGCAGCCTTATTTGTAACATAAAAGACTCGACATAGCCTGAGTAGCTATGAACCAGGGAGTGGGGACAGAAGTGACCGGCCAGTCATATACGGGGACACTGTGTAAGCAGTTGATTTCATTAAGAAGCCAACCTGTGTGCATGCAGGCGGAACAGCCGGTGAGTGAGCATGCTGTGTGCTCTCCATCCGCCCCGACACCCCGGACATCCACGCTGCGCTGTGCCCTGGCAGCTGGCCCTCCTGGACGGCATCAACACGCTCCCTGGGTTCTGGCTTCTGCTTTGGTGTGGCCAGTGAGAAGTGCTTGAGCAGACTTGGGGGCAGGGAGGAAGGGGGAAGTCCGGGTATCTCTCCCCGGCTCCTGCCTCTCTGGGTGCTGTCATCCTGACACAGCCCACGCCCTCCGCAGCCCCGCCTCCCGGCACCAGTTGCCATCCAGAGCTTCCGCTCTCCTTGGGCTATGGCACCATTCCCCCCCTGCCCCTCCAGCATTAAAATGTCCCCAGCAGAGCTGTCTGGGTGGAATCCCATTGCCCACTGTGGGGGCCCTGACCATGACCGGAGCTATGAGGCACAATACTTAGACGGCCCCTTACTGACCTTCCAAGGAACTTTCCGATCCCCTTCACCACGAACGTCCCCACAAGTCCTCCGATGGCGAATATGGACACAGTCAGAGACCAGAGCAGCGTCAGCGTGTCCGCGCCTATTGGCTGTCCGTGTCTTCTCTGCCATGAGGCATTGTAAAAGGCCTTGATGTACTGAAAGCAAACAACAAGGCACATTATTTCTTCCATTCCGTCCCGCTGCCTGCAACAAGCCCCTATCCACGGCGCTTCCTCTGGGTCCCGCACAAGGCTCTGAGGCTCTACGTGCTGGATTCTGTTAACAAATGTGGGGAACGGCCCCTTTCCTTTTTACCTCATTTTCCACATAAGAAAACCAAGGATCAGAGAGACAGTGATTTCCTCTACAAGTGGAAAACCAGGGAGCTGAACTCAGATCTGACCGCAAGCCTGACCCCAAAGATAACCTTTGTACCCAGGCTTCTCCAACTTGAATCCATAGCAGCACCACCCTGCTAGTGTGTTGAAAGTGTACACACCACACCGAAGAGTTACCTTGAGCAAAGATACAAGACAGAAGAAAACACCAACCATAAAAGAAAGGAAGTTCTCATTCAGACTTCATCAAAATCAAACTCTTCCATTCTTCCAGGTACCATCAAACAGGAAAAGACAGCACTACACTGAGATAACCTAAGCGCAACACAAACAGCTACGAAGAACTTGTATCCACAATACATGAAGAACTCCAGCGTATTCAATAGGAAGACAATATAAGTGAGCAAATCACTTGAACAGATGCTAAAGAAAATATAAACCACCAATGAGGTAACGACAGGACACCCAGCATCATCAGTCACTAGGGAAATGTATATCAAATCCACAGTGAGATACTGCCTCACACCCACTCGGTTCCCATGGCTCTCAGCTCTGGCCCAGGAGGTTTTAGATGGAACCTGGGTGATTCTGAGAGGCACCAAAGACTGAGGTCATGACAGTTGGCTCCCCCAAAAGGGTTCAGTTCCCAAGAGACTCACAGGTGTCTGCTGCTATGTGAAATGGGCCCGTGAATCTCAGCAGAGCCGGGATATGATGTCATGTGGAGCTGGCCTTAAATCCCAGCACTGTCACTTGCTAATGATTTAAATCCAGTGGACCTTGTTTTTTTTCTCTAAAAGCTGGGAACTGGTCACTGGCCCTTAGAGCAGTGTGAGAGCCACATGAGAACCTAGAGCAAGGTTCAGTTTTCACAACCCCTGCACAGGCTGGAAATGAAAAAGTCTCCCAAGACCACGTAGTGATGAGCTGCACAGTTCTCTGCTGGTGGAAGACTGATCCGTGCAGCCCACTTGGAAAACCATCCGACAGCCTCTGGGCAAGCTGAGGATGCCCATGGCCTACAGTCCAGCTAATCCACTTCTAGAAAAGTGTCTGCGTCTTGGTTAACTGCTAAGTGAGTGTGGGGCATCTGCAGGTCTCACCCCATGCAACCCTGTGGTCATCCTGGGCAATGTCATTCACCGCAGAGACCCCTGGGGCTGGGGAGCCCACCCCCTTAGCCACATGGAGTCCTGGAACCCCACAGAGATGTCTGGGGCTGAGGAGCCCACCCCCTTAGCCACATGGAGTCCTGGGACCCCACAAAGATGTCTGCGTTTAAGAAGCACACCCCCTTAGCCACATGGCATCCTGGGACCCACAGAGATGTCTGGGGCTGGGAAGCACACCCCCTTAGCCACATGGAGTCCTGGGACCCACAGAGCCCGTAAGACCTCACAGAATTTGTGCTTTTCTCCTCTCCCTGCCCACACTACAGGCCACATTACCCAGACCCTGGCATCGAGGTGTGGCCACAGGACTTTTCACTCAAGGACTGTGGGCAGAAGGGACACACGGGTCACCTTCACTGGGGCATGATGAGTTCGCATGCCTCCTCACACTCACTTCCTGTTCCTGTCCATGCACGGAGGGCCCAGCAGAGGGCTCAGTCCACAGGAGCAGCCTGGGTCCCTGAATGGAACAGGGAGCAGTGCACCCCGGCTCGCCTGCTGTGGAGGTGACCCGAGAGAGGAACTGTCATTGAATTAAGTCACTGAGACGGAGCTTGCTTCTCATAGCAGCTAGTGGACCCTGACATAGTGAACTGGACTCCAGTGTCCACACAGTGGCAACAGCCCAGTGGCACAGGGTCCCCAGGAAGGAGGGGAGATGGAGGGAGGCCAAATCGTGAATGCTGGACAGCCTGGTAGAAGGCGCTTACCCAGAGCTTTCCTTTTGTGTTTGGGGGAAAATCAGCTCAGGCGGGTGGGGCTAGGAAAAGAGAAGCTTCTTCTGAGAAGAATGCAACAGCCACCAAAGCACACCTTGCAAACAGCTCAGCGTTTTACACCACAAAGTCCTGCCCAGACCCCATCGACTTCACTGGTGGTCTCAGCCCTCCCCCAAGGGAAGCTGCCCAGGAGAGCCCTCTCTGCTCAGCACCCAGTGGGCTGCCTGGCCCGATGACGCTGAGCAATAAAACCTTCCCAGCCTTTCCCCAAGGCAGGCACCCCAGGGGCAGCTCCTCCGGCCCGTGCTGGTGGGCCCCCAGTCTGACAGCCCTGAGTGGTGAAACCTGGGGAGGAATTTCATCCAATTCATACTCAGCAAACCCTTTGTCCTGGCGGGGGTGGGGGGGACAGCAGGAGAAACGGGACCCTGTTCCCTTGTAAACTCTGGTCTGAATACAGGCTGGGTGCTCAGCTCTCAGCTCCCCCCTGAGCCGCCCGCCTGGCCTGCCTGGTGTATTCTCTCCATTAAGTCACGTAACCTTGCTTTTCCCAGTCTTCTGGCTGGGCACTCTCTTTCAGATTCTGTCTGGAGAGGTGCCCGTTCGTTGTGATGGATGATGCCCTAGCCCAAAAACCTCACTGCCTTGCTTACCGCTCCTGACTCACATCTGAATTCTCTCTTGCACAAAGACAAGAACCTACCCCACCCATCTCCACTCACAACTCCAGTTGAAAGAAATACTCTTCAATAAAAGCAAGTTTGAAGACCAGCATGACCCACTCTGGACCACCTCGTTCATGGATTCCATTTTTGTGTTTTCATGGAGTCTACACCCAAGACACCCATGCTTGTGCCTTTCTACCTGACTCAGGCTCTGTACAAGGGGCTCAGGATCCCACCCGCCTTGCAGATACAGGTTCCACTGTCGCTGCCTTCAAGGAGCGCACCGTCTGGTCGGAACCGCGCTGAGTAAACACCCAGCGGGAGCACGAGGTGCAACGCACTGCCTTAGCGGAACCTGAGAAAGCCCACGGGACCCCAGCCACGTAACCTGATCAGGTGGGCAGAAGGACAGGTGAGCAGGCTGGGGCTGCACGGCGGCAGGCAGAGGGAACAGACTGCTCAGAGCACTGACTCAGGGAGGTGGCCGGGCAGCAGGAGGAAGGCTGGAGACTGAGGCGAGGGCTGGGGATGCCCGGCTGTGCCTGCCAGCCAGGGCGGTCCACACGTACCCCGGGGGGAGCGGCCAGCACACAGCTGGCAGTTCCAATGGATTTAGAACGTTCATGGTCGGTGAAGTAGGCAAGCAGTTTCACAGAGGAAAGCACTGGGCCAACCAGAAGCCTCCTGAGTTGGGACAAGGCGAGCTGCCAGACAGAACTTTCCAGTGAGTTCAAGGTGTATTCCTACTATGGGCAGCACTAAGGGGAGCCTACGCAGCGTGGTGATGTGCTGTATGGTTACAGGAAGGAGGCTGGACAGAGTGGGGCTCAAGAGCAGCTCACACCCTGGAGTCCTTCTGTGGCTATCTGTCACCTCCAGCAAGTGGCTCTGCCCGTCTGGGCAGTGTTCCCAACCGTCGAGGCCCCACAGTCTGCTTTGTTTCACCCTCAGCTCTGCTACTTCTCTGCTGGGTGTTCCTGAGTCTCCGAGCCACAGGTGCCTCCGCTGTGCAGCTGGGTGACCGTGAGTGCAGAGCTGGGCTCTGAGAAGGGTGCACTAGAGATAACGCAGCAGGGGCCTGGGAGGGAGGGTGGGTGCTGGCATCACTATTTCTGTGTTTGTAAAACAAGGGGCTGACACTCATTTGGTTCCCAGGCCTGAGAACCCGTGAATCATTTGCCATTATCTCCCAGCACACGGAACTCAAGGGCCAACCTTCCGGTGGCAAATTGAACCTGCAGTTCGCATCCCTGAGATGACAAGAAATTGCAGACATCACAGGCAGATTGCTTGGGAGCCCGCTTGTACGATATTCATGTCCCCCACTGGCCCCCCAAAAGCCTGATGTGAATTCCTCTAAGATGTCTCCGAGGTGCTATAACGCACACACAGATAGAACGTTCTGGGGACTGGGTGCAGAGTACGCACGGTGTTGCCTAATGGAGCAAGGTGAGACCAAGCACCTGCTTGCGGCATTTGTAGACAGCACCACGGTACAGAAGTCCTGACCGGAGTGCCCACAGCCCAACCAGGCACACTCTGACGTCCAGGCATCCACGGTCATAGTTCCCCAAGCCCAGCAGTGCCCCTGAATGGCACCTGGTGCCCACACCAAGGCCTCCCATGCAGGGAGGAGCTCCCACAGCAGGCCTGAGGCTGCTGTCTCAGAAACGCCCCCTTCCAGGGCCGGCCCTGGGCAGGTATCAGGGAACTTGGACATCAGGAGGTGGCCACCGCTCCCAGAATCAGAGTGTTTCACTGCACCTGAGTGCTCATGTGAATGAGTGGCGTATGCTGGCTCCGTGTGGTTTGCAGCTGCTCGCTGTCTGGGAGTCGGGACCGTCCTATGCGTCAACTGGAGGCTGCTCTTTGACTGGCCCCCAGTAGAAACCCTGGGTTTTGAGGGATGAGTTCCCCTGGTAGGTAAGTTTCACGTGCGTTGTCACCAAGCTGTTGTGGGATGGGGGCCATTAGGTGCCTCCTGTGTGACAGGGAGAGGACTCTGGGACAGGGACTTGGCTCCTGTGCGCTTTCTCATGCGGGGTGTGCACTGTGTCCCTGCCCTGGGATAAATCACAGCTGGGCACACAGCCATGTGCCCGCACCGAGGCCTGTGGGTCCTCCCGGTGAATCAGCAAGCCGCCTCTCCCCATCCTAAGGCCATGCTCATGCCCCTGAGGGACTTGGCATGATAATCAGTGTGCAGGTGTGTGGGTGCTTGGTCCTCTCCCCTGGGTGCCATTCCCCGGGGAGTCTGGCTGGCTGACCAGGTGGGAAGAAGCCCCTGTACTTCTAGACACCGGGAAATATTCTGCTCCCACAAGCGCCAACAGAATGCAAACTGGACATGACGAGAGAGGGCACAGCATTGCATGCAGCCTCCGGAGCCTCCCCAGTTCCCCCTCAAGGCCCCTGCAGGGGAGGGGGGCAGCCTGAGACAGAACTGGACGAAAGCTTTGCTTTCTCTTTGGCCCCAGGCAGGAGCAGAGGGCTCACTGAGCTCCCGACATCCTCCTCACTGAACCCCCACTGAGTCCCGAGCCTCTGCCGCTGGAACGTTGAGAGGCTGCACCCGCTGTTTGCAGGGCACAGCCTGCTTTCCTGTTCTAGCAGATGGAAGCTGCCACTTCCGCCTCCTTTCCGCGCCCTCTGGTTGGTGCAATGACAAAGGCGAGTGCTCATCACTGCGCAAATTGCTCGAAGCTGCTGAAAATCAGGCTCCAGGAGTGGGGGCTTTCAGCCTCCACTCTCAGGGGCACCTGATCTAACACAAGCGCAGGGGGCGGTTCCGAGCCTTGGTGGGGACTGACTCACGTGCAGTGTGTCGCTGGGGCTGCTGGGAGGTGGCAACAGGGTTCGTGGAGGCCCCAGCCTGACATCCACGTGGAACAGGGGCTCAACCAATCTTAGTGCTTTTCTCCCGAGTCAGAATCAGGATGCTTCTAGTTTTGTTCGAATGCGTGTGTTCACACCCACAGTCCCACTCTCTCTGCACCTCCTCCCTTGCTGGGTCTGCCGCAGCACCCCTGCCCCCACCCCCATAAGGGGAGCCTCCCTCAGCCCCTGACGGGCCTGTGGTTCTTCCCCACAAAGGCAGTTTCCACAGAGGAACTTTATGAAACAAGAATATTCCGAGTCTAAGAGCAAGGTGTCCAGGTCTAATGGCCTGGGGCCTCCCGGGGCTGCAGCAGGGGGTTGACACCCACTGCCTGGACACCCAGACACCAGGGCCCAGGTCTGGGAAGGCCCTGTCCTCCCGGCAGGCAGTGGTTCTGCAGGCTCTGATTCAGAGCAAACCAAACCAAACACGACTGACAGGTTCCGGTGAGGAAGTGAGGGGGAGAGGAGGAGAGAAGGGGGAGAGAAGCGGGGAGGAGGGGGGGGGAGAGAGGGGGAGAGAGGGAGATTGAGGGGGGAGGAGGGGAGAGGGGGAGGGAGAGCATTTCCATCCCGACTCACAGGCTCCAGTGAGGAAGTGAGAGAGTGAGAGGGAGAGAGAGAGCGCACGCTTCCATCTGCTGGTTCACTCTCCAAATGGCCTCAGCAACTAGGACTGGCCAAAGCCAGGGGCTTCATCCAGGTCTTCCATGTGGTGCAGGGGCCAAGCACTTGGGGCGTCTTCCACTGCTTTCCTAGGCTCATCAACAGGGAGGCAGAATGGAAGTGGATCATCTCGGACACAAAGAGGCGCCCATATGGGATGCCGGCGTCACAGGTGGTGGCTTAACTCTGCTGCGTCACGGCACTGCCCTCCACTCTGGTTCTTAAAAGGCTGCCTCTCAATCCTGGGGATTTCTTGAGTGACAAGAGTGTCTTTGCTCTGCACAGGGGCCTCTGGGATCCCACCTGATAACTCAGGATGGGGCTGGCCATGCCAGGAAGACTCACCATGAGAACGCAGAGTCGGGGACTTTGCCGGTGACGCCAGCCCTCCTTCCAGGGAGGACAGGGGGACTGGAGGCTGAGTCCAACCTGGTGGCCACCTACAATGAAGCCACAATGCCATGACCTGACTGTGTCTCCACAGTCCCTGCGTCAGGCACTTAACCCGAGTCGGGTGTAGTGGTGCTGGGAGGTAAGATGGGATGAGATCAAGAGGTGGGGCCCCATGATGGCATCGGTGACTTCAGAACAACAGGAGAGACCTGAGCAGGCTCTGTCTTGGCGTGGGACGCCCTCAGCAGGTGTCAGCGCCTCACTCTTGGATGGCCCAGACCCCAGAACTATGGGCCAAGCAAACCTCTGTTCTTATAAATCACCTACTCGGCAGCATTTGGTTGCTGCAGAAGACACAGACGGAGCTGCTCAATAAAATCTCTGGACCGTGAAGCCCAGGAGGGTCTCCTGGTAGAGTCCCACCAGGACATGTGGCCCAGGCCCCACCTCCGCACCCCTCTCAGACCTCACCATGCAGCTCTTCTTTTGGTCCATTCTGATGGGCATCCCTGTGCTGCAATAAAACTAAATACAGGGCAGGTGCTGTGGCGTAGACTAAGCCTCCTCCTGTGGCACCCACATCCCACATGGGTGCTAGTTCAAGTCCTGGCTCCACCTCTTCTGCTCCAGCTCACTGCAAATGCACCTGGGAAAGCAGTGGAAGATGGCCCCAGTGCTTGGACCCCTGCATCCATGTGCAAGACCTGGAAGAGCTCCTGGCTTAGGACCAGCCCAGTTCTGGCTGTTGAAACCATTTGGGGAGTTAACCAGAGGACGGAAGATCCCTCTGTCTGTCTCTCCCTGTCTACAACTCTGCCTTTCAAATAAATAAATCTTAAAAAAAAAAAAAAAAGATTTGGATGTCAAGAAAAACCAACTCTATTTAAAAAAAAAAACAAACCTGCAAAAACAGCACTTTCTTGAGTTCTGTGAGTTGTTATTGCAAATTGGCCAGAGCTGGGTTGTAGTGGGAGTCCTGAAGCTGGAAACCAGATGTTCAGAAGTGCAGGTGGCCTTGGGAAGCCCCAAAGTCGGAGTAGGGATCTGATGGAGGGCTGATTCTTGGAAGCCTGTGAAGTGAGCGCCTGGCCCCAGAGCGAGCCTCCTGTGCACGCTGAGACATCAGGGAGCCAGAGATGACAAGCATGGCAGGAGGAAAGCCTGCATCTGCAGAATTCCGTCTGCCTCTGTTTGCCGAGTCAGCTGGCACTTCCCAAACGGCACGCCTGCGCCGCGCCCTCCCCAACTTCCTGTCTGCTCTTCAACCCCCATTCACTCCTGAGGTCCTGGTTTTGCTCACGCTTCCTGTTCAACCCACTGGGCTCAGTTCCCTTCTGGTGCCTCTGCCTGATGGCTACCTGCAGTGCACCTGCTGCCCAAGCTCTCCAGCTCCTGGCACTGTGACCGACCCCATCTACAGCCATGGGACCACCCGGGGCCCAGGGCAGGATCCCCACTGCAGGTCCACCACTCCATGGGTGGGCTACCCATGGACCCCCGCCCCCTTGGCTTGGTTCTCATCTTTATCTGGCCCCCTTGGGCCGCAGTCTGAGCTCCACATTGCCCACTTGGTGTAGACCTTGCGTTTCTTCCTGCTCCCAGCACCTTGCTGTAGGATGATGCTGATGAGCGAGAGGAGTCCCGGCTCATGCTCTGCCTGGTCACCATCACCCCACCCAGGCCTGCGTCAGCCCTGCCCATCCAAGGATAGGAACCCACCTCCTCTCCCAGAGAAAGGCTTGGAGCTCAGATGCCCCCAGTCCAGCTGTAACGCCATCCTTCACCCTTCAATGACCTCTGGGGGCCCACAGGGTTCAGGGGGACGTCTCCCACGGCAACTCTGATAATCCCCGTTTACCATAGCAGCAATAACAAAGCAGGTCCAGGGCAGAGCAACATTCTCCTACTGAAGGTCACGTCTATAAATGGCACAAATCAGAGGCAACTTGCCAGGTTTTGGATTAGCATCTTGAGCCTGCATGCATGATTGCTTGAAGATGCAGGCAATGATCATGTTTGATTTGGTTGATGTGCACATTAGCCACAGACTTTGCAAAGTGTTTTACGAGGGCATAAAAAGTGCTTTAGACAGATGTGTAAATATATAGATGGATAGGTAGACAGATGACAAAGATAGACAGGTAGGAGATAGATATAGAGATAAATGGACCGCAGGGATAGATAGAAAGATGAATGATAGGCATAGACAGAGATAGATAATAGAGATAGATAGATGTTAGGGAGATAACAGGGCTGGACAGATGATGGTATAGACACGATGGAGCTAGTAGAGATAGATGTGAGAGACAGATAAGGCAAAGACAGACAGCTGGGCGGATGGACGATAGGGGTAGCTAGGTAGGACCACACCAGTTTGAATTAGTCCTCATCAGAAGTCAAAGGCGAGACAACCAGTAATAGACAGAAGAGGAAGACACTGGGAGAATCCACCTGCAGGAAGGCACGGCCGGCACCATCAGCCAGCCAGGCTTCTGCCCGGAGGTCTGCTGCACAGGGCACCTCCAGGAGCTCCCTGCTTTCCTAGAACCTGGAGCACAGCAGTTGGCCGATAACCCCCAGCCCGCTGCTGCTGAAGTTTTCGGGGCACGCGGCCTCTCCCATCACTGGCATATCATTGGCAGCTGCTGTTTCACTGCAAAGATGGAGTTGAGGAGTTGCAGCAAAGACCACACAGCAGCAAAGTGAAAAACCGCATTTGAACCTCTGCAGAAAAGGCTGGACATCCCTGCTGTCCAAATCCCCTCAGGGGGACGGAAGGAAGGGCCACTCGAGAAGACGCCGGACCTGGGTCCAGATCCCCTCCTGTCTGGATGTGGCTGAGGCGGCGCCAGCACGTTTTTGAAAGTTTAACTTACGTATCTGGGGGCTGCGGGAGAGACAGCGAGTGCACGTGCACACAACAGCAAGAGCAGTATACTCAGCTGCTTCCCTCCCTAAAGTCCTGCAGCAGCTAGGGCTGGGTCAAGGACACGGAAACTCAGTCCAGGTCTCCTGTGTGAGTGGCAGGAGCCAGCGCTGCTGTGTTAGCAGGAAGCTGGAGTCAGGAGCCAGAGGCCAGTATCGCACCGAGGCACTGCAGTGTGGGACGTGGCCGCCCCAGCGCCAGCAGTCTCACCCGGGACAGACTCAGAGCTGGCAGTGGGAGGTAGAGTGAGGAGGTCTTGGAAACTTGCCTTGGGAAAGAACAAAGAAACTTTTTAAGAAAACATTAAATTTAGCCGTTTACTCACTTAGCAAATATTTACTCTAAATGCTAACTCTGTGCAAGACCTGGCCTAGACCTCGCCCTGTAGAAGCAGGAGAAGCAGAAGGCCTGTGTCTCCATGAACCTTTGGTTCTACAATGGGGAGGGTGGACATGGAGACAGGGTGGGGTGAAGCACCACAAGGGAAAACAAATGGGGGGGCTTGCGCTGTGGCATAGTGGGTGAAGCCTGCGGTGCCGGCATCCCATATGGGCACCGGTTCAAGTCCCGGCTGCTCACTTCTGATCCAGCTCTCTGCTATGGCCTGGGAAAGCAGTAGAAGATGGCCCAGGTCCTTGGGCCCCTGCATCTACATGGGAGACCCAGAAGAAGCTCCTGGCTCCTGGCTTCAGATTGGCACAGCTCCAGCCATTGCAGCCAACTGGGGAGTGAACCAGTGGATGAAAGACCTCTCTCTTTCTGCCTCTCCTTCTCCCTCTCTGTGTAACTCTGACTTTCAAATAAATAAATAAATAAATCTTTAAAAAAACAAATGGGGTGAGGGCCTGGGGGTTGCAGAGGGGCACTTTTGGATGGGCTGGCCAGGGAGGACATCCCTGAGCAGGGGCCCTTGAGCAGAAGTCACCAGAGGAAGGAGCACAGAATATTGGGAAGAGCATTTCAGCCAGTGGGAGCGGCAAGTGCAAAGGCCCTGTGGTGCCAGCATGCAGCATGTTTGAGGGGTGGCAGTTGGAGAAGGGCCAGGTGGATAGAGAAAAGGGAGGGGGGAGAGGTGCTGAGTGATGAGAACAGGGGTCACCAGGAGCCCTGGGCACTCAGGCCACAGATGGCTACACTGTCTTCTAGGTGCACAGGGAGCCATGGCAGGTGTTTTTTTTTTTTTTTAACTGAACAATAAATTGAAACTTTCTTATTTAACTGACACCTGCTTAGTTGTTTATGTAGTTAAGTATAAAGGCCCAGTTAAATTAACTCATCAGACTGGTCAAGGCAAGACACTGGAACTACATAATAGGACTTAAAAAGCAGTTGGTGTTACAGTAGTTCTCTGATAACCACACACACATACGCACACACACACACACACAATTTGGTAGAGTACTCTGGATGTTAGATTTCCCCCTACAATCTTGTATAATGCACTGTTCACAACTTGCAGTGTCTTGAAAACTACACAAATTGGACATGGCCAAATTAGAGATGTCTGATTGAACTCTTATAAAGTATTTGGTAACTTTGGCTACATTCCCAAGAAGACTGATTTTAAACCATAAAAAATGAAAATTCATATAAAAGCATAACAGATTTAACAGACATCTTTAAAATAAATCAAATTGTAACTCAATTTTCTACTTTTTCAAATATGTCTAAGAAAGTTGCAAGTAATGTCTACATTAAAAAAAAAAAACTATTAACTGGGTGAATTTGGGAGGGGGAGGAAAACTATACGGTGTTATTGCACTCCACAAAATGTGCAGAATTCCAAAATGTGCCAGCACTGAAAACCATCATGCATTGAGGTTTTCCAAGAGGTACAAAGAGCTTGCCAAAAAAGCGTCTGGTCTGTACTAACAGCTTGCTGTCTTCAGTGCAGGCCTTCATAATGCCAGTCATGCTGCTCCTGCAAAATCCCTTAATGTAAAGGGCTGACAGGTGGGGCGATGACTGACGGTGTGGGATTGAATCCATATGCACACTGAGTTTCATTTCACTGTCAAGAATGTGAACAAGTTGTTGCATGGATGGAAGGTGACCAGATTCCAGTTTAGACCACACAGGTACATCATTTAAAGTTCTCTCAAGTGCACCTGTCGACATACACTGGTTCTCAATCATGTTGCTCAAGAAGAAAACCATCACACATGCATAGACCTTATTTTCCTGGCCCCAAACCAGATGCTAGGAGCTTGCATGCCAAAGAAAGCAAAAGGATCTTTGCCAACAATTATTCAGCCTATTAATAGTTTGAAGACTGACAGGAAAGATGCTATGTGTCTATATATTGGTTGAGGGAGGTAATTCTCTCCTTCAATTCGGCTGTCTGGGTACCGCTGGCTAATAGCCCACATGTACTCCTCAAACACCCGCCTATACCTTCAGGAAACACAGATCTGGAACTTAAGCAGCAGCCCCGTAGCGTACTGCATCTTTAATCTCTTGCTTGGCACACTGCCCAGGTTGGCTGAGGCCTTGCTCTGGGTCACTGCCAACGGCCATGGCAGGTTTTAAACAGAAGCACAGGGGTTGGTGTCGGGCGTAGCAGGAAAAGCTACTGCCTGTGACACCGACATCCCATATGGGTGCCGATTTGTGTCCCAGCTACTCCACTTCCGATCAAGCTCCCTGCTAATGTGCCTGGGAGAGCCTAGGCCCCTGCCAGCCACATGGGAGACCCAGGCTCCTGGCTTCAGCCTGGCCCAGCCCTGGCTGTTGTGGCCATTTGGGGAGTGAACCAGCGGATAGAAGACATCTCCCTGTGTCTCTCTTTCAAGTCAATAAACATATCCTAAAAAGAAAGGGGGGTGTGGCTGGGTGGCAGCCAGGGCCGGGTCAGCTGGGCGTGGGCTGCCCCCGCAGTGAAGGACTCCCTGCCCTGTCGCTGTCCAGCCATGGCCTGGCCTCCCCTGGCCCCTGTGCCAGGCCACCACTGGCAGCCAGTGACTTTGCCGGAGCTTCAACAGTGCCCCCGCAGTCACCTCTGCAGGTGGACACCCCAATATCTACACCTCCTCTGTTCCAGGGCCTCTCCTTCTGGAGAGCCCAGGTGCAGCCTGGCTCCCACCGGGCACCAGAGTCCATCCCTCGGAGTCTCTGCTCTGTCCCTGGCCTCCCTGACGCCGGGGTGGCCCTGCCCCCCAAGTCCCACAGCAGAATCAGAGCGACAACTGCACCCAGGCTGCTCTCCCCCAGCACCTCAGCTCCCGTCATTTCACTGTTGAAACACGCGGCAGCGAGGGCTGCACTGCACATGAGGAAGCTGGGATTCCCAGGCAGCCCCAGCCTGAGCCCCCGCCCTGGGAGGGCTTCCCAGGGTGAGCTCAGCCCCAGCCTGGGTGGTACTGGAGCACGCTATCCTCCCAGCCTCTACAACTTCATTAACAATGACTGGAACGGAGTCTGATGACCAGGAAACCAGAACCTGTCTGGGTCATACCCTGGCTGGCACTCACGGTGTGAGAGTGGGCGAGTGCCTCAGTTTTTCCATCTGTATAATGGGGACCTCATGGAAAGTGCCTGCAGGAAGGGCTGGCACCTAACACGTGCTCTTTCCACGTGTGTCGCTGCCGAACAGGTGGAACTCACAGTAAGGAGTCTAAAGGGCCCCCTGGCCACGCAGGTCCTCAGAAATCCCCCCTCTCCACAAATGGACGCCTGGCAGGTTACACACTCTTTTCAGCTCATCATCTGTCCGATGGAACACTTAGCTCTGGCCCTCCTCTCCTGCCCACCGACATCAACGTTGTTTTTCTAGAAGATGATGAGTGTGTCACGCTGCCCACCTCATAGACCTGCCATGGCTCCCTGGTGCCCTCAGGCTACATCCTGGCTCCTCACCTTAATGTCCAAGGTCTTCTCCCTTCACCCAGCTGTTCCACCTCTTCTTGCATCCCATCGCCCGCTCCCGGGCACTAGCACCTGTTCCCAGCGCACCACAGCTCTGGCACAGCCAGGCCTTCCCTGTGCTCCAGTGCCTGCTCTGCCCCAGCCTATGGATATGCTGCCCGTCCTTCCAGACTCAGCTCAAACACTGCCTCCTCCAGGCTGCCTTCCCCGCTTCCCAGTGTTGGACACATAGTAGGCACTCAACAACCCCGTGCCAAGTCAACGGCTGAACTGTTCCTTCTTCGTGTTCCTGCAGCCACTGCAAGCACCCACATCATTCTGCTCCAAGTTCAAGTTCCACTTGTCTCTGCTCCACAGCTATGGGTACAAAGGTCTCCCCCAGCTCGGCTGCACGTTCTGCTGAGCTTACGACATGAAGCAGAATCCACATTCCTGTCCTCTTCAAAGGCCAAGGTGGACGTGTCCGTGCCCCACCTCTGGATGACATCACATGACTGGATCAAAGACTCCGAGGCTGGCATTGTGCCACAGTGAGCTTTATGCTAACTCCTGCAGTATGGGTGTGCCATAGCAGAGTGTGATTCGAGTCCCTGCTGCTCCGCTTCCAATCCAGCTCCCTGCTAATGTACCTGGGAAGGCAGCAGAAGATGGCCCTAGTGCTTGGGCCCCTGCACCCATGTGGGAGACGTGGATGGAGCTCTGGGATCCTGGCTTCAACCTGGGCTAACCCCGGACATTGTGGCCATTTTGGGCAGTAAACTACTGGTTGGAAGATATCTCTCCCCCCATGTCCCACCCAGTCACTCTGCCGTTCAAATAAATAAATTAAAAAAAAAAATCAAAGACCATGGATTGCTATAAGCGCCTGGAGCAGCCATCCAGGCCCCCATGTCTTCATGCTGTTAACATCAGAATCAACTTTTCACATCAACTTGTATACAACCCCCAAATAGCAAATTAACAGAATTAAAAAGCAAAACTAACAAGCCACAAACAGAGTTGCCCTGGTACAAATGCAGTCCAAGTCCCTGCCCTGTCCGTGCAGAATCCAAAGCTCGTGAGAACTCTTGGAAAAGACCCCTTCCACCGCCGCTGCCCTGCATTTCCTACCCGGGGCGCCTGTGCCGCCAGAGCTGCCCTAGCCTGGCTTCCGCCGCCGGGAGCTACCTGCACTTTCCAAAGGTTCCTTGGACCTCAGGCCTCTGCACACCTCTCCACCCTCCCCCCCACACCTGCACCCTGTCCCAAACCCAGCAGCCCAGGTAGGGGGACCCCAACGTCACCTGCACGCCAGCATCTCGGCGTGAAGACACCTGGGAGAACTGCAAGTGGATCTGATTTCAGACCAAAAGCAGTGCCAAGGACGGGTCCTACCCAGCAAACCCTCAACAGGCCCCTGCCAGCAGGGCCAACACAAAGGACAAATCGGGAGCAGAGACTTGATGCGAAGGCCCGTCACGCACCTTTCTTGCACCAGGAACCCTGAGGGTCCCAGGGACCTCCGAAGCCCCCTGTCCCCTCCCAACATTCCCCCAGGACACCCACACTGCAACCCCCAGGCACCAACCACATTTCATCTCCGTCTGGTTCCAGCACGCCCGTCTCTCCGGGGACAGGCTGGCCTCGCTCACTTGGTCCCGCCTGCCCACGGTGTCCAGTACCAGTGTGGACAGGGGTCTCCTACAAAGGCCCCCAGGCAGATGACGCGCGGCTGTTCCGCGTGGCCGCAGCGCCCTCTGCCGGGCAGACCCCGCGCGCGGGCACTCACCGGGGCGGGGGCGTTGACCACCGAAAGGTTGTAGCCATAGAGGAAGGAGGAGCCGAAGGCACCCACGAGCGAGGCCCCCACGAGCGAGCAGGTCCATCTCTGCGAAGGAAGAGACAGCACGTTGGTGCGGAACCCGCAGCAGGGAGAGTGGTGCGCAGGCGGGTGCCCTCCAAGGCCCCCGGCACTCTGCGGGGCAGCCGGCTCGTCCTCCAAGGCCACGTGCAGCGTGGGCCCGCCGGCTTCAGCAGGCTGCGTGGAGGATCCCAGAAACGCAGCCCTGCGTCCTTAGTAGGTGCCCTCAAGCGGCTGCGTGCTGCTGTTTTAGCTGAATTTGGCCAGAGCAGAAAGCAAGTCGAGGCCCTGGTGTCCGCAGCAGCTGGCGCTCGTTAAGCCCAGCTGGGTGTTGTTCCGAGCAGTATCTCTAAGCAGAATCCCTGGATCGTACCGTTTGCAGGTGTGGGAAGCTGTCCCTGTGCTGTCTGGGCTGGGGTCTGGAGCTCAGGTGGTCACACGACACCACACTGCCATTCCACTACTGACCCTTCAACTGGGTCATGCAGGGCCTGAGGCTGCCCACAGCCCCCACAGACACACATACATATGTGCACCCACACACGGTCCTGGCTGAGACATCAGTCTACAGGCTGGTGCAAGCATCCCAGGACGAGGAGCTGCAGACAAGGGGATGCCGGTCTGGGTGCTGAGAACAAGGTGCTGCCCCTCAGAGTCCTGCCCTGCACCTCCATCCAAGAATGGCCACGGCCAGCACAGGGCCATGGAACAGAAACACCTGCGCCCCTTGGCACAGGCTGGCCAGTTGGCTGGAGCCAGGAGTAGATGGTGCTGCCATCCTAGACTGGTTAGGAGACTGTGGGGTGGATGATGGAGAGCAGCAGGTACCTTCCCTGTAACTGCACGCCTGTGTGTGTGTGTGTGTGTGTGTGTGTGTGTGTATGTGGTCTAGATGCCAGGACAAAGCTTTGGCATTACAGAGGGGAACAAGGCAAAGTCCACAGTTCAGGGACCTGAAATTGGCCAAATACTGCTTGAAAAGGAAAGCAGATACCTGATAGCCAATTCTCTGCTCCGCCCATCTTGTTCTTCTATAGCTGGGCTCGCTCCACCTTTCAGCTGTGGGAGCCTGAGCAAGTTGCTGCAACCGTCCTGGGTCTCAGCTTGCCCCCCTAGCCCCCGCCCCAGGAAATGAGGTTTGCATCCTGGCCTGCTGCACAGGTCCATTGCATCATCTGTGTGTTGCCGGAGGTAGCCGTGTAGGGTTCCACACAGCGGGCAGTCAGAAAGGTGAGCGTTCGCCAGGGCTCCCTCAGCTCCAGCTGTGGCCCAGATAACAAGCCAAGTCCCTTCTACGACGTGCACCTGGAAGCTCATCCTTGCGTCCTGTGGCCAACGTCTCCTCCCCGGACAAGTCGCCTTCAAAGGCTCCCCTCCCCGTTTTCACCTGGATCTCTTTGGCTTGTCTGACCCTCAGCCCTGCCACTTGTGACTGTGTGTAACCTTGGGCCAGCTACGTGGTTGCTGGAACTGGCTCCTTACCTGTGGAGTGGGGTGGTAACAGGACCCCCCCCCCCCCCCCCCGCCATGGGTGATTATTCAGAGAGGAGAAAAGCAGTCCGGTCCTCAGGAGGTAGCCCGACCTGGCCCGTGGGGTGGGGGGGTGCCACGAGTGCCAGCCCCAGTAGTGGGGCCCCTACTCTTTGTGGCCCCAGGGTCTTGCTTCTTGCTCTCTGCCCTGGCACTCTGGGGGTGCCTGTGATCAGAGGGAGGGTTCATTGCTGCCAGGTACAGGTGCGGCCAGAATGTGTCACTGCGGCACCAGGTGCTGGAGCTGACTGGGTTCATTGCTGGAAGGGTCCCTTTAAACCCGCCCCCTGGGTCTCAGCTCAGATGCCACTTCCTCTGCGTCCCTGGGCTCCCCTTCTGGGCCCCGGGCTCCCAGCCTGACCACCCTAAAGGACCTGGACTCCTCCCTTGTCTGTGCCCATCAGAGGGGAGCGAGGAGGGCAGGCGGGAACCGTCTCCTCCCACCTCCCCTGCTGACCTGAGCTCCCACCTGGGCAGGGCAGGGCAGGGCAGGGCAGGGGGCACTGTGACAGCTATGCCCAGGGAGAGAGGAGGAGGGCACCACCAGCAACCCGAGGCTGGGGGAGCTGGAGAGCCATGCTAAGGCCACATGTGCAGCATGTATGACCCAAGCACATGGCTCCCTGCCTCAAAGCCCCAACAGCTGCCAGGCTGAGCTGACTGCTGTCCAGTGGAGGCCACTCCCCTCCCCCACCCGCCTCCCCGCTGGCCTACAGCACTCAGAGGCCCAGTGTTCTTTACCTGCACTCTCCGCCCAGCTGGCACCTGGCTCCTCCTCCTCCTCCTCCCGAGGCCGCTCCTGTGGTGCCTCCGGGGAGCGAAGCTCAGTTCCCTGGAGTCCATGCCTTGTCCCTGATGCCAGGCCCTGGTGGGACGGAGGCCTGGGTGGGGCCTCTGCAGGGCATCTCCAGGAATGAGGTGGCAAAGTCCACGGGGAGGCGGGGCGGGGGGGCACCCAATAGGAAATGCGGTGATGGACCTGCCTACATGGGACACTAGCCAACACTTTTTTTCTCCGCTCCCTGTCATTACAGCAATCAGGAGGCCTGGGACTCCTCTCCAGGATCTCCACCAAGGTGTCGATTTTCAAGGTTTTAGGTTTCTATCCTACCTATAAAGTCTGCACTCCTGGGGTGCAGGCGGGGGCACCTGGCACTGGCCCAGGCTCCTCCTGAACGACCAGGGCAGGACAGACAGGTCATGGCTCTGCCTCCTGCTTTGCAACCGCCTGTCCTTAGGCAAGGCACTGAACGCTGAGCTGCCACTTTTGCCCAAATGCAACAAATGGGAGTGAAAATGCCTGGCCTGGTGCTGCACAGGCCAACAGGCAGCCAAGGCATCCAGAGAGGAAAACCAGCCCCCGGGAGTCATTCTGCGGAGCCGTCGGTTGGGAACGCCCCTGGGAGGTTTGGCTGCTTCTTGAGTTGGTTTTCGGCTACTTATTCTGCTGCTTCTGCTGAGCTTGCAGGCTCAGAGTGGGATTGGAACACGGAGATACTGAGTTACGACAGGACAGGCAGGCGTGGGGCACTGCACGGGGCAGTGTGGAGGAGCCACCAGAGGATCTCAGTTGGATCCTGGAGATGTCCTAGGGGAGGTGGTTCTCAGGCTAGCCCATACAGGGTGGGTGAGCCTGGGAGTGGATGCAGGCAGAGGGGGCATGGCACCGAGGCCAGCAGGCAGGGGTGCTGGGGGGGGCAGGGAGTGAAATGGTTGGGTGTGGTCAGGGCCTAGGCTCAGGAGGGGCCAGAGGAGAGGTGGGGACAGCCACATCCTTGGTCGTGGAGGACCCTCCCACCTCCTGTGCCATCCTGTGGGGACTGTGCTCATCTGTTTCAGTGGATCAGGTAAGCCCTCCCACACTGGCATTCAATCCATGGTTCCCCATCAGCAATGGAAACCCAAGAGGCACCAGGAGTCAGGTGGCCAATGCAACGTGCAGCCCAGCTGGGCATCAGGTCAGACGGAGGGCGACCAGCCCCCCAGCCCCATCCCATTTCATAGTCTACACTGCTTTCCCAAGCGTGCTCACATCCCAGGGATCACCCAGCCTCCCTCAGCCCTCAGAGGAGCTGCCGGGCCTGACCAGACGGCGAGGGAGAAGTGAAGTTCAGAGAGAGGGTGAAGCAGTCTGCCTCCAAATCCTGCACCACTTCACATCCCACCTGGCCCGTGGCCCTGTGCTCTCGGGCAGATCCCGAGACAGCGACCTCCTGTCCTGCATGTGGCAGGGCCGGGCATGTCCAGGCTGCTCTGACACGCACTTTTGCCTCACTTACGTCCACCCGCAAGTATTTATTGAGCTCTTGCTCCTTCTAGTTCTCCTGGCCCTCGCTCAGGCCCTTCCTCCTGACTACCCCGGCCTCGCTCATCCGTGCCACCCCTTCCCAGAAGCCTCCCCAGGCCTCTCACCACCCTGCCTCCGGGCTCGCACACACCTGCCCCTGTGGACAGGAGCTCAGCGAGGGTGGGGACCGTGCACCCCAGGCTCATATGTGGGAGCCCTCATATGTGGGAGCCCTCATATGTATGAGCCCACCCCAGGCTCATATGTGGTGAACAGGACTGTTCTACCACCAGACTTATGACAAGTGTGGACACATTTACTTCCGAGGCATGGTGGTCTTCACACCCATCACAGATGGGTCACACATGGGCCACCTTGTCCTAGCTGCATAGCCTTGGAGAAGTGCCTTTACCTTTCTCTGAGCCTCATTTGTCATCTGTGAAATGGGGACAGTGCCTTGGAATGAGCAGGAGAGCCACATGGGAGGTACAGGGGTAGGTTCAGCACAGAGTCCTCTGGATGAAGGTTCACGGATCTGGTTCTAACAGAGGGCCTGTGGAGGTCCAAAGAGGGAGAGAGTCTTTCTAGCTGCCCGAGACTTCCTGGAGGAAGGGGCAGGTGGACTGGGCTGGGTTTCAGTGGTCATTATAGAGGATGACGTAATCTTCCACACCAATGTCCCTGTTAGAAGAGAGCTCGGGAGTGGAGACCCCTGCCCCAGTCCAGAAAGTCCCCCGTGGATCAGGGACAGGGACACCATCAGTCCCTGAGTGTCACCCCGCCAGACTGCAATTCACCCAAACCCTGCTGCCCAGAGGAGGGACAGCCCGGGCCACCAGCATGCCCACAGAGGGGACAGAGACAATCCAGGACTGACCGCTTTCTTTCTCGCCACATGGCTGTCTCTGTTTTCGGCTGCTTCCTTTTCCTTGAACTTCATGGTTTGTTTTTCAGATTTGCAGATTTTGTTGTTCCTGAGAAAAAGGAAGACGCCATCAGACGCTTGCTGTCACAGACGAGGCGGTCAGAGGAGGTGGCCTTCAGGTTTGCTGAGAAGCACACCAGGGGAAGGCACCAGGAAGGCACAGAGCAGCAGCCTCCCGAGGACCTGGGGCCCCTGGAGACCTGGGCACCTCCCTGCCCTTTGCTGGCCTCAGTTTCCCCGTGTAGGAGAAGTGGGGTTGGCTTCCACAGGCCGCTCTCCAGAGCATTCTCGTTCAGAAGGGGACTCTTCTGATGGGCACATTTTGGAACGACTAGACCATCTGTTTCCAGGATGCGAAAATAAAATCAGTGCAAATTAAAATGAAGTGCCCATGTCACCTGTCAAACTGGAAACAGTTACTAACATTCTTAGGATCACTGGCGTGACCGATGTGGAAAATCGCACAGCTTTTTCTGGAGTTTGGAAATATGTTTCTAGAGCCATGGAAACACTCGGGCTACTCCATTTACAAAAACTTACCCTAAAGCAGAATTGGAAGGTTGCACAAAGATTCAAGTTCAAGATAAACACTGCAGCATTTTTCATGTTAGGGAAATGGTGTTTATAGGTAGGAAAAACATCTAGTGGGAAAGTTTCAATAAATGATGGTTCATCCATCTGATGAAAATTCATATAGTCCTTAAAAATTACATTATATGAGAACATTTGATGCTGGGGTAACTGCTCATAATAAATCAGTTCTTGATTGAAAAAGGAAAATAAATGAATATACATTTGTCAGCATTAAAAATACAAAAGAACTCTTAAAAGTATATAGAAAATGGAATTCATGGATGAGTCTATTTGGGCATAAAATTTGAAATCCATATATAGTTTTTTCATAATATCTGCTTTACATAAACTTTTTGAAGATTTTGTATGAATGGATTTCAAAATGTTTTTGCACCAAAATAAGTATACCTTATAATTCCATTTTCCACAGTGCTGGCCCTAGATGTGTTATGAACAGAGCCACGGTATGGAAGCATATGTATGGATACTCTGTGTGGACTTTTTTACTTAAATTTAAAATACAGTGACGACACATGACATGATTGACTCACACGTTTATGAAGCCCCTAGTATCCTAGGCTACAGAGGAGGAAGAGGACCTGCCTTGTCTTGTGAGGTTCAGGTTTGAGGAGAGGCAATTGTGGAAATGTCACAGGCCGCTGGTGGGCGTCTGAGGGGAGTGGCCTGGCCCAGCGGGGGTCCATCGGGGCCAGGCCCGTAGTTGTGAGCACAGCGGGGAGATGCAGGAGACAGCACACACCATGAACAGCCGTTCCCAGTGGAGCCCATTTGTATCTCATTCTTGGTTTTCCTATAGTTTTCCAAGTTTCTACCCTGAAAAGGAACTATTTCTTTAGAAAAACAAGGTTTTTAATTCCTTAATTTTTTTTTCTCAAAAACTTAGCTCCTGAGCTTTAAGTCGCCATGTAGAGTGTGAACATGTTTGGATGCGCTGCTTCCGAGGGCAGAGAAGGCAGAGAATACCGTTCTGGAAGAACACTTTTTTTTTTTTTTTTTTTTTACAGGCAGAGTGGACAGTGAGAGAGAGAGACAGAGAGAAAGGTCTTCCTTTGCTGTTGGTTCACCCTCCAATGGCTGCCGCAGCCAGCACGCCACGCTGATCCGAAGGCAGGAGCCAGGTGCTTTTCCTGGTCTCCCATGGGGTGCAGGGCCCAAGCACTTGGGCCATCCTCCACTGCACTCCCTGGCCACAGCAAAGGGCTGGCCTGGAAGAGGGGCAACCAGGACAGAATCCGGCGCCCCGATTGGGACTAGAACCCGGTGTGTCAGCGCCGCAAGGTGGAGGATTAGCCTAGTGAGCCGCGACGCCGGCCAGAACACATGGTTTTTATAGGATGCTGACTCTGAGCCATTGCTGTAGCTCTCAGCCGGCCTGGTGAGAATGCTGGCTGGGGAGCTGCCATGGGCCACCCTTCCTGGGACATTCTGGGCCTTGCCCTGAGGGGTCAGCCACCCTTCTCATCCCAGCCCACACCTCAGGAACACTGCAGTCCACTGGCCTCCATTTAAGCCGTACGCGTCTTGTGTCCTCTCTGCCACGGCCTCTGTATGGGCCTCTCCTCCTCCCTGTGTCTCCAGATCAGGGCTCAGCTCCCCCTGTTCGTCTACTTCCTCCCTCTGGGAATCGGAGCCACTTCGTCCCGTGCAGCCGCTGCACCTCCCCCAAGGCCAGCAGGGATCAGAACGTAGGCTGCCTCTCGTTTCTGTGCTCACCTACCTTGGGTCCTTCCTTTGATTTCTCGGCGTGTCTAGTCTGAAGTGCCCAGCTGTGTGCTGAGACATCTGGAGCGCAGTCTACAGGTCATTGTGAAGGTGTCTGGGGGATATGAAAGCACCGGCAATGAGAAGTCTCCTTGATGTGTGTGGGCCCCGCCCATCAAAGACCTCAAGAGAAAGGCGGGGGTCCCCAGAAGAGGAAGGCATTCAGCCTCAAGACTGCAGCGTGGAAATTCTGCCCGAGTTCCCAGCCAGCACACCAAGGCTGCAAGGCCAGCTTGCCGGCCCCCAAAAGTGCAGAGCCAGTTCCTTATAAGTCCAGGTGGACAGGCTGATGATAGAGTGTGTGTGTGTACACAAGTTCAGGGGCAATGTCTATTAGGAAAAAGCTATGCGTGGATTTTAGGGGTTTTTGCACCAAAATGAGCATCTAGTGATTATGCTTTTCCACATATTGTCTGAAGCACCCTCATGCACTTCCCGCTGGTTCTGTTTCCCTGGAGAACCCTGGCTGCCTCCCTCCCAGCTGCCTCACCCTCGGGGTCCATAACTGATTGTTCCCTGCGTCCATGGTCTGACGGTGCCTGGCCAGAGAGGTGCCCCATAAGCACACTGGGTGGGGTGGGCTGGAAGTGGGGGAAGAGATGACACAGGGCAGGATCAGAGAGGGTGGAATGGGGCCAGGAAGCCATAGACACCACCCAGCCTGCCTTCTGGGGTTCATTCTCATCCTAGCTTTCATGAGCAGATGCCACCATGTCAGCTCCGGGATGCACACGGATGACACTGTCCATGTCCCCCTGGACTCACACCAGACAGTGGCTGTGCAGGGGTCCAGGGGTGAACGTGATCTCCAGACAGCTTGAAAAGGCTTGAGGAGGGAGAGCAAGGCCAATGCAATCAGTCACAGCCCAGGGCACGTGATTTAACCTGGGAGTCTACCTTGCAAACAGTCCACTGAAAAGAGTGATCATCCCTGCATCTCACGATTGGTGGAGGAGGGATACTGCATATACCAGGCTCTGGAGCTCCTGGCAAACCCTTGGGCTCTCATGACTGCTTGCTCTCATTCACTGAGCTGGGAGGGACTCAGAAGGCAACAGATTTGTGGGTGGGGAATCGAGAATTTCTGTTCTAGGAAGTTTATGAGGCCTCGAGGCAGAAAAGTCGACTGGACATCTGGAAGTAAGAACGGTGCTCCAGACGTGGCTGGACTGCAGACCAAGTAAGTGGTAGCTGACCCCTGGGATTAGGCAAGTGTAGGAAGAATGGAGAGAGAAGATTCCCAAGGGACGCTGACCTGGAAAGAGGAGATGGGGACGGCAAAGGGTGAAGGAGACTGAGTCGGCGAAGACAGGGGCGGGGGTTAGGGATGGCCAGACAGGCGCTCTAGAAGACGCTGTGTGGAACGCTGATCGGCGGTCACGTGCGTGTGGCCACATGGGGCTGCTGGTAACTCTCATAAGCGTGATTGGATTGCAGTGTCTGGGGAGGAGCCTGTGTCCTCACAGAGGAGGAGCAAGGAGGAGGAGAGGGGGCAAGGTGTGGGGTCAAAGGTCAAAGACAGCAACAAGGGCTCGCCCACTAGGTGTCGGTCCAGAGAATCCTTAACGTCCTCAGAACAGCTCCCAGGCTTAAATAGCAGAGTAAGCACTCAGGTAAAATGCGTAAGACGAAAGCTCAGGCACCGTGTGTGGTGAAGGCTGGGAAAGGCCAGCTCCCGTCTTCCCAGCCTGCAGTAGCTCCGGTGCTGCCGGAGACCAACACGCCTGCCGGCGTGACCGTGCCAGCTCTTACAGGATGCAAGCACTGCTGGGCCATTGGTGAGCAGCCAGTGCCGGAGCCCCCTGAGAGCCCACCTGCCACCAGGGCAGCTTACGCCCTGCCACACAGAGGCCCCCACCACCCAGCAGCCCAAGCCAACACCTAGCACCACAGGGCACCAGGACTCTGCTCTGGACAATCTGCACGGCTGCCACGAAGGCTGTCCCTGGGGTCGAATATTTAGAAAAGCATCTCTGCTGCCATCACTGAGGCTAGTGATAACAACAAAACTCAGTGCCCGAAGCTGTGCTGGGTTCTTCTCAGAAACAAAGCAGGCAAGGCTGGAAGAATGACTCTCCCCGCCCCCGACCTGTCATGCTGGTTGGATCCGAGCCCGCACAGCCTGCAGGCTTGTCAGCCAGCCGAAGGGCAGAGCAGCAGAGGCACTGGCCAGCACCCACACGCCACCACAGGCCGGCCCGGGGCACGCAGGGCTGGCCCCCCGACTCTGGCACCCGCAAGCTGGAGAGCACCCCCCTTGGAGTGCCTGGAGTCACAGCATGTGCACCGTTGTCCCCAGTGGGTGGCCTTCTCAAGCAAGGCTGTGTGGAGCCAACAACAGCCCTGAGCAGGAAACCCCGCAGACAACCCCGGGCCCCCAGTGACTCACAGTGGCTCTTTGATCTTACGTCGGGGGACAGCTAAATCTAACCCCAAAGCACAGCATTGAAAGTGAGCTGAGGGCCAGCGCTGTCCACTGCAAGGTAAGCCACCACTTGCGACCCCAGCATCCTTGTCAGAGTGCTGGTTTGAGCCCCAGCTGCTCACCTTCTAATCCATCTCCCTGCTAATGCGCTGGGAAGGCAGCAGCAGATGGCCCAAGTGCTTGGGCCCCTGCACCCATGTGGGAGACCCAGCTGGAGTTCCTGGCTCCCGGCTTCAGCCTGGCTCACTGTTGTGGCCATTTTGGGAAGTCACCTAGTACACGGGAGATCTGTGTGTGTGTGTGTGTGTGTACGCACGCGTGTGTCATTCTGACTTTCAAATAAAAATTAAGTAAATCTCTAGAAAAAAGTGAGTGCATGTGAAAAATAGATCAGCTTTGAGAGAGAAGGAGAGAGAGAAATAGGAACAGGAGGAAGAGGGAGAGGGGGAGAGAGTGAGGATAGAAGGACGGGTGTGAGAGGGAAGAACAGAGAGAGAGCCATCCCCAGATTGTCACTGGAATAAGTCTCGGCCACAGTCATTCGTGGCTGATTCTGTTTTTAGACTGGTGTTTTCCCACGCTCCACTACACAATGTCCATGCACGTTCTCACTCCATCTGCACCAAGACCCTGTAACGCTGAATTCCAAGCCCCTCGTTCCAGCTGCTCTGTGAGTCTGGTCACTCCTGAATCCCCCTGAAGCAGACCCAGCCCTGTGCACGTCACTCACCTGCACTCCACAGCTCCCCGCACCTGCTCCAGCCTAAAGAGTAGCCAGAATACGTTTTACAGATAGATCGCTTCCCGTTAGAGTCCGATGTGAACCTGGGGAACTGGGGTAGAAAACAGCGTTAATCATTACTCTGCATCCAGATGCTACTGTCAACACTTTCAGCTGCCCATCTTGATACGTGATAAATGATTAAGGTCACGATTCGTGCCGGCCTCAGCTTATCAGAAACACACCCACGGGCAATCCCAGGGCAGAGGTGGCTTTGCCAAGCTCCTGCTGACTAAAGGACTGACCTTGGCTCTGCCTCCCAACACCAGGCTGTGGTCAGCACAGAACCAACCCACCTGGGCCCCGGGGAAGGCCAAGTGGAGTGGTAGAGAAGGTTTTTGAAGCAGTGGCAGATGAAATGTAGGTGGGTGGAGTCCCAGGTCTAGATGAACAGGATGATGGTGAGCTCCGTCCATGTCGCCAGAGATGCTGGGCCATGGCCATTGTCATTGTTGCTGCTTTATGCACGCCATGTTGCTGAGAGATGATAAACAAAATGTGGTCCACCTGTACAGTGGAATATTATTCAGCCATGAAGAGGAATAATGTCCTGGCACCTGCTACAGCAGGTGATCTGATCCCTGGAATCAGAGACACAGATTAGATCAGTGGGCGCTCAGGGCTGGGGGGGATCACGCAGCTGCTCAGTACAGAAGCAGTTGCCCTCTGGGGTGATGGGAACATTCTGGAACCAGATGGAGGTAGTGTTTACATGATACTGCAGTAAATGCCATTGAATTTTCCACTTTAGCAGGGCTAATTCCATGCAATGTGATTGCACGGCGATTAAAAGAAAAACCACAAACTTCCCTTGAACCCACAGCTTCCTGTTATGGGAAAGTGACCCCCAAGAGAATTCACTGTCCCTACTTGCCAACTCCCACTCTCCTCTTGGCTCCTGCCTGTGGGGTTCCAGACCCCTACACCCCTGAAGCTACAGTGACCGAGGAAGCCAGTGACCTCCTTCATGCCAGGATCCACAGTCAGTTCCCTGCAACCTCCCTATGCAAAAGGCCATGCCTCTTCCTTCTAGAAACTTCTCTCCCAGCTTCTAGCTGCCTCGCTGGTTGGCTGGTGTTCCTCTGCTGCCCCACCTGCCAGACCTCTCGTGGAACACCTCAGGGCTCGGCACCAAGCCCCTTTCTCTTTGCCCACTCTCTCTAGGGTGACCCCATCCTCCCGTCCATGTGCTGCTGAGCCCCGACTCTGTCTCTGCTCAGGCTTGCCCCAACACCCAGACCCACAGGCGCACCTGCCTGGTCAGTGCCTGCCCTGGGCTTCAAGCTTCTCAAACACACCAGGTCCCAGGCTGCACCTCCCATGTCCCTGCCCAATCCCTTCTTCCTCAAGTCTCCTCCTCTCTCGGGCTCCCCCCAGTTTCTCAGGCTGAAAAGCCAAGGCTCCTATGTCCCCATGGCTTCCTGCTGCCCGTCCAAAGAATCGCAGCTCTCAGAAGTGCTGTTCACGATTATACCTGGAGCAGACCACGCCCATCTTCTCTCACCTGGGTGACTCCCACTGCCCCCTAGAGGACTCGCCACCCAGCAGTCTCCAGGGTGACCCCTACAGCAAAGGCAGACCATGTGACCCTGCGCTTAGAGCCCCGACAGTGGGCCCAGAACTCACTCCAGTCTGATTGCCACAGCCCAGGTTCATGCCATCCTCCTGCCTCAGTGTGGTAGAAGCCACAAGAACAAGACTTTGGCTCTGGTGCTGGCCAGCTGTGTGCCTACAGCAGGTACCCAGGCCTCAGTGAGGAGCTGTATCCACCACTCCACCTCTCCACTCTCTGCACTCTCCCTTGCCCCCACGCCTCCTCCCCAGCCTTCCTGCAGTCTCCCAGGCAACCACGTGTCCTCCACAGAGAAAGAGGGAGAAATTTTCTATTCACTGGCTCACTTCCCAAATGGCCACAATGGCCAGAACCAGGCCAGGAGCCTGGAAGTGCCTCTGGGTCTCCCATGTGGGAGGCAGGGGTCCTGGTAGTTGAGCCATCTTTTTCTGCCTTCACGGGCATATTAGCAGGGAGCTGGATAAGAAACAGCAGCCAGGGCTCAAATCGGTGCTCGTTGTGGGATGCAGGTGGTGCAAGAGGGAGCTTAGCCCACGGCACCACAATGCTGGCCCTGTTCTACAGGATTTAACTCCATGGGGGCTGGGACCTTGTCTCTTGTACCCACTGCTGCCTCCCCAGTGCCCAGAATGGGGTCTGGCACACAATCCACGAGGATTTCGTTACTGATCAACTAACTGCCTGACTTGCCAGGTCAAAATGCCCAGGCAGTCTCTCCTGCCCTTGGAAACCTGGAACGAGAGACCCACCTGGCTGGCGATGAGCCTCCTACCACCCAAGCCCCAGGTTCCTTTTCTGCTGGAGCCCAGCCTGCTCGGTCCCAGTGGCTTTGATCAGGATCCCAGTGGTCCTGGGAGCTGTTGTGGCCGTGGTCTCAGCTGCCTTCTCTTCCTTTCAGCCTCCCGTAGCAGCACGGCTTGAACCCGGGAGGGATCGGACGACTTGGGTGGGAAGAGAAAGAAGGAAGAAGCACGCAATCCTTTGTGATGGGAAAACTCAGCGAACTCACAGGCAGCACCTGAGGCTTCTGCAAGCATTTTCCGTTGAAAAGTGAAGCTGAGGGTTCCGGGATTCAGCCCCTCCCTGCTCCTCAGTTTGGTTGGAGTGGGAATGGCAAGGCTTTGGCACCCATGGGGACTCAGCTGCAAACCCTGGCTCTGCTGCCAAGCCGCTGTGTGACCTCAGGCAACTCCATGAACCTCTCTGAGCTCAGTGTCCTCACCTACAGCACGAGGACGACAACTTGTCCCCGGGCAGGGCTAAGTAGACATATGTGGACTTAACATCCAGCACCTAGCAGACTCCCAGGGCATAGCTTTTTTTGACAGCTGTAAGTCAATCATTCATCGAATCCAGAGGGTATAAGGTAAACATTTAAACTTAGCCATTTCATCAAGAGTTTTCTTAGGCCTGTCTGCCTGATGGGAGCCCAGCAGCCTTCAGTGGCCAGAGCTGGTCTCAACAACTTCGCTGTTCCCATGGAGACTCAGCCCGGGGCTCAGGGGTCTTAGGGGGCAGCTGTGCAGCAGACGCTGGCCAGCTTGGATTTTCCTGAAACCTGGACAGGCACATCCGGGCAACCAGGGAATGGAGCCCTGTAGGGAAAGAACCTCGGACAGGCCCCCAGTGGGGCCCGATACCCACCTGCGTTCAGTGCCGGGGTGAAGAGTCTCTTCTGAACAGGCCCCAGCAGGTGCAGAGCAGGCAGCAGGAGTCGGGCGTGACGTCTGCGGAGGGAAACAGGCTGTGCTGGTGTCAGCAGACAGCGGCCATGCCGATCCAGCCAGCACCTCCAGGGCCACCTGTGGGTTGACCTCTGCCAGTCTCCACGGCAACTCTCGGAGCCTTGCTGTTCCCCTCTCCCTTCCAGGAGAGGAGCCGAGGCTGAAGGAGCTTGGCAATTTGTCCAAGACCACACAATGAGTGAGCGATGAGCTGGGCTTGACGTGGGTCTGCTGAAGCAGATCCAGGCAGGCTTCCTGGTGGAGGAGGGGAAAGGGCATTCCTACCATTTGCGGGGGAGGGGGCGGAGGCGGTTTGGCCAATGGGAATGGTGGAGGATGAGGCAGACACTTGCAAGGCTCTGGGAAGTCCCCAGTCTGATTTCCTTGTCCCTCACCCCTTGGCAGGATTGGTCACCAGCACCCTCTCACCAGCCAGCTAAGCCAAGGATTGTCTTGCTCACCTCTGCCAGGCAGTGGCCCCTGGGACATGAACCTTCTTTGTTCTCCTGCCTCAGTGGCTGCCTTCCCCCTCCTCCTTAGGGGACTCCTCCTCCTCCTCACCCTCTCCTTTCTGGGCTCACTGCCCGGGCAGCTTGCCTGGTCTGTGGCTCTGTTCCCATTCCGTTTGCTGACAACTCCCGCATTTCTATCTTGGCGCAGACCTGTATTCCACCTTCCTGGCCAGCCCACGTGACATTGGCCCTAGGACACTTAAATCAGGAAGTTCGGACTTAATGGGACCAAGTGAAGCTGATGAGGTGGCTCAGCCGGGCTGGCATAGCCAGGACTTGAGGACAGTCTTCTGTTGGGCCTGCGCCGTCCCCTTTGAATGCTCAGCAATTCTGTTCCGGTGAGTGACAGGCACTCAGACTCACTATGTCCAGGGCCAGCCCCTCCCCGGGAAACAGCACTACCGTTGTCCACAGCTGCACCTGCCGAGCCCCTGGTTGTGTGAGATCTAGTCCCTGTTATGTCCAGACCTCCTCTGATGGCTCTGAACTCTGACCCTTGTCCCAGGCCCTGCCCCCACCTCTCTTGCCTCTGCCCTCTTCCCTGGGCATCCCCAGCGTCCTGTCTCAGCAGCTCGGGCAAGGGCTGCATGCCCTCAGCAGCAGCCCCAGTCGGCTCCCACCGCTGCCTGCTCTTTGCCCCTTGGTGCTGGGGTCCTGGTCCCTTGCTGTCTCTGGGGCTCTGCTTACCCCTAGACTGCTCCCTCACCCCCACCCAGCCCTCTAGCCCGAGTTTCAGACCATCTGGAGTGCAACCTCTCCTCCTGGAGCCCCAGCCCAGCCAAGCTGTGCTCCCTGCTGCATCCAGCGCCTGGAACAGAGCCTGGATGTTAAATCATTTAATTAGCAGGAGGAAAGAGGGGTGGAAACCAATATGCCACTTAACGGAATGAACAGATGAGTGAAGGGAGCAGACCGCTGTGCTTGTTTGAGGACAAGACGGGCTTCAGTCCATGAGCCCCTTCCACGGAGGCAGTCAGCGGGGGAGATGTGAGGAAGTGATGGGCTCCGTCAAGTCACACGCTCGGCAGAGCTCTGTGTCCTCACCTGTCTCCTGCTCTCTCCTTGGGGCTTAAGTTCGCAGGGCCAGCAGGGTCTCTGAGGGCCCCTTGGCCTTGGGGCTCCCTGCGGCTGCCCCCCCTCCCCTCCCTGGCTGCACACTGAGGCTCTGCATGGAAGTCTGGATACTCTCTGCCTCCGTGCAGCAGACCCTTCTTTTGCCTGCACAGGAAGAAGCCCCGGGCCCCCACCCCTGCACCAGGATGGGGACACCTGCCAGTGGCTTCTCTGGCAGGAAGGAGCTTCCTGCTAAACAGCAAAACCACCCGGGAGCAAGCATTGCCCATTGCCCGCTCTGGACTGCCTCGTTCATGCTGCTCCCGGGCAGCCAGCAGCCACTGCCATGGCTCAGTGACAGCTGCTCCAAGGGTGGAAAATCCATAGTGGGTCTGGAGGGGAGACCTCCAAATCCCCTCACCTTCCAACGCGGGCAGCTGCTTGTCCGTGCCTGCTAAGTCTTGGCCAGGACAAGGGGCAGGGGAGAGAAAACAAGGCAGCAAATCCCAGGATGGCGGGACCAGGAAGTGGCTGGGAGTTGGGGGTGGGCCAGCGCTGGGGGCTGCTGAGCTCTCCTGCCCTGTTTCCTGAGGAGCAGCTGCTCTGGGAGTAGTGAGCAGGTGCAGGTGGCCAGAAAGGCACCTCCTCCAGGGGTTGGGGAAGGAGGCAGACTCAGTGGCCCCTGAAGTCTTGCCCTCCCTCTTTGCCCAGGACAGCTAACTTGGTCCCCTCGCTCCACCCTGATAGTCCCTAGTGAGCCCCTGGTGCCATAAATGTCACAGCTGCCTGTGTGAGGCTCCAACCCTCTGAAGAATAGCCGCAGACAAGACTGCAAATTGACCCCTGCTTGCTGTGTTTTGCCAAACAAGATGTCCCCTGGGAAAGAAATTCATCGATCCACCCGTCTGTCCATCCATCCATCCACCCATCCTTCCTTCCATCCATCTCTCCACCCGTCTGTCCATCCATCCACCCACCCATCCACCCACCCATCCGTCCTTCCTTCCACCCATCTGTCCATCCGTCTGTCCATCCATCCACCCACCCATCCGCCCTTCCTTCCATCCATCCATCATCCATTCAACCAAGGTTTCCTGAGGATTTTCTAAGTGCTGGAGCCCCAGTTTGTGGAGGTGAAGCTGCCGCCTGCAGTGCTGGCATCCCACATGGCCCCCAGTTCAAGTTCCCTGCTGCTCCACTTCCGATCCAGCTCTCTACTATGGCCTGGGAAAGCAGTGGAAGATGGCCCAAGTCCGTGGGTCTCTGCACCTTCATGGGAGACCTGGAAAAAGCTCCTGGCTCCTGGCTTCAGATTGGCCTTAATCCAGCCGTTGAGGCCATCTGGGGAGTGAACCAGCAGATGGAAGATCTCTCTTTCTCTCTCTCTGCCTCTGCCTCTTTGTACTCTGCCTTTCAAATAAAAATGAATCTTTAAAAAAATGTTTGTGGAGAAATAGTTAAAAGATATTTATTTTGTACAAAACATTTGTAGCCTCTGCTTGTTTTTCAGTCACATGCATTTTCATGAACTTTTTAAAAACTCCCTCATATGCATGGATTAAAATTTTTGCACAAAAATAGATTTTAAATTCCATTTTCCATGACCTTTTTGAAAATACCTTCATATCCATACCATTACTTGTCAAAAATAAATAAATACATGTCAAAACTCTGGGTGGCACTATGATGACAGCACCTGTCAGTGTGCACTTGCCCAAACTACCAGGCTGCATGGGAAGCCAAGCGGGAGCTCGGGCGCACCCACGGTCACTGGGTGACTGGGCTGTGTCGGTGCACGCCCACAGGGTGCCTGCTGTAACACGGGTGCCACTCGGGTGGGGGGCAATGATAATAGGGAGCATCCATGTGCAAGGGCAGAGAGCAAATGGGGACTCTCTGCCTCTCTCAGCTTCGTCGTGGACCTAAAACTTCTCGAAAAACAAGCACAAAAACAAAAACAAAAGCAAAAAAATGGTTCATTTGCAAACAACCAAAAGTCATTCCGGCTTCCATGCTTTGAGAAAGCCTGGGCTGGATGCATGTCTTCCCAGTCCTTGTGGTCTGAGTCCAGGAGAAAACAGGCCTCTCTCATCCAGGAACCCACCGCGCAGACCACTTGCCAGGGTGTCCCCCGGAAGACCCACCACCAGGGCCGTTACCATGCCCATTTTACAGATCTGGAAACTGAGGCTCAGACTTCCGAGGGTTGTCTTTTCTAACACCAGGAAGCTCATTGCAGAGAACTCAACCCTAGCGGCTGGGCTCCGAGCCTCGTGTTTCTCCACCAGGTCAGGAGTGGGGACGTGGCTGCTCTGCCTTCCAGTGGGGTTGGATTGAAGAGCCGGGGGGGTGGGGGTGGGGTGGGAGCATTGCGCCTTGGGTTTTAGCAACAGCAGAGAAGAGGCTTCCTAAAGGCGTGGCCACAGGGACCCAGTGTGCTAAGCTTGAGTGTATCACCCTGTAACTGACCTGGTTTTATCACTGTCACTCAGTTCTAAACTCCTTCTGGCTTCCCCCAGGATCATAAAAAATGGCATCAAATCTCACTAGGATCAGAAGAGCCAAGCTTTAATCAGCATTATGGAGACCAGGTTTTCATTATTCAGTTGTTTGCAGGGCTAATAGGCTAGCCTATGACCTTCGTTCTCGGCAAAGCCCAATTGTACGAGAGCTCTGAGCACTTTGCAAAACCAAGCTGCATTATTGATTGACCCAGTGCAGTCGGCTTCAAATTCCCCGACCGGCAATGAGACGCACTGTGTGTTCTCCAGAGTGAGCGAGGAGGTCTGCTCCCGGGCAGCCGGGGACAGCTCCGTATTTAGAAGCTGACTCTGAGGTGGGTTCAAAGCACAGCAGGATGATAAATTCTCCCGATGTATTTTATTATTATTTGTTAAGTGTGAGAGACAGAAAGACAGAGGGAGACAGAGGAGAGCTCCCATTCGCTGGTTCACGCTTCAAAGCCCAACTCAGCAGGGGATGGGCCAGGGCAGCAACCGGGAGCCAGAAACTCAGCCCAGGTTTCCCAGGATCCAGTCACTTGAGCCACCACCGCTGCCTCCCAGGACGCTGGAGTCGGGAGAAGAGCTGGGTACTGAACCTCAGATGAACCTCAGATGAAGAGTTAAAATTGTATATGTATGGGTGTCAAAAGTTAAGCTTAAGCTTACAGGTTTAAACCTTCCTGGTGCAGCTGTGAAAATAAGACAGAGTAAAGTAGCACCTTGACAGTAGGGACTCCATTTTGGAGCACTTGAGACTGCATTCTGGGAAAGCAACCCCCCCACCGTGAGACTCTGGTCTGAAACTATGATCTCAAATAGTCGGACAATAGCAGTGCACTACACCACCCTTGGCAACGCACAAAAACCCCCTAGCATGATTGCTCAAGCTTAAAAGTAGAAAGGTTGCACCTGGGTTACCTGGGCTAATAATGAAGATGTGATTTGTCTATGTCTTAAAATCATAATTGCTGATTGTAAGATTTTAGCAACCGCTTAGCAATCGTGTATTCTCTCCCTCCTCCCGATTTTGTGGTTTTTGCCTTTATAAACCCTATGCTGTAGTTCCTCACTGCTCCTCTGTCCTTGTCAGAGGGCCCCAACATGTTGGATCAATAAATTTAACCCTTTGCTGGTTGCATGAGAGAAAAAGTCTCTTGGAGTCGTTCCTCGGGCAGTGGGCTTTTTTTTAGACCCTAACATTTGGAGGTTCCACCGAGATCTGACTGCTGCCTGTGGACGCCTCCAACGGATATCTCTCGGGGTGAGTAAGGTGCCTATTGTTTTGATTGAACGTGTACACTTTGATTTGTTGTTTGGTGAGGTTTGTTATTTGTTTGTAATCGGCAGCGTGGTTGTCGGGCTCGAGCAAGAGCTCCACCCGACTGTGGCGGGCAGACGTGCTCCAGAGCCACAGACCACATCCCGGGGGACGCCCCAGGAGAAAGGGAGAACTGGGGACGCCCAGTGTTTCCTGTTTGGTGGGTTGCCTGCAGTAGGGAAATAGACTGCAGAGACTCACATTTTGTTTGTACTGCCGAAACTTTGGTATTTGATCGAGCTCGTTAGTCTTTTGTATTTGTTAAGCATTTTTGGGATGCCGTGATGGCTCCCGTTTGGTAGACATTTGTGTGGTCGTTGTATGCTGCTTCTCTACGCTGTTTGTTTGTGTACATTGTGTTGTCTGCTAACATGGGCCAGACTGTGTCTACAACTTTGTCTCTAACTTTGAATCATTGGTCAGAGGTAAGCCACTAGGCACATAACCTTTCTTTGTCAGTCAAAAAGGTAAAGTGGCAGTCTTTCTGGGTCTCTAAATGACCTGCTCTCAGAGTGGATTGGCCCCCGGAGGGCTCATTCCATTTACCACTCATTCGCTGAGTGAAAGAGGCCATTCTCCAGCCTGGCCGTCATGGGCACCCAGACGGGGATTTTAAGAAGACATCAAAGGTCAGTATTCCTTCCCTCAAGCGGGACCGGATCTGTGGAAGTGACCGTTGAGTGTCCGGCACCCCACAGCTCTCCGAGAACGCGGAGTCCCCCCGGCCACGGCTTAGCTACGGCCGAAACTCCAGAGGGATTGTAAGGAACGGGAGGGAAATTAGGAAGGGCAGTTGGCTGAGAGCCTGGAGACCCCCTGAGCTCGCTTTGGCTTCCCGGCGGCCGGACTGCGACCCGAGGATCAGGTCTCTCTCTCAGAGGGACGCCTGGTCACGCTGCCTACTGCTACGCGAGCAGGGCTTAGCTTCGGTCGAGGCTAATATTGGCCCTCCAGGTAAACTCAGACAACTAGGTAGTGGGTAACCTTGAGTGATAGGAGATTTCAAACCCCACTCAGCCCCCAGACATGAGGAGCTTCATTGCTTTCTGCCTTCCTCCTCCTCCCGGGGGCTCCCTCTGCCACTCTTTTGCTCTCCTCATCTCCATTCCTATACCAATGGCCAGGAGAAAGGGAGAGGGAAATTCCACAAGTCTCTCCACCTAGGGAAAAGCTGTTACCTGTTACCTGTTAACCCTTTCCAACCTGGTAAAAAGTCTTTGCAGCTTATGGTAGCTCTGGTGCGTCTTAAAGTTTTTTGTGAAGTATTACTGTTGCTAAGCTTTGATTGCCTGAGGACTAAATCTAAAAAAAAAGCTAAAGTTAACTATCTGTTGTAATTGACTGAGTGTGTGCAGTAGTCCTAATTGATCTGGCTTTGGTTAAATTATAAGAGGTTCCCAACACTCTTAGTAAAATGGCACACTTACCCAACCCCACGGTTAGTCCTGCCAGGCCACGGTGTGTGCAGTCTTCCCTGTAAATGGGGGACCACAGCCTTTCTCTGCACTGTATTCTAGTTCATGTGGCCTGCCACACTCAGGCAGGCATAGCCAAATATCTCTAGGCAGAGCCCCCACCCCAGGGTTGCTTTTTCTCTACTCTCCTGGAGGAATTTCCAATTCAATACTACTGCTGGTCTTACCTAAGGGAGCCAGAACCTTAAGCCATTAACCCTTACCAACCTGGTGGGTTTTTCTCTTTGCAGCTAATAAAAACCTAAACAATGGGTTATTCATCTGAGAGCATTCACCTGTCTTGAAGGTTTCGTGTTTTTCTATTGCCATTAGAGTCTTAATTGGGAAAACTACAATGCAAAGTTGTTTACATTGTTTATCTGTTTTTAATGTCTGAGTGATTACCCAACTGATCAGAAATGTACTAATTTTGGCTAAATGGTTTGACTCTCTGTCAGCTTAAATTCTAAACCGAGTCTTCCAACTTTGGGCTTCCAGCCGGATCCCTGGAACTCTCAAAGAATGAGACTCTAAATTTATTAAAGTAACAGCTGCTTGGGTCAATTCAAATTATATAAAATATATTAAAATGTTATAAATGGTGTCAGACCTATACTGTATTTATGTTTTTGCTTTCCAGCTAAAGTGGTCTTATAAAAATAAGAGTAAATTCTGTGTATACAAGCCTTTATGTTGTTAACTAAAGTAAGCCAATGCAGATTGGTTCAGAAAATTGAGGTAATGCAAACACCCTTCGGTTTGCTCAGTGGCTTGCTTGCTCAGTTTTACATGTCTTTGATATGCTTTAAACTTGTTTCTCTTAATGAGGAAGATCTTTTCAAAGTTGTAAACATGCACTAATGTTTGCTGTCCAGGAGGTGTTATCCTCATGTTACTTAAAAACATAAAAATGTAATTTTAACTTCTATTTCAGATAATGGTGTGGTATTCATTAATAACTCAGTGTCTTAAGACATCTAGGCATCAGTGCTAAATAAAACTTGGGAAAATATATTATATATATTTTTAACATCTCAAATTTGATAAAAAAAAAACTGTTTAAGTTTGTTAACATGTATTCTCATAGGTTGTCCATACATGACAATTCAAGGCTATGTTAAAGTCTGATCTTCTGTTATAACAATGGGGTTTAAAAAAAAAAAAAAAAGGGTGTACTAATGTTAGTAAATATCTAAAAATGGTCTAAATCATAAATCTTGGAATCTGTTTCTGCAAAAACTGTAACGTCTATTTTAACAGTGTTTGCTTATTCGGTTACTCTGCCATTTCTAGAGTTAGGTCCTGTAAGCTCTTTTTTTGACTCTGTTAAATAATCCTAAATTATGTAAACTCTTATATACAAGGTTTTTTTATTTCTGGTTTATTCGACAACAAGAGACATAAAATTCATGTTAATCCATTGTGTACTCTACTGTCTCTGTTAAGTTATGGTTATGTGGCAGATGCTAGAAAACTGGGTTCCAGAAACACAAGAAAGCTCTAGTGTCCACAGGCTACACGGTAAATACCCAGAAGCCAAAGAATGGCAGAGACCTCTGCCACAATTTCTCCTCTAAGTCAGGCTACACAGTAAACACTGGTTAAACTGCCAGTTAAATCTAAAAGCCCAAAAAGTCAGGCTAGAGACCCAACTCGCTGCCTCACTTCTCCTCTTTTCTCTTCCAGAAGGGAAGTTACTACTGTTCTGCAGGACTCTCCACTGTGATGTACGGTTTGATCCCCAGACCTTATGTAAGGGATGACTGACCTTTTCTGTAATAATGCCTGGCCACAGTATAGGGCCCCAAACAACAACAACAACAACAACAAAGGTTAAACTATAAAATAATGTGACAACTAGATCAATTTTTCAGTGTAAAAAGTTACACTGACGACCTCAAAAGTATGCAAGCAGCTCACCACAGTTGATCTTACCTATAGGGTCATAGTTCTCCTCATGGGCACGGTCTTAACTCGCAGGAAAATACTAAGTGTCAGAATTTGCCCATGACCATAGTTTTTCTAGCTCACCCTGATATAAAAAAAAAATCTCCAAAAATCAGGGTTGGGTTAAGCACTCACTTGACTGACATCACAGAGGCTGCCTCCTTGGTCTACTTTATTAAAAACCAGGAAAACAAGGAGCAAGCTAGCAGCAGAGGATAGGCAACAGACCAATCAATGGCTGCTTTACATGGTGATTGCCATCAAGGAGACCCAGCAAGGCCAGTGCACCCCAAATGGCACCTGTTGCTGATATAAGGAGACAGGGCATTGGGCAAGCAGCTGTCGTGACAGCAAATGCCTTCTGTCAGCCCTGCCAAGAGCACGGCCACTGGACACGGAACTGCCCTGGGTGTCGAAGGACTCCTGGTTCAGAACCGCTGACCCTGTGGCCCCGAGCTAAAAAGCCTTTGGCTCTGCCCAGCCTCTGCCCAGCTTCCAGCTCCAGCCACTGCTATTGAGGGGATGGCCTAGGGTCAGTAAAACGCAAGTTGCTTATTTCCATCAGCCTCCTATTCAGCTCTCCTCCTAGTGCATCCATGTAATGCAAGTCAACAGGGTGCCTCCCTTAAAGGAGATTTGCATCTCTTTCAATTCTCTTCCAGCACCCCATGGATAGGTCTGGGCCTCACACACCCAGCCAGGCCTTAAAAGTCTATCCAATAACATTAAGCTTAGAAAGCCCTCCCTGCCAGTTCCTAAAAACAGGGCTTTCAGTAACAGCTAACTCAGATAGCCCTACACTGATTTGGACAGGTCCTCACTGAGGACTTAAAGGGGCTATCTCTTGAGGGGGGGTGCACAATAATCCATAATATAAATGGTTAAATGTAAATAATTCATTAGTCTGTCCTTTTCCCAGCCTGAGACTCTAGTCTTGTACATTGGCTTAACTTCCTAGCAAAACTGGCTACTAAATATCAAAAAAAAAAAAAAATTGTCTCTGGGTCAATCAGACTAGACAGGCACAAACCCAGATTTGTACTTTTCCTGGAAAAAGCCAAACAGCTCCAGGACCAGGCCAAGCAGAGCTGGGATTTCTGGCCTGACATCTGGTCATGGAAATCCTGGCTATTTCCTCTCCTTGGCCCGCTAACTTCTGCAATCTTGATGCTTCTCTTTGCACCGTGTGTTTTTAATGCCCTTGTTCGTTTTGTCTCTAACAGACTAAAAGCTGTTGAACTCCAAATGGTCATCAGGCAAGACTTCCAGCCCATTCCACTGGACGACTTGAGCAGCCCTCTGGACCGAGCAACACAGTCTTTCCAAGGCCACTGTTGCACACCATAAGACAGGTAGCAAGAGGAAATACCCAAATCCCCCTCGACGCCCACATGCCAGCTTCGAAGAAGTTACAGAAAACGGAACTCCATCCATAATCCCAAAGAAGAATTTTGGGTATTACCTCTTGAGGGGAAAATATTAGGCAGAAAGTCAGTTATGAGCTTATGTGTGTGTGACATAAAGGCCTAATGTGTCCAGCATATGCATCTGCATCTCAGTCATCCTGACAATGTTTCACGGGCAGCCTGGCCTTTGCATCCTGCCCTGCCCCCTTCTACCTGATAACCTGCCAGGTGGAGATGCCCGCCCCTTCTGCCTGACAAATCTTCCACAATCTCCCAGATGCAGCCCAGTATCTGCATTTCAGTATTACAGAACAGGCGGGGGTTGAATCTCATTTTCATGGGGGTGGGTTATGCACGGCCCTAAAAAAAAAAAAAAATGTTGTTTTTATGTCAACTAAACTGGGGTGGTTAGAAACTCCATGGCCAAACTCAAAAAAACGACTGAAAAAACGGCAACAGGAGAGGGAAACTCAACAGGGATGGTTTGAGTCATAGTTCAGCCGGTCCCCGTGGCTTACTACTCTACTGTCAGCCCTAACAGGACCCTTAATTGTTCTACTCCTAATTGTAACCATAGGACCTTGTGTGTTAAATAGACTCATCACCTTCGTGTGGAAACAAGTTAAAAATATTAAACTCATGGTTGTAAGACAACAATATGTCACATTAAAAGAGACAAAAACGAATAATCTCTAAGATTAGAGATCCTCACAACAAGGAGTGGGGAATGAAGAGTTAAAATTGTATATGTATGGGTGTCAAAAGTTAAGCTTAAGCTTACAGGTTTAAACCTTCCTGGTGCAGCTGTGAAAATAAGACAGAGTAAAGTAGCACCTTGACAGTAGGGACTCCATTTTGGAGCACTTGAGACTGCATTCTGGGAAAGCAACCCCCCCACCGTGAGACTCTGGTCTGAAACTATGATCTCAAATAGTCGGACAATAGCAGTGCACTACACCACCCTTGGCAACGCACAAAAACCCCCTAGCATGATTGCTCAAGCTTAAAAGTAGAAAGGTTGCACCTGGGTTACCTGGGCTAATAATGAAGATGTGATTTGTCTATGTCTTAAAATCATAATTGCTGATTGTAAGATTTTAGCAACCGCTTAGCAATCGTGTATTCTCTCCCTCCTCCCGATTTTGTGGTTTTTGCCTTTATAAACCCTATGCTGTAGTTCCTCACTGCTCCTCTGTCCTTGTCAGAGGGCCCCAACATGTTGGATCAATAAATTCAACCCTTTGCTGGTTGCATGAGAGAAAAAGTCTCTTGGAGTCGTTCCTCGGGCAGTGGGCTTTTTTTTAGACCCTAACAGGCCAGAGTATCGGAACAGTATTTTATTTTTAAAGAAAAAAACAAGGGGCTGGTGCTGTGGCACAGCAGGTTAAAGCCCTGGCCTGAAGCACCGGCATCCCATATGGACACCAGTTCTAGTCCCGGCTGCTCCACTTCTGATCCAGCTCTCTGCTATAGCCTGGGAAAGCAGTAGAAGATGGCCCTAGCCCGTGGGCCTCTGCACCCACGTGGGAGACCCAGAGGAAGCTCCTGGCTCCTGGCTTTGGATCGGCGCAGTTCCAGCCAATCTGGCCATCTGGGGAGTGAACTAGCAGATGGAAGATTTCTCTCTCTGTCTCTACCTCTCTCTGTAACTGTCTTTCAAATAACAAAATAAATCTTAAAAAAAAAGAAAGAAAGAAAAAACAGTGACTGTTGTCTGAATCTGACGTTCTAGAATGCCAGAGAAGCCGCAATGCAGGACTCACTCCTGCTAAAGTGGCTGCTGGGAGGAGCTAGAGGAGGAACAGGCTTGGTGCCCCGAAGCTGGCTCCGCCCTGCACTCTGAACGCAGAGCAGGGCTCAGCTCCCGGCCCCCAGGGATGCACCGTGATGGGGTCGCAGACACGGGCAGAACCTCCTGGTGCGCTCTTGTCTGTGCACTAACAGAGGCAAAACAGGTGCAGGACAGGAGGCTCACCCATTCACGCTTTCGTTTAGTCACTCATTCCTTAGTTCCCTCCTCAGGGCATAGGGAGCACCTGTTCTGGGTCAGGTCCACCTTCTTCTGGGCACTGTGGGCTGGAGGCTGACAAGGCTGGAGAAGTCCCCGCCCTCCTGGCCTCGCACACAGTGGGCAGCACAGACTAAGCAACCGTGACCTGAGCTGACACCAGCGGCACAGTCTAGAAGGTGGTGGCAGGTGGCAGGAGAGTCTGACTGCTCTGAGGGCTGAGAATTCATGGAGTGTGTGAGGACGAGAGCAGGAGCAGCCAGCAGGAAGGGCCCAGGGCCGGGAGCTCTCGTCTGAGGGTGCGAGAGGCCAGCGGGAGAGCTGGCCAGGGCTGCTGCGTGGGAGTATATCCCAGGGGCAGTGGGAAGGCTTCGTGGTTTCTAAACTCGGGCAGGGGGCTGGAGGACCGTAAGGCCAGCTCCTTACAGAGGAAGCTGTGGCAGCCACGTGGTCATTCATTAGGCTGGGAGGAAGTGGAAGCAGGAGGGCCTGACGTGGTCCAAGCAAGAGCTGATGGAGGCTGGGGCCAGGCTGAGGCCAGCGGCTCCCGCAATCTCTAGAGGTCACTACTGCCTAGAACCCAGCGCCTGTGGTGCCTGGTGCGTGGTGCCCTGGAGACCCGCATTAGCCCTGGTCATCACCCAGCTTGTGCAGCTGGAGAAGCAACGGTTACCGCTGGCCAAACGTTCCCGAAAGTGCCTTGAGGCAAGGTTGCTTAGCGCAGTGGGCGGTGGACTTTGGCTTCAGAGACACTGCGGGGTTCCAGTTCTGATGACTTAGCGTTGACCCTAGACCAGGACCAGGTGTGTAACCTGAGGCACGGTTGCTTTCTGTGTAAAGGGAAACTTGAACTTCTCTCTGCAGGCTGGGGGCAAAGTCTCAAGCTGTGGAGCTGCTCCTTAAGCCCTGGTTCCCTGCCCCCCTGGGTAGCACGTGCTGCTCTCTGCACTCCCCGCACGCTGGATTCTCCAAATGTCCAACGCCGTTAGCTCCATTTCCTGCCGGCTCCATGAAAACAACCTTTCTGCTCTTGGTGGCTTTATTATAACTGACTTGAGTGTAGCACGTGGGGTCATGTGACTGGGAAGAGATACAATCGCTGGTCTTGCTAAGTCAGTTACATAGTCTCCTTGACCCCCCTCTACAACCCCGGGGCTCCCACCTCCCTGTCTCTACCAGAAACTCACCCATCTTCCCACTCTCTTTCCTTCCTCCCAGCACAGCAAGGTGATAATAATAATAAAAATAATAATAATAATAGCTTGCCCCCTCTATTCGGCAGTGCAAATACTAGACCATCCTCCTCCCTCCGCTTGGCTTACCTGATCACACCACCCTTCAAACCTAACTGTGGTCTTGCCTTTTGCAAGAATTCTCCACTCCACACCAAGAGATCTTCTAGATATGGTAGATGGAACTGGAGGAACTACACTTAAAGCCCTTGGCATCTGTGACCAAGTCCAGAATCTTCGGCAGAATATACACCGGGATCCCTCTTGTGTGGGCCTCGCTCTGTAGCTCTTATTCATCAAGAAGCAGCAAAGTCGGAGTTTTTAAACCATTGCCCTCCTCTCCCACACGCATGGGGGACATTCTCGGTTATCATGCAGCCCAGATACAGCCTCAACATCTTTCTCAGCACAGCATCAGAAGCAAGGAGTGGGAGCCAGGGAGCCAGGTGTCACCTGCTCGAACTCCGTGCTAAGCGAGTGCACACACACCTGGGAGCCTCAGTGCCTCTCCCATTCCCTCTGCCTTCTCCAACTGTCCCTGGGCCTAACCCACACGGTGCCTCCTTCTCGACTGTGTCTTAGGCAGAACTAATAATTCCTCCATCCTGCCCTGGGAGCCTGCGCCTAGGCTGCCAGCACCAAGTCCTGGATGTCCTGGGACTCGGGGGGATTTAAACTGGCAAGCTCAGCCCTTATGCACTGGCTTTTTTCATCATAGGAGAGTCCATGATGATAGCAGAAAGGGTGGAAAAGGAAGTGAGATAGAGGGCATCAAATGCAAGCCTCGACCAGGAAACCCCCAGCCTGGCTGGCGTTGGCTGATTGGCCCTCTGGTGAAAGCCATGGTGGGCGAGATCTTTTCCCCGGGATATGCCATTCCCCACTTCCACTGGCAAGATCTCTGCTCTACACAATCCAACACTGGCTCACTCAACAGACACCTGGCAACCCTGGGCTGGGGCTGGGGACACGGGGTGGTCAGAAATCAGAGCGGCATCCATCCGAGGCGTCCCCTTGACAAGGCACAGAGACCCTGTCCTCCACGCTGAGGCTCGAGTCACCCAGGCCCGGCCACCCTACAGGACTCTCCGGCCTCTTGGGGTTGGTCCCATTCTCCTTTTCTTGCTGCCTTCTCTCCTACTGTCCCCAGGGACTCCTTCTCTTACCGACTCTCTCCCCCGAGACCCATCTCCCCGTGGACCTGTACCCTAGACTTCTATGTGGGTTTTCTCACTCCCTCGGGAATGACATGAAACAAGGAGACTCACAGGAAGAGCCAAAGTCCTGGGGTCAGTTGAGTATACAGTTGAGTTTCATGCTTTCGCTCCTTTGAAGGACACTCCCAGGCCGCGCAAACAAAAGTGCCCTGGCCGGCGCCAGGTTCCTGCTTGGTCAGCCTGGCGCAGCCTGGCACACAGAGATTCTGGTGTCCAGTGATTAAGCTGGGAGACTCTGGAGGGGCTGCCTTTGATGGTGACCAGAGGGAGCTCAGCCAGAGCTGGTCATTGGTCAGTGCAGGTGCCTTCGTCCTCACACCCTTATCTTTGTCCCAGGGACAGCTGGAGCTCGGCCATAGGAGAGGAACCCAGGGACGCCCTGCTCACTGTGGCTTGGGGTTTCCATTTCCTCAGCTGGAACCAGGGTAAGAACAAGGGCATGAACCTCTCAAAAGTGTTGTGAGGACTGAACCAGCAGGTGCACAGCACCCAGGCCAGCATTTGGCCCCACAGGAGCTCAGTCATGGGCAGAGGACTTGGGGCTCAGAGAGGTGAAACTACCAGCCTGAGGTCACACAGAAAGAACAGGCGGTGACATCCGGGTGTATTGGAGGCCCCTGGCTCTGAGCTGGCAGGTGTTTCTTTGTCCCTGGCTATGCCGTCAGAATGCATAACCAGAAACTGAAAGCTGCTGCTGACCTTTGACCAGAGGGACTTGGGATCTCTTGGACGAGGGCTGCACAGTCAGCCTTGGATGCCAGCAATCAACCAGGGCAGGCTCTTTTGCCTTCTCTGCTTTTTACGTCTTGGTCCCACGCCCTGCTGAGTGCTGCGCTGTGCAGATTTCCGAGATCCACGGCCCAGCAACCCTGGGAGCTGGCGTGCAAACCCTTGTCCCTGGCACGCAGGCTCCTTCCTTTCTGCCTTGTCATCAAGATCCCTGGGCCCTGTCCGACTTGGCTCCGAGCCAGGCCCTTTGCCCTCTTAGCCAGGAGAAGCATCTGCTGCTCCTGGGTGACATGAGGTCTCCCGGCTCTGCCTCACGCCTGGCTGCTGGGTCCTGAGCCACGACTGAGCCAAAACATTCCTCAGCTGCTGCAGCTGCACAATGGGAACCCACCCCACGAGCTGGGAGTGAGGATTTGCCCGAAGGGACCCTAGAGCAGGCTCAGTGCCGTGGCTGCCTCAAAGCCCATGACGGTCAGCCTCCTGCCTCTGCGGGTTCCGCACTCACAGAGTCAACCAACCAGGAACAAAGATTATTTTTTTTAATTGCCTCCAGGGGCTGGTGTTGTGGTGTAGGGAGTAAAGCCACTGCCCGCGATGCTGGCATCCACTATGTGCGCAGGTTTGATTCCCAGCTGCTCCACTTCCAATCCATTTTACTGCTAATGCACCTGGGAAAGCAGTGGAAGACCCAAGTGCTTGGGCTCCTGAACCCAGGTAGGAGAGCCAGATGGAGTCCCAGGTTTCTGGTTTCAGCCTGGCCCAGCCCTGGCTGTGGCGTCCACTTGGGGAGTGAACCAGCAGATGGAAGCTCTCTCTCCCTGTCTCTCTGTCACTCTGGCTTTCCCTTGTGCTGGGCATCATAAGTGATCTGGAGATGGCTTAGCGTCGCTGGAGGGCGTGCTCAGGGCTGGCACAAATGCCACACCGGTTCCGACAAGGCACTTGGGCATGCTCAGATGCTGGTGCCCTCAGGGCCCTGGAACCACCCATCACGGATGCTGGGGGATGCCGTGGTCTGTGAGAGTGGCACGTCACTGCTGCTACATCAAGCCTCAACTTAGAAAGCAGGGGAGGAGGGAAGGTGGGGCAGAGGGAGGGAGAGAAGGAGGGGAGGAGAAAGGGGAGGGCAGGGACTTGAGTGAGAGGGAGCCAACATACCCAGCACACAGCACCTGCCCAGGGTCGTCTTCATGGCATCGCGGGCCCAGCTGCTACCGCCATGCCTTTCCCTGTGCTGGGGACCTGAAGCCCCGAGCATCTTTGCTTGCTTTGAGGGTGTATGAGCACTAGCTTTGCATCCCTGAGGCAGCCTAACTTCACAGAACAGGCTGATCTGGGCTCGTGGTTCTGCAGGTGCGAGCCCCAAGGGCCTCGTCTGGGAAGGGTGTTCTTGCTGCCAGAGTCCTGGGGCAGACCAGAGTGTCGCATGGCCACAGGCGGCGAATGTGTGCCTGTTCCTAGGGGGCTCTCCCTTCTCCTCTGAAGCATCCGGGATTTGATCACGGGGGCTCCACTCTAACACCCTAACCCCATCCAATCACTTCCCGGGGCCCACCTTTAAATACTGTACTTGGATTAAGTTCCCACCCTCTTAGTACCACTGTCATAGACTTTGGGCATAAACCTCCGTTTGAATGTTGGGGGACAAATAGCCACACCATAGCAAGGGTCTCAGCCTCTGGGTGCCCTGTTCCTCACTGGAACACTGAATGGTCCACTTTCCTACACTAAGGCAAAAACTCAACAGAGTGTCTGGCCCTGGATATTGGTGAGACACACACTGAGACTTCTCAATAAAACTGAAAACTAGGGGCCAGCACTGTGGTGTACTGGGTTAAGCCACCACCTGTGGCGCCGGCATCCCATATAAGCACCGATTTGTGTCCCAGCTGCTCCACTTCTGATCCAGATCCAGCTCTCTTTTAATGGCCTGGGAAAGCAGTGGATGATGGCCCGAGTACTTGGGCCCCTGCACCCACGTGGGAGACCCAGAAGAAGCTCCTGGCTCTGGCTTTGGATCGGCGCAGCTCTGGCCGTTGTGGCCAACTGGGGAGTGAGCCAGTGAATGAAAAGATGTCTCTCTCTCTCTCTTTCTCTCTCTCTCTCAAATAAATAAATAAAACTTAAAAAACAAAACAACTGAAAGCCAGATGAATCATTCCAAACACAGGGCCTGAGTTTCCCTCTGCTTGGTTGCACAGGAGGCCAAGAAAGGGACAGCGAGGGCTGTGAGACCCGGAGGTGCAGACTGAGTGGGGAAGGGTACAGCAGCCAGAGGACAGCAGTCTGCAGACGTCTGAATGATCCACTAGTGACCCATCATCTTCTTTCTGCCAAGAACGGAGTTTTCCCACCAGAAACGTGAGCAAGGAGAATGACTGCCCTGAACAGGCACTGTGCATTCCACAGAGGGATGCATTTTACTCAGTGGGAGCAGCCCAAGCCCTTGGTCAAGAAGCCAATGATTAGGGCTGGTGCTGTGCCTCAATCCGTAATGGATACAGCCACCGCCTGCAGCGCCAGTGTCTCCTGTGGGTGCCGGTTGAGTCCTGGCTGCTCCCCTTCCCATCCAGCTCTCTGCTATGGCCTGGGAAAGCAGTGGAAGAAGACTCAAGTCCTCGGACCCCTGTACCTGCATGGGAGACCTGGAGGAAGCTCCTGGCTCCTGGCTTTGGATCGGTGCAGCTCCGAACATTGTGGCCATTTGGGGAATGAACCAGCAGATGGAAGACCTACATCTCTCTCTCTCTCTCTCTCTCTCTCTCTCTCTCTCTCTCTCTGCCTCTCTTTCTCTCTCTGTGTAACTCTGACTTTCAAATAAATAAATCTTAAAAAAAAGAAAGAAAGAAATACCAGAGTGACCGGTTTGCCTCCTGACCCAGACATTCCAGTAGACACACAAAACACACAGCCCACCTGCTTCATGCTGGATTTGCCTCAAGCCTGCATCACCCTCAAGGAATGCTGAGATACGCTAGGGCCAACTTATTTGGACAACCAACCTCAAGTTCCCCCGGCAGAACACTCTTACTTCTGAGCCTGGTTCCTGACTTCTACATCTGTTCTGTGCCCCAAAAAGCCGTCTTTGCTTGGATTGCAACCTCGTTTGGGATTTCTTGGTTCACAGTAAACCAAGCCATGGGGATCTATTTTTACAAGGAGTTTCTGAAGCGAGTGCTCTTGGGCAATGGAAAACCACTTGGTTAGAAGCCTGTTAGGATGGCAAACATGTCTCCTTTAGTTTACGCTTCTGGGGTACAAGTGGGGAAGAGCTTGCTAATACTGAGATACTGGAGCCAGTGTTGTGCTGATTCATGTCCCGGCTGCTCCACTTCCAATCCAATGTCCTGCTAATGGCCTGGGAAAAGCAGCAGAAGGTGTCCCAAGTGTCTGGTCCCCTGCCACCCACATGGGAGACCCAAATGAAGCTCCTGGCTCCTGGCCCAGCCCTGATCATTGTGGCTATCTGGGGAGTGAACCAGCAGATGGAAGATTTCTCTCTGTCTCTCTCTATATATATATGTATGTGTGTATGTATGTATGTGTGGTCCCTCTCTCTGTGTAACTCTTTCAAAATAAATAAATTTTTGAAATGAAATACTGAGATACCAGGCAGGTGATTTGAGGAAGAGGAGAGAATGACACAGGAACTCGGTATCATTCATTAGCATCTCTTTGGAAAAAAAAAATCCTTGCAATATGTCTCTTTTGATCAGGAAAAAAAAAAAAAAAAAAACCTGCAGAGAGCTCTGATAGCATTGGCGTGGTGAGGAGCCGGACCCTGAGAGACATCAGCCAGCTCCCTCCGGCCCTGCCTGAGAGCTGGAACAGGGCTCATCTCCTGCTGTGGACAGTGCTCATCTGTCCTGATAGGAAGAGACCCATCGGGAGTCTGGGTTATCTCTGCAGGGAGCGACTATCTCCTAAACAAGTAATTACAAAGCGGTTTCCTGCCAGCCCTTGCTCTTAACAAAGCAGGTGAGACAAAAGGGTCAGCCTCTCTCCTCCTAGGCTCTGCAGGTTCCACACCCGTGCCAGTAACGGGAAGCTGTCCCTTTCCGCAGTGGTGGGCACCTCCCAGCAGATCCGGCTGGTTTCCATGAGGGCAGAAGGCCCAGGCACGGGGCTGCCTGTTGGCAGAGGCAGGCGGGAAGGCCTGCCCTGTCTCAGTCCCTCTGCCCAGACACGGTCTGAAGCTGCTCTCTGCTGTTCCTAGCTGGGCACTGCATCTGGGGACCTCAGAAGCCAGAGAGGATGCAGGCAGAGGGACGCCCACCATGGGACCGGGAAGGCAGCGAGAAATGGGCTCATGAAACCAGCTCTGGGCCAGACTCCGAGTTAACATCCCGCATCTCTGAAACATGCACGCTGGTGACTGTCTCCCATCCACACTCCCCGGCGGGGTCTCTTGTCCTTGCTGGGGGATTCACAGCTCCCTGAGCAGTCTGTACCACTAAACCACGACACAGCTGGCCAAGAATCCCTGTCCAAGGCCCCCTGTAGCTCACCATGTGGTCCCAACGTCAAAGCTGAGTGTGCCCCCAAAGGCAAGTGAGGAACCCGGTACCTAGGAGAGGATCCACCAGGACCAGTGGGGAAGGGGTTGAAGTGCACCTTTCTGTCCTTTTGATGATTTACGCTAACGGAACTTAGAAAAGGAGGTCAAGAGGTGGCGGTGACCCTTGGGCTCCTTAGCAGCAGAAGGTGGAAGTGGTAGCAGACATGGCTGCCCTGGAGGCTCTTGTCTTCAAGCCAGAAAGAATTCAGATGTGAGACAGAGATGAGTGGTCAGCAAGCTAGCAAGGTTTAATGGGGTAGGGGCATCCGTCAGAACGCATGGGCCCCTCTCCAGATGGTTCCAACAGTCCCCAGCCAGGTAAGCAAGGTGGCAACGTGGGAAGGAGAACGCACCTCACAGGCCAGGTGGGCGGCTCAGCAAAGCACCGGGAGCTGAGAGAGCAGTCTGCCCTTAGACCTGGGGCTTAGAAGGGAAGGGGCCCAGGTCTTCCCTCCTGTTTCTCCTTCCCTCTTCTCCTGGACAAAGGGCTTGCTGGGTGTGAAACAGGTGCCATTCCTCCCAAGATTTTATCATCAGTGTTATCAGACCGGGTAGTGCACTCGGCCCGGGTACAGAGGATTCGTCTGGGGAGCTTTTCTTGGGGGGGATGGCTGGGACCACCTATAAAGTCACTGGGTCTGGGCAGGACTTGGTAGTGTAAAACACTGCGCTGCTTCCACGGCTGCCAGAGACCGCTACCTGCTACATTCCTTTGTTTTGTTATCCGTGGGCCCCTTTTACACACATAAGCTAATTTCTATCTTCCTGTCTAGTGAACCATGAAGCATGGTTATCCTCAAGGACCGGGAGAAGTTGGTGCAGATCTTGTTACAGTGACTTTTATCGCTTAGGCCTGGAGAGTGGCTGCTTCCTTATCATAGCCTCAGTGACTACCTCCGGGTGCTTCTGCAGGGCTCCCCTGGGTTCATAGAGACCTCCTTGCTGAAAGTCAGTGGCTGGATGATCTGCTTTAAGTCAGTTTCATCACAGCTGAACCCTGAGAGGAGAGCTGGGGGTTCTGCTACCCTACAGTTGCATAGATGAGTGAGTCAAGGGTTGACTGAGCTTCCAGTAAATCAATCAAGTATATTAAATATATATATATATATAAAATATATATTATATATATAAATATATATATATAAAGTATATTAAATATATTTTAAAGATATATTTATTTTGAAAGAGTTACAGAGGGACAAGGAGAGAGAGAGAGAGAGAGAAAGAGAGAATGAATCTTCCATCTGCTGGTTCACGCCCCAGATGACCATAATGGCCAGGATAGGGCCAGGCTGAAGCCAGGAGCTAGGAGCGTCTTCTGGTCTCCCATGTGAGAGGCACAGGTGCCCACAAGGGCTGCCGGCATCACAGGCAGCGGTTTTACCCACTACACCACAATGCTGGCCCTTTATTATTATTATTACTATTATTTTAATAAGGAAATTCATCTAGCTGGACCGCCACGTTCTAAACTCTTCTACCTAACAACATGAGCAACCCCCGACTCTTAGAAGAGAGAAAGGGATCCTTCTCGGAGCTCATAGTGTCTGTAGATGTTGGCGGCGGGCACAGCTGGGGCAGGGAGTGTGTGCTATTATTTCACGACTTCAACGAAAATACTTGAGAGGAGCCCCTGAGGAGGGAAGAAGGTTTCTCTGGCCTCACAGTTGGGAGATCCTCAGTCCATGGTTGGGTGAGTCTGGCATCTGATGGAGGCCAGCAGTGGCTGAGTGTGTGGGAAGGAACGGGCACACAGTGAACACAGGAAGCTCGCTCGGCTCATAGGTCCAACCCTCTCCTCAGGGCTGCTTACCATGACCCAAAGTCCTCCGCCGACCCCCATGGCAGATGCCATAATCAGATCAAGTGTGCACACTCACCTCATTCGTTCGTTAACATCCAGGGTAAACTCTGGAGTTTCAACATCTGCACGAGTCTGGGGAGCCAAATCGAGCTCAGAACCTGACAGGCGCTGCTGGTGTCCATTGGGCAGGGCCTGGGATGCGGCTACACAGCCTGCAGCATCCGGGACAGCACCGCAGCCAGCACGCGTCCTGCTCCCCACGTCAGCGGTACAGGGGCCCAGGGAAGCCGGCAGCAGAGAAGTGGCGCTCACAGGGCCGCTGTCCACATTGCTGGCTGTAGACTGGCAGCCGCAAACTCTGCCACTGAGAATTCGCTCCAGGTAAGTGCAGATTTAGAAATGGAAATGAACGAGGGCTTAATAGGATAATCCTCCACCTAACGGCACCGGCACACCGGGTTCTAGTCCCAGTCTGGGCGCCGGATTCTGTCCCAGTTGCTCCTCTTCCAGGCCAGCTCTCTGCTGTGGCCAGGGAGTGCAGTGGAGGATGGCCCAGGTGCTTGGGCCCTGCACCCCATCGGAGACCAGGAGAAGCACCTGGCTCCTGCCATCGGATCAGTGCGGTGTGCCGGGGGCAGCGCGCCAGCTGCGGCTGCCATTGGAGGGTGAACCAACGGCAAAAAGGAAGACCTTTCTCTCTGTCTCTCTCTCTCACTGTCCACTCTGCCTGTCAAAAATAATAAAAATTAAAAAAAAAAAAAGAAACGAACGAGAACCCCTTAGGAAAGGTTTTACAAGTCATATCAGCAAAAGTAGAAGAATTGGTCCACGTGTGTGGCAGGACATAAAGACATGGGTGTGTTTTCCTATAGGACAAGCCAGCCCAGCCCAGACCTGTGCTGCAGCCTCCGGCCCAGGCAGTGAGAAAGGCAGCTCTCCTCCCAGGTCAAAGATGGTGGGGAGAGCCTTCTGCGTCTGTAGAAACAACAGCAGTAACGTCCGACATGCATGGCTGCCAGGGGCCAAGCACTGATTCGGGGCTGTCCCTGGGGCACCTGTTGTAATCTTTCCACAGCCCTCTGGGACGTGAACCCTTGATACTCTTCCTCTGCAAATACAGAGATGGACACACATGGTTACAGCGTGCATCCGTTCTTTGCTCTTTCTGTGTAAGTCAGCGGAGGATGGCTCTGCTGTGGGCACAAACAGTGAAATCACAGAGGGCTGAGGAAGCAGAGGCTTCTGTCCCGCTCACACCACAGTCTGCTGTGAGACCAGTGGCCTTCCTCCATCCCAATGCCCAGACACGTGTCCTCCGAGGTCAGGAGATGGAGGAGCCACCTTGCTGTTAAAAGTGCCGTTGTCCAGAAGTGTCCCCCTCCGCTGCTTGCTGCCCTTCATGGTCCCAGCTGCATTGCGAGAGGCTGGGACATCTGGGGACTAAGCGACGTTGGGTGAGCACACCTGGCTCTACCAGTTCTGTGGAGCACAGTAGCTTGTCCTGCTAGGACACTGTGTTCCCTAAACTTCCTCAACACCCTTCAGTGGTCTGACCCCAGACAAAGAGACCCACGCAGAGGTCAGCAGTCACTCCGGAAGGTTCTGCTCCCCTGACATGGGCACCGCCCCCTCCTCCATCTCCCTCCCTTCTTTAGCTTCCTTCCTGAACTGCGATACAATGTTGCAGGCAGAGCTGCCAAAGGGATGGAAGAGAAGCAGCCAGCGAATGCAGATGCAGCTTACTGTCGCTCCCCCTCTTCGTGGAGGAACGACACAGGACCCTGCGCTGTTCTTTTATCTGCTCGGCCCTCCCCGGGTTTGCTGCTGGTTTTTCCCGGGTTGGCTACCGTCCCTTCCACCTCTGTGGAAGGGCAGTTCCCCCTGCCACTTTCCCCACTTCTGCGGGGGGGCACACCGCCAGCCGGCTCTCTTGGGGGCTGCTCAGATGTTATCCGGATGTTCCTGGTGCATGTTGTCTCTCTCCTCCTTTATAGTCCTCTTCCACCAATCCCAACTCTGCTACCCACACGCCGAGTACGCTGCTCTCCTCCAATCAGGAGCAGGATCAGCTCCTGCAGGTCATCACTCAAGTTGGCGAGAGGCAGCTGCGTAGAAGCTGTTTCCTCCTCTCCCAGCGCCATATTGTGGGAGAGCAGATGTATAGAATAAGTCTTAATTCCAGTAACAGTCTAGTCTGAGTTGCTCCCCACAGCTTACAGATGTGGCTACTAAAGGCGACAGCTTAGTGGGGGCCGTGCACAGCAGAGTCCCCACCAGCAGCCACACTGCGGTCACCTTGCTCTGCTGTGAACCTGACAGCAGTTGCTGAGGGGGCAGCCATGGGTGCTGGGGGCACCCAGTGAGCCAGGCCCCTGCTTCCTGTCAGGCGGTGGCCTCCCCCGGCCTCCCCCGGCCTCCCCTGGCCTCCCATTCTTGCTGCTGCTCTTGCTGGGTGCTGAGCCAAGTCCCTCCCTTGGCAACCTGCAGGGCCAGTGTTGGTAGCAGCTTCCTGCTGGGCTGCCTCTGGGTGCTTTGTCATCCCCTTCTTGGTTTCTCTAACCCTAGCCAGACCTCGCCAAATGGTCGCTCCATTCAATTATCTTCGGTTTAACCCTGTGAGCTGCCCTCTGTGTTCTGCACACCAACAGCGGCAGGCTCTCACCTTCCCGCAGCAGCCATCCTCCTGGGGAGCACGTCTCTCCCCTTGATTTCCACCCTCTGGTCCCGAGTCTGCCCTCTGCACGACAAGGAACTCCCACCGAGAATTCCGTGTTGTTTCATTCCCTGCAGGAGCTCAATCATTTGCTCAAAATTACCCTGCTGATAATTCTGTTTCTGCACCTGCTCCAAGTGGAGTAACACCCACATCTCTTAGGACTGTTGTGAGAATGAAGTGAAGTAACAATGTATGTGGGCTTGCTAGATTTAGCATCAAAAGTAGCACAGGATGCCTTGGTGCATTTGAAATTCAGTTAAACAATGATTTCTTAAGTGTTTAGTGTGTGGGCAAGATTTGGGATACACTTGTACTAAAAATTATGTTCTATGTACAACATGTATACAAGGAGTCACAAAAATTCATGAAAAAATGTATGAATAATTTTAAATAATGAAAAATGTATGGATTTAATTTTTTATTTTGTAATTTGCCTACTTGGAAGGCAGAGCAACAGTGGGAGAAAGACGTGGAGAGATCTTCTATCCACTGGTTCACTCCCCAAATGGCCACAATGGCTGGGGCTGGGCCAAACGGAAGCCAGGAGCCAGGCACTGCATCTGGGTATCTCATGTGGATGCAGCGACCTAAGCACCTGAGCCATGTTCTGCTTCTTTCCCAGGCACAGGGGCAGGGATGTGGATAGGAAACAGAGAAGCCGGGGCTCAAACCAGTGCTCCAATATAGGACCCTGGCACCATAAGCAGCGGCTTAACCTGCTGTGCCACAACACCAGCCCTGAACTGCGAGTTTTTAATGCCAAAATAAACTTATAATTTATTATTTTTAAAAAGATTTGTTTATTTGAAAGAGTTCCAGAGAGAGAGAGAGAGAGAGGGAGAAAGGGAGAGAGAGTACCTTCCATCCCCTGGTTCACTCCCCAGATGGGCACAGCAGCCAAGGCTAGGCCAGGTGGAAGTCAGGAGTCGGGAGCTTCTTCCAAGTCTCCCACGTGGGTGCAGGGGCCCAAGCAGGGTCATCATCTGCTGCTTTCCCAGGTGCATTAGCAAGGAACTAGATCAGAAGTGGAGCAGCTGGGACATGAATTGGTGCCCACGTGGGATGCTGGCATTGTAGGCAGGCAGCGATTTAACCTGTTATGCCCCAATGCCAGCCCCTAAACTTATCTTTAAATTCCATTTCTAACTAGAGGCGTGATTGGTCTGCAGTGAGGCACTCATTCCATTTCTAACTAGAGGCGTGATTGGTCTGCAGTGAGGCACTCATTCCATTTCTCACTAGAGGCATGATTGGTCTGCAGTGAGGCACTCAGCAGAAAGGTGGCAAGGAGTCTGGAATTCAGGTCTCATTTCTCGCCCAGCATTCCCTCCAAATCCAGGAACAAAGTGTAGGAAATTTCCAGAAGAAAGAGGCAGTGTTGGAGCTGGCGCTGTGGCACAGTGGGTTAATACCTGGCCTGAAGCTCCAGCATCTCATATGGGCGCCTGTTCGAGACCCAGCTGCTCCTCTTCTTATCCAGCTCTCTGCTATGGCCTGGGAAAGCAGTAGAAGATGGCTCAAATGCTTGGGCCCCTGCACCCGTGTGGTAGACCCAGAAGAAGCTCCTGGCTCCTGGCTTCAGCACAGCTCTAGCCATTGCGGCCAATTGGGGAGTGAACCATCGGATGGAAGACCTCTCTCTCTCTCTCTCTCTCTCTCTCTCTGCCTCTCCTCTCTCTGTGTAACTCTTTCAAATAAATACATAAATCTTAAAAAAAAAAAAAAAGAGGTAGTGTGGCTTTGAGTGGATTCTCAAAGCCACTGGCAACTGTCTTTATTTTTCCCCCAGCCCAATAATTATATATATATATATTTATTTATTTAAGATTTATTTGTTTATTTGAAAGGCAGAGTTATAGAGAGGCAGAGGCAGAGGTAGAGAGAGGTCTTCCATCTGCTCGTTCACTCTGCAGATGGCCACAACGGCTGGAGCTGCACCAATCCGAAGCCAGGAGCCAGGGGCTTCTCCAAGTCTCTCATATGGGTGCAGGGGCCCAAAGACTTCCACTGCTTTCCTAGGCAATAGCAGAGAGCTGAATCAGAAGTGGAGGAGCCAAGTCTCAAAACAGTGCCATATGGTATGCTGGCACTGCAGGCGGCGGCCTTACCCGCTATGCCATAGCACTGGCGCCTATATTCTTATTTTTAAATAAAATAATTACAACAGCCGCACTATATGGACTCTTTAGTGCTAAGTTCTAGAGCAAAAAAAAAAAAGGGGGGGGGCATTGCTTTTCTTTGTGCACTTTTTTAAACCTAGAGTTAAAAAATATCATTAAAGTTAAAAATTTGAGAGGGTGTTTGACTTGGTGGCTAGTTAAGACACTGCTGGAGGCCGGTGCTGCGGCTCACTAGGCTAATCCTCCGCCTGCGGCGCCAGCACACCGGGTTCTAGTCCCAGCAGGGGCGCCGGATTCTGTCCTGGTCGCTCCTCTTCCAGTCCAGCTCTCTGCTGTGGCCCGGAAGGGCGGTGGAGGATGGCCCAGGTGCTTGGGCCCTGCACCCGCATGGGAGACCAGGAGGAAGCACCTGGCTCCTGGCTTTGGGCTGAAACGTGCTGGACATAGTGGCCACTTGGGGGCTGAACCAATGGAAGGAAGACCTTTCTGTCTCTCTCTCACTGTCTAACTCTGCCTGTAAAAAAAAAAAAAGAGAGAGAGAGAGACATTGCTAGAGACTCCAGCATCCCATAGCAGCGTCTTGAGTGGGCCCTGGCTCCACTCCTGATTCCAGCTTCCTCCTAAAAGGCACTGTGGGAGACAGCAGGTGTGGCTTATGTCTGTGGGTCCTTGCTACCCACATCAAAGAAATGAATCGGTTTCCTGGCTTCTGCCTTTAGCTTGGTCCTGGTCTGGTCCTGGCTGTTGTGGGCATGTGGTGGAGTGAATTAGCAGAGAGGAGCTGTCTGTCTCTATTTCTTACTGTCAGATAAATAAATACATAAATAAATGATCTTTAAGAAATGATGGGCAGGCATTTGGCACAGCAGTTAAGATGCCTGGTCTGAGCTCCATCTTCTCTGCTTCCGACCCAATTTCCTGTTGATGCACACTCTGAGAGGCGAGGGACGACAGCTCAAGAACTCTCCTGCCACCCATGTTGGACACACACATTGATTTCTGAACTCCTGGCTTTGCCCTGGTCCGACTCCAGCTGTTGCAGGCCTTTGGGGAGTGAACCAGTGGATGGAAGATCTTTCTCTGCCTTTCAAACACAATAAAAATTACTAAAACTTAATTCCATGGAAACTTTCTGGCCCCACTTAATTATAGGCAAATGTGAAGTTTATTTTTAGTCTATAAAACGTAAGAAATATTGCTTTTTAAGTGTGACCTGATCCAGGAGCTATTAAAAATTTTTTTTTTCAAATTATTCTTGCAAATAAAATTTTACACAAAATCCCAATTTATAAAGGTATTAAGCAAATTTTGTTAGTCAAAAACAGGGAAGTACACTTGTTTCCCATCTGACAGTGTCTGGATTCTGGTCTGACTCTGCTCCCTATCCCAGCTTCCTGCTAATGCAGACACTGCAATTCTCAACTGGTGGGTCCCTGCAACCCATGTGGGAGATCCCGGTTGGAGTCCCGGATCCCAGTTCTGGCCTTGTCCAGCTTCAGCCATTATGAGAATTTGAAGGAGTGAACCATCAGGCAGCAGCTCTGTCTGCACTCTGTGCCTTTTTTAACAGAGTTTGCTTTCAGATGCATAATCAACATAAACTGTGTGCAGCCCGCGGATTAGGACAGAAACTTCGGCATTTGCAGTTTTCTGTCGGTCTCAGGAGCTTAATGTCAATCTCAATGACGAAACATTTCTCCACCTTGTGTTAGTTGCTGAGTGTTGAGAACATCTTGGTTTATGCAGATGAAACATTTGCAACTGATAGATTAAAAAAAACCACAACTCACCTGGCGAGCCAAGGATACAGTGGGGAGTCAGGAGAGTTATATTCCCGGATCTGCCCCCAACAGCCCCAGCTTAGCAGGCGGGCGGATGTGAGGAAGGTGCATCAGGATCAGATGTATGTGGAGGTCAGCTAGCTCTCCTCTCCCTCAGAGCTGAGCCCACCACAGCGTGAGCAGGGGCTGTGCTCCTCAGCCCCATGCCTCCAAGGTCAGTGTGCTCACGTGGCTGAGCATCCCGTAAAATACAGGACGAGATGGGTGTGTGAGCACAACAGGTTGGTTTGCAGGAACAATACAATTATGTTAACGCAGTGGTAGTGGTAAACATGAAAACCTCCCAGCAAGGATTCAGTGCCAGTATATCCTCCTGTTCAGTTTGCACATGCACACACAGACACACATTTTCAAAAACCGATCACACTGGGGCATAGTGTTGTGGCGAGTCCAGGCTATTCTGTTTCCAACCCAGCTAGCTCCCTGCTAATGCACCCAGAAAGCAGTGGAGAATGGCCTGAGTACTTGGGCCCCAGCCATCCACTTGGGAACACATGGATTCAGTTCTTGGTTCCTGGTCCAGTCTCTGCTGTTGTGGCCATCTGGGAAGTGAACCAGCAGTTGGAAGCTTTTTCTACCTTTCAAATAAAGTATTTTTTAAAGTCACATGGTTCAAACACATTACCTCTATTAGGCAGGAAGTCAGAAATTGAGCCTATGTGTGTGTGAGAAAGGCTGAAGACCAGCACCTACTGTGGAAGCTCCAGAAGCCCAGCATCTTGCGCTTCAAAGTCCTGCCCGGATCCTGATCACCTTCCAGGGGGTCCTGCCCCTTCTGCCAGATAACCTTCCAGGTGCAGCCTAGTATCTGCACTCCAAAGTCCCACCTGGATCCTGATGACCTTCCAGGGGGTCCTGCCCCTCTACCAGATACCCTTCCAGGTGCAGCCTAGTATCTGCACTCCAAAGTCCCACCTGGATCCTGATGACCTTCCAGGGGTCCTGCCCCTTCTACCTGGCCTGATAAATATCCTTCCTCTAAGGCAGGGAGACACCAGCCAGGCTTCCCCTGTCTGATAACTTCAGGGGGGAAAACTCAGGAATTTTTCGTACTTAAACGCATCAAGTCCCTTGTTCGGGAGAAGGAGGGGGGGAGAAAAAAGGTGGGAAGGCGGCCGGCGCCGCGGCTCACTAGGCTAATCCTCCGCCTTGCTGCTCCACTTCTGATCCAGCTCTCTGCTGTGGCCTGGGAAAGCAGTACAAGATGGCCCAAGTCCTTGGGTCCCTGCACCCGCAATGGGAGACTGGGAAGAAGCGCCTGGCTCCCGGCTTTGGATAGGCGCAGCTCCAGCCATTGCAGCCATTTGGGGAGTGAACCAACAGAAAGGAAGACCTCTCTGTCTCTTCCTCTCACTGTAACTCTACCTCTCAAATAAAATCTTAAAAAAAAAAAAATGCGATTGTGCAGTTGTCAGCCCTGCCTTAGATGGAGACAGATGGTGGTTCCTGCCTGGATCCTTTGTGTAAAGGCAATTATGTAGTGTTTGGGTGCATGGGTGTTGGCTGGCAAATGCTATCCGCGTCTCTTTAAAGAGAGCCTTTTGATATTTAGCTTATGTCCTTCGAAGTTAACTTGTGAGTACAAAATTCTCTCCTTGGAAAAGGTGATCTTGAGTGTGGCTTTTAGTCTCATTTTGCTGAAGCAACGAGGCAGTCTCAGTGCTGGCTGGAGGGAGCCTCCCCATCCTCTCTGGGGTCTCCTGAGCCTCGTCTTTAAATGGAGTCTGTAGGTGTTTTTAGAAACGGGGCCGCACTATGCATTAACTCTGCGACTGGCGGTTCTTCATCACCTACTTAACAAGCTTTCCCGTGCACAGGCACGTAATTTTCATCATAAAAAAATTCAACGTTGTGTGAAAACTACACAAATCTGTCAAAACGCACTCCTGGGGCAGGCATCTGGTGCTGCCATTTACGTGCTGCTTGGGATGCCCACATCCCATATCCCGAGTGCCTGGGTTTGAGTTCTGGCTGACTCCAATTCCAGTTTCCTCCTCATACACAGCCTGGAAGCCAGCAGGTGATGGCTCAAGACCGTGGGTCCCCACCACCCACGTGGGGAGACCCAGACTGAGTTCACAGCTCCTTGCTTTGGCCTAGTCCTACCCTGGCTACTGCTGTAGGTACTCAGGCAATTAACCAGTGGGTAAGAGGTATGGCTCTCTCAAGTGAAATTCCACAACAAAACATACTTAGACATCATTCGGCCCAATCATGTGCTATTTTGATTTTGTTTTTCCCCGTCCAATGACAATGTTCAAGTCAGACATACCACTTTTATCCTTCTGATTCTATCCTTAGAAACACTTGTGTTTGTGCGACTGAATTCACATCCTCTTGCCCTCTGAAGGTCCCAGTTTTAATTCACCCTTGGCCTACCTCTCATGGGGGCTGTCACAGGTGAGCAATCCCGCTCCCCTTCCAGATTCTCGCCAAGCTCGGTCAGCATGGGTCACTGAACCAGTCTCCCCGGTGATGTGGAACGACCTTCAGTCTCCCCGGTGATGTGGAACGACCTTGTCCCAAACCGAAAGTTTCTGGACTTGGCTCTGGGACAGCCCCAACTTTAGGTTTAGAGACTAAAGATCTTCCTTTCCATGAAAGAACACATGGCTGAACAGAGGCAGTGTGCCCAGGCCCTGAGAGATGGATGTCCTAACGGGACTGCACACGTGGACTTCCTTCCTTCCACCCAAGAGTAGGGCCTTTCACTCTGCAACTAACTTGGATACTCAGGAATTCAGTTCTTTTCAGTATCTAACTGCATGTTAGCCCTTTCTGGAAGTCAGCACTAGACAAGCCACAGCTGACCAAGAATCGAGAGCCAGGTGGGGTTCTGGACAGCATCTGGTCCAGGGCGCTCAGCTTCCACATCGAGTTCAGGCCAGAAATGAGAGGGATGCAGCCGAGGCCAGTGACACAGCGGGGGGGGGGATGGGAACAGGACTCCCCGAGTCCAGGCCCCTCCTTCCAACACACGGTGATCCAAGGATTCTGGGTTCTCCTGTCTCCCTCCAGAGTCTATAGGCTGGGTGAGATGCCTAAAGCTAGGAGAGCCCCACCAAGCTCCCCCGCCCCCGGGTGCCCCCATCACACAGAGTCAGCGATCCACAATGAAGAGAAAAGATATTTAATTATTTCTCAGTCTAATCTCTTAAAGCGCTCAAGTGTCTTCTCAAGTGCAAGGGAGAGGGATTGCACTCGGCCGACAGCCACCAGTGCCCCGACACACGCACACACACCCATCACGGTGCTTTATGCTACTTTAATTTCTGCACTGAAAAAGAAGGGGAAGGTAAGAACGACGACAGATCAGTTCACAGCGACACCATCTTTGCCCTTAAATTAATCTCTGCTGATGGGGGCTGAAGTGGAGAGAAGGACAGGAAAACACCAAAGCAAGAGGAGTGGTGGCCAGGACACCTCGGTCTGGCTAACGGGCCCAGTGCTGGGGCCTGGTGCCGTCAGCACACTAGCTTGTAAACACCGACAGGCAACAGCTAGTTACATTTAAAAAAAAAATCCCACGACGCCATTAAAATCAAGCACAAAACCTGACAATGAAACACATCCAGGGTTGATGCGTATGTTCCGTGATCTGGAGGCAGCCACGCGCTGCGCGGTGCGCATGCCGGGGAGACAGACATCTGCTCCACACAGCGCTCCCTCCTCACTCGGACAGCACTGCTCTGCGGCTAAGCTCACCTGTACGGCCTCCTCCCTGACTGCAGCGAGTGCCGCTGAGGGCTGGGGCTCTCTGTGCTTCTGAGGCTGTGCCTCTGGAATGTTCCACATCCGCAAGGCGGGCTGGGCTGTGGGTTTTAGTTATGCTCCACACACTGTTGAAGTGCTTGCTTTATTTTCCATGTGCAAACAGTCACTGTCTAAAGCTTTCAGAAGGATGTGTACAGACAGGAGTACCCTAGACACAAGGGTACTCACTGAGGGGCTCCCCTGCTGGGGCGGGGCGGGGTGGGGCCGGTACAGAACGGTTAGAGAAGTATGATCCGCTGCAGTGAAACTAGTCCCTGATTCAGCTGGGCAGAGGCCGGGGCTCCTCAATAGGTGATTGTCCACTCCTTGACAGAGGCGTCGTGGGAGGTCGTGACCAGCGTGTGCTCGTCCAGCCAGGCCAGGCTGCTGACATGATGTAGCCGGTGTGCATCTGGGAGAAAGGGCAGCATTTAAGGAAGGCGGAACTTCCTGGCTTCTCGGCCTCTGCCTACCTACTGCCCAACATCCCGCTCAAGTCCTGACAACCAGTGTCCTCGCCCCACGGGCAGACAACACACAGTCTGCCTGCGGGATTAACACAGGAGTGATATTGAGTAAGACACCGAGAAGCTAGGGGGCGGGGCCCCACCCCAGGGCACTGCCCTCTAGAGCAGGCGCCTGGACCCTGCAGGCTCTGTCTGTCATCTGCCCCGCCCTCCACCCTAACTGTGTCCCTCTGCAGCCAGCTCTTCCTGTGACGCCCAGGGAGAGGTCTCCAGCCCCAGGAAGGGAGTCCCTATGGGCTCAATGTATCCTAGCTGTGGGTGGTCCCCAGAACTGGACCAAGGCAGAGTGAGCCCCTGGCAAATTAGGATACACCGGCCTGATGCCGAGCATCCTAGCCAGCAGGGGCCACGTGGGCCTGGGAGTGCTGGGGTGCCACCAACACCAACCACGCCTCAACCAGGAGTCTGGGCTCGGTGCTGCATGCCCGGTGAGCACTCACCCACACGCACCAACACCAACCGTGGGCCAGTCAGTGTCTGCTAACCTGGGCTCCCACCTAGCGCCTGCTGCGTCTTTTTCTTGATCCACTTCATCCATGGACGTGCGGGAACCTCCTCCTCAGCACAGCTCATGGGCTCTGCCCCCCTTGGCTCCTAGGCACAGGAGGGCCTCAGGCGCCTGCCCTCTCCTGTAGCTTGGGAGCTGCCTCAGGCGATGGACTCACATTGCTCTTAAAGGACCCCACTGACACATGACACAAGGCAGCCTCACAAAGTGGGCAGGAAAGGACGATGAGGAGGGGCAGCGTGAGAGGAAGTGGTGTCTGTGTCAGTGTGTGTGTGTGCACGTGCACACAGGGGGGTGGGGGGGGTGGTGTCATGGGCAGGGTTCAAGTCCTCATCCAGGGCCACTGGCCACAGGACACCAGATCTTGGAAATGAGCTATGGCTGAGCACTTGTCCAGACTTCAGCGGTTCAGCATCACTACTCTGAGAATCTAGAAGTGGGAAAGCTCCGAAGTCTACAGCTGACCGAGGACCTGCCTCCAGTGCCACAGGTGCAAATGATCAATCTACTTCAGGCTAACTTCACCACCTGCACGCCACACTGAAGTACCTGGGTTCAAGTCCCAGCTCTGCCTCTGGTTCCAGCTTTCACTAAGGCAATTCTGGAAGGCAGGGGTGATGGCTCAAGTAACTAGGTTCCTGCCACTCATGTGTGAGACCAGAGCTGAGTTTCTGGCCCCGTCCAGCCACAGCCTTTGTCGGCACCTAGGGAGCAAACCAGCAGATAGGCGCTCTGCCACTCAAAAGGAAATTCTAATTTCACCTGTCTCTTTTTGAAATGTGACTACTAGAACTGCACACCCACAAGAAGCTCACACGGTTCTGCTAGATGGCCCTGTACCAGGGAAGGGTGCCCGGTCAGGCAGAGCTGATTCCCCTGTCCTATGTACAGAGACTGTGTTCCCTCTACGAACATCTAGCATCCTGTGGTGCCTCTGCTGGCACCTTCCTAGAATCACGGGGGACATTTGGCCCTGGGGGCAGTTAGAGGAATGGAGTCACCTTGGATCTTGACTCTGGTTTCTGGGTCACTCAGGGTCCAGACGTAAACCATCATGTCCATGCCCCCGGAGGCAAAGTGTTCATTGTCCGGTGACCACGCCAGGCAGACGATTTTTGCATGGTGTCCATAGAAGACATTGTTCTCCTAGTTGCAGGTTGAAAACAGAGGAGGGAGGTCAGGGCTCAGGCCAGCTTCCCCCTGTCATCTACCCAGCCCTCCCAGTGACAGCACTGCGGGCCCACACTAAGTGCTGACTGTGCCAGGCATGCCTCACAAGCTCCCCCACTCCTTGCAGCACCCAGCAGGATACTCACTGCTCGAGGAGACAAGGGAGAAGGTGCAGCCCAAGACCCTCCATCTGCGTCACCTCCCACCTGCCCCACCTGCACGGGACGGGGCGGGGGGTCTGCCACCCAACTTACCGAGTAGCCGTCGGCCACGCTGAACACTGTGACTACCTTGCTGGCGTCACACACAGCAAGGAAGGCGCCGTCGTGGGAGTAGGCCACGTCCGTGACGGGGCCCTTGGCCTCCAGGAGCTTGCCCTCATCCTTCAGCGTGGTGCCCAGGATGCTGTACACACGGACATTGCCGTCCTGCAGGTGGGCAGGGGGAGCCACTCTCAGCACAGGCGTACACAGGACACCCCCAGGTTTTAGGGAGGAAAAGCCTCCCGCTGACACTGCTCTGGGGCGCCAGCCCAAGTCCTGGCCCAGGCTCTCGGCCTTGTCTTGCACCGCCCCTGTCCTGGCAGGCTCCTTTGGGACACATGCTGTCACAGCCCTTGCCAGGCTCTCTTGAAGCCCACACCTAACAGGATCGGGTCAAACGAAGGAAAAGGGCTGTGCTGAAGAACGGCCCAGGAAGCTCCAGGGGTAGAGGCCAGGACAGGAAATCAGGTGAGTGTGGGACATCCACCTGCTGCAATGCTATGCCACTGAGCCTAGTGTCTCGGACCCCATGGGAAAAAAGCACAGGAGCAAGCTGCACCTACATGGCTCCCGCACACACACACAGGCCTGGGCCTCCACACACCAGGAGGAACAGGCCGAGCAGCCTCTAGGTAAAGCGGGACAACTGGCTGTCAGACATCCAACCCGTTTTCTGCCATGTTGCTGCTTAAAGGGTAACCTCTCTCCCACTGATAGAACGAACTCAGTCACACGAGAGGGGCATGAGCAACCTCTCTCCCACTGATAGAAAGAACTCAGTCACACGAGAGGGGCATGACACAGCCATGCAAGGGGAACCCTGAGCTCAACTCCAGATCTGGCTGTAGCCCCCCACCCAGGCCCTGACTGTGCACCCCCTGTGAACAGGCAAACACACTTGCGGGTGGCTGGGGAGGAGCCAGGCCAGGGCAGTGAGGGGGAAGGAGAATGGTGGACAGGCCAGAGTCCCCCACGGCAGTAGGCCCCAGGACCAAGAGAGACAGTGTCCAGCCAGAACACGTGTGGGAGGGACAGGAGAGCAGTGCAGTGCCTGGTGGTGCACAGAGCAGGGCAGGTCCCGGGGAGCCCGTGGGGCTGCTGACCAGTCAGCCAGTGAGGTGGGAGAAGGGGATTCTCGTGGGGCCAGCATGGCTCAGGGGCAGGGCGGAGGGAGTGCAGTCAGTGAGACAGACACAGAAGCTGTTCAAAAACACATGTCTGTGAAAAACAGAGGTGACGCGGCCTATGGGTCCTAAGCCCACTAAAACTGACACCAATGGTGAGGAGGGGAAACAGCTGCCGTGGCAGGGTCAGCACACCCACCTGCCACGTCACCTTTTCACGCCACCTCACTGGAACACCAAAGTACAACGGCAGGTCTAGCCTGGCCACAGAGCAGATGCGAGGATAAATGCCAAGGGGCCAGTGGCTTGCCCAGAAGGGCAAGGGCATTAGCAGTCAGGGGGCAGAAAGGGCTCGGCCTACAGGCAGGAGGCACAGGCGAGGGACCTACCCCTACCCTCCACAGGGACATTGCCCAGCTGACCCACCGGCTGAGGGAGCAGAGAACAGGTACCAGGTATGGCTTTTGAGGTTGGGGTGGGTTGACTCAGTAGTTGTGCAGAGTGGCTGCTGCAGAGTTGATGCTACGGCTTCTGTCCCATGAACTTGGCACTAGGCAAAGCCATCTCGTAGATTAGCTCCGTGAGAAACACCTTCAGTGCCTGGGTGCACAGCTGGCTCTGTGCCTGGCAGGCTGCACCTGGAGTCTGGCCAGCTCTGGGCAAACAGCCCAGCAGGCTCTTGCTTCCCTTGGGAGTTAAGGGCCAGTCACTTCAGTGGCAGGACTGCTCCCCCCCATCCTCCGACCAGGGCCGCGAGGATGAAACAGGGCGGCTATATAGGACCTCAAGACGGCGACCGCTCCCTGCCCATGAGCTCTCTTTGTTAAAGACAAGTAAGCAGAACCAGGACTCCAGGAAAACTGGGCAATCATCAGGCTGGTCCTGTACCCGGAAGGTCAAGAAGATTCTCAGCAGTGTCTTCCCGGCACCTGTGGGCCCAGCACCCCGGGATGCTGTCCTCTCCCCTGACATGGGATCTTGGGCTTCCACAAGATGGGGATACCCTGGCCACGAAATCCCGGGCCAGGCAGGGCTCAGCACGCAGCAGCAGCTGCCCGCTCAGCGGAACATGGTGCAAAGACTGCAGCACAATGCCGCCAGGGTCACCCCCACCTCTGCCCAGTCCAGGGGCCCCAGCGCTGGGGGACAGAGGCCCACATCACCGGCACTGCTGCCTGCCCTGTTGCAAGGGGCCTGCTAAAGGCTGGGGCCCATGTGAGGCAGAGCAGACCACCAGAAAAGTTTGTACCCTGACCAGCAGGCTTGAGAGCAGGTTCCTTACAGCCCTAGGCCCACTGCCTGCCTCCCCAGTCACCCTCCAGCGGCTTGGATGTGAGTTCAGAGGACAGGGGGAGGGAAATGGCCTTACTGCGCCCCCGACAGCCACGGCGTCGCCGCTGGGGTGCACCGCCACGACCTCCGGCTCGTAGTCGAGGCTGTCGAGGCTGAAGCACTTCTTCTGGTCCTTCAGGAGCACCACCTGCAGGACAGGGGCAGCTGGTCAGAGGAGCCTGGAGTCCCTGGGACCCGCAGCCGTCGGAGGGGGAGCGTCAGTCACAGCCTCGTGACCTCATCAGTCAGCAGTTCACCGACAGGCCCTGCTCAGTGTCTCAGCAAACACCGGCCATGAACCTCATCGTCGCCACGTTACTGTCAGCACCAAGCTCGCGGAGTCTCCTGAGGTTTCTGTGGCTCTCTAGACAGACAGTGGGTGGCAGAAGATGACCCCTGCTGAACCGAATTCTCCCAAGAGCCAAGGGGACAACACTGGAGTGCACAGGTCTAGTGCAGCAGTGGACATGCTGACAGGCAGGATTCAAGTTCTGGCTTCTCAGGCTGCAAGCAGCGGTCTTGTCAGCCAGTGTAGCCTGGTTTGCTGCTGGTGCCCCTGGGACTGAAGACACACCAGGGGCAGGTGCTGAGTGCCTGCTCCCAACCCCAGCAGGTCAGCAGCACAACTGGGACTCCCCACTCAGGGAGGCTCTTTGCTCACCCACAGCCCCAGGCCACAGTGGGCAGTGAGGACCCCTTGCTCTGCTGCCACAACGCCAGCCTGGAGCTGCCCCTAAGGGGGTGGGAGGACCACATCAGGCTGGGCTGTCTGTCCTCAGAAAGGGCAGGTGGGCTGAGCCCATGCGTCCAGGCCCTGATACAGATACTCCTGCAGAATACGGTGAACAGGCAGGACTCTGGGACAGACCTGACCTAGTCACCCACTGCTGTAGCGAGAGTTCACACACCATTTTGGCCTCAGTTTCCCAGGCGGATCTCATGAGAATGGAATTTAGGACTTGGGGTACACAAGGAACCAGTGACAGTAAACAAGCAGCTGTGTGCACTGAGTGCTCCAGCCCTCGGAAAAGGGAGGGCAGCTCCCCAGCCTTACAGATGGAAATAGGAGAAAGTTCACACCACAGGCCTGGGGTCCCACAGTTCTTCAGGGGTCAGTGAGACAGGATTCACCCCAGCACCCAAGCCCTGGGGACCCCTGAATCCCCGTGCCTGAACACTGCACTAGGCCTCTCCTAAACACACACGAGGCTCCTCTTTGGCCCCAGACCACTGCTCCTTGCTTACCTACTGGACTGTTCCCAAACAGAACGACCTTCATCTCAGAGTTGTGGCTTTGTTTCATCGTAGCCCTGCCTAGGCCATCAGCTGCTCCCCCAAGGAGCTTCTGTGTCTGTTCTGGGGTGGTGGGCAGGAGCACGCTGACTGCAATCTACTGCTGAGGACAGAACTCAGGGAACACTTCTCTCCCTACCTCCAGGGTCAGGAGGTGGACTGACCTTCCTGACAGCGAAGAGCTAGGGCAGAGGTATCTGCCTGACATGAGACCTGAAGCCATTCGCTCACCTAAAATCTCTGGCCTGTCTGGGCACATTCCGGGCCCTGTGACCTGAGACAAGGAGCCCTGCAGAGACCCGGGTGAGCAATGGCAGGACAAGGCAAAAACATGTGCCTGAGGTTCTTAGGGATCCTAGGACCCCTCCCCCGAGGGTCCCCGTCAGCACATCCTGAGCACCAGGCACTGGGCAGAGCCTGCCGCAACCTCTCCAGTGATCCTCAGATGGGGACAGCCTGAGCGACCACGACTTTACCAGAGAAGACATCAAGGCACCGTGCATGGAGGGGGAGGAGGCCGGCCAGCCCTGACGAAGGCCAGGCAGCACACACCTCGGTCACCTCTGTGCCCCCACTGGTCATCAGGCTGTGGCAATAATTACTTGGCAAGGAGCTCTCAATATCTAGGACACACAGAAATGTGGTGTCCCCAAAGCAAATTCAGTTCACAGAACGCAGGAGAGGCAGGCGGATCCTGAACAGCAGCTTTCTGCAGTGAGGTCTGTCATGCGTGCCGGCAGGGGCTCAGTCACCACCTGCCTTCCCTGATGTACACGCTGGGACGCCCACGTCTGCAGGCAGACGGCACCTGCTGTCTGTACAAAGTGGGTCAGCTGTGGCTTCCAGTCAAGGGCCCTCTGTCCCAGAAATTCCAACAGGAATGGCGTGCAGGTGGCCTCGCGGTGGGCACGAGCATCCAGGCTGTGGAGTCAGACACTGCCCCACGTAGGCTGAGGCCCCCCTTGCCTGGTGGCCTGCGAACAAATGCCACAGAGCCCTCTAGCCTCAGCTTCCCTGTCTAAGAGGAACGGCACACATTTCCTCTTCACCCGCCTGTGAGTCTGCTGGGGATGAGAAAGCTAGAGCGTAGAGGGTGAGTGAGGTCAACGCCTGAGGTCACGCGGCTCCAGTGTGGCAGGGCTGGGATCTGAACACGAGGAGCTGCATCCTCTAGGGCCTCACAGGATGAAGGGCACACACATGCGGTCAGACGCTTGGGGAAAGAGCCCAGCTGCCTCTCATCAGCCACAGAGCTCAGGCCGTGACTCTTCTCTGCCCACTTAGCAGGACTTAACGTGAGACACAGCTCAGCACATACATATAAGTGCCCAACAAAAACACGGGTGAAGGGCCGGTGCTGTAGCACAGTGGCTGGGCAGCTACCTGTGACGTTGGTATCCCATATGGGTGCCGGTTCAAGTCCCGGCTGTCCACTCCTTTTTCTTCTTCTTCGTCTTCTTTTTTTTTTTTTAAAGTTACTTATTTATTTGAGAGACAGTTACAGACACAGAGAGGGAGAGACAGAGAGAAAGGTCTTCCATCTCTGGTTCACTCCCCAAATGGCGGCAATGGCTAAAATTGGGCCAATTTAAAGCCAGGAGCTTCTTCTGGGTGTCCCATGCAGGTGCGGGGGCCCAGATACTTGGGCCATCTTCTACTGCTTTCCCAGCCATAGCAGAGAGCTGGATTGGAAGAGGAGCAGCTGGGAAACGAACCAGTGCCCATATGAGATGCTGGTGCTATAGGCAGAGGCTTGGCTCACTATGCCACAGTGCCAGCCCCTGCTCTACTTCTGATCCAGCTTCTTGCTGATGCATCAGTGGAGAATGGCCCAAGTACGTAGGCCCCAGCACCCACCAGGAGGCCAGATGGACTTCTAGGCTCTTAGTTTCAGTCTGGCCAGTTCCAGCTGTTGAAGCCATTCTGGGAATGAACCAGCAGATGAAACAGCTAACTGCCTTCAAGTAAAATAAATCAATCTTAAAACCAAACCAAAATCACCAGCGACAGATACTGTCCAGCAGGAAGCCAAGTACAATCTGGACCCCACAGACAGAGCTGTAGGCTCCGATCCCCTACTCCAGTTTCTCCTAGCCCCAGACTCAGCTGGTTCCATACCTGCCCAATGCACACGACCACAGCATAGCCCCCAGGGCCAACAGCTACGCACTTTGGTTGGACATCCAGTTTCACAACTCCTTGGCCACTGTGAGAGAGAAAAACCTGACTTTAGGATTAGCGCTTCTGTGCAGGTGTCTGGTGTGCACTCACTGCAAAGCCACAGAAACTCGCCTACGCAGGAGGAGGAAATGCTGCACTCTACACTCAGGAGCGATTCCCCGAAACATGGGCAGGTGGGCAGAGGGACTCATTACGCCGGGCTGAGATTACAGCATGACGGCAGCCCAGAGGAAGTGCAGGGAACAGCCACCATTACCCCACCCAGTTGTGGCTTCTTCCCCATGTGTGCTGGCCAAAGGCTGGTGCCCTCCTGCCAAGTCACAGCCATTCTCCTTACAAGGCTGACTTTGTAGAATCCTGGCTGGTGAAAAGCATGTGCTATCAGATACACACACTTAAAAACTTTTGTGCACTGAGGAAACCTCCATGTAACTGGCCCAAGTGTGGAGTCCCAAAGGCTCCTGGACGGGCCTGCAAAAAGGCCACCATGCCATAGCCAGGCCACTGCAGCCTACCAGAGGGAAGACCTTTACTGAGCATGTGCTGAGACAGGGTTGCCATGGGACAACAGTGAGGATGCCTGGGTCCCAAGGCTGATCCTGCCCTGTGAGAGGCTCACCAAGGAGTCCTCCAGGAACCTGCAGTGGGAGGCGGGTGGGTCCCAAGAGTGTGACGCTGCAGGTGCTCCCCCTCTGCTAGTACTTAGAGCTCTGGATTCATTGTTACAGCACTCTCCCACCTCCCTGCCCTCAACCAGGCACAGAGCAAAAACAAACAGGCACTGTTTTCAGTCAGAGCACCCGCATGGCTGTCTCAGCCCTGAGCAGGAAGATATTCCTTGTACCAAGCACCTGCCCTGTGCCAGGTGCCTCTCAGGGTTTCCCTTGACTTTCCACAAGGGCCCAAGGCAGGCTCTATGTTACTGACCTTTTCTGATAAGGAAACAAAGAGGTTGCTAAAGAGTGAGGCTGTGATCTGTTCCACCTATTGCTGGGCTGAGCTGCCCCTGGTCACCCTCTACATGGGCCAGAGCCCCACACCTCTGCAGTGAATGACACAAAGGAAAAGAGCAGACACAGCGTTTCCTGCCACTGGTACAGGGCTCATCCTGGATCCCCCACGACCTGACAGCCCCTATCCCAAGCTCCCCCGGGGGCTCTCACCTGTAGTCCCGCAGCATGAGGTTGGTGTACCGCACGGTATCGTCCATGCTGCAGCTGACCAGCTGCCCAGACTCATCCACGGTCATCCTGGACACTTGATTTGTGTGGCCCTTCCCAGCGAAGGAGTCGTTCTCCCCGGTCTCGGAATCCCAGTAATGTGGGGCCGGGTTAAGGAAATGCCTGGGCTCCAGGGCTGGGGCTGGGGCCAGCTCCTCATTCCAGGCAGCTCAGAGGACCAGCACAGGAGCGACAGAAGCCAGCAGGAGCTGGCCTGAGAACTCCTATAGAAGTCAAATCTGCAAGGCCAGAGGCAGACGTGGGAAGCCAGTGAGCCAGCCACACAAGCTCGCCGGCAACGCTAACTCCTCGGCCAAGTTCTGGATGGTCCAAGTAAGCTCCTACAATGCCACACTGGCCCACTCAGATTACAGTATCCCCCTGTCCTGCCATGGCTAAGACAGAATTCCTAATTCAAAAATCAGAAACGCTCCAAATCTAAACTGATTTTTAACTTGGGAGGTAGAGGCGCCAAGGTGGGAAGTTCCCGCTCACTGGTTCACTACCTAAATGCTTTCAACATCCAGGGCTGGCACCCGGAGACGGGAATACAATCCAAGTCTGCCAGGAGCGTGGTAGGAACCAATTTCTTGAGTTATCGTTACTGTGTTTCCAGGGTCTGCATTAGCAGAAAGCCAGAGTCAGGAGCCAGAGTCAGGAATTGAACCCAGGTACTCTCTGTGGCACACGGGCGTCCTCACTGCTAGACGGCACGCCTGCTCCCAGTCTGCAGCTCCCACAACTGCTCTCACGCGACAGGCTGCGGTCAAAACGCAGGTGCTGTTTCTGTTGTGTATATGACACATAAATGAACGTCATGGTTAGATGCCTGAAGGCATCTCATTACACAGACTGCAAATATCCCCAAATCCCAAACACTTCTGGTAAGCGTTTCCGAAGCGGGACCCTGAATCTGCAGTGACTTCTAGAACAGCCTCTCGGTGTGCTCCTCAGGAACAGGTCAGCCCCGCTGTCAGAGTGGATGGCTCCCATGCAGTCACCGCACGGGGACTCTTAACCGAGCTCCCGCGGCACTCTGCTTTCCGTGACCTCTGTCAAGCCCATGCCCGAGCCCAGGAGGCTGGCTGTACCCTCTGCTCGGCCAACGGCTGCCCAGGAGCTCCTGAGAATCGGCCCTGGGGCTGTGGACGCAGGGCCCAGGCTCTTAGGTCTAAGTCACGGCTTCAGCACAAAGTGAGAATCTCATTCCAATCAAAGTTACGTCTCCTGGAGATGCCCAAGGCCGACGCAGTCCTGGACGGAAAGCCCAGCCAGGACACTGAGGGCCAACTCACAGGTTACCACCAGAGCAAACACCGATTCTCGGGGCTTCTCCACCACCAGCTGGGACGCAGCTTCGGGCAGGCCCACTCCGCTCTCCCCCACATTCACCTCCCTACCTTCAGCAAGGCAGAAGTAACTTACCTGCCTTCCTCCTGGGGCAGGGGAGTCTGCCCCAGATCCTGTGAAACTGAATTCCTGCCAACAGGCACGTGGTATGAGCCCCTGGGCAGCCCTCAGGAGACGCAGTAGCCCGTGGACCAGAGGACTGTACACAGATGCAGCAGGTGACCCAACTCACGCACAGTACCTGCTGGCTCTGTGGCGTGGTCAAGTACCTGCGCACTGAGGTTCAAGACCATCCTGTGAGGGGCTGTCAGGAGCCCCAAGCCACACAGAGAAAGCACAACAGTAACCCCCACTCTTAGAAATCTCTGGGGGGGGGGGGGTTGGAAAGCGGCCACACACACCTCCAGGGGACATCACTGAAGCACAAAGAACCCCATCAGGAGTTCTGGTCCCAGCTCTGCTGCCGATGGGCTCTGTGACTTTGGGGAAGGCCCCTCTCTCAGCTGCAGTCTCTCCATTTTTAAACCAGGAGGTCTGTATACTAGGGGGTGTCTAACGTCTTCTGAATTCTGCCACTTGTGACGTGGCCCAGACTGGCTGCAGCTGTCATTTGCTTGGGCCGACATTCTGGCACAGTGGGCTGCCGCCACCTGTGATGCCAGCATCCCACACGGGGGCTTGTCTGAGTTCCCGCTGCTTCACTTCTGATCCAGCTCCCTGCTAATGGCCTGGGAAAGCAGCGAAAGATGGCTCTGTTTCTGGGCCCACGTGGGAGACCTGGAAGAAGCTCCTGGTTTTAGCTTGGCCCAGCCCTGGCTGTTAAGGCCATGTGGGGAATGAACCAGAAGATGGAAGACCTTTCTCTCTCCTTGCCTCTCCCTCTCTGTAACTCTTTCAAATAAAATACACAAACCTAAAAAAACAAAACAGAACAAAACAAAAAGCAAGAGAAGCAGCAGCTTGAGTTCAGAGGTTGAGTCATGCTCTAAGTGGCAGAGCCGCGACTGACTGGGTCAAGGCTGCAGCCCCCGGAGCTGGAGGCCTGCAGCGGTGAGGCCCGTCCCAGACAAGTGCTGCCCAGTGAGCGTGTAGCTGGGGCGGGTGCCACCTGGCTGGCCTGGCCCCTGGCACCGTGGGAACAGGAAATTCCCCTCTCCTGCCAGCGACGGGAGCCAGCTCTGTGAGTCAAAGGATATTAATGTGCCCGTCGTGGCTCCCAGAGTAGATGTAGGACTTGCCGCCGTTTTTATGCACCGTCAGACACTGGATTGATTTACTGTGACCCTGTGGAGGAGACAGAGGGGCAGGGTGAGCTGAGGACACACAGGCCTACCCTCAGCCCCTCAGCACACAGCAGCTATGACCCCGGTGGCCCCAGTGCCCAAAGGCACACTCCATGGACAGTGAGCAGCCCTTCTCCGGCTGGCCAATCATCTGACAAGTCCCCACCATGTGTGTCCTTCCCCCGAGGTGCCCAACCCCACCGGGATCTGAAACAAAGCCCAGCACACGGGCACCTCATTCACGCAGAGGCACGGCCTGCTCCCAAGACACCCTTAAGCCACTGCAGGAGGAAACGCGGCTCTCGTCCACCACAAATGAGGAGGCGCTGGGGGTTCTGCTTTGTGCAGAGCCTGTCAGCCTCAGGAGCTCGCACAGGCGGTTGGGGCTGCCAGCTTCAGGCTCTGGCTGGCAGGTTTCTTCTCTTCCACCTCCCCGACTGCTGCCATGGTGGCACACCGATGATGCGCCCACAACCCAAGAGCTGTTTCCAGAGAGGACCCTTCGCCTCTTCAACACTGCTCCCGTCACAGAAATCCCTGGCTGGCTGTAGTCTAATCACAGCCCGCTCCCTAGCCGAGGGAGGCGGCTCCTGCAGCCAGGCCCTGCTCTCTATCAGCAACGTCTGACTACCAGCTGGCACTCCTGTGCAGAGCTTTCTCCAGGAACTTTCCAAGCATGTGGGTGTCCCACTTGTTGCCACAACACGGCATTTATCTTGGGAGGAGGTACACGCGGTTCTCTGCAGGGCTGGGGAGCCAGTGAGGAGCCAGTGAGTCACTCCATTCCACGCCCCAGAAAGGGACTGCCTTTCCTGTCACCGCCAGTCCCAGAAGGGCGGCACCACTGGGAGTCTCAGGCCTGCCTGGCCTGCTGGGGCCGATGTGCACAGTCACTACCCGGAGCACAGCCTCTCCCAGAACTCCTGCAATGCCAGCGTTCAGCCCTCACCCTCAGGTGTCACAGGTGCCCCCCTGTGAAGTCTCCCCTGGAGACCCTCCTGAACCCGAGGCCAGCCAGGCCACAAATCCTGTATACAGCTCCCAGGTGATACGCAGATGGGATGAGAACCGCTATCATAGCTCCCGCACGTGGCTTAGAAACTCTCATAGCCTGTGAGCAACATCAAGTATCTCCAGTGATTTGCATATGGCCTGAGAACTGGGACATGAGCTTCATTTTGGACAACTGTCAAAGCCCACAAGATTCCCTGAGCTGACCTGGCCAAACAATGGCAGCTTGAAGCCAGGGTGGCAGGTCCCAATATGGTGACCAACAGTGTTGCAGTAATGGCAGCAGGAGCAGACATGCACACGCTTCCTGCACTGAGGGTAGCTGGGCCAGCAGACACACCTGGTGCCCAGCATCGGGGGTAACCACGGCAGACTGCTCTCCTGGGCAGAAGGCCTGACAGCAAGGGCTGCACAGCACGGCCCTGGGAAACTCCCCCAGGTGCCAGCCTCCCCTGCACACTCATGACCCTGGCTGGGAGTCTCGCAGAAAGTGGCTCCTCATTCCCTGTGCTCAGGGAACTCACGGAACAAAGCAGGAGCCCAGAGTTTCTGTTCCAACAGCTCTGCCCTGGCTCTCAGCTGCGCCCCACTGGCTGAGCGCAGAGACAGATCTCATACAAGGGGCACAGGGCCTTTCTTTGTGAGCAGCGGGAAAACAGGGTGCAGAGCCACAGGAGGCACAGTCCATGGGCTTCAGGCCTGGTACGGCAGGGGACGATGCTCACAGCCCCCGAGGGAGGCCCAGGGAGTCTGGCTCAGACCCCCCTCCATCTCCTCTCTACCGCTGGCCACCCATCTCCGTCTTGCCCAGCCCAGGGCAGAGCCGCCCTCACCTTGATGACCCGCAGGGGCTTGCTAGGGTTGTTCTTGTCCAGATAGTTGATGTAGCCAGAGAGGGAGATGCTGAGGAGGTGGTCCTTCTGCCACAGGCAGCCCAGCTGCTGGTCCAGAACATTGGAGCCCATGGGAAACGTGCTGACCACAGAGTTCACGTTGACATCCCAAATTTTGGAAGTTTTGTCTCCGGAAGCAGAAAGCAAGTGGGTGCTATCAGGACTCCAACTGATCTATACAAACAGTGTGTCATACGTTACGAGAATTCCAGACAGTGGCTTGTCCCCACAGCCCCCTTTCACAGGCAGAGACAAGCACAGCCTTGGAAGTGCAGGGACACAGTCAGGCACAGACAGGACCAGCCTCCAGGTTAGTGCTCTGCCCCTCCCTTCCCACGTCACCTCAAAGTGACCTGGGCCACTGCCCGACTTCCGCCCCTCCTTTCAAAAGGGGGACCGTTAGAGGCAGACACAGCCTCAGCCCAACTCGGCCCTCCTCAGGAAATGGACTTGTACTCACGGCGTAAATTCCTCCGTCATGGGCCTTGCCTTCTCCCAGAGCACACACTTTCTCTCCCGTCTTCCCGTCATAGATGTAGATCTTCCAAGAAATAAGAACAAAAGTGGATCACGTGCTCACATCCACGAATGCCCCTAGGAGCCGGCACACCTGTCGACTGAATGGCTCTCACACACTGGCCTCCAGTGCTACTCAGGAGGCAGGGGAGGGGGAAGCTCCCAAGCCTGCCTGTCTGCCCATCACCACCACGTCCATTGCTGGCCCTTACCTGGCCATCAGCGCTGGCCGTGGCAAATCTGTTCCCGTCGGGAGAGAAGCGCACACAGTTGACAAAGCGGCTGTGGTCCTGCAGGAGAGAAGACGAAGATCAGGGGAGCGCAGCCTGTATCCAACACCAGCGACTACAAGAATGGGAGCTGTCAGTCCACAGGATGACCTCCATCTTAAACACAGTCCCAGGCGGGCCCCTCGAGGGAAGTCCATTCCGGCCTGCTTGGGCTCTGACTGACCACTCTACCTGGAGGCTGAACCCATCCAAGCCTTGAGCCCCCAATCTGTCCTGTTCCCTCTGGGACCTGGAGCTATCTCAAACCTACCCTTCAGCTTCAAGATGGTCAGCACCGCGAGGCCTCTTCCCCAAGACCCACAGGCCGAGCCCAGAAGAGGTGCTCAGGCGCATGTGCTGACTGGATAACTGACTTTGAAAAGAAATTAAACAGAGACCGCGACCTTCATGAGGAATAAGATTCTGAGTAGCTGGGAAATGCCCCATGGGAGTCCCCCACCTGAGTAAGTCAATGAATCCATTCCTTTCCCAGTCAAGAGTCAGGACTGCAGAATGATCCTCTAAACTCCCCCCTCCCTGCCAACACCAACGTTCCACCCCGACGTGACCCTTCACCTAGCTTCGGCCAGCAAGTGCCAGAGTGGCCTCCCCTGGGGAAGGCAGGTGAACGGCCTCAGTGGGTTCAGACCCTCACCTGCAGCAGTAACTCAACCCAGCGCCATCCCTTGCCACTGCCCAAGCCCACGACTATGTAGTGGAAGGAGCTGTGTTTGTTGTGTAACGGTTTGCGGTATCCCACAAAGACAAGGCTGGAGTCCCAGGTACCCACGGATGTGGTCTTATTTGGAAATCATCTTTGCAGATGTGGTCAGGATGAAGTTATTAGGGTGGGTCTATAATTGACAGGGCTAGTGCCCTGATAAGAGGGAAACGTGGACATGAATGTGAAAGTCCAGAAATGTCTTGGCTGCCAGAGCCTGGAGGCAACCGGGCAGGACTTGAAGGCTCATGCCCTGCTGACAGCTCCACCACGGGCGTCTGCCTTCCAGACTGTGGGAACGCACTTCTGCTGGTCAAGCTCCCAAACCATACACCCCAAGGGTCGGAGTCAGGGTCGTCACTGGGGCCCAATGCCAGAGTTCCCCCCTCACAGCCCGAGAATCCCAGTTTAAAGTCACCTTTCATCAACAATTAATCCACTCCTGGACCCATAACCCCAAAGCAGTTGGGTGGGGTCAGCCCACCCACTTGTGTCTTAGGGTGATGGACAGTGGACAACTCAGATGTCCTCACAATGGGGAGGCCTGCGGTTGGTCACTTTAGAGTCCCCGAGGGCCAGCACAGTCGCAGATCCAGCAGTGGGCAGGGAGACCGTCCTTGCTGCTCACTGCACTGAGGGCTGACTCGGGTGAGCTCGTGCTCTGACAGACACTGCCCGTGACAGAAACAAAGCACAGGGTGGTGACAGCTTGAACGCGGGCAGTCTGGCATCCTTGGGAAGGGCGGATCCCTCTAGCAAGGTGTGCTACAGTGTTCCTGCTACCCCGGGTCCAGCGGGTGGCGCAGCAAGGTCCCTGAGGTGGTGACAGTGAGCAGAGCCTGGTTCTAGAACTGGACAGCACCCTCCCTCGCGTCAGTGTTTAGCTCAGCCACGCCCCTTGCTCTTCAGTTCCGTGAGCACTTTCATCCCCTCCGTTCCACGGCCTACCTTCTGTGCTCTCAATTGTTTGCTAGAATTCTTAGATGCACGGAGCCGACGAAAAGCAGTTTCCCCATGGGCACAACCCTCCAAACTGCACAAAAGGCAAAACTGACTTTCCCCGTTAGTCTCTCAGTCTCCCCCAACGGCTTCTGCCTTCACGGCTGTCCCCAGAGACCCCCCACTTCACCCCTGAGAGCTGCTGGCAGCCAGGCCTGGGGAGGCAGGGAAATGTGAGCCGCTCGGTTCCAAGCCCCAGCTCCAGTTTCTTGCCCAGCTCCCATCTCAACTGAACTGGCGCTCGGCTCGGGCAGGTGCTGGGCAGGCCCTGGCTGGGAGCTACCCCAGAGATCAGATCCTTAACTCAGGCTGACTGCCACACGCTCCACCCTTCACCGAGGACCCCGGGGCCTGCAAGTCAGTGACAGGAGGGCCTTGGACAGAGCCTTCCAGACAACCGGCCCTTAGAGGATGTAAGAGGCTAGGCCAAGTCTCCTCCGCGCATCACCCAGCTCCCTCTGCTTGGCAAGCACAGGCTCAGTTCTCACCTCAGCCACGTACTGGCTGTCCCAACCCTGCTGCTATTTCCTCGATGCTGACGTGCCCCAGAGATGGGCAGACATCAGTGTCCCACCGGGTCCCTGGCTGGACCGGGAAGGCAGGGCGTTCTGAGAACTGCAACACTACAAGCACTCTGCCTAACAGAGCAGAGGCTGGGGATGGGGGCGTCACCCAAGAGTCCGCCTCTGCTGGCTACTCCTGCAGGGCTGGCAGGGCAGCGCCCTGTCCCCCACCCGCAGGCCGTGGGCCATGCTGAAGGTCCCACAAAGGAGATGCCCCCCCCAGTGCTGGCACTGTGTGAACTCAGGGCCCCTGGCTTCAGAGCCTAACCCTGTCACCGTTTCCTGCATGTTGAGCCAAGCCCCAGGAGTCCAAGTGGGCAGGAAGGACTGATGTCTGTGCCTGAAATAGCACCAGCATTTCTTGAACCAAAGAAGTGAGGACTAAAAACAGCCTCACAGGCCAGTGTTCAGACAGGTACACGGGGGAAACATCAGAGGGTCCCACGGCTGAGGCTGCCCACCCTGCTCTCTGCTATGCTGGGCTCCTGCCCCTCCCTATCTATCCAGTGGGGTCAGAGCACCACCTTTCAGGTCCAGCCTCAGGCCATCTTCCGGGGCAGACATCCAAGGTCCCTGTGCCTGGCCCACGCCTGCCCCCGGGTCCCACTCCCAGGCCCCTCTAGCCAATTTCCATGGAACTCTGGAGTGTGCCCTACTGATCTCCCCACCCCTACCATTATCTCCTTTCCACCACTGAGGAGACAAGGCCTGAAGCAATCCGGTCATAGCCGACACCCAGGTCCACACCACCAGTGGTTCAGGGAGCTGGCTCCAGCATGCACACAGCAGCACACAGCAGCACACACAGCACACACAGCACACACAGCCCCGGCTGCCCCTGTACATGGGAGGACCACCATCCTGCAAGCTCCTGGAGGGAGATGGTATGTTCCAGACACGGGTGCAGCGGTGGTTCCGTCTCCTCAGCCTCCGGCCCAGCGCTCCCCATCAGGCACCAGCGACTGCACTGCATCCTCTGCCGCTTCTTCGCCAGGAGGCACAGAGGAGCGCCCGGCTGCCACTACGTTAAGCCTCTCTCATCTCCCCAGCTCCACGGCCACTACCCTGGAAAACCAGGACCAGACCGATGGCCAACAGAATCGCTCTACGCCTCTGTGGGCCCCTCCTGGGCCAGGCGCTCTCCCTGCCGCCACCCCAGGTCCTCTGGGTCTGCTAAGAGGCCTCCTGGTCTCCCAGCATGGCCACTGGTGGTCACACAGGACAGCCTTTGGCAGCAAGACAAGGCGACACTGAGGGGATGGCAAACTGAGGATGAAAGGAGGCATTTCTGGGTGCCTGGCCAGGGGCTATGGGCTGAGAGCACCAACTGAAGAACAGGAATGTTTGTCTCCTGCCCTGTCGTGAATAAGCAACAAGAAAAAGAAAACCAGCACATTCAGAGCTCTAGTTGTACGGCACACTGGAGGAGAGCAGCTACCAGCCTGACGTGGTCATCACACACTACACACCCACTAACTGCAGCCTGAAGTGGTCATCGCGCACTGCACACACCCACTGACTGCAGCCTGACGTGGTCACCACACACTGCACACACCCACTGACTGCAGCCTGACGTGGTCACCACACACTGCACACACCCACTGACTGCAGCCTGACGTGGTCACCACACACTGCACACACCCATTGACTGCAGCCTGATGTGTTCATCGCACACTGCACACCCACTAACTGCAGCCTGATGTGTTCATCGCACACTGCACATCCACTGACTGCAGCCTGATGTGGTCATCGCACACTGCACACCCACTGACTGCAGCCTGAGGTGGTCACCACACACTGCACACACCCATTGACTGCAGCCTGACGTGGTCACCACACACTGCACACACCCACTGACTGCAGCCTGACGTAGTCACCACACACTGCACACACCCACTGACTGCAACCTGACGTGGTCATCACACACTGCACACACCCATTGACTGCAGCCTGACGTGGTCACCACACACTGCACACACCCACTGACTGCAGCCTGAGGTGGTCATCGCACACTGCACACACCCACTGACTGTAGCCTGACGTGGTCATCACACACTGCACACCCACTGACTGCAGCCTGAGGTGGTCATCACACACTGCACACACCCACTGACTGTAGCCTGAGGTGGTCATCACACACTGCACACTCCCACTGCAGCCTGAGGTGGTCATCACACACTGCACACCCACTAACTGCAGCCTGAGGTGGTCACACACTGCACACCCACTAACTGCAGCCTGAGGTGGTCATCGCACACTGCACACCCACTAACTGCAGCCTGATGTGTTCATCGCACACTGCACACCCACTGACTGCAGCCTGAGGTGGTCATCGCACACTGCACACACCCACTGACTGCAGCCTGACGTGGTCACCACACACTGCACACACCCACTGACTGCAGCCTGAGGTGGTCACTGCACACTGCACACACCCACTGACTGCAGCCTGACGTGGTCACTGCACACTGCACACACCCACTGACTGTAGCCTGAGGTGGTCACTGCACACTGCACACCCACTGACTGCAGCCTGACGTGGGCATCGCACACTGCACACACCCACCCACTGACTGCAGCCTGAGGTGGTCATCGCACACTGCACACACCTGTCACGGGCACCCAGAGATCCAGGACCAGGGTTCCGCAGGCCTGGAGGCCCGGCAGTGTCTGACTGCGAGCCAGGTCCCTCTTGCTTTCACTGAAGTGCTGCTTTCAGAGCCACTTGAGGGCGCGGTCATGGGTGCTGTGTTTTGGCAGGACTGCAACTCCAAACACAACTGGCTCCTCTTCAGGCAGCAGCGTGGATGCTGCTCCACGGCCCCTCGCTGGGCACTGCCTCACAACACCACGTGGCAGCCTCTGGGCCTTCTGGCCAAGGCAGGCGGTGGGAGGAGGGTAGTGTGGGTGCACAGGGATGCACAGTGTCAGGACGGAGCTGCCCCCTCTTGGCACAGCCACTACACCCTGCACAGCTGGGAGATCAAGGCAGCCCTGACCACAGGAGTCTCGGGGGTGGGAGTGAAAGATCTGGGAAGAAACAAGTGGCACTGCTTGGGCTTCACAGTAAGAAAAAATTTTAAAACAAAATGCATACATTTTAATTTGTAAGACCTGTTACCATAGCAAAGCTCAAGTGATTTCTCAGAACACCCACATCCCACATGGGGATCACCTCACATGGGGAGCCCACCTGGGGCATGGACCCTGGCCACGTTCAGACTCACGCCCTCTGCGTATTCCCCACCTGCTGCTCACTTTCCCATCCCACCCTTACTCCATGGTCTTGACTGTGGCCGGGCTAGATTACAGGTGGACAGGCAGCCCACAGCCAGGCCTCCCCTACTGCAGCTTTATCCAGTTACACCAGATTCCCACGTCAACACCTTACAAGGCATTCTGGGCAGGCGTGGGGTCCCTGGGTGTCGTCCTGTCCTTGCTATGCCATGCCAGCCGAGCCGGGAAGATTTCTTTCAGAGAAGCCCCAGCCACCTCTAATGGTCACCAGTGCCTTGAGTCCTCCCCAAAGCCAGGGGATCATCGTTGCCTTTCCTGGGCAAGGCATAACTAGCATGAAGGTCCCAGAACCAGCCAGCTGGGCGCCAGCTGCCACCAGGTAGGACCTGTGAGGGGGGGTTCCAGGAGGACTCCAGGACAAGTGGTGGTGCCCACCCTGGAGCCAGGGCCGCCAGGGAGATGTTTCTACCAGATACTGCACGGCTGGGGCTATGGGGTAACGACGCTGTTCTGAGGTTAGGAAGGAAATTGAAAGAGAAGACACTGTGGCCAAGGCAGGTGTGAGAATACACGGGGGTAGGAAGTGAAGGGTGCAGGCTCGACTCAGCCAGCGGAACTCAAACCCTAGCTCGACCTGCACACCGTTCAGCAGCTCTGTCCCGTGCTTCAGCACATCTCAGGGCAGAGAATGGGGCCCCCACCCATGCAACAGCCCAGATTAAGGTGCACAGAGACAAAACAGAACGGAGTGGGGGGTAGGGTAGGGAGAGTGTCACAGGAACAGTCAAGCACGGCTCTGACTGCCGCGGAACTCTCCCCTTCTTCCTCGCCGGGTCGGATCAGGTGTCTAACTGAGCCAGCATTACTCATCCTATGTTACACAGGACCTCCACCTCCACTTAAGAATATTGATTCTGAACCACAGCCTTCAACAAAACTCCCAAAATAGCCGAGTCACCACTACCTGGCAATTAGGCAGTCCGGCAGCAGGCAGGATGAGAAGTTGCGGTGTTCGGAAGGGCCTCTGAGATGTAGGCTCTGCAGAACACCTCATTTCACCTCCCACTCGGCCAGCCGGGCCCTGCGCAGGCCGGTCACTGCACAGGGGGAACCTTGGAGAGCCCTGTGTACCCCCCTGGAAACCCCAGCCATGGCGGCGCCCTGGCCTGGCCCTTCTGGGCGATGCTCTGCCCACTGTTCGTGCTCACTAGGCCGAGCTGGAGCTGCTCTGAGGACATCGCCTCACACAATAGTCCATGAAGCATGGACACTGGGTGTTCTGAAGGACAGGGCGTCCTGAGACCTCCACCCAACTCCCAAACTCAGCCACCCCTCCCCAGGACACAAATAGTCCCCACACAGAACGCACACACGCTGCAGAGCAGGGCCACGCCGTGTTTTCCTCCTCATCACCAGTGCGAGAGCTGGCTGCCTCTTCCTGTCTGTTCACTGGCCTCACTGAGAACGCCAGCACAGGTGCAGAACTGCCCAGGCTTCCTCTGTCACCCACCCTCGTTCCAGCCAGACCTTTGGGGTGCAACCCAGGGCATGGTGATGAGCATCACGGCCACTCTGGACCTCGGGGCAGTGTTCGCAGTTCAAATTCACAGCTAAGCTCCTGGGGTGCCGAGGCCCCCACCTGCCTCAACCGGCAGATGGGAAAAATGAGGCTGAGAGAGGCCTGGGCACCAGGCCAAGTCAGGGAGCAAGGGCAGAGCAACCGAGAGACCTGCTGCTGATGCTCAAGCCTGTGGCACTGCACCAGGCACTGGGCTGTCTCCTCCGCAAAGGGCCTTGGGGTTTTATACTCCCTCAGGGAGCAGGAGAGCCCCATGAGACTCTTCTGATGTCCTGGAGCTCATTTCCTCGGCCCTTGGAGCCCCTTCTAACAGGCACCACAGTCCAGGACACCGCTCCCACCCCAGGTAACAGGCACATGGTACCGAGGTGGGGTCCTCCTGCTGGAACCACCGTGCCCAGCCTAGGACCTGGGCTTAGGATGGCTGGGCACAGTGGGGTCTTGCCTGTACACATGACATTTCTCCCACAGACTTCCTGTCTGTATCATGGCATTCACGACTCACATCGTGACCCTCCCGCCATCAGCATCTACAACAGGCCTGAACTGCCCCGGGCTTGGACCACAGAGTTCACCCAAACCCCCTAAGGGGAAGTGCACTTACGCCAATTGTAAACTTGAACTTGAATGGTGGCCCCTCAAAGAAGGCGGCGCAGTTATCGTCGCTCCCTGTTGCCAGCCGGTACGGCCTGCTCTGTCTGATGTCCACACTGTTGATGACTTTGTTGTGTCCTGTGATCTCACCCACGGAAGAGCCACTGTCCCACAGGAAGACGGCTCCAAACCTTCACCCAACAAGAGGGATCAGAGAGAAAACACATCAATCCCAGAAGGCTGAGGGGAATCTGACAGCTGAGCCGCAAGCTGAAAAAGGATGGAAGGGGTGTTGGTGCAGCCTGCCTTGAGCTCCTGAGTGTGCAGTACAGAACCTGCATACACTGGAGGTACCATGATGCTGGATCAACAAGGGTCCAGCAACAAAGCAGGAGCAACCCGGGTGCTGCTGGGAAGCCTGTAGGACCCAGTGCAAAGCCCCTCCCACCTAGGTGGGGCCTCAGGAAGCACCTGCTCTGGGCGGTGTGGCGTAGCAGCTTAAGCCATGGCCTGCAGCACCTGCATCCCATATGGGTGCCAGTGCAAGCCCCAGCCGCTCCACTTCTGATCTAGCTCTCTGCTAATGCAGTGGGAAAGCAGCAGAGAATGGCCCAATTCCTTGGGCCTCTGCCACCCACATGGGAGACCTGGAAGAGGCTCCTGGCTTTAGCCTGGCTCAACTCCAGCCACTGCAGCCACGGGGGGAGTGTATCAGCAGACTGAGGATCTTGTCTCTCTCTCCTAACTCTGCCTTTCAAATAAATAAAACCTTACAAACAGAAAAAAAGCACCTCCTGGGGGTGGGGGGGACAGCATCGCTGTGGCCTCCTTGCTCTCCTGGTATTGACTGGTGTTGGGAGGGACCAGGAAACAGGCCAGGCACCATCCCCTAGAGCAGAGGTGGGGAACCGCTATTCTGCTGAGTCATCTGGATGTACCATCACTATGGGTCACATAAAATCGTAACTAGAGGTTAGCCTGTCCCAGGCGCAGCTGCCTTGGTGGAGTCAGCCCTTCCGTGGCCTGTGGGCCGACCACCCCGCCCTACCCTGGAGGAAAGGAGACTGCTGCTCTGCGCTGGCGTTCTCGTGCACTGCCTTAGTTACTGATGAGCCCAACAACAGGGCAACTGAGCAAGGGACAGAAAGCTGTCTGAAAGGGCTGTCAAGCTCAGGTGCCTGTAGGCAGCCATGGCGTGGGGAGGGAACCCTGACTGCTCCAGGAACAAGAACCCGGGTTCCAACACTGCCCCTTGCGGGTCACCGGAGCCAGAGGGCAGCAGCCACCAAGTGATGCGAGCCATCTCCATGTACCCCCGCCCGCTCGGTGGCCAGGGTCTCAGGGAGTGCTCAGCTGGGAGCAACAGGCATCCGCTCTCCTCCCTGTGCTTGTGCGGTACCTTCTGATGGGGACTTCCAACAAAAGAGCTACCTCCCCCCTGGCCCCCTCCTGCTGCCTGCCACGAGGGCATGACAAGCTGGAGGGCTAGCACAAGGGCCAAGGATGTCAAAGGAGAGAGAGAAGGGGCCGGCCCGACGAGGAGCCTGGAGGGGGCCAGGAGCCTGGGGAGTCACACCGTCGTGAAGGAGGTAGAGGGCTTCAGCTTGTACTAGTCCAAGCTGGCAAGGAGCTCACTGTGCGCCACCCCACCAGGGGCACACCAGAGCACAGGCCGCAGAACGGGGCAGGGCCGGGCCAGGCGAGTGACTCACTTCTCCCTTCCTTCGCCGACCACAGCAATCCTCTTACTGTCTTCCGTCCACGCAACGTCCTTGATCTTCCCAGCGAAAGGCTGGTACTCATACTTCAAGAGGTGTTCCCTCTGCGTGGTGTCCCAGATCCTCAGCTTCCCAGACACATCTGTGAACACACCAGGGGCAAGGAAACCATCACTCCTGGGCTGGCCAAGCCTGGCCACAGCCCACTGCTTTCTGCAGGGGAGGAACCACCTCTAGGTCTAGTTCTCAGCCTCCTGTCTCCATGCAGGCTGCTCCTGGGGGCTCTGGATTCTCCAGCAACCACCAGGATAAACAAACCCCGCTTAGGCATGAAGTGCAGGCACACTGGAGGGCGAGACTCCAGCCCATGATGAGGCTGTTCAGCTTTCCACAGTGTCTCTTTCCCTGCAGGAGTAAACATGGGCTGGCAGTGCCAGGAGGAGCCACACGTGCATGAAGAACACACACCTGAAGCCACACGTCAGCCATGTGGCCTGCCATGCCCAAGCTGCCCTATAGAGAAGGCCATGCTATCTGGGCCAAGGCCCAGCGGCCCCAGCCCTCGGGCTCCACCGCAGGCCCAGCACCCAGTCATTTCCCGCTGCCTCCCCCATCGAGACCTCCCGCCTCCTCTGCTGGACCTCACTGTTCCATTTAGTTGTGCCTGGGGATCGGGTGCTCCAAGCCCCAGCTGGTGTGAGTAGCCCTCCCCTGGCAGGCCGTAAGACTGGGATTTAAGATCCCACAGAGGCTGAGGCTCACCTGGGAGTACTGCACAGCAGGCTTCCCAGGGTCCTGGGACCCCTCACCCAGCCAGGCACACCAGGGACCAGGTAACCCACTTGTGAGCCAGCACAGCCCTGTCTGAGTGCCAGCCCCGCTCACTCCACACCCCACGCTATTCTTAGCCCAAGGCCCTCATCTCTGCACAAGTGTTCCATTGTAACCCTTAACAATCACAGTGGCTACTCAAAGAAATGAATGGCTCTCCACCTGCGAGCGAGCGAGCACCCTCGGTTCCTCCGCCACGTCAGGGTGCGTGGAGGAAAGGGGAACCTGGAACGGATGACCTGTATCCTCAGGGACCATCCTTTGCGACAGCCTCGGGTACAGCTTTGGTGTCCGCACCCGAGGCCATCGGCTCCTGGCTCACTGCACGCTCCTCTGGAAGGGGAGGGCGGCTCTCAGCCTGCAGGGAGCTGGGCCAGGGGGAGGTGGAGGCAGAGCTGAGGCTTTCACTAATCACACTCGCTTCCCAAGACACTCCTCAGAGTGCCTGGCTGTGTGTGCAACAATTTTAAGACACCTGGGCCAAATCTTGGGGCTTAAATGAAGAGACATTTAGCTGGCAAGTAGGGTGGGGTGGGAGCAATCCCAGAGCTGACATAAATCAAGGCATAAATTACAGCAAGTTATACAGATGGAGTGAGAGCAGCTCTAAGCCAAAAGCCATTACGAGCCTACTATGTGCCAGACTCCTGGCCCAGCCCCTCACTGTAACTGGGGCACGCCGGCTGCAAGGGCAGTGCAGATAAAGTGGCTACAGCACACAGATGTCCCCTGCTAGCTGTTGGCTGCAGCCCTTACCGTCGGACACTCTGATGAGCCATCGCCTGCCCCATGCACCTGGCTATCCCTGAATGAGCAGAAGGCAACCACTCTGAAGCCTGCCTCCTTCTCCTGTACAAGTGGCCCAAGCCTCCACCTCACAGAACAAAGTGAACAAAGCAGATCCTCAGGCCCCTCCTGCCGGGCCACACAGAGTTGGGGCCAGAGACAAAAGCACAGTCCAGGTTCAAACAAAGCCGGCTCTTTAAAGGGAAGCCTCTTGTTAGGTTAGGTACTGGGAGAGGAGCAGTGGGCAAGGAAGGCACACAACAAAGCCACAGTGCACACATGCACATAAATGAGCCCAAGTGCTTCACAATACGGCCCTCATCAGAGGCCTCTGGCCGACCTCACCCTTCTGATCGCTGAGCTGGAACCTACTGGAATATGGTAAACAAAGTGCATTTTCTAGAATGAAGGCCAACTCTGGAAAGGGACATTTTGCTATTATTCATTCCTTGTTAGCTACATTTGTTTCCTTTCAACTGACCTCCACTCCCTACCTTTCCTTCCCCACCTCACCCTCCTCAGTCCCTCTTCCTGCTTCCTCTCAAGCCAGGAGCCCACTTGGCCTACAACCTCGGTGTCCCTGGGCCACACAACACCCGACACGTGCACAGGGGCCATGCTCACACAGTACCTCCGGAAGCGATGTAGAATCCGCTGGGTGCGTACTTGGCCACCACCACTTGATGGGCATGCTCAGTGTAGATGTCAGCAATGGCTGGGTTCTGCAGGGAGGAGAGCACAGGGTGAGCAGAGTGCAGACGGAGCCAGACTGCCCGTGGCTCTCCCAGTTAACAGATGGTGGGTTGGGGAGGGGGTGCACACACACACACACACTGAAAACCTTCACACAGAAGCCTGCTGCCCCACACCTATGCCTGCCTATCTTTGGGTGGTAGGAATTCCAGGCAATTTTAACTTTTTATTTAGTTTGTAATTATAAATTTCAAGGCAAATTTCCCCCTTGTCTGCTTTTCTGTACTTTCCACAATACACAATAAACATATATCCTTACAACAAAAGTTTAACTTCCAGGAGTCTGAAACTCCATCCACGCCTTCACATTTGCAGGAAACTGGATTGGAAGCAGTCTGGATGCACACTCAGAGACGCTGACATGGAACACAGGTGTCTCCAGTGGTATCTTAATGGCCCTAGCGCTGTGTTTCTAACACATGATTTCCTGCAAGCAGATCATGATCCCTCCCTTGCCTCCCTCCCCCCAACACACCATCAAGTGATCCACAGCTGAGCTCTCCCTAATCTCCTGATTCCTACTGTCAGCTTCCCAGGAATCAACTGCGCTTTGGAAAAGAGGCAGAGTTTGCCCAGGGCTGAGGCTGACAACACACCCGATGCCCATGCGGCTGCTCAGGCATCGCTGACCTCGCCCATGGCCACCTCAAGCTGTTCCTGCCTCCCTTACACCCCTCAACAACATCCCAGGAGCCGCTCTGCTCAGCCTGCTGGCCAAAGAATGCCGTGTCTCCCTCTTGGAACTGAGAGCAGAGCAGCACCCAGACCCGGCCCAGCCACACACGCCACTCGGTGCCCACTCCCTTGCCTGGGGTTACCCAGGTGTCTCTCAGGCCCAACCAAGTGCTGCTCTTCAAGGAAGCCCTCTTCTGTGCTTCTACAGCACCCGCTGCACCTCCAAGGCAGTCAGGGCACACACGGTGGTCCCCAAGGCTCCTACCAGTCTCCTCCAACTTTCTAATGACCTGCTTAATACGGCACCTGTCTCCTCACCTACCCTATGACAGCACTCAGCAAACGACACGTGCTCAGAAAATGGTTCTGGGGAGAAAAGGGTGTACACAGTCCTCCCTTCAGGTCCAGCAGAGAGCACATGGGATGCAGCCAACAGTACACTTCACACTTTCAACAAGTTCATGGGAAAATTCATGTGCATTATGAAAAAAGTTGCATGGATTTCAAAAAAGCATTTTGGCCTCAAAATACACTTGCCTTTCAATTCCATTTTTCCATGAGCTTTCTTAAGTACCCAGGGGTATATGACTCATAAATTAGTCCTTTTTGGAACAAACATTCACTAATGAAGGTATAAAGATACCAAGTAACCAAAGAGCATGTCAAGAACAGCAAGTAAGCCCAGAAAAGGTGACGAGTGCCATTAGTCTTTGGGCAAATGCAAACCCCAGCTATGGTGAGAGCCCACCACACTCCCACCATGATCAACCAGGTTAGAAGACCAAGGTCACCAGCTGCTGGCAAGGAGGGGGAGGATGCTGGGCTGCACATACTGCTGGTGGAAATGCAAAATGGTAGGCCATTTACGAGATTAAACCTAACACTTATCACGCGCCAAATGTACCTAGGCAAGCGACACGGAAGCCTCTGTCCCCAAAAGAGATGTGAACCATGACTCAGCTATTCATAACAGCCCCAAACTGGGAGCACCCCCAGCGCCCATCAGAAGGCAGACAGAGGAACAGGTCGTGGTGGATCTGCCAACACAAGAACACTCAGCGACAAGAAGGGACAAACTGCAAACTCCCTCGCAGCACTACCGCCAAAAGATGGCAGGCTGAACAGACTGGGTGGGGGTGGGGGTGGGGGTCAGTTCTAGGGAAGGCAAGCAGAAAGGCGAGCACGAGCTGCCAGAGGCTGGGCTGCAGGAGGACCACGTGGCCGCTGCGTGGTGCATGGTGGATGCAGAACTGGCTGCTAACATTCAAGGTGTGCACTCAACACTGATGAGCCTTGTTGTATCCTAATTACACCTCAACAGCACTCAGATGCCGGCTAGATTTTAAATGTCCGCCTGATCCAATTCTTCTGCTCAGACCAGTCTGTCCAATGCAAACATCCAGGGTCCACTCACAGCTGACCAAGGGTCTCACACGCACACTTCATGGCCAACAGAGCCCTCCACAAGGGGTTAACTCTCCTGACCTCCTCCCCAGGGAGCAAGGTCATGGGCCAGGGTATCTGATGGATGGAGTGACCAGGCAGGGGCCACGACAGGAAGTTCTGCCCTGGAAGATTCCTTCCCCTACATGGTCACAGCCTGCAGCAGGGTGTGTAGAACACCCAAAGGGCAGCAGAATCCTACACTGAGCTGCATGAATCACTCTCGTTTGTATTCTAAATACAACTGGGTCAGCGTGGGGGTGAGAGACTCCAAATTGCAGATAATGACTTAGATCTGAGTCAAGCAGCCTCCTCCTCACTCAGCTCCCAGGGGGAGGCCCTTGCTGGAGCAGGAAAGAGCAGATCCCTCCCACCCCAGGCCCCACGGTGTCACTGTGCACCTGAGGCTCAATGCACACCAGCTGCGTCAGCACCCTCACTGCATACCCCAGAGGGTGTCCTCCCCTCTTGGTGTTTTGGGGAGGGAGACTAGGACTGGGAGGAGCAGCTTATCTGGGGACGTGTTCTGGGCTGGAGCTGGCAAGGGAAGCCACTTCCAAGGGCACTCCTCCAGGGCAAGGGGACCTGTCCAGGTTGGCCGCAGGTGCGTAAGCTGGGGTGCCCCTCCTCCCAGGCTGAGCCAGGTTTTGCAGTCAGAAGACAACTTTGGGCAGAAAACAGGAGGAAGCCTGGGCACACCGAGACAGTATGGGACCTCCAGCAGGCAGGCCTCCTGGTCCCTACCCGAGACCTGCCAGTCTTCTTCATCAGAGCCCCCTCCCCCCATTTCCAACCCAGCACTTCAATCACTTTTTAACCCATCTCCACCTCTAAATCCAGACTCATGCTCTCATTCCCCAGCTAGAAGTCCGTCCTCATTCCCTTTGGGAACTGCAGGACCTGACCCTGCTGCCCACTACAAACAGGACCCTGGGGCTCCAGCCCACTGAGCCTGGCCCAGTGTTCCTTCTCCCTGAGCCAGACTGTCCTCAACCTATCCACCTAAGTCACCCACCCAGGCGTGGGCCCACTGACTGCCAGTCTCACCTCGGAGCGAAAGCCACCCCCTTTCTTGCTTTGGCTCCAATGGCTTCCCCAGTGCTCCCACCAGGGCCACAGCCAAGGGCCGGGGAGAGCCCTGGGAGAGCCCCAGAATGCTACTGTCACCTCGGCAGAGGTGACATGAAGGACGACAGGGCTCAAGGGCCCCAGCAGTGACACTGGCACAGAGTCCAGGGAACCAGGTGGCTCTGTGGAACAGAGATGGCAGCAGGAGGCAGCAGGACTGCTCCGGCCTGGTCACAGGGCGCAAGGCCTGCCTGGCAGTGGCAAGTGAAGCAGGAGGCCTGTTCTGCTCAGGGCTTTCCTGCCATGCCCAGAAGACACCACCCCTACACCGCCACCTGCGGCTGGGGCGCCCCGCCCAGCAACAACATCCCCTCTCCTTTCCTGGGAAGCCTGAACACAGGAACCTGAGCAGACTGCAAGACCTTCACTTCTGTGGTGCCCGTGAGACCTGCTCTAAGCTCATGCCCACGGGGCTAGGCGAGGGGTCCCCACATCCGAAGCTCCTCACAGTTCCCTCACATCCTGTCCTCTCACCTCAGGTGTGAGTGAGGTCAGGTCTCTACAAGGATTCACAGCAGGCTGTGATGGCCCACAGTGCACTGGAGGAAACGTGCTAGAAGGTGGAGGAGGCCTCCCAAGCGAAGGGGCCTCCTGTGCGCCTCTTTACATGCCGAGGGTCCCTGGAGCCCACAGGGAAACCTGCGCAAGGTGGGCATGAGCATCCAGGCAGGGTACTGGTGTCCAAGTGCTTGGGAGTAACAGAGCTGGGCTCAGGACCTCAAGTGGCCAGGCCTGGGAGCCAAATGCAGTGTGCAGGGGCCCTCTGTTCCCTGGTGACCAAGGCCAAACCCAATTATGCAAAGAAGCCCAGCTCCAAAGCAGCAAAACAGTTCTGGGCGTCTAGACCAGAGTTCACACCCAGCTCCCAAGCACACTGCCTCTAAAGACTGCCGATGCCCAAGGCACCATGTACGCCTTCCTTCCAAGACCTGCCGGCACCCACTCTGCAGCCGTGGGTACAAGGTGGCAGCCACCAAGATAGGAAGCAGCCCAAGGCCCATGAACTCAGGATGCAGACAGTGAGCACGCCCTGCCCAGAGCACTCTCCCGTGGATCCCCACTCAGAGCGGCAGCCAGGCCCAGCACACGGAGCCCCAAGCTCTCTGCACAAGTGTACTTCCTTCCCATTGTGCCCTGCCCCTCCCGCAAACCACTCCACACCTCTCCTCATCTGCCGCTCCTTCCCCATCCCCAGGGACCGTCCTCTAAGAGCCTTTCCCACTGCTTCAGGCAGTGAGTGATCTCTCCTAGCTAACCCCACCCTCCAGCCCTTACTGCTTTCCACCTTGCACCGCCTGTCATCTCTGCCCCGCCCCCCTTCTTCATAAGGGGATCCCACGTAGGGCAAGGGCCCCGTTTGATTCACCACAATGTAGCTCCAAGTCCCCGCAAAGTTCAGGACAAGGCTGCCCCTGGGAGCCGTTTATGGGAGTCTGACTATTCTCAACAGAGAGGCACTGGGTGGCACGGCTCTCTGTAAGGAAGGTCACCTTATAGCCACTTCACAGGTGGAGACCCGAAGGCAGAGACAGAGGGAGGGCAGTGCATCCTGAGCCACGCTGCTGGGACCTCAACTCGGGACAACTCCTCTGATTCTGTTCTCACTGGTGTGGGCCCCATGCTAATCTGACGCCTCCACTCAGGGAATCAAAGTCTGCACTGGCCCACAGTCTTTGGCAGGATCACGTGGAGCCTGGTCACTCAGCTGGGGGCCTGCCGCACCCCAGTGACTCCCCCTACTCATTGACATGACTTGGATCAGGAGCTCCAGAGGTCTCACCCTGTGACAGGCTTGGCAACAGCCCTCATGGGAGTGTCATCTGGATACTGCCATCTCCCTTCTGTCCCTCACTCCCCCTACCCACCCAGGGTCTCCACCTCAGGCCTGAGTTGTCCCAAGGCTCACATGCAGTACCTCCGAGGGTATTCAATCAACAGGTGGCCATGGCGTGCAGGGGGTGTGGGTCATGGCCCTGGCAATCTTCTAAGGATGCCTTGTAGTTAACTGGGCTGAATCTCACACTACCATCCCCAGATATGCTCCCCATTCTTACAGACGTGCACATGATGTGCTCTAAGACCAGGGACCCTCGAAGCCCTGAGCCGGATGGGAACCGGTGCTCCTGCAAAGAGCTGACTACGGAGGATGGTGGCCTTTCTCTGAGGGCAGAGGTGACAGCCACAAAGGCCCTGCCAACTCCAGTAACTACAGCCACCCCACGGGGCCCCGCAGCAGGCAGCAGCCACCTTCCTAGGGTCTTGGGGTGAGCATCTTCTCCAGCCCGGCTGCTGGCAGGACGGTCGGCTGCTGCCTGCACCTCGCCGCACAAGCCTGCACCTTTTACCTCCAAGACGGTTTCCACACCCCTCCCCCTACAAAGAGATGGATCAAAGCTACCCCCCAGGAGCCCACACAGGGTGGGGCGGTCTCCTGCATGGGCTGTTTCCATGTCTAAACCCTCTTCCTGGAGACTTACTCATCCTCCAAGGCTCAACTCAAAAGTGGGGTCTCCAGGCGGCCACCCTTGCGACTCTGCAGCACTCAGCTCTCCCCTCCCACTCCCACAGTGGGCAGCACAGCCTTCTCTTGAAGCTCCAGGCCACTCCCACAGGTTCTCAACCTTGGCACTCCTGCATTATGGGCTGGATAACCTTCACTGTAGGATGGTGCTGGGGCTTGCAGGTAGCTTAGCAACATCCCCAGCTTCTACCTGTTAGGCCACAGCAGCACAGAAACGTCTCCAAATACCACCAAACCTCCCTCAGGGGCCCCTCCCTGAGAACCACGGAGGTCAGTCTTGTTCCTCTGGCCTATGGGTGTGGCTCAGCGAGATGGGGGTTTGGTGCAGGTACAACCAAAACACTGAAACCTGGGGAGGGCAGTGCCAGCCAAGGGACGCGTTAATCCTCAAGCAGCTTCAGGTGCAGGACTGTTACAGGTTTGAGTGGACTTGTCTGACCTTTTCGCGGTTCTAGGGGCCCCTGGAATCGAGCCAGGCCACTGCAGGGTCACCCAAACCACCCAGCAGCACTAGGTGCCCAGATACCTCCTGTCTCAATCTGTCCACTCCATTTGCCCCTAGTGCTGTGGCCATGGCCCAGATGCAGTGTCCTGCAGGGCCCTAGCACCATTCCATCTTCCCAAATGGCACCTGCTGATCCCTCTCTGATCTGGCTCTGAGTCTCCCGAGATGAGGGTTACACGGCACCCTCTGCTTCCTCCCTCAGGGGGGCCAGCCTGAAGGCCTGAGGCTCCAAGCTACAGATCTCTCATTTGCTGTCAGCTTACTTCCATCGGAGCAGTCTCATTTCACTTCCTCCTGAGGCAGCAAGCTCCAAGCGCAGGGCCCACCATCCTGTCCCTCAGGATGGTGGCTGTGCGGATACAGAGGGAGCCAGCAACTGGAGAGAGGACCTAGGTCAGCCTGCAAACCTTGTCCCATCCCCCGAATCTGCAGGGACATACAGGGCTCCTTCTGCACATGACACCAGCTAACCTCCAGCCGCCAAAGTAGCCTCCACTCTGTTACCAGCAAAGGCTACCAACACTGCACTGTGATAAGCAACACATTTCTACTTAACCCCATGAAATCCCCCACTGCACACTGCAATGCTGGCATCCCGGAGTGGGACGTTTAAAAACCCGCTCACACAGCAGATTGGCTGGCTGCTTCTGGTAGCACACCGGAGGCCTCTCCAGGGAAAGGATCCTGGGAGTTTGGAATCAAGCAGGTTCCTTCCCAGCCACTGGGAGTGACACTCTGTTCACAGATGCCAGATGGGATCAGGCGTTGCTGTGCCCACAGGACAACTCAACGCAGAGGAGCCACCCAGGCCCCAGCGCCTGGAAGTATTCCTCAGCCCCCGGAGTCACCGACTACCCCTCCTCGGCGGGCAACTCCTCCTACGCATGGCGTCCATGCTGTCCACTGAGGTCTCGTCAGCTTCCCGACGGCTGGCAGCATCACACCCTTTAACGGTGCAGTTTCCTCTCCGAGGTGCGGAAAGGGATGAGCTGAAACAGGTAAGCAGCACTCTCTTCCAACAGGTTCAGGAAGCGCCATTGTGCTGGGTTTGCAAAACGAGTGCCAGTCACCACGATCGTGTGGGTGTCAGCAAGAGTGCTCTCCAGCCACGTCTCGAGGGTGGACTCCACCAACCTCAACAAGACCAAGCCTTGCTGATTCTCCTGCAGCACCACCTCAGTGACTGCCTATCACCTCCATGAACAGAGCGCTTCCAAGGTCTTCCAACCAACCAGTAACTCACCAAGCACTTCCTGTGTGCCAGGCCCTCTCTCAGGCACGAGGACACAGCAGGTACGGGGGCAGAGTGTGCCCATCTGTAGGTCTGCTTGCAGCTGGCTTCCTAGTTACTGTTAGGGCAAAGGGATAGGGAAGGCCAGGGAGGGAGACGCTATTTAAGGGAGACCCCTCTGCTAAGGGACTCCTAAGCAGACACCTGCAGGCTGGGGAGCGGCTTTGCAGGCATCTGAGGAAAGAACACCCCGGCAAAGGCAATGGAAATGCAGGTCCTGAGACGAAGCCGGGTGCCCCGGCCTGGGGAGGCAGCGAGGTCAGGTTTTCTGCAAAGTGGGAGGCTGCGGGGCCAAGGACGCATCTGAACACAACCACACCAGCTGCTGCTCAGATCACACCCAGGGCAACAGCGATAAAAGCAGGGAGTGCGTGCGACTGTTTCCTGGTTTTGGGCAACAATCCAGGTGGGGGAGACAGCAGTAGCTCAGATGGGGGTGGAGGCAGAGGAGGACTGAGAAATCTGTCAGACACTTGAATGCTTCAGCAGAATGAATGAGGCACAGCAGATAAGCCCAAGGCCCCGGGCCTGAATGGTGGAGTGAGGGGGTTTCCCTTTAGGGGGAAGGGCACCTGGGAAACCCCAAGCAGCTCAGGGTATGCTACCGTTAAGGTGCTGTAGGCGTCTGGTCTCATCCTCCCTTCTTCCCCAGCCAGTGTCCAACCACACCGCCTTCCTTCCATACACTGACTGTTCACGCTCATGTCTCCTGTTTTCCAGGAACACTGGGCTCATAAAAACTGTACCCACCACTGAGGACTAAGTGCCTGGCGTCACACCTGGCGCGGGGGGAGACAGACGAGCAGCATCCCCTGCCGCCCTGGCACCCTGCAAACTGCCCCGTGGGAAGGCCAGGAAGGGCGGCAAACCTCACAGGAAGGCTCCGGGCAACAGCTCAGGAGGAGCAGGCAGAACGGGTTTCCCACGTCCGAGTGGCCTCCTGCAGAGGGGCCACAGCTTCTCCGCAGAGGCAGCCCCCGCCATCGGCCTCCTTCCCGGGCTGGGCCCACGCTGCTGACTTGGCCCCAGACTCCCAGCACTACCTTGCGGGACGTCTACCTGGGAGCGGCCGCAGACTGCGATGACATGGGTAGGCCTTGTCAGAGACGAAACCACATCCTGCGACTTCGGAACGCTTGGAATGCTTCCGTATCTTCACTAATCTGCTAAGTGACTACCTCCCAGGGCCATCGCATTATTACTTTCTCAGCATCTCAAGACCTCACTCCAGAGACTTCCCTATCGTCCCGGTTCAGTCCTTGGTGATGACTCCCCAGCTGTAAGGCCGGCTGGATCGGCTTTCCAGGAATCTGCCCGGCCAGCAAGTTGTTAGCACCTTCAGAGCACTCACACCCACCCCTCACCCAAAGTGCCCAGCACCCTGGGCGGCGAAGAAAACACCGGCGCTCCAGCAGGGGGATGGGCAGGCCAGCAGTGCCTCTGACCACGCAGGGGCCCTGCACCTCCAGGCAAGGAACAGGGAGGTGCACAGAGCCCTTCATTCCTGCCATCACCTGTGAGCTCCCAGAGGCCCAGCATGTCTGACCGGAGCCGGCGACCCTGTGGGCCCAACAGGCTGCCCACTTCTGCACCAACCCCACACCCGGCAGAAACCCCTGGAATGGCCGTGCTGCGCCGCCTGCATCCACCCCTCAGGCCCAGGAAGGGAGAGGCAAGGCTGGAGTGTGCGATGCCCTTAGTGGGGGAAGTGGGAAAACAGACTGGGTCGTTCAGAGCATCGCAGAGGAAACACACACTCGCAGGGCTTCCCGAGGAGCTGGCTCTGGAAGCAGTGGTAGCCTGGGGGCGGGTGCCCGCAGAGAATGATTCACCGGGATAAACTGGTTCCTGTGTTCCCTCTGGGGCTCCGATCCACAGTGTCTGACCAGGCTGGAGTCAGCACTGGGCGTCAGCCTGGGCTCGGCCACACTGGGGAGACCCCGGGCGGCAGCGGCATTTACCAAGCGCTCGGCGGCCTGTGCCAGGCGCCGCGAGGGCCCGGGCAGGCCGGCGGCTCCTTCAGTCGCCGGGGGGAAGTGGGGATCATCGCCTCATCACCTCCCTCCACGGAGGAGAAGTCGGCGGCCCCAGAGGCCCAGGCCACAGCCAGCAGCAGCTGCCGGGTCTGTCCGACCCCTCCCCCCAAACCCGGAACCCCTGCCTCAGTTTCCCCACTGCGATTGAGAACTTAAACCCAATTCCGGGGCTCCTGAGCGCGGCTCCAGGGCCGAGGGGCGTGGCGTCCGCACCTCCCCAGGGCGCGGGGTGCGCGGGGAGGGAGACCCCATTCCGGAGGGAGCCCGGCGCTGGGGGCGGGCGCCGGTGGGGGTGGGGAGGGGCACTCACGTCGATGTTCCTTAGGATGACGCACTTGCCGTTGGTGTACAGAAAATTGTCGCCCTTAGGGTCGCCCCCGAGGATTTTGGAGACGCCCCTCTCCACCTGCGGGAGGCTGGCGAACACTTTCTCTGCGGAGACAAACGCGGCTCGTTAGCGGCCGCCCCCTGCTCGGAGGCTCGCAGCGGGCAGCGGGCAGCGGGCAGCGGACCGGTCTCGGCCGGTCACCTGTTGCCGCCTCCGGGAGGGGCGGCCGCCACTTCCTCCGGGCGCAGGGGCCGGCGCCACTTCCTGGTCCGCGCTCCCGGCCCAAGCCCTCGGGGGGCTCGCCGGCCCGACCCGCTGGGCCAACTCTGGGGCGACCCCGGCCGGGGTCGGGGGGCGGCCGCCGGGCACCTCGAGGGCGGGCGGGCGGGCGGGGCGCGCCGCCGGCCTCTGCGCCCGCAGCCCTGGGCGCCCACCGCGCCGCCGCCCCGGGGCCGAGAGCCGGGCCGCCGCTGGCGGCCGCCCGGGGTGGGGGCCCCGGCGCCCCGCGCCACTTACTGATCTCGTACGGCATCCTCGCCCACTTGTTACCGCGCCGCGCTAGCCGAGAGCCTCCGGCGCCGGCCCGCGTCGCCAAGCACACCTCGCCGAGGCCGAGCCCGGGGACAGCGGCCGGAAGGCGGCGCTGGGCGTGCCGGGCGCGGAGGGGGCGGTCCCAGGCCGGGGCTCCGAGGCCGGCTGGCTCCTGCCCTCGCGCGCGGCCGCCGCGGACGCCCCGAACCCGGAAGCGCGGCCCCGCGCGCGCGGCTCGCCCCCAGCTTTGACCATATATAGTCAAGCGCTCGGCTCAGCGGCCGCCGCTCCAGAGCGCCTGCGCGGACGCCGCGCCCCGCCCCCGGCCCCGCCCGGCCCGCCCCGGAAGTGACGTAGCGCACCCGCTCCGCGGCCCCGTGAAAAGGCGGTGCCGGCGGCCCTGGCGTCAGAATGGCCTTGGGAGCGGGAGTGGGAGGTTGGCGGCGGAGGGCTGGGTCGGGTGGGCTGCGTGGGCCTGTGCCGCTGAGCCGCTGTGGGGTGGCCGAGCCCGCCGGGGCCGCCTAGGCTCCTTGGCGCCGGTGTTGGCGTGGCGGGTGGATGTGCTCGGCTGAGCCCCGGTTCGGGTTCTAGGCCAGAGGGTGCTTTTTTTTTCACGACCGTGACTGAGGAGGGAAGCAGTAGCCTTAGGGGTGTTCACTGAAGACGCTTAGGTGAAGGGGGTGTAGGCTCCGAGGCAGCCAGGGGTGTTTTCCTCGTGGAGGGAGCGGGCGGGAGGAGTGGGCGCTCTGGGCCTCAGCTTGGCGGTAGGCTGGGTGCGGGCTTTTCCCGGGGTGTGGGTGCAGGGGACGGCAGGCGGGTAAGGCACCCGGAGCTGCTCAGACGTCCCCAAACCCAGCCTCGGGTCACCCTGGGTTTGCTCTGCTCTGTCGGACCGGGAAGTCTCGTGCCACCTTCCACAGTCCTTAACCACAGAGCTGGGTGGCGCTCGCCTGAGATCACGGGGGTTTGCTGTCAGCTTCCCGGCTAGGGCTGCCTCCCCTCCCCCTCTGGTCTGTTTTCCAAAAAACGAGCCGGTGAGCCTCGTAAACTGGGCCTGCTCCCCTAAAGCCTGTGCCCTGGGCTTGCTAGGGAAAAGCTGTTCTGCCTGTCCCTGGGTTCCTCTGCCTCGCAGGCGTGCCCAGGTGTGCGCCTGCCCCGAAGCCTGGCGTGCTGGTTCTTTGCCTGGACCTAGATTCGCTGGGATGTACCCAGCTGACTAAAGCTCCTTCAGAGATACTTCAGTGCTCAAGCTACTTGGAGCGTTGCCTCCTCTTCACCTTAGTTTAAGTCTTCAGAGGTAGACGACTCCTATCTGCTGAGCCATTCCCAAAGTGTCCCTAAAAGACGGGGCTAGGCCAAAGCTGGGGGCTAGGGACCTAGTCGAGGTCTCCCACACAGGCAGCGGGAGTTACCTGGGCTGTGGCCTCTGCCTCCTAGGATCAGCATCAGCAAAAAGGTGGAGTTAGGAACCGAGCATTGAAAGCAGGTGCTGATACGTGTTGCAGGTGCCTTAGCTAATCTAAGTGCCCACTCTCATCTTAGACGGCGGCCTTCCCGCCCCCGCAGTCGCTGGTTTGCCCTCTTCCCCTTGGATGCCTTGACACGTGTAGGTGCTTAAGTGAATGAGCCCACTCCTTGCCTACAACCCTTGATCGAGAAACGGTGAACGTGAACACCTTGTGAGCTGAAGGACCCAAGTTAAGTCTCCCACAAAGGCTGAGATTCCTGCAGCAGAAACGAGACAAGCCCCCGTTTGCAGACCACTTAGCCGCACCGAGAAACTAGGACTAGTCCGACCACCTTAGACTGGTGTACAAGTGCTACAGCTCCATCTACCTCCGGTTTTTACATGGTAGTGGTAGGAGGCTGACACACCAGCTCGTGCTCTGTGAGCCGGGGACCTTTGCGTGTGAAGCCTTGTTGGAGGTGACACTGTTGAAAGCGAGACAAAGTGAATGTGGGCAAACTGTTCGCAAATCCCTGGCAGGAGGCTGGGATTCATGGCTTATTTTTAGCTCAAGAGGAAATTATAAGTTAGAAGCTAAGAAAAACGTGGATGGGGAGTGCTGGAGTAACTGCCTAACAAAGTGATGTAGGTGTCTAGAGGCAGTGTGAACTCGTCAGGCAGTTCTCCAGGTCTGGAATGGAGGGTGCCTGGGGTATCTAGTGCCTCGCTGTGGGCGCCCTGTTGGCCCGGGTCTCGGCTGCAGCGGCTCTGCAGCCCCTGGCTGGTGCCAGCTGTGAATCCAGCCTACTCCTTAGGTTCTGTGGTCCCCACCACACCTGTAAGGTGCTCACTGATTGCGGAGCCGCATATATAGCCGCATACGTAGCACAAAGCCTGATGGATCACAGCTGCCCGTATGGGCCCCACTTCTGCAACGGTCACGTGCTTCCTGGTATCTGTGCTGATGTCTGAGGCGTATGCTCGGGTCAAACCACAGACCAAACGCACCCACCTCCCCCTTGATCCACTGCAGACTGCTCCAGGGTGTCTTCAGAAACCACAGCAAACCTACTCAATCCCACCTGAAATCCTGTCACTCTAAATGCCTGTGTCACGTACAGCACCTGCCTTGAGCTGGGCAACTCCTGGCTTCCCTACGTGTTTGCAGAACTCCACTGCAGCCAGTGAGCAACCTTGAAGCCTTGTCACTAGGGCTCTCCTGCCCCCTTGACCACACGTGCCTTGGGGCTGCTGCACCTGCAGTTACCAGCCCATCTGTGACCCCCTGAGTTAAGGCCAATTCCTCCGACTAGACCTTTCAGGCAGGTACCTGTTCCACACTCATGACTGAGTGCTGGATCAACTTCTATTTCTCCCACTGCGAATGGGAGAACAGAGTGCGTTTGTTTCCTAACCCTTACTACTAGCACCCACCAGCTCCGAATAACTTAGCTCCCATGTGAGGGAGTGAGCAACAGAAGCATCCCCTGAGCTTGGATTTGATTCCAGAGCATAAACTAGTATTAGAACACCTGACGCGCCTGTTAGGTTAACTTCAGGTGAACTAGCTCAACTACGAGTTCTATAACCCTTGATTGGCCTCAGGTGATACAGGGGCCCCTTACATAGCTTACCCCTGGAAGAGATGGGCTGCGGGTCAGTTCTGCCAAAGCCAGCCGGACTGTGACGGCCTGCCTCACCAAGTCCTGGGAGCAGCCCCTCCCCCCACATGGCTGCCAGTGACTTTCCTAGTGGTCTTACCTGCTAAGGAGTGGCTGCCAGTGTCCGTGGGTCAAAGGTGTGAGGTCTTTGGCTGTGCTCTGATCTACAATGTTCTCAGCAGTCTAGGTTGGTTCAAGGGTCTGTTTGATTAACTGAGGAGTGGTGGTGAATTTGGTGCAAAACTAGCTACAGGGCACCCACCTGTTGGAATCTGGGGGAGGGCCTGGGGCTGTCCTAGAAGGGAGGACCCTTGCAGAGCTGGGCCGTCATTCCAGAAGCCCTAGGGCCTCTGTCACCCATGCCTGTGACTGACAAGATGCCTTGCCCGTGTGAAGCCTCTACAGAAGGTTCGAGTCTGAACTCGGGATTACAAATCCTAAGATGAGAAATAAGTGAATTCCTACCCCATGCGAGTTTGGGCTTACCTGAAATTACCGTTTGTAACTGAGCAGCCTGTCAGGGAAGTAGGTTTTTGGCAAACGGGCAGATTCCTCACCTGTAGCCAGTACTACACTGACTTTCAAATATCTGCAAATCGTGGAAACCTGTGCCTGAACTCCCCGTTTGAGGCTGTCTTGCAGAGAGCTGGTAAACAGTATCACCTGGTCCTGGATTAGCTGTAACAGTTGAGGGAAATGTATCCCACTTGCTAGTTGTACTCCTGTTCAAACAATCTCTTCCTAATCAACCTGGTAATCTGATCTTTCTAGCTGTTGGTAATGGCTAGCCAGCTCTGTCTAGGAGGCTTGGGGGCCAGACCTAAGCCTGTGTCCTACACTGCTTCCTTCAACCTCTCCCATCTCCTGGGGGCAGGGGGCTGCCCCTCTAGGACGACTACTGTTCCCCTGCACCTCGTGAACAGAACTCCCTGCTTCCACTGTCTGAGACTACCATGAAGCGTAGACCTGAGGCTGAATGACAGGAGCTAGACCTCTGGTCTTGTATCTCCAGGGGCCTTCTCCGGAATGGCAGCCTCTCCCCTCAAACTGAGCGGCACTTCCTCTGAGCAAGGTCTGGGTTTTGTGCTGTGCTCTGGCCCTTGGAAGAGGACTAGAAGCCGTGACTTGTTAAAGTTCCAAAGCCAGTAGATGCTGCAGCTAGCATAAGCTTGGCTGTGCCGTCTTCAGAGCTCAGTTTCCTCAACACAAGGCTGTAACCTGGGACTGTTATTTGCAAGTGTTAGGCCCCTAAATGGGCAGCTATTACTCCAATTAAGGGGTAGAGGCCAGTGGCTTCTCTAGCCAAGTTCTGTAGGCATCGGTCACTCTCCAATTAAACGCTCTATCCCTTCTGGGCAGGTGGAGACTTCTAGTCCTACACCAGAGATCAAACCTTTGGCCGCCGGTTCAGGTGTGGTCAGTTGTCGTCTGCTTGGTGGCTAACCCTGTTTCTTGCCCTTAGTGCAAGGGCTTTACTGCATGGTTCTGCTATATGAGGCTTAGTTGAGGTTTGTGCCAGTGTCTGGGCGATGACGTGGAGCCTCTGGCCCGGGGCTGTGCTTTCTGCAGAAAGTCTTTCTTCGGCCGCCTTCCCCTGTGGCTCCAGGAGACACTGACTTCCACACCATGTGACTGGCTTGTTCAAGTCTCAGTTCTACAGAAATGGATTCTGCTCCCTTCCCCAGAGGGCAGGGAATCTCTAGGAGTGAGTGCTGCCATCCGGGAGTCATCCTGGCTCCAGCAGCTTCTGCAGGCTGCTGCCCTCGGTTGCTTGAGGGTTTGCCTGTTGTACCAAACTCCTAATGTCTGCTTTCTGCCAGAGACCTAGTTCCTATCTAGTGGACAAAGATGCTATGGCACAGAGGGCTCATGTCTGCCTCTATGCCAAGGGATTACTGGCGAGCTGGATGCATGGGTTTCCTCATTGCCTCAACCTGAGGGGAGCAAGCTGAACCAAAGCTAATCCTTGATCTGCACAGGCCTAACTCTCAACCCCTTTGCCCTCTGGGCTCAGGACTCGGCCTGCTGCTGGGAACAGGTGCTCCGAATGGCTGCTTCCAGGAGGCTGTCCCGGTGGGCACTGCTCAGCCCACTTGCAGGGTCAGCAGCACTCTGCAGGTTTGCGTGCGTGTGGCTTGAAGGTTTGTCTGCTAGCATTGCCATAACAGTATCACATGTACTTAAATGCAGAAGTCCATAATGCAGGGGAGGATGGGTTTGGTGCCTTCTGGGCCTAGGAGGGAAAACCTGCATTCCAGGCCACCTCTTGGTGCTTTGCCGGCCATCTCTGCTCGGCTTCTATGATCCCCTGGCCTTCATCCTCACAGGACCTTCTGTCTGCATCTGTCTCCAGACGTGTCCCTTACACAAACCATGCTCTCCTGGTTTGATCCCGTCTTAACTTGCTGCGAATGATCACTGTAGACACGTTTTAGGAGTGGAGGTGAGGACTCGAACATGTGAATTGCGGGGGAAAGAAACTTGGTCTTTTATTTTGACAGTAGACAGTGAGACAGGTCTTTTGCCATTGGTTCACCCTCCATTGGCCGCCACGGCCAGCGTGCTTCAGCCAGCGCACCGTGCTGATCCGATGGCAGGAGCCAGGTGCTTCTCCTGGTCTCCCATGCGGGTGCAGGGCCCATGCACTTGGGCTATCCGCCACTGCACTCCCTGGCCACAGCAGAGAGCTGGCCTGGAAGAGGGGCAACCGGGACAGAATCCGGCGCCCCGACCGGGACTAGAACCTGGTGTCCCAGTGCCGCAAGGTGGAGGATTAGCCTAGTGAGCCGCGGCGCCGGCTAGAAACTTGGTCTTAATCAGTAGTTCAGACAGGACTTGCCCCCTCTTACCTTCCCTGGGCCTAGAACCACACAAACCCTGGCCTCTGGAGGTAAGACAGAATTGAATTTGGCAGCACGCCGCCTCGTGGATGGTGTTAGCACCCACACCACAAATTACTATTGCCTGTTCTGGAGCAACCCGCCCTTTGGGGAGAGAGTACAGGGGTTACACCTGATGTCAGCCCTCAGGTTCCTGCAAGGCATGTACCTGATCAAAGGGTTGCTTGAAAATTGACTGCAAAAGTTTGCCTTCCCAGCTCTTGGCTTCAATGGGATCGAGAATCGTTTACTCGACGGCCACAAGTTCCCACTTGGAACCTCCTACATGCTTAAGTGCAGTAGCTTAAGGTGAACTGCAACCTTCAAAAAGAGCCACCAGAGTGTTCACCTCTGGGAAATCGCTCCACGTCTATCCCTTCCCTCGGGGCTGGGGGACAACTTCCCAGCATGGCTGGTATGGCTGGGACATCCTTCCCCTTGCAGTAGCCACAGACTGGGCTACTGCCCTGGGGCTGGACTGCAGTCGCTACCAATGGCATTGATGGGACTAGAGAAATAGGACCTTCTGTACAGAGAACCTGAGTCACGTTGAAGCTTATCACTCATGGTTCAAAGGTGAAGGTGGAAATAAGCGGGAGTAGTGGAGTTAATGGATTAAGTTGTACTGCTGTATGTACACTTGGGTTTTGATTTTGAATTAAGGCTGTCTCTTCAGTTTAGAAGACCAAGAGCTCTGACTATAGCTGTTCACAGTTGAGTGCCTGATGGGCAGACTAAGCACTGGGAGAGATGCTGTAGGTTTAACCACTGTGGACGTAAGGTTGTGGATAAGAATGGACCCTTACGAGAGCCTGGCTTCTGGTTTAGAGACCACCAAAGTTATGCTGGGTGTTGCTTATCAACCACACATCTGGTGTCTGCCTGGCACACTGGGTGTTGAATAAATGATTCTCAGTCCTGTTAGGTGCAGGGAAGGGGTCTTCCCACTTAGTGGAATCTACATGTTAGCAGTGTTAAACTAGAAAGCCTTAATCATAGGCAGTGCTGACACTGTCAGCCACTCTTGGGTCTGATTGGAGCATAGTGTAATGGTCGGACACAGTGTAAAACAGCTACACCTTGGTGCAAGGTGGGTGTCTTATCTCACTGCATTCAGTATAAGATGGCAGACTCTGGGTAAGGAGATCCAGTTCATTGGACCGTGAAAGCCATGTAGACCAGGTATGGCTAATCCTGGAGGTGGTATAGAAATACGGAGAAGGCTGGGGTCCTTTCATAGGAAGAACGGCTCAAAAGCTGACATGGGTGAGAAGCTGGGCATGGTACGGGAGAGTGTAGAACAGGTGATACACAAACTGAGTGGGACTGGAGGAGTGCTTTGGGTCAGAAGCAGGGGTATGGGGGCCAGCAGGAGATAATGGCTCGAGCAGTTGCTTAGTAGAAGGTCCTTAAAACCTTATGCCAGCACCAAGGGGGTGTCCCAGTACTGGAAACAGGACACGGGTTAGAACTCTGACCTCGTTGGAGGGTAGCTTGGGTGTAACAAGGCTGGAAAGACAACCAGCGGGGACACGGAGATGGTGGGCAACATAAGGTGCATGTGGAGACATGACATTGTAGTTGGAAGAGACCTGTGGCAGCCAACTTGGGCACTTCAGTGCTGTCACAAGCTAAGCCGCCAAGCCTCAAGGGATCCGACGACCTCCTTCACGTGTACCAGTAGGAACTGACCAGACTGCATCTGCAGTTCCTGCTGCTCCTGGGAGTCCTCCCCACGGAGTGGAAGGGCTGGTGAGGGTGGTAGGCTTCTTGGTACTTAAGACTCTAGTTGTGCATGTTAAACACATCATGCCTTTCTTACAGAACACTTAAGGGTTCACCTACACTTAAGTTACTTGTAAAGCAAGGTATTTTCCTATTAAAAGGGAGGAGCTGATTGTTACTATCAGGGGCCTTGCAGGCACAGAGGAGGCTGTGCATCCAAGTCCATGACTGATGCAGACCCGTCTGTCACACTTCGTTCACCAGTGTAGAGGAGTCAGGTCCTGGGGACACATCTGGTCATAACACCACTGGTCTCAGATGTTGACAGCATTAAGTGTGCTAGGCCAGGATCGGCTGCTTGGTTCCTGACAGATGTCCGTGCCAGTCCCAGTAGCCAGACCAGTTTTGTCTGAGTTCAAGGTATGAACCTTGATATCTCAACCACATCCAGTATTTGTCTCCACTCAAGACGAGTGCATGATGTAGACTACACAGCTGACTTGCTCACTCTGGTCTCAGCCTAGATGGAACAAACTGTGTGGCTCGTGTTTTAAGTTGGAGTTAGACCCAAAGTTGTTGCCTCTGAGGGTAACACTGGTTGGGTGACAATTCCCTCGAGTTTGCTCAATGTTAATGAGCTGTGTTACACTTCCTGGGGTATAACACATGCATGAGTTCTGGATACACTGAATAAAGTGCTATGCTGTGGGATATTCCGACTTATCACACCTTGACAACAGTAACAAGTGGCAGGGCTGACTTTGGTACTTTAAGACGGAGGGCTTTGTTCATAGAGCTCCTTCATGTGGTGTGAAAACACTGCTACTGAGCTCTGTTCCAGGTACTGTGCTGGGTGCCCCAGAGGTGCAGCGGGCCAAGGTGCATGAGGACCCAAGTTTGTGCTCGTAGCTGCTGCTGGATTGTACAGAGAATCCTGGGGCCTAATGTTCAGGTTGGTGCCAATTAGAAGGTGTCATTACTTGGAGATGGATACCTAGGACCTGTTGGACTTCTAGGTGGGGTGGGGCTTCTTTTCATGATCTGGAACATTTTAGAGGGAATATCTCTGGAGCTCTAGTTCTTACTAGGTTGGATTACTGATAAGACAAAAGCATCCCAAGGTGGGAAGAGGAATATGCAGAAGGGTAGAACAGGATTTGGTGTCAGGTGCAAGGTGCCTAACAAACCCATGTGAGTCACTTAGTGCCGAGGATTATTGGAAGTGGATGGGGAGGGGCTGGCCTTGGAAGTTCAGAGCCCGTAGGACCAGGACAGGGTGTTGCAGCCGATCACTGAGGGTCCTGTCTGCATCCTTCATGTCCCCAGGGACTTGCATGAGTCTTGACTGTTCTGGGGCATTCAGCTGAGAGCTGTGCCAGATACGTGCAGGAAGTAGAAAAAGGGACATGGTGTGCTGTTAGTAAACTCATCTCCAGTGTGTTCTCAGTCTCGGGGGTGGTTTTGGATGAGCCAAGCTCAAATGGTTGGGTCTGGGGATTTTTCAGAACTTGCAGGCAAATTTACTTCTAAGGTTGACCACTTTAATGTCAGGTACCTAAGGTTAAATTAGTGACTTAACCCAAGAACTATCTTGGACAGCTGGTGAGTGACTATGACTTGCAGGCTGAGTCTCGAGACCTTGGTGTGGGTACACCACCTGCACACGCACCAGTAGGAACTGGCCGCCTTTGTGCTGTTAACATTTTGTGTATTTACTTGAAAGAGTTGGATTGTCTCTTGAAAGTTGTGCAGCCAAGTCATTCACGTTGATGGATCCTGTCACATCAAGTGCTGTCTGTTGGCAGAAGTCGCAAGTATTACAAGCATGGCTCCATTTGTCATAACACTACAGGATCACGGCCTGGAGTAGTGTGCCTGATAATGCTTCCACCTCAGTGTGAGCCTATCATTTCTTCGTCCTGACAGATGTCAGCGACGGACCTAGTAGCCAGACCAATTCTGTTTGATCTATCATGAAGTATACACACGTGTTAGTGCTTAGAATTGTCTAATCTTGTATTTTGCATTGTCCCTGCTTGGGGTGAACATTTAGATGTAGAATGCACAACTTCCTAATCACTCTTGTCTCTCCCAAAGGAGGTGACCTCCTGTGTGGCCCTTGCTCTAGCCAAAGAGGAATTGGTCCTGAAGTTCTCAAAGCTATGACTGGTTAAGTAGCAAATCGACCAATTTCCTCCATGGTTGGCTTGATCAGGATGACGAGCTAAGTTACCCTTCCTGTAAAAGGGAATTGGCTGAACAAACAATGCTAGGATTGGACATGGATGTTAGCATGGTTGACAATCTCCAGGTTTATGGGGATATTCTGGCCATCAAGATGCCTATTTTCATGATAAAATTATGGTGTGCATGATCCAAACTACCTTATGCTGAGATACTAAGCCTCAGCTAACATTCAAATCAATCTCACTTAAGTCTCTTGGTATATCCCACTTCCAAACTTTGGGTAGACTTAGTCTTTTCATCAATCAACTGCTATTTTAGCTACACAACTTGCTCCTACAACTACCTGTAGTATAGGATAGTCCGGTGTTCAGTGTACCCGAGCTTTGATCGGGTCCTGCAAATTGGATTGTGATCTCCCCCTTCCCCACTGGGTGTATGCTTTCTGCTGTAACGTGTGGAAGTGTTGGACATACTGGGGCAATAGGATGCAGGGTACTTGACTTTGCTACTTGGCACCTGAGTCTAAGTGGCCAGAATGTTAGACTTGGAGGAAATAAGTGCCTTGTATGTAGTGAAAGGGCCCTCCAGGTCTGGGCAGAAATGAACACTGTCTGCTACCAAGACTGTACTGTGTTCCAGATACTGCATTGAATGCCCCGGATGTCAGCTAAAAGGCCAAGGTACACAGGGACCTGGGAGCACCAAGGCCCGAGTCTGCTCTTGACTACACAGAATCCTAGGACCTAGAACTAGACTGCCTCCCTGTGGGTAAGGATTCTACCACAGAGGCTGGCGACTTGAAGATGGTTTGGATGGTGGCCTTATAACCCCTGGTCTGGACGGGGATCAGATGAGGAAGACTCCTTCATCCTCCCTCTTGTGATCTGGAGGAAACCGGGTGGGGGTGGGGGGTGGCTGTGGAGCTCCAGCTTACACTTAGTGACTGAAAGGGCTGCCTGCCCAGGATCAGGGAGGAACACACAGGTGGCAGGTGCAAGCATGTGGGCCTGTGAGTCACTTAGTGCCAGGGAATTATCGGGACTCTCCAGAAGATGGGGAGGAGCTGGCCTGGTAATACAGGGCCTTCAAGACCTGGGGCGAGTTAGCAGCCCTTCCTGAGAAGGTCCTGGGGGAATCTCTTGTGGCCTCTTGTCAGGGAAAGCTCACGAGATGTGACTGAGGGCCTGGCTGTCTGCGTCTCCACACCCCCAGTGACTAGCACAGACCTGTGCCTCCTGTTCCTGGGGCATCCAGCAGATGGCTGTGTCGGGAGGGCTATGCAGACGAGAGAAGCAGGGCTGGGGCTGCTACTGGCAAACACGTCTCTAGGAAGGCCTTTGACACCTGTCCCGAGTCGAGGAGGTGGGTTCTGCTTCATTGTGGTAGGCAAGCTCAAGTCAGTGGGCCCAAGAACCTCAGAAGTCAAACATGCGAATTCTCACCTGCCATTTTCAAGTTGCTCAAGTCATCGCACATACTTAAGCTAAACCTGTCCACTGCCAAGTAGTTGGCATCTGATGCTTCTAACTGCTAAGGTGGCAGGTAGAGATGAGGGGAAAGCAGGCCAGGCTGAGTCAGCTGTCAGGACAGACTTGTCAGCCTTTAATCCTTGTGATCCCAGATGGAAAAGGTGACCATTAGTACTTGACCACAGATAGATGGCTCTGATGTTCTGAGCGTCTGAATCCTTTTCAGGAAGCCTTAGTGCTTGTTAAGGAGGCCTTCTGGGTGCAACCTGACGGAGATCAGTGTCTGGCCAAACTCGGGACTCACTGTCTTGAAGCCTGGCTGTATCGGGCATTCCTCAGTGCTAGTGCGTTGGACCGTGCTGGCCTTGAGCATGTTACGCTCTTGGTGACTCTAGCTGTCGGATCAGTGGCTTCGCTGTGCAGGGGTTTGGGTGGCGTGGAGCTTTACAGAAGGAAGTTCAGGTTTCTGTTGGCATGGAGGGCGAGTCGGATGCTGGGGTTGAAGGGACAAAGTACCTGCTTGTGAGCGTTGACCAGGGGAGCAGAATGTCCAAACTCGCCCTGCTTCATCAGCCTGTCTTCTGTAGCACTTTTAAAATAAGGAATATTTCACATGTTCAAACTTAGGAGGTTATTCTTCCCACTATTCCCACCCTCCCTCTCCCGTTCCCAGTCTCCATTAAGATTTATTTTCAATTAGCTTTGTACACAGACACTGTATACAAAGACTTCAAGTTGCACATACGGGTGTGTACCAAACTGTTTGAGAACAAGTATCACAGTTAACTCATAGTACAACTCGCTGAGGACAGAGGTCCTCTATGGGGAGTTAGTGCCCAGTGACTCCTGTTAATTTAACAATTACCACTCTTATGATGTTGGTGATCACCTGAGACTCTTGACATGAGCTGCTTAGGCTCTGGAAGCCTTTGGAATCCACAAACTATCTAGACAGGGCCATGAGCAAAGTGGAAGTTCTCAAGAAAAGTACATCCTCCTTTGAATCACCAGCCTCTTAATCTTCATCAGCCTCTTAAGCCCCCGTTCTCTACTACTGGGAACCATGGAGATTTTCTAGGCACCAGTCACTGCCCTTTTGTGCCTGACTCTGGTCTTCATGGATGCCCTAAATGGTGCCCTATAGTATGCTTCCCCCTGATGGAAGTGCTGTCTGAACAGGGCTCCCTATGCTGGAGTTGGGGTGGAGGCCAGTGCTTCACTTCACTTCGCTGTGTCTGCAATGCTGAAGGTGGATGAGAACTTGGTGTGACCCGAGTGGGAGCCTCCTTAACACAGGCTTGGAGGGTCAGTGTTCTGGAGGAACGAACCTCTGGTTAGTTGCTGGTGTCTTCTCGGCAGACATGGACTGTGTCGGAGGCTGCTCCTTGCCTGTGTGCATGTTAGACCACTGCAGCTGTGGGCATATCAAATGTGGCTTTGACTTGTGACCTCAGGTGCAAGACTCCTGAAAAGAGGGGTTTTCAAACCTAGAAAAGACCCTGATCTTAGGGTTAAGGTGGAATGGTCTTGCCTCCCAGTCTGAACCGACCTTGGATGGAGCTGGGGTCTGGCCTGAGTGGAGATAGGGAAGCCAGAAGGACATGGGGCTAGGGTGTACAATCCTGGAGAGGAGCCCCAAACCAGAGATGGGCAGTGATGACTGCAGAGATGGAGGCTCGGGAATGGAGGTCCGGGTGGGAGATGAGTGAAGCGGGCCAGGCAGACGGTGTGGGTGCAGTGACTGGAGCAGCGCTGTATCCCCTGAGATGCAGGGCCAGGGCCACGGCCACTGGGGGGGAATCCCTTGAACATCCTCCATGAACAGTGTTGGAGCACTCCTCCCCCCGGAGGCCAGACCGGAGAGAAACGAACACATGGAAGGGACTTGCTCAGGGAGAAAGCCTCCCAATGCAGGGACTATGGGGCCCCCTTGAGCGAGCTTGATCTCTTAAGAGACTTGGGATTACCTAGCATGGGGGAGGAATCTGCTCTGTCTTCGTGGAAAATCCTGGTTTTCCTGTGTTCCTCCCAGAAAATGCTCGGGAAGGTGGGATCCCTGCCTTGTGCACTGAACATGGTAAAAGTGAGCCTACCCTCTGGAGTGCTAGAACTTTGCCCGAGGCCCCTATGGGTGGCACCTGCCAATGTGGGGTGCCCTGGGCATTTCGGTCACCAGCTGTGGCTGAGTAAATCCTGCAGGGTTTCAGTTCTCTTTGACCGTGGTCTTGGATGAGATCTAGGCTCTAAGTGCGTCCAGTGAAGATCCTATTAGATGTTAACTCCTTGTCTGGATGCCTGCCCCTTGGGAACCCCTCTCCATCTTCTGCAGCTCCTTCAGATGGCTGAGAATCCCAGCACAAGGCACAGCTCATGCTGCTCAGTGGGTTGTGTGGGAGGAAGGGAGGATGGAAAGCAGGTGGACCTGTGCCCTGGTTTGAGCACCAGCTCAGGGCTTGGCGCTCCATATCTTTGGAGCTGTTGGGACTGGGAGGGGCTCCCTCAGAAGCTTCAGCCGTGGAACTCTGCAGGAAGACTGTCTTGTGAATGCCTTAATAGATGATAAAAATCCTCTCCAGGAGGTGGCAGCTCACACTCAAGGTGGCCAGATGGGCAACTGTCCCTTGTGGCATGTTGTCTTTTTGCATCCTTGCTCCAAATAAGAAGTGACATTGTAACTGATAAAAGCAGGCAAGAGACATCAATGATATACAGCACCTTGAGGGAATCTGGACCCTGCAGTCCCTGGATAGGCTAGAATGAAGCCTTTCACCTGAGGAATCTAAAACCTGCAACGAAGTTCAAGATGTGTCTTCCTTCAAAGGAAGGTAGAAAATGTCAGCTTTCATAGCTGTTTCCTAACCCTTCAACTTTCTCACCCAAATGGACGTTGATTTAGGGGTGTGGGGCTTTGAGCCTGATGGAGCTGCTTTTGAATCTGTGCCTGTATCTTCACTGGGAAAGAGGCCCTCACTGGAAGACGACCCTGTTGATCTGATGCCAGGAAGTCACTAACGGAAGTGTCCTATTGCACTACTGGAGATAGTAGCCAAAATACCCAGCTTGGAACAAATTGCCTAACTCCCCAGCAGCATGGCAGATGGTGATGTTTGGAAAAATGTCCACCTGACTGTTAAAGCCAAGGTATTTGATAATCTGGGCGGCATGACTCAATTCTGAGCCTGTAATCTCTGTAGATAAGAGATAGGACAGCACAAAGTTGGCAGAGTCCTAGGAAGACAGTACAGCTGCTGGGTCAGTATGCGGGTGTGATGTTGCCTTGACAATGGGTCCTGAACAAAGGGATGTGGAGTAGGCTTTTGATCTTAAGCCTGAGATGTCCTCTTAATGCCTTCTTTCCTCCATCCTCAGGTTCTTGGCACATCTCAGTTCTCTTAAATCCCAGATGTGACCGAGGATCTGAAGACAACGGGGGGTCAGAAGTTGAGTGTTCAGTGTTGGAGCACAGCCAGGGCCTGCCCAAAGGAGTCAAACCCTGTGAAACAGGGATCTGTGAGAATCCAGATTGGGAGGGTTGGGGCGCCCGTACAAAGTGGGCAGAAAGGCACCAGCTACTTCTCCCAGTAAAGCACCGGGAAATGCCCCCTTGACCCACTTGCCCACTGGAATCGGGCAGTGTCTGGGCCCAGTGTTAAGACCTCCCTGGACAAATTGACTTCATAATCGAACTGCTACCAGGAGAGACCACCCCCACCCCCCGCCTTTCACCTACTGGAAACCTGGAGCTGCTGAGGGATGGAACCTGATGTTAAAACCTGAATCCCTGGCCAGCATAACTAAGACCCTGGGGACCTATAAGCCTGCTGTTGGTGTGATGCATGCATGAAAGGTATCTGGGGATGGGATGCTGCCTGTAATCTAGAGCTCCATTGATCTCTAAGTTGGTAGAATGTAGGAGACAGTGTAATGTCCTATGTGGCTCTTTATCTTCTCATCTGGAGCACGTATTTGGGAACCTGTCCCAGAAGAAAAAGCCCGACATTCAGTGCCTGGTAAGAGGCCGAAGGATGCCGTGTGCTAGGTGCTCATGCCTGCTGGTCCCACTACCCTGTCTCCCCAGGGCATACAGTTGTGGGTCTCAAGCCATGAGGAGTTGATGCTACCCTTCTACAGAGTTCTTATGGCTATGAGCCGAAACCTGAGGAGGTTCGCAGACTTGCCTAGAAAAGAATTGAGGGCTCAGAAGCCCCTAAGATTTTTCTTTGGACAGGGGCAGTACCTCGTGTCCTGAAGTGGGGTAGTCTACAACTGAAACACTGGGAGCTTCTCACTTTTCTTGAGCTATGATCAGCTTAGGACCAGTGCTGACATGACAGGCATCTTGGACATCTCAGCTGGTCAGGACTTGGATCTTGGACCTCTGGGGAGCTTCAGGGCCTGGAGAGAAATGGAGGGAGGCTCCTGGGCTCACTTGCATAAGGCATACAACGTGCAGATGGGGCTGTGTCGTGGAGCATGGAGGCCTGAGGAAGATGCATAGATCTGGGGTTGACGTGTGGGATACCACTGAGCTGAGAAAACAGCTCCCCTGGTGTATGCCACGTGGGTGCCAGTCCTTCCAGGCTGGCTGGTATCGGCTTACGTGGACAAAGGTAGGTCACGACCTCCAACTTACCTGGTGGGTGTTACCAGCAGTTGTGGGTTAGGGGGAGCTCCTCTGTTTGGCTGGATGCTCCCGGTGAAAAGTGGCTGAGTTGGCTGCTGGCTCTAGACGCCAGTCCTTAGTGTCTTTGGGTCACTGAAGGATGGGATCTTGTTCAGATCCACTGTAGGACCCTGACCTGGGCACTGAGTGTTGCTGAGGACATCTCGCCATACTGAGTTGTCCAGATGGAGGCCTGTGTGGCATGGGTTGTGGGCCTGGTCTCGGCTGGTGTGAAACCTTCAGGAGTACAGTGGCTGAAGTCATTGTGTGGGAATGTTTGATTTACTGTCGTGCTGGGGCTTCCTGGTAGCGACACAGGGCACGTTACGGACAGCGTGGGTGGAGAGTGCTGGGAGTTCCGGTAAGCGGTTTTGGGGGTAGCGTCCTAGTTGCTATGAATGGCTGCCCTCTTGGGGACTTGGCCTGGGGCCTGTGGCTTGCGCAGAGCAGCTGCAGCATGGCACTAGGGTAGCTACTAAACCAGAAGGTTTGTTTCAGCCCAGAAATATTCGCTTCCTCGAGGTCCTGAGGCTGCCTGTAGTCCAGGGCCAGAGGTAGCCTCTGTGAGGTGAGTCGGTTCATGGCGCTGGAGGCCCCTGTGTAGGCAGTAGCAGGTAGAGCAGAAAGCTCTGAAAATGAGCCACTGGGAGAGGAGCCTGACCACAGGAGCTGAGGCCACAGCCTTGACGTTGTAGGACCCTAGGCTCTCGATGCTTCCACATCTGGATTGCTATTCTCTTGGTACCCAAAGCCAAGAGTCCAGACTCCAGAAGGAGTTAGCTGTGTAGGCTGCACAAATAGGAAGGGGATTCTTCGGGGTGATCTGGGGACATGAGGGCAAGGTTCAGAACTCAGGTGGGATGCAGCAAAGACCCTACAGAACTGGAATAAAAGGGGTGGTTCCTGGAAAAGCGGGGCCCTCCTGGAGTCTACTGCGATGGTATCCATTCTGGGATGCACTACGCAGGAGATCTCGTGAACTTGACAGGTCAGGTCAAAGCAGCACCTTACCAACCACGGTCTCTGCTTGGCAGAGCTCAGTGAGGTAGGAGCATTTCTGTGGCTGAGGCACACTGCTGGTGTCTAGAGATGGACACATCCCTTTTACCTCTTAAGGTGTGGCTCGACTTAGCTGAATCTGAACACCCTGGTGCAAGGCAGGGCTGGTAACCTGTGAAAGACCACGGGAGTCTGGGGACTGGCTTGGATGTTAGTGGGTTCTGAGCCCAACCTGGCTCTAGTTCTCATTGTGTTTGGTCTTTGTAGATCCAGGAGAGATGACAGTGGAGAAGGAGTAGGCCATAGATATGTCTTGGGCCAGGGGCGGATGGCTCAGTTCAGACTGATAGTTGAGTGCTAGGCATTCAATGCGCCTAATGCACAGGGAGTTGTGCACTCCATGGTGGTGTTGACCTTTGAACTGCCTTGTTGATGTGACTCTAAACTTAGGGTGGAGAAACTTCAGCTCTTTGCTCTGGAATCTTCAAGATTTTACAGCTACTGAGTTCTATCCCGTGTGGGTTTTGAGGACTTTGCATTTAGGCTTGGCCTTAGCTCCCTGAATGCTCTCCCATGACTGCACAGACATGCACTGGGTGTCATGTACAAGCCACACTGGTGGAGATAGTATGTTCTGAAGCCCTGCATTGTGCTGGCAGCAGTTAATCCGTGGGAGTGAGCAGTGGGCCCTCTGGACGAAGTCTACCAGCTTCCTCACTAGCAAGTCCCAGACCTCGGTGTTCCCTGGGCTTTGAATTCAGTTTTTGCATCTCGAGCTCTCAAGCATCTAGGAAACAGGCTCCTTACGTGGAGTGCTGTCTGGATGTTGCCAAGAACAGGAAGACCGGCTTGCAAGAGTGGGTTTGGGGGCAGATCTGGTACTAACCAGGTGGTAATAGGTTTCCTCTCAGCACAGGTTCTGTCATCAGGAGTAACCCAGACCTTGTTGCTGTTGGCACTTGTGAGCCCACCAGAGTGACCTGGGAAAGGAAGCAATGAGGGTCTTCGCTGGGATTTGGCAGGGGGGGGAAGGGCTCAGACGGCGTGGACTGCCTGAGAGCTAGGGAGGATGCTGGTCTCGAGGCTCGGCCTCTGGTCACTGCTGAGCACTTGAAGTCCTCCTGCATTCTGGGTGTGCTCATCTCCTGTGGGACTCTTGACCAAGCCCAGTGTCCACCTGAGCACATGGGTTGCCCAGGTGGGGTTTGGAGACTGGTACCAGCATCTTGATGGCTGCTTTCGGGTCTTCCAGCAGCCTCACTTGCTGGAAGCAGGATGGGTGGATGATGGCTAAGGCACGGAACCAAGGGGCAGTACCCACAGGTTGCTCCAGATCTGCCTCCACACACCTCGATCAGTGAGTCTAAGAATTGGCAGATGACCCGTGTCAGGTTTGGGGGTCAGTTCTCAAGTTGGCTTCTTCAGTGGTGGTAAGGGTTTGAAGCAGATGACCGTCCGGTGGCAGAGAATGGAGACATGGGTGGATCTCGGACCATGTCAGTCACAGGGGACACCTTGGTCAAAAAACTTGGGCTGAGAAGGTGCTGTCTGCAGAGTCGGTTTCTGGGCAACCTGGCCAGTGTCCCTCAGCCACTGCCCTGCTGTGAGTGACGGCTGCTAGTCTGAGATGGGTGGATGCCTCCAGGGGCTGCTAGGACCAGCAGGATGGGATATGGCTGTGGGGAGCAGCTCGGACTAGACTGTTACTGGAATTAAGACTTATTCTATGCATCTGCTCTCCCACAATATGGCGCTGGGAGAGAAGAAAACAGCTTCTACACAGGTGCCTCCAGTTCAACCAATAAACTGTAGGACTCGCTCCTGATTGGAGGAGAGCAGCGTACTCGGCGTGTGGGCAGCCGAGTTGGGATTGGCAGAGGAGGACTATAAAGGAGGAGAGAGACGGTATGCACCAGGAACATCTATGGGGAACATCTAAGAGGAACACCTGTGCAGCCCCCGAGAGAGCCGGCCGGCGGTGTGCCGCTCCCCTGCGGAAGTGGGGAATGCGGCCAGGGGGAACTGCCCTTCCACGGAGGTGGAAGGGATAGTAGCCAACCCGGGAAGAACCAGCAGCAAACCCGGGGAGGGCCGAGCAGACGAAAGAACAGCGCAGGGTCCTGTGTCATTCCTCCGCGAAGAGGGGGAGCGACATATGGCTTTCACTCCAGCCTTGGTAACGAGGCTTTTGAGGGTCTCCTCTGCACTCCCTTGCATGCTCCTGAGTGCTGTCAGCTGCTGAAGCCTGCATTTCCCCCCTACAGGAATCATAGAAATTCCTAACCCAGTGCTGCCCCGTTTCCCATGGTGGCTCAGTCTGGAGTCCCAGGGGATCAGTGGTCATCAGGCGTAAGCCCTTTTTCCCTGGAGAGTGTCCAGGAAAAGGCTTACAGGAGCCGCTCCGGTGTTGGACCATAGTAACTTGGTCAAACTATCTTGGGCAGTGTGCCTATGAAGGCTAGCCGGGGTATCTTGATGGCTTTCTCTGAGGTTACCATCCAGCACTCCCCCACGAGACAGCTAACCTGTGAATGCCTGCCGAGTCAGATCATGGGCTTGTCAAATAGCTCCTGCCAGTCGAGGTTGTCCATGGCAGCTAAGAGGGTGCTGGCCCTCAAGCTGAGGTGACCTGGCCCTGTGGAGCTGGTGTCAAGGGGACCAGAAAGGATTAGCCCTCGCCTGTCCCACAGGAGTGCAGGCAGGGTGGCCACTAACGTGCCCTCTGCTCTCCAATGGAGTCGTGCACAAAGGGCTGGCCTGTGGCTCCACTCCTAGAGGTCGGGTGAGGGGTATAAAGGGTAACTTGTGGGACACCGATGAGGTTCTTCACCAGGGTCATGTCTTCCGAACTTAAAGTGTGAATTGATAAAACTTGAGGTACTTTAAGTATATCAAGGCTTTCCATTATACATGATTTTATTGTAGACGTTGAGAGAACACCGCTTATGTTGGGTGGCAGTGGATTTGAAAAGATCACCTTTAGCTGGCTTGTCAATTTTGAAGGTAACTTTACCGAAAGCTCACTTCCTGTCCTTGGTGCCAAGTCAATGTGGCTTGAGGGTAAAAAGGTTAATGTTGGTAGGTCGGCAATCAAACACGGCTGTCTCTACTAGCCTGCACGGATTTTTATTGCAGCTGCTGAGATGGGGCACGCTGCCTCAGAAGATTCAGGAGCCAGCAAGCACGTCTTTGGGGGTAGCTCTGGTATAGGCCGAAATAGGCTGGCTATCAAGATGACAGCTCAGCTCTTGAGGGGCTGCAGGTGAAAATCAACCCATGACTTCCACTGGGTTATTCGGACTGCCTGTAGCACCAGTCCAGTTAACACGTTCCCATGGTGTTAAAGGATAAGGCAGTAACTTAATGTATCAAAATAGAGGTAAACCCAAGAAAGCCCTGCAAAGTGGGAATCTGAGGGCTTGCCTTCAAAGTAACTTACATGGCCCTGTACATAGTGTTGCTGGGGGTGTAGTTGATGGTTTTGCTCTAAATTGAAGGCCTTAGAAACCTCAGCTTTTTCATCTGAATTCTGGAAGGGTAAGGGGCCTTCAAAATGGTTACCCTGAAAAGTCCACGGAGTATGGTGGCTTTGTGCTCCCAGTGCACCTCTGCTGGCGGCAAGTGGGATGCGTGGATGACAACACCTTCCTGTGTCTGGTATCTGTGGGACCTTCTGAGGAGCACTCTTAAACAAGGGTGTGTGCAGCAGCACAGTGTGACAGCACTAGCCCCTTGACACGCAGGCCCTTGTTTCTTACAAAAGCTCTCCCAAGTCCCACGGAGGTCAACACAGGTTATAGGAATGACGGTGCTTCCTGTGATGAGCAGATGTGGCGCTACACTTGAGATGGTGCTTGGTGACCCAGCAGCCTGTGAGCGTGCATGTCCTTCACACTGGGGTTCTGTATCTGGCCCAGACCACGTGGACCACCCCAGCTTGCCACTGGGATCCAGGAGGGGACTTTGTCCATGTCCTGCTTGACTGCATAGGTGGATACTTGGTGTCCAAAACCAATCCCCTACCTCTGAATATCACAAATTCAGCTTCCCTGAGCCAGGGCCCGCTTGGGAGCCCTTTGTGGGTGGGGGACAGTCTGGTGCTGGATGGTCAGAAGTGCCTGGGGGTAAACTGGCTCTAGGCGTGGGCCTCTGCACAGCCTTGAGGCTGACATGGGGGCCAGCACAGGGTGCAGCTGCCAGGGAGGCAAGCCCAGGTGTTGATCATCCAGACGTGCCTTGAACTGCTGCCAGGTCTGGGTGGGCCATGTGACCTTGGTGTTGGAAAGGGGGAGTCATCCAGCAAGAAGGGGCCCAGGTGTGGTGTTCAGGGTGGCTTTTTTAGACTTTGGGAGGCAATACAAACTCGAATGGGACATGAGTGAGCAGCTGGAGCCCAGGGAGAACTCTGGGGGGTTGGGAGTGCTCGTGACAAGTAGGCATGTTGAGTTTCAGAGGGCAGTTCCACACTGAACTGGCATTCTCCAGATCTGCGGTCACCTTGGCTTCCACTATGCCTGGCAGGTCTCAATAGACTGGTCAGGCCTGGAAGTGTCCCCTGGGACTGGGTGGGCTGATTCTTGCCACTGGTTGGGCTGTGGGAACTGGGGGGAATGACCTGACTTCTGGCAGCCGTGGCAAAGCGGACGTGTCTGCTCATGGAACACCACAGGTGTACAGGAGTCTGACAGAGCTTGCTGATGGGCCAGCCAGGTTTCCTGGGAAATGGGGACATGGACTCTGGGTCATTGGGGCAAGGGCTATGCCGGGAACACTGTCACTTGGGCTGGGGACGAGGAGTGCGTTACTGGGGGAATTGCTACCAAACTCACGGCCTGTAGTCGCGTCTCAACCTCTGGTTCACTTGTCAGTTCCTTCTGCAAGGTAGGTGTCAACAGTAAATTCTCATTGTTCCAAACCTGGAGCCACCTGAGGAGGCCACACACTTGGTTTACCACTTAGCAAAATGAAGACATTCTCTGGCTTGGATGTCCCTGGAAATCTGACGTGAGGGCTCTGCTCTTGCATTTGAGCTTGACCTCTGTCCTTATTTTAAGTTCTCCTACTAAGGAATACAGTTTAATGTGTAAAACCTCACTTTTCCCACCATACCTGCACTCCCCCTCTTTGCTCTCCCCTTCCCAGTCCCATTCTCCATGAAGATTTACTTTCAATTAACTTTGTACACAGAAGACCAACTTGATACTAAGGAAAGACTGAATAATTGAGACAAACTGAGAAAAAGTATCTCAGTTAACTAGAATACAACTCATCAAGGACAGGTCCTGCATGGGGAGTTATTACAATTAATACTCAGGTTTGACATCAGTGACCACCCGAGGCTCTCAATATGAGCTGCCTAGGCTATGGAAGACCTGAGTCCACGAACTGTCAGTATCTGAACAAGGCCCTAGGCAGAATGGACGTTCTCTCCTCCCTTTAGAGCAGTACATCTTCCTTTGACCCGGCCACATCTTTCCATTGGGACCTCGGACCCTTCGTGTAGAACATTGCCAGTGTCTTGGCTTTCCTGAAGTGCTCTGTGCCCTTACTTGTAAGCCAGGGCCTGGTGCTGCCTGGTGCTGGTTCTGTAGGCCTTGCTCCCTGAGCTTCTGAAGACTCAAGTTGAGCTTGCCACTGACGGATGGGACCTCGTACCCTGGGAGGAAGGTTAACTTGGAAAGACCTTGTTAACCCCTCATGACCAAGCGCAAGTAATGTTCTAGGGTGGGGATTGTGATGTCAGACTGCTAAGCTTCCGTGGGTTTCCATCCTCTGTTCCACTCCACGACCACCAGGTGGTGCAAAAGGACTCCCCTTGGCCAGCTGCGGGACTGGAAGCAAGCAGTGTAGTCGGCTCTCTAGGACTCTGAAGGGTGGATCCTTTGATTATGTTGGAAGTTTTCCCCTCCATTTACTTGATTTTTTTTTTTCTTCCAGTTTTACTCCTGTGTGACCTAGGTGTCTTCCTCAAGGGGAGACATCACTGAGGGGGGAGCACAGGAGGGCCAGGGGCATGCTTGGCACGATGAGCCTGAGCACCTCGCTGCACTCCTGACTCCCAAGCCGGGGCCTGTGTGTAAGGGGGGGGGGGTGGCTTGTTCAGTGTTGCGACACCTTATGCTATCCTGGTGACCTCGGGCACAGTGAGTCTTAGGTGAGAAGCTTTTATTTTCAACTTCAATAGTAAATAAGGCCATCTATGGAGTACATGGGAACTCTGCATAACTCCAGGGTTGTGGTTTTTTTTTGCAGTTAGACCTACTTACATGCAAAGTTAAGAAAATTGGAGCTTAGTTTAAGAGCTACAGTTCTAAAATAGTGTGGCAAAGGCAAAGTAAAAGCAGTAAGGCAGGAATGTGGTGCCACAAGATCTTCTGTGCAAGCAGTCTAACCAATAGAGAAGCAACTACTGCCTTTTCACTCGGTTCCAAGTCCTTGGCTTCTGTCTCTAATGTATAGAGATGCACTAGCAAGTCCTGAGTTCAAGACTAATGACTGTCGGCCGGCGCCACAGCTCACTAGGCTAATCCTACGCCTGCGACACAGGCACCCCAGATTTTAGTCCCGGTCGGGGCACCGGATTCTGTCCCAGTTGCTCCTCTTCAAATCCAGCGCTCTGCTGTGGCCTGGGAGGGCAGTGGAGGATGGCCCAGGTCCTTGGGCCCTGCACCTGCACGGGAGACCAGGAGGAAACTCCTGGCTTCAGATCAGCACAGCACACCAGCTATAGCGGCCACTTGGGGTGAACCAACAGAAAAAGGAAGACCTTTCTGTAACTCTACCTGTCCAAAAACTGCCGTCTAGACAGTCATTAGTCACCCTTAACTCACCTGAGCAACGTGAAGCTATTACTGAAACATCTGTAGATGCAAAGCTCTGGCTAATCTGGCTCATGGTCCACACAAGTTTCCACTTTGTCCTGCACAACGCTGGTGATGAAAGGATTGTCTCCTGTGTTCCTTCTCTCTCCTGGACTGGAGAAAGGTTCTGTATCTACACGGTTTTGTCCCCTGTGGACACAGTGCTCTGGGTCCTGCTGGCTAAGGCTGCTTGGTGCTCTTCCCTCTGCACCTGGACTTGGCTCAGGAAGGTAGTTTCAGCCACGGGCCTCTGCTGCCACCAGACATGAGAATCTAGGCCTCTGTGATGTCATTAACGTCTACTTGGTCAACATGAAAACCTGCCCTGCCCTTCAGAAAAGTAATGGGATCGATAGCCTACCAGGGCAATCCCTGAGAGCTTATGCTAACTCAGTCGCCTGCTTTCGCATGGCACCCACTAGAGAATCAGATCATGGCTACAGGAAGCCAAGTATGTTTGGGTTTGCTGTATGAACTTAACTGCCCCAGAGTCCCGAGTCACCTGGGACCCTGCTGGTGCTGTGAAGCTCTTTTGCGGGTGATTCCTAGCTAACTGTACATTTCAACGAAGCTCGGGCGTGTGCAAGAATGACCCTGACCAAGGATGAACGTCGGCCTTAAGGAGCGAGTGCTTCTGGGCCATTGTGAGGACTGACAGCCGTTGGTGGTCCCTGCATGTGGAGGGCACCCGTGTGTGGATGTCGTGTACCTCCACCGTTCTGCAAGGATTCCTGATCTCGAACTGCTTGACTTCTAATGTAATTGATATCCACACAGGAAAGATGTGTAAACCATGTGCTTTCCCTTTCTTAAACGTACTGGACCATCAACCTGTGCTCAGCTTTATGCTATGGGTTCTTGGTCTTAGGTAGAATGGCTTTTTTCTTTGTGCCCATGAAGGGAGGACCCTGAAGGTGAAGAGTGGCGCAGCATTGTGCGGAGCCCCCCTAGGATGTCCTGCACTGCACATCCCTTCTCGTCTTCAGTGGCCCCACTCCAGCCCCAGTCGGGCTCATCTGTATTAAAGTCCTTGGGCTAGACCGTTTTGGGGAGCCTCTACATCCTAGGTAGTATGAAGACTGTGTCTTGAGCACTGACTACTGAAGTCGCCACAGTGATCAAAGAACGTGGTGAGCATGAGCGTATCTGGACACTCTGGCTCTAGCAGCAGGCTGGGGTGGTATCTAGGTTGAGGGGACCTGGGAAAGGCCCCTCATGTACTGGGCTGGCCAGCTCGGTGACCTGGGTGATGAGGGCTGAGAGCAGGCTCTTGGCACCAGCAGCAAGTGGCTAACACCTCTGATGGGTAAACCGTCTAGGGTGAGAGACGAAGCAATGGAGCCTGTCAGATGAGGCCTGTACCCTTCTAGGCTCTTGGGAAACTTGCACGTGAGGCAGTACTCGGGCCAAGGCTGTGACTGGTCCTAGAACAGTAGGTGATCAATGTCCCCTACAGGGTCTTGATGTTCCAAATGTGCCTAGGATCTGGTTCAGGAATGACTGGTCCACATTTCCATACCTGAAGCATAAAGGTTGTGGTTAGTGGCTGAGCATCTTGGGGGATGACTTGGTGGCATTTGCCCCAAGGTATTGTCAGTGCACTGTTCAGTGTTTCCGGTCATGTCTCTTGTCTCCCTTAACAAGTAGAGATTAATGACCTGCGAGGCTGAAAGCATTAGCATGTGGTTCTTGGTAGTTTTCTTGGTTCGTCCTGTACTGGGGAGGAAGCTGCTGCTCCTTAAGGACTAGGCACATCTAGTGGACTTGCTGTATTGCTAATGTCTGTATCTTCCAGTTTTTTGGCTCTAAGAAGACTTGTTCCATGTTTATCTATACATTTGAGTGCAAAATGTGACAGAACACTAGGAGCCAGAGTTTATCTGGAAATGGTCTCTGTCACCTACTGTTGAACTACAGGTACAGATAAATAGTTCCCTACCATGGGCTTGGTTCCTCAAATGTCTGAGGCTTGCTGGGGATGAAACTGAACTCCACCCAGTCTCCCCTGTGGCTGTCAGGAGCCTGGTTACTTGTGTGTGTGCTCTTGGTTGCCGGACATCACCTGTGCCCTGTGCAGTCTTGAATCAAGTATTTGGAAGTTGCGTGTCAGTGCGCTGAGCTAGGTCAGGAATCCTCATCCTTGGTGACACCTGGCCTGGGTGCACCTTCAGTGCGGCAGTGTTGTGCTTTGTAAAATGTTCATCTAAGACTTCCTCAAGGTTTGGTAGCATCTCAAGGTCTTGCCAAAGGAAAGTATGTCCAGAAAGTCATAACTCACGGTGGGAGCAACGTGGCTCCTTAGTCAAGGACCAGGACCAGTGACTCTTGAACACAAGAGTGCACCTTGGCCATTCTGCGTGGGCCCTCCGTCTGGAGTGCTGGGTGCTGGTGCGTTTCCCCCATAATGGGATAATTTGTAATGGGCAGTTTTCTCATAGAAGCCAACTCCTCAGTCTCCTAGATTAAGCCCTAGTCCTGGAGTTGGGATTAGCTACTTGTATCCTCAATCTGAGGAATTTTGACCATGGGGTCTCCCAGTTGGGGGTTGTCGTTTCTTCACTGTGCATATCCGTGGACTTCATGCTCGAAGCTGAATCTGATTGCCCTTCATGCCCTCATGCGTACATGGTGGTTCCTATCAGGATTAGGACGAGTGGAGTGTTAGGATGCCTGCTGTAGCCTGAATCTCTGGGTGGTGTGAATGCTACCTGATCTGTGCTCTTGGAGCCAAAATTGGTACTGGAGAGGACTGACAACTCTAGTGCCTGTGATAGCACAACCTCTATCTAAAGACTATTTGAAGTTTTAGAAGTAGTTCTAATTTAAAGCGACAACATAAAAATCACTTCAGGTATACGTAGTGATGGTGCTGGGCATCTCTGACTTTGACTGCAAGACAGAATAGAAAATACCAAGAAATGAAACAACAATGTGGTAATCTGAACACCTTCAGAATTAATCTACTTAAGCTTTGAGTGGGAAGTTATGCTTGTTGTAGTAGATACAAGTATATTCTGTGTCCTGTTCTTTAACAAGGGCTGGGTGGGATTTTGATAGTGTGCCTTTTCTTCCCAAAAGCAGTTTGAATTCATCAAGAGCACGTGGCAGAAGCCCTGATGAAGCTAGGGAGAAAACGGGAGTTTTAAAATCCTGACACTGCCGGCGCCGCGGCTCACTAGGCTAATCCTCCGCCTAGCGGCGCCGGCACACCGGGTTCTAGTCCCGGTCGGGGCGCCGGATTCTGTCCCAGTTGCCCCTCTTCCAGGCCAGCCCTCTGCTGTGGCCAGGGAGTGCAGTGGAGGATGGCCCAGGTGCTTGGGCCCTGCACCCCATGGGAGACCAGGAAAAAGCACCTGGCTCCTGGCTCCTGCCATCGGATCAGCGCGGTGCGGCGGCCATTGGAGGGTGAACCAACGGCAAAGGAAGATCTTTCTCTCTGTCTCTCTCTCACTGTTCACTCTGCCTGTCAAAAAAAAAAAAAAATCCTGACACTGTGCACAACTCAACTTGTGCAAGATGCTCTCGGTACACATTGGCAGACTATTCCTGCACCACTGTCTAATCCTAATCTGGTCCGATCAATTATCAGCATCTCAGTGCCAACTATTAAATACATCTTAAGTTTATTCTTCGAAACCCAAGGTGGTCATCCCCCCCCCCCCCGGAAATATTTGCCATCTTTTAGGAGCTGTTATTGAGCTTCTGAAAGGCAGTGATGGTCAGGGGAAGAAACTGAGCCTCGTCGTGTCTTAAACCTGGTGGTTTATTTTATAGAAAACTCTTGTACATCAGAAAGCTAAAGTAACTTTTGGATTATAGCGATTCTTCCAAGCGCCCTCCCACCCGTAAACCATCCCATCTCCTCCCTCTCCCATCCCATTCCATATGATTTTTAATTACCTTTACTCAGAGTAGATCTTCTGTATATAGACTTCAACAGTTTGAACCCAAAGCATAAAATACTGTTTGAAGACCAGTTTTACCATTAAATATCATAGTACAACACACTAAAGACCGAGGTCCTACATGGGGAGCAAGTGCACAGCAACTCCTATTGCTTTAGTAGTTAATACTCATATTTACGACGTCAGTGATCACCTGAGGCTTTTGCCATGAGCTGCCCAGGCCATGGAAGCCTCAAGTTCAAACTCCGACCTTAGGCAAGGCTATAATCAAAGTGGAAGATCTCTGCTTTCAGAGAAAGGTATGTCCTTTGGCCTTTTTTCCCCCGGGATCTCACAGATCTTTGATTTAGGTAATTTTTCCCAGTCTTGGCTTTCCGTGCCTGAAATAGTCTCCTGAGGAGCCACTTAGACTGCACATGAATGGTTTGAGCACATACATGAATGGAACACTTCGAAGCATACATGTGTCTAACTCACATTTGAGAGGTAGGGTTACAGTGGGAGAGACAGGCCTCCCATCCACTGGCTCACTCTCAATTGTAGCTACATTTTGAGTTGAACCAACCTGGAGCCAGGAGCTTTCTCTGGGTGTACCATGTAGGTGCAGGGGCCCAGGTGTTTGGGCCATCTCTCAGGCCATAGAGAGCTGGATCAGAAGTAGAGCAGCTGGGAATAAAACTACTATACCTAATGAGATGCTGATGCCACAGTGCTGGCCCCAACTGACTTTTTAAAAATTTGAAAGCCAGAGTTAGAGACAGAGGTCCTCCATCTGATGGTTCACTCCCCAGTTGGCTGCAATGGCCGGAGCTGTGCCAATCCGCAGCCAGGAGCCAGGAGTCTTCTGGATCTCATGTGGGTGCAGGGGCCCATGGACTTGGGCCATCTTCTGCTTTCCCAGGCCATAGCAGAGACTGGATTGGAAGTGGAGCAGCTGGGTCTTGAACCGGCACCCATAGGGGATGCTGGCGCTTCAGACCAGGGCATTAATGCACTGTGCCACAGCGCCGGCCCCCCAACTTCTACATACACTTTATATGTACACCCTTAAACTTACGCACACATTCACTCAGATTGGAAGAAGACATTCAAGCTGTTCAGAATACAGACAATGTAATGAACAGACTAGTCACTTCAAGGGTCTGGAACGAGCTTTCTAGAAAAGTACTCAGTTTTGTGACTGGTCTCAACTGCCATCTGGTTGTATGAGATTTGTTTATAGAGGTTTCTGTGAAACACAAGTAATGTTCAAGGCCATCAAATTCTTCCTTCACTATTCGTGTACTTCATTTAAGAATTTTTGAAATTTACATTCACTAAAACTTTTGGATTACAGTGGTTCCCACCCACAAACCATCCCACCTCCTACTCCCTCTCCCATCCCATTCTTCATTGAGATTCATTTCTTTATATACAGAAAATCAACTTGGTATATAAGTAAACTTCAACAGATTGCACCCACGGACACACAAAGTAGAAGACTGTTTGAATATAGTTTTACTGTTAATTCTCATTGTATACTTATTTCATGCTCTGTACTTGGAGCTGTGCTTCTGTGCAAGTTCCATACTCATGTCCTCCTGTCCTGTGACATAGCTTCAAGATGCCAAACACCAAATAACCTACCTGGCTGTGCTTTGCCAGCCTCCTCCCCAAAGTGCTCACTAAACCAGTTCTTCAGCTTCTAGATCTTCAACGTCAGAAGCTGCAGCTGGCCACTCTGAACTGGCTGACAAGACACTTATCTCCAGGTTGTTGGGCCTGGGCCTTTGGGTACTCCAGTTGTCTCTACTGCCTTCAAGCCACTTCGTGGAGTACTTACTACTCTGTCCAGTTGAGTCATGTCAAGTTTCGCTGCTTGAGGCATTGCTCACAATTCGTGTAGCTCGGGAACCTTGATCATTCTTTTCCACAATACTTATGAATACAAAGGGCAGTGTTTTTGTCGGTGGTGGACTGAGTAAACTTGTTTAGGCTGCAGATCTCGAATCCCTAGGCCATTGCCTCTTTCCCCTGTATTCATATAATTTCCAAGTGGCAAAATGACCACTAACTGCTTGAGGGCACCACTCCTAAACACCTGAGCCAGAACGAATTGCTTTCACGTCAGGCTTCACTCCTGTCACATGCTTTGCCTCTGTGGGTGTTCCTGGGGCTTGGTGTGCTAATATTGCTGGAAGGTCAAGATCTTGGAGGACTTCATCACTCCTGAAGACATCTCTTCCAGTGAGCGTCTAGGGACTTAAGTATCTCCCACAACACAACTTCTTAGTCCCTACTGCAGGGCAAAGGCCAGGTGTGGCCAGCTCTAGGGTCAGGAAGATGAATGCAGCTCCAGGAGTCAGTTTAAAGCTTTACCTGACATGGAGACAGTTTAGGTAGGTAGTTCACTTGCCCCTAAGTGGTGTTCTTGTTAGAGCCTCTCATGTTGATGGGTGAAGTCCAACGTGGGACACTGAGCTGTGGAAGGCAGACTGAGGACTATTCCGAACACGAGCCACATGGAGGCAGCAGAGTTGCCAGGCACGTTGGTTTCAGGTCCCAGTGTTCTTAGCAGTAAAAACGAAGGCCTGGGAGTGACTGAAGTGCCCCGGTCCACTGAAGCTCCTGGTTGTACTTCACTCCTTGGAGGCCCTGTCAGTGCAGGTCTCCCTCTAGGTGAGGAATTGGCGAACAGTTTAGCCCAAGAAAGGCACCTGAGTGTGATTGGAGCTTTGGGATCCTGGGGTCTATTCCAGCTCCCAATCAGTAAGTCTGGTTGCTGGTGTGTAAATAGGTTTGTCCTCTGGTCAGATTTGATGCTGTGAAGATGACTCTGCATATCCCAGGGTCAAAACAAGTCGGTTCAGTTCTGGTATAAATGTACACGCCCTCGAAGACAGCAATGCATGGCAGAGAATCTTCGGGGAAGCTTGGAGAGGAAGGGAAAGAGGACTTCTAGTCAAGTCTCGACTTTGGACCTGTTCACTTCTGGGTGTGATGTCGGTTCTTGAACACTTCAACTCCTAGAGGACTGTGCTCCTGGACAGCCAGCAAGGCATCTTAATACTAATCTGTCCTTCAACCTTGGTACTGTTGACCTTTAGGTTGCGTAGTGCCCTTTGTAGGGACTGCTGTCCATCGCAGAATCGTCTAGAAGCCTCCAGCCACTCCCTGATGCCATCAGCACTTCTCTATGTGGATGTGACAACTATAGAAATCTTACTCTGCGAGATAACCGCTTGGGAGAGGCTAACCAACTTGGGAGGCAGCTGAGCTGGCGCTCTGGGAATGACACAGGGCACGTGTAGCAGGTCTGCCCATGGACGGACACAGGAGGCTGGAGCCTGAGTTGACACTGACTGGGGAGGGTTTGGATGGCTGTGGTCAGAGGCCAGCGGCGTTCCCCATGAGAATAAACTCTTGAACTATGTGAATGATTGCCTTAAACGTAATCCCCAAGGATTCTGATAACTCGCCTTACTCGGGATTTTCATCTGAGAATCCACTTTGATCTGCTACGCCATGAGCTAGTAGCTGTGAGTCACGGTGTCCACATGCAGCCTGGCAGTAACTGAATCCGGGTGGCCTTTCATGCTTGGTAGGGTGACTTCTGGGCAGAGCACAGCAACATCTCTGGCTGTGGTTAGCTGTAGGCAGTTTGAGAGGTAACTTCCTAAATGGCTGCTGCCTTGCCTGGTAGCTCCAGAATGACTTCTAAGGATCCTTGGAAATTGATGCAGACCGAAATTTGCAATTCCTCACTGGAGTCTTAGAGGACAGTCACGTGAATACACACTTCTAAACTTCCGGCTCTGGCCTGTCTGCAGTCATTCCTTCAAACCTCCAGGTGACTCCTTAAGCTGAGCTATGGAATAAGACTCCCAATTGCTGAGACACTTAGGCCTTTCCACTAAAATGTCAGGCCTAATGAGAAAGGATTGCTGTGTCCCTCAGATGCGCTGTGGGCCAATGATTCCCACTCTGTCCCAGGGGTAAGCAAGGATCCACGTGAAGTGGGAAACTAGGGGAGGCAGAACTGAGTGCTGGCTGGTCTAGGGTCATGGGGGCTGAGAGGCTCTCGCACGCTGTGGACCCTTCAAGGCCTTTTGAGAACCAGTTCCTTCTTCGACCTCACTTTGCAGTCACTTTCCTATGAGGTTTCCTAAGGTGCCTCCCCCTCCCCTGCTCTGTGGAGGAGATGGCACTGAGTGGCAGGAGGGCCAGGTGCATGCTCAGCTTGATGAGCCCGAGAACCTCACTGTGCTCTACTCTGCCTCCCTGGCCAGGGCCTGTGCGTAAGGGGTGGGGAGCTTGTTCTTCAGTGCTGACACCTTGTGGTGCTGCCCTTGTGAACTCGGGCACAGTGAGTTTGTCTTCAGTGAGAAGCTCTTTTCAACTTTAAGTCCACCTGTGGAGTACATGAGACTGGTATAACTAACTTGTGTGTGTGTGAAATGAGCTACTATATACAAAGCTAAGTAGTATCTTGGTGTAGGAGCTACAGTTCTAAAATACTGAGTGGTACAGTAAACACGAGTAAGGCAAGAATGTGGTGCCACAACTTTTCTCTGCAAACTGAAGAGTAACGTGGATGACCAATACAGAAGCAACCACTGCCTTTTCACTTGGTTCCAAATCCTTTGCTTCTAAGGTGTAGACGCACTAGCAAGTCCAGAGTTCAAGACTAAAGGGTAGCTGCCGTCTAGACAGTCATTAGTCACCCTTAACTCACCTGAGCAAAGTGAAGCTATTACTGAAACATCTGTAGATCCAAAGCTCTGGCTAATCTGGCTCATGGTCCACACAAGTTTCCACTTTGTCCTGCACAACGCTGGTGATGAAAGGATTCTGTCTCCTGTGTTCCTTCTGTCTCCTGGACTGGAGAAAGGTTCTGTATCTACACGGCTTTGTCCCCTGTGGACACAGTGCTCTGGGTCCTGCTGGCTAAGGCTGCTTGGTGCTCTTCCCTCTGCACCTGGACTTGGCTCAGGAAGGTAGTTTCAGCCACGGGCCTCTGCTGCCACCAGACATGAGATTCTAGGCCTCTGTGATGTCATTAACGTCTACTTGGTCAACATGAAAACCTGCCCTTCCCTTCAGAGAAGTAACGGGGTCGATAGCCTACTAGGGCAATCCCTGAGAACTTATGCTAACTCAGTTGCCTGCTTTCGCATGGCACCCACTAGAGAATTGGATGATGGCTACAGGAAGCCAAGTATGTTTGGGTTTGCTGTATGAACTTAACTGCCCCAGAGTCCCGAGTCACCCGGGACCCTGCTGGTGCTGTGAAGCTATTTTGCGGGTGATTCCTAGCTAACTGTACGTTTCAACGAAGCTCGGGCATGTGCAAGAATGACCCTGACCAAGGATGAATGTCGGCCTTAAGGAGCGAGTGCTTCTGGGCCATTGTGAGGACTGACAGCCGTTGGTGGTCCCTGCATGTGGAGGGCACCCGTGTGTGGATGTCGTGTACCTCCAGCGTTCTGCAAGGATTCCTCATCTCGAACTGCTTGACTTCATAATGTAATTGATATCCACACAGGAAGGATGTGTAAACCTTAGAGTATGTGGATTGAATCAGAAGCCCAAAACTTGACTGACCTGAGACTTTTGAGGAGTGGCCAGCTTAGTGCTTCGAATAAGCTTGAACTTTTTTTGACCAGACTTCTCCATGAGGTGAGATGACACAGATGGGTGTTCTTATAATCCAGGATTCCTGGGGAGTGGGCTTGGGAGTGGCACCTGTATGGAAGTGGGAAGGCAAGAGGAGGCTGGGGCAGAGATGAACTTGGTGCTTCTGCAACAGAAAGCTTACCCGAGCTTTCCTGTAAACTCTGGCGGTGAGGCAGCCTCAGAAGCTGCTCGGACCTCACTGGTGTGGCTGGGCCCCTGTGCTTCTCACTGGTGTTGGGTGGGTCTCCTCCAGGGAAGAACCGGACCTTGGTTGAAGCAGCCCCCATTGGGGTCAGGCCACTCCCAGAGCAAGGCGAGTCTAGATATCCCTGCTCCAGGTGTGCTTGGAGGCACACAGCACAGGAGTCCTCTTACCTGGATGTGCCTGGTGTCCTTTGGGAAGTCGGCAGGTCTTGGCTGAGATGGTTTCACTCAGGGTTCTTTGTCCTCATCGGAGGCGTGCTTCACACTGTGGGAGGGCTCTGGGTCTCACAAGGCTCGTCATCCCAAGGAAAGATCAGTGTTGAGCTACACGGGTGGCAACAGGGGTCTTGAGGGAGGCCAGACTTGTCCCAGCAAGAAAGTGAGAGGCCATGCAGGGCGGTGATGGAAGTGTTGTGCTGAGGGCAATTCACCCGGTGAATTCTGGAACTCCTGTCCACATGGAGGGAGAACAGCCCTGGTCTCATCAGGTGGCTTCCTACTTCTCATTTGGGAGACTGGATGCTGCTGTGTGGTCTCCTTCCCCTCTACATCCGGGGCCATGGCTTCAATGACCCAAGTAAAAGTCCAAGGGCACACTGTGGCCCGTAGTGGACGTGTCCTTGGCGTTTGTTCCCCCCGAGCTGAGTTGCTCATCAAACTGGGGAAGGATTTGCTTAGATGACCTCAGATTCTTAAAGGGTTTAAAACAGCTCGTTCACAGAACTATCTTGAGTGAAGCATGATTTCTGGTTGAGAATCCTGGTGACTGCCAGTGTAACTTGGAGTCTGAGGCTTCTCTTGCCCCAGTCTGTTAGATTTCTGGGTGCAAGTCCTGAACAGAGCCCAGAGGCCTTCACTTGTGTGTGAAGCTCCAAGAACGAGCCACCCAAACCTACTTCTTGACAAGTTTGTCACTCTGTAGGTCGAGGTCCTCAGCCTAGTTGTGTATGTTTGGTTTGTCTTATTTCAACTGGAGCGATTAGAGGGAGGTTGTCTGTCAACCCTGTACTGTGGGTAGGGATCAGCCAAGGGGCTGAAGGGGGCGTAGATCTGGTGCTAGATGCAGCCTTCTGAAGGTGTGGCTTGGAGAGGGTGGCCGGGGCACCTGCGGAGTTCTGGGTACTCCACTGGGCCCACACTTGAGGCACACAAGTTCTGTGACTGCAGCATACATGACCCTCATGGAGGAGGGGGTATCTTTAGATAAGGTCAGGTGTTTTTTTTTCTTAGAAAATGTACTGGACCATCAACATGTGCTCAGCTTTATGCTATGGGTTCTTGGTCTTAGGTAGAATGGCTTTTTTTCATGTGCCTATGAAGGGAGGACCCTGAAGGTGAAGAGTGGCGCAGCATCGTGTGGAGCCCCCTAGGATGTCCTGCACTGCACATCCCTTCTCGTCTTCAGTGGCCCCCCTCTAGCCCAATTGGGCTCATCTGTATTGCTTGGGCTAGACCATTTTGGGGAGCCTCTACATCCCAGGTAGTACGAAGACTGTCTTGAGCACTGACTACTGAAGTCGCCATAGTGATCAAAGAACGTGGTGAGCATGAGCGTATCTGGACACTCTGGCTCTAGCAGCAGGCTGGGGTGGTATCTAGGTTGAGGGGACCTGGTAAAGGCCCCTCATGTACTGGGCTGGCCAGCTCGGTGACCTGGGTGATGAGGGCTGAGAGCAGGCTCTTGGCACCAGCAGCGAGTGGCTAACACCTCTGATGGGTAAACCGTCAAGGGTGAGTACACGAAGCAATGGAGCCTGTCAGATGAGGCCTGTACCCTTCTAGGCTCCTGGGAAACTTGCACGTGAGGCAGTGCTCGGGCCAAGGCTGTGACTGGTCCTAGAACAGTAGGTGATCAATGTCCCCTACATGGTCTTGATGATCCAAATGTGCCTAGGATCTGGTTCAGGAATGACTGGTCCACATTTCCATACCTGAAGCATAAAGGTTGTGGTTAGTGGCTGAGCATCTTGTGGGATGACTTGGTGGCATTTGCCCCAAGGTATTGTCAGTGCATTGTTCAGTGTTTCCGGTCATGTGTCTTGTCACCTTTAGAAAATTAGTGGCTTGCAAGGGCTAAGAGCATTAGCATGTGGTTCTTGGTAGTTCTCTTGGTTCATCCAGTACTAGGGGAGGAAGCTGCTGCTCCTTAAGGACTAGGCACATCTCCTAGTGGGCTTGCTGTATGCCAATGTCTACCTCCTGTTCCTAATATGACAGATAACACTAGGAGCCAGAGTTTTATCTGGACATCATGGCCCGCTGTCCCCTACTGAATAGCTCCCTTCCATGGGCTTGGTTCCTCAAATGTCTGAGGCTTGCTGGGGATGAAACTGAACTCCACCCAGTCTCCCCTGTGGCCGTCAGGAGTCTGGTTACTTCCGGTTTGTGTTCTGCACTAGTGTGTATGACTTTGGTTGCCAGAGACATCACCTGTGCCCCTGTGCATTCTGGAATGTTCTCCAAGTATTTGGAAGCTGCTTGTTGAGAGCTGGGTCAAGAATCCCACCCTCAGTGACCCTTGGCCTGGGTGCATCTTCACCCTGGCAGTGTTGAGCTTTGTAAAATGTTCATCTAAGACTTTGTTCAAGATGTTGGTAGCATCTCAATATTTTGCCACAGGAAAGTGTCCAGACAGTCATAACTCATGGAAGGCAGGTGGACAATGTGACTCCTGGTTGAGGACCAGGATCAGTGATCCTTGAATACCAGAGTGTACCTTGGAATTTCTCCGTGGACCTTCCAGGGTGGGTGCTGGTGCATTTTCTCCATAATGGGATAACTTGGAATGGGCAAGTCTCCCATGGAAGCTAACTCTTCTATTTGCCAGATCTAAGCCCTAGTCCAGAGTCGGGATTAGTTACTTGTTCTCTGCTCTGAATCTGAGGAATTTTGACCATGGGATCTCCTAGTTGGTTGTCATGTCTTCACTGTGTATCTGGACTTCACACTCAGAAACTGAATCCTGAATGCCCTTCATGACCTCATGTACACGGTAGTCCTATCCAGATTAGGAGGACGTTGAATGGAGTGGAGTGTTTGGATGCCTACTCGGACTGAATCTGGTTGATGTAAATGCTACCTGACCTGTTTTCTTGGAGCCCAAATTGGTACTTGAGGACTCTGACACCTAGAGGTTGAAGTTGTGCTATCTAAAGATAATCAGGTTTTATAGGTAGCTCTATTGACATGTTTAAAATAACACAAACCCACTTCAGATATACTTAGTGATAAATAGTTGAACATCTCTGACCTTGCTGACTGCAATACAAAATAGAAAATACCTATAAACGAAATGCAACAATGCCTTAATACCTTCAGAATTAATCCTTCCAAGCCTTGAGTGGGAAGTCATATTTTGACTTATCTGTAACAACCACATTCTAAGAATCCCGTCCTTCCACAAAGTCATGGGTGGCATTTAGATACTACTTTTTCAATAGTAATCTAAGGCATCCATCAAGCACTTGGCAGAAACCTTGATGAAGCTAGGGAGAAAATAGTTTTAAACAATTCACTGATATTGCACAGAATTCAACTTCTGTGCAAGATGTTCTCAATATACATTTGCAGACTACTCCTGCACCAACGTCGTTCCTAATCTGGTCCTATCAGTTATCAGCATCACAACACCAACTATTAAATATCTTAGTCTATTTTTCCAAACCAAAGGTGTTCCCCCCTCTTACCCTCCAGGGAATGTCATCCTGTAGGAGATGGTATTGTGCTTCTGAAAGCAAATGTGGTCAGGGGAAGATACTGAGCCGCATTCGGTGTGACTGTACATGTGAAGGGTTTCTGAACACAAACAGAACCTCTTGACGCATACATAGGTCTCCAATTTCTCATCTTAAAGGCTTCAGTTAGTGTTGGAAGAGTTGGAAAGGCCTCCTGTCTGCGGGTTCACTCCCTAAGGCAGCTTTGGCTGGAGCTGTGATCCAAAGCCAGGGACTTCTTACCCGTGTGAGTGCAGAGGCCCAAGAGTTCTGGCTGTCTTTCTCGGGCCATAGCGAGAGGTGAATCAAATGGAGCAGTGGGGACTAGAACCAGCGCCCATATGGGATGCTGGCATCACAGGGGGAGGATTAACCTGCACCACAGTGCCAGACCCAACTAGCTCCTATATACATTCTTAGTAAATGTATAACCATAACTTGTATACACCTATTCACTCAGATTGGAAGAAATTCACACTCCTCAGACTGCAGGGCAATGTAATGAAATGATTAGTTACTTCGAAAGTTGGTAGTGAGCTTTCTGGAAAAGTGTACAAAATAGAAGTTTTTGACTAGTCTCAGCCAACTGGTTGATGCGTTTGTGATTTGTTTTGGTTTGAGACACTTGACCTGAGTGTAATGCTGAACCAAGGCCATCAGACTCTCCTTTCTTCACTATTCGTATGCTTTCATCTTATGCTCTTTGCACTCTGAGCTGAGCTGCTGTGCAAGGTCAGTGTTCCTCGTGTTTTCCTGTCTTGTTTGGTATTTTGAAGCTATGTCACAGCCAATCAAACACCAAATAATGTATCTGTTTTTTCCAGCCTCTTCCCCAAAGTAAACCAGTTACTTTAGTTCTTTAGTAAACCAGTTACTTAGCTTCTGCTAGAACTTCAACGTCAGAAGCTGTAAGTGGCTACTTTGAACTGGCTGATAGACACAAACTTATCCCCAGGTTGCTGGGCCTGAGACTTTGGGCACTCAAGCTCTGTCTATGCCTTCAGGCCACTTTGGAGTATGTCCTTTGTCCAGTCATGTTCACTTCTGCTTGAGGCACAACTCCCAACTCATGTAGCTCAAGAACCCTGGGATCATTCTTCACAATAGAGTGAAAGGGCAAGGTTTTGGTCTGTGCTGGACTTAGTCGGCTTGTTTAGGCTGCGAATTTTGTTTGAAGATTTTATTTTTAAATGCTTGCTTTTGCTTAGAGGTGGAGACAGGGGTCTTCCATCCTCTGGTTCACTCAGATGCCGCAACAGCCAGAGCTGTGCTGATCTAGGTCTCCCACATGGTACAGGGGTGTGCCAAAAATCACAGCTGCTTGGGGCACCACTCCTAAATACCTCTTTTGAGCCAGAACAAACTGGTACTTCGGGTTTCACTTCTGCCTCATGCTCTGATAGGCAAATTTCTTTTTTGATAACACAGCTCATCTCAAAGGAACCTGCCAGCCTTGGCCATCAGCTCCAACTCGTGCTGATGCTCGTCCGAGTGGTCAGTATCGCTTTCCTCAGGACTACACTTCAAGAGCTGCTCCAACATGTGCTTGGGCAGATCTTCCTGTTGATCTGCTAGGATTGCCCACTGGATCTCGTTACTGGATAACTTCAACCTTTATGGAATGATGTTGCTGTTCTGAACTCTGACCAATCACTGGGAACTGACTTCAAGTTTGGAACATCATCGGTGTTGCTGGCAGCATCTGCAGAAAAACTTGTTTCCAGGCCTTTGAGACCTAGCACCTAGAAGCCTTTTGAACTGTTGGTTTCGGTCCATGCTGTTCCTTTGAGTTTGTTCTCAGGCAGCTTTTACCAGTTGAAGGATTTCGGGGTGCTTGTGGGCTGGACTGTTGAGAATCCAGTCCTGTTGGAGCACCAGGAGGTGGCACGATTCCCACAAGAAGGCAGTCTGAGGGTGGGGAAGGAGAAATCCATCTACCTGGTAGATGGGGAGATGGTAGGGGGGAAGGGAGAGCCAGGTAGAGAGGAAGGAAAGTCCCCTGGAGCTCCAGGCCAGTGTCCACCCGGGATGAAGCATACACCACGCTCACTGCTGTGCCTTGCCTTAGCATTGCTTTAATGAAGAACCTGATGGCTGTCTCAAGACTTCAAGTAGATAAAAGCATGGGGTTATTAATGCCACACTTAAGATGACCTCCAGCTCCTCCCCAGGGGCACGGACAATGCTGGCTTCTTGGTCTGAAATGCACAGTTGAGGGTCTCACAACCAGTAGGTGACTTCTAGGTGACTGTTCTGGGAACAGCCATCTTCCACCTCTCCCTCGGTTGTGATGGAATTGTGTTCTGCTTGATGAGACTAAACTCTGAGTCACCATTCCAGCATGTAGGAGCTGCTCAATGTTCTGGTTCCCTTGCGATCATAGTTTGCGTCAGGGTTGCCCAGGTTACTGACCCACAGGGGGCAGCACTCCTCGTGCAACATCAAGATTTTACAAGAACAGAAGCATAAGGCAACTCTCAAGGAGCTACTTTTACACTACAGTTGAGTCATGATACTGTGTACTCAAAAATGGGATTCCATATAGAAAGCTGATCCTGGGCTATGAAGGAGGTACTGCATCCAGTCTTGCCCGGTTGAGCCTCTCTTGAAACAGGATTCAAGATAAGTTCTGTCACTTGGATGCAATAACCCCGTCAGAGTGTCCTAGTGGCTTTGTGGTCCTCACAGGCTTTTGTGTAGGGTATACTTGATGGACGGGGCAGGGGGATGTCTTTTCCTCCCCCTTGATAGCAAGGACCTCACTTAAGGAGGCACCTGGACTGACCTTCGAAGCATGACACTGCTCACCCTGGTTGTGTTGCTTTTGTGTTCAGAGTCTGAGTCTAGCACCCACCATCCAAGATTCTTCAGGTAGAAGGTTACTGGCAGGTGTTGGTTCTGAGCCTAGATTTCAGGATGTCACTGGTGGGGGTGGCACTCTATGTCCCCAGCAGAAAGTGGGACAACATCCAGCACTCGTCGTAATTCAGTGTTAGCAGACATACCCTAGAGGTACAGTGCCTCTAGGCCAGAGTTCTGCGTCTTGGAAGTGAGGACAAGTGGGGAAGGTGGGCCATCCATCGGCTCTGGACAGCAAGTGTCAGAGGCTGGGATGGGCCTTCAGTGTGAACTGTTACACTCACTTAAGGATTTCTCTACTTCTGGTGCTTCTAGAAATCCTCACAGCTTCAAGTCGAATGTGCACTGTCCAGGCTGTCAACCAGGTGTGCTCTGCCTCAGAACAGCTGGGTGATTCTTTGGCTGCTCTGTGCATTGCAGGATGCTTGGCATCCCTTGACTATTCTACTGGATGTAGCATCCTGCAGTTCGGCAAGTCTCGACTGCTGCCTCAAGGGACACTTGGGTAGAGGACTGGGTATGTGTACCTGCCCCATGACCTTAGGAAGGAGAAGAGTAGGCCACTACGGGCAAGAGGGCTGATTTCTAAATGGAAGTGAGCCTTACTGTGCTTGGAAGTATTCCCTCAGTTTAGCTCTGCGAACCACAAGTCTACTTGTTCCCACTGAGAAATCCTTATCACTACTGATGTCATGAAATGTGTAACTTATCACATGTTCACTGTACACATCCCAGCTGTGTCTCCATGGATCTGAATCTGCTCTGTCCTTGTGTGAGAACTCTGGTTCACATCTGGGCTGTCTGGTGATGCTGACTGATGTCTGCCCTGCTGTGGCCTGGTTCTGACATAAATACTGCCTTTGAGCTCTGTCATCCTTGACCCAAATCGACTTAATGTCTCCTGGCCACACGCGAGTGTTCAGTACAACTTGTGTTCCCTGCTGTTTCTTCAGGGAGCTGCCTCACGTAGTGGGAGCTGGCCTGGTTTGCTAAGTCAAATACACGAAGCCTCACTTCAGCGAGTACAGGCTGTCTTGGGCAGGAGCTGAGTCTGATCAGCTGGTTGCCCCCTAGGGAGGCCTCAGATCTCTGCGTCGGGTCCTTTGGTTATCTAGGGTAGTCAAGTTTGATGGCAGAGATCTATAAAACCTTCTCGGGCTCACCTGGGTTAGTTCCTGATTGGGTAGTGGGGACTGCAGTTTTTCAGAAGTGTAGGTAAAACTGACCTTCCTACTCTCCCTTCATCTGGAGAAAGATTGAAGCAGCAGCACCACCAAGTAGTCCTAACTGCTGAAAACTTTATATTAAACGGACGACGTAAGACAGGTCAGCTAAAACCCTCAACCCCCAACAGAGGTACTAAACCTGAATTAATACCCGTGTGAGGAAAGTCTCAGGCAAGCAATACTGAAGCAAGGAAGCCACCAGTGGGCACACAGGCAACTATCAAGAGGATGCTATCCAGCAGTTCCGGGTAAAGCCTTAGAGAAAGCTCTCGGGTGTACTTAACCTGAGTCCATGATGCCCCTGTGTAACTATATTCCCTGAGACTGAGAAAGGCTCATGTGGAACTCAAGGTATGGAAATTGTGACAATGTGGCCTTGGCACAGTGAAAATGACAAACGGGCACCTCCACAGGTTGGAAAGCTTCATCCATGAGGCAGGAAACAATTAGCATGAAGATCCCAGCCATGAGTACAGACCTCCTAGCCCTGTAGGATCTGCAGCCATGTAGATCGAAGGCTCCTCACATACCCAGGAGTGTCCTGGGCCTAGTCCTTATTCATGATCTTCCCTGGTCTGGAACCCAGAAGGATCCCCTGAAAACGTGGTGGGAGGCAGCCTGAAGTCAGAGGATGTCGCTTGACAGAAATAGGTGCTGGGGCAGGCAAGGTGCCCCTTGGGTCCAATGCACCCCATCTCCAAGGCCTGGCCATGGCTGGTAAGGTAGCTTCCGTTGGAAGATTCTCAAGAGGTTGTGTGAAGGGGATCACAGAAGCTAGGGTACCCCAAGAACATGGGACTTGCTGATGTGGGGGGCAGAGGAAGGTGCAGTGCTGGCTCCCATCCTCCTGACCCTGGTAACTCCTGCATGAATCGATGTATTTGAGTATCTTGCCAGGTGTTCCTAGAAGCATGTCTTCTACCTGGTGCTCTTTGAAGTCGGCTTTGTCAGGGTTACACAATTCCCATAGGCTGGATATTCACTGATTCTTCCAGCTGTGTTACTTGCTGTAAATTTCTACTGGGGGCTCTGAGGGGGTTAAGTAACTAGACTTTTTATTCCTGCCTACCCAGGTGTTTAATCACAGGGTGACTTTTTCTCCTGTTTTTTAATTTAAACAAATCTCATGCATCTTTACAGACCTAGAATCATCACTATGCTCCTGACCCTACCCTCCCTCTGCCCACACTGCCACTCTTGCCTGCTCCTTATTTCCTGTTTTTAGTGATCTACTTTTTACTTCATGCTCATAATATTAACCTTTATACTAAATTCAAACACTGTTCCTCAACAATATACAAGGGCTGTGAACATTGAATCTGATAATTTCACTCCTAGTGTACTGTTATCACAGATCAGGAAAAACTTAGCAAAATAAGCCAAAGTATAATGGTTTCTATTTGCATCCACATTCTTGCAAAAGACAGGATTTCATCTTTCTGTAGCTGGGTAGTATTCCATAGTACATAATACCATATCCTTGGTCATTGCTTGAACATCTGGGTTGATTCTTAGCCTTTGTGAATTGGGCTGCAATAAACATGGGTACAGACAGCTTTCATATGCTTATTTCATTTCCTTTGGGTAAACTACCAAGAGCAGAATGGGTCAAGTGGTATGTTCTGAGTGCACTCAGGATGTTTTTCCATAACGGCTGTACTAGTAGACAATTCATACTGACAGTGGAGTTGGGTACCTTTCCTCCTACATCCTTACTAGCATCTGTTTTCTGTAGGAGAGCCATTCTAACTGGGATGAGGTGAAACCCCACTGGCTTTGAGTTGCATTTCCCTGGAGGCTAGTGATCGAGCATTCATGTGTCTGGCAATGGGAATTTCATCTTTTGAAAACGCTCCAGGTCTGTTGCTCATTTCTTAGCTGGATAGAATTTCTTGTTCCTTAGATTCTAGATATTAATCCTTTATCAATTGCATAGTTTACAAATATTTGCTCCCATTCTGTCGCCTTACCAAGTTCTTTGAAATGCAAACGCTTCTTGGTTTGATGCAATCCCATTTGTCTTATAAGTTTTATTTTTGACAGGCAGAGTGGACAGTGAGAGCAAGGTCTTCCTTTTCCGTTGGTTCACCCCTCAATGGCCACCGATCCGAAGCCAGGAGCCAGGTGCTTCCTCCTGGTCTCCCATGGGGTGCAGGGCCCAAGCACTTGGGCCATCCTCCACTGCACTCCTGGGCCACAGAGAGCTGGCCTGGAAGAGGGGCAACCGGGACAGAACCCGGTGCCTCAGCCGGGACTAGAACCTGGTGTGCCAGCACCGCTAGGTGGGAGGATTAGCCTAGTGAGCTGTGGCACCGGCTTGTCTTGACTTTCATTGGCATCTATTGTAAGGAGTCTTTGCTGATGTCTTGCAGAGACTGACAGGGTGACTTTCTATAGAGCAAGAGTCAAATACCAGTTAGGGGTCCACTCGGTAGTGACTCGGCATGTACCAATGGCAGGTACAAGGAAGAGCTCCAGGTCTAGATGGTCTCACTGACTTGGTTGCATTGTGTGTTTATTGTCTATGACAAATAGGTGTTTGGGTCTGGAAGTGTGGATAGTGTTGGAACGTTTGAGGCAGATACCTGACTTGAACCCAGGTACTACGTGGTCATTGATCGTTGGAGTCCAATTGAGTGTCTGTGGGACTGGGTTGTGACCATGTGGGTAACAAAGTAAGGGGAGATGACCCCATGAATGGGATCACAGGCATTCCCTACAGAGATGCAAACATGATTGCTTCTAAAATCCATGAAACTTAAATTCCGTGCACTTGGCAGTGTCGCCTTGCTTGGCAACAAAATGACATCAGAAAGCTGTTCATGAGGATTCCTGCCTAAGTTCTACCTCTGTTGGTCGAGAAAACAATTTGAATACTCCAGTGATTGGCTCAGTGGCCTATACTTGAGCATCAGGATGCAATAATGAACCATCATGCCATCCGTAGTCAGTCCCTCCATAGACACAAGGCACCCTGCATCTATTCCCCATAGTTGTTGGCAAGGTTTGGGATTTCTGGCTCTGGTATGAGATTCTCTGAAGTCTCCAAGAACTTGCTTGTGGAAAATGTGCATCCTATGCTCTGGTCAGGAGTGGGCTGCTACTGCTGCTGGGTAAGGTAGAGGAGGGCCCCAGCTGGTTGTGTAGAGATTGGTTAGAAGAATCTTAACAAGCCTGGGCGATGTCCTGCGATCTCTTCAGGACGTAACCCATGTGATCTTATTCTTCAGTAAAGTTGATCTCTTCAAAACTGGGAAGAGTGCTCTTCTGTACCCGACTCTGCCACAAGTGATGTATTTGTAAAAGACTACAGTTTTCACTTTGTCTTGAGTGTAGCTTGAAGATGAGTCATTCAGTCTGCTCGGCTTGCACGTGAGCACACGAGCCAGGGGGCACATTGCCCCGTGTAGCGGTGCTTCGCAGCTACAAGTTCCAAAACCTTCAGCTACTGTTACCTCTAACAACAGCATGGGGTGTCACTTACACATCACTCAGTACCAAATCTCATGCTTGGCCAACACCTGCACATGTTTAAATTGGGTGGCTGATACCTGCATACCCAGCAGGTCTTGAACACCTGATGACCTTGTTTTTATCAAACCACGTGAGCTGTGAATGCCTGTTTATCTTTAAACACAGGGCATGGAAGCACAATAGGGCCCAGTGAAATCGGAGTTCTGCTCTTCTCCCTTCACATGTAGCTGTAGTTATTGCTGGTTCCTTAGCTGTACCTTCTGGATTTCCTGATACAAGCGTCTAAAGTAGAACTTCTAAACCAGCTGGAGTTAAATGTCAGGGACCAAAGGAACAAATGCTCCTAATGATAGGTTTGGGGTGGAGAGGAGACCTCTACTTGGTTTGAAATATTAACTACTGGGAAATAGCACATATAATGGCTGTTAGCTCAAGATGAGTATTACAATAAATGCACTGTGCTTGTGAAAGCTTGGGCATTTTGCTAACCTTCGAGAAAGTGAACTGGAGTAGATTGTAGAAGGCCTCACGGATCTGACTCCATCTCATGGACTACACTTAGGCTACAGCTGCGTGACGCGGTCAAGCTCTCTGGAAGGGAAATACCAAGTCAGGATTGCAAACTACAGCTTCCTGTCTAAAATAAGACTAAAATATGCACAAGGGGCACAGAAAGACTGGGATATAAAAGTGGCAAATCTTGCCTAGGAAGGAGCTCTAGAGCAAGGTATCTTGCCTCGTGTCAGACTGAGATGGCTGGAATTGGTATTCCTGGCTCAGTGGCTTCGGGTTGGCCCTGTGGGAACTGGCACCTGGAGGTGTCTGTCCTCTTACTTCATGACTTAAGAGCTCGGTCTCTAAAGCTCAGCAACATTCCTGCCACTGATAGTGAAACCGGCTGCTGGCAGAGGCGTGGCATCTTGGGTCCTGAGTGCTTCAGAGACCGCCCACCCACTCCCTGCACCCTGCCCCAGCATTCTCTTCCATGGACCTGTCCGACCTTACAGCAGGACAGCATACAGGAAGACCAAGACCAGATGCATAATCTTCTGCTTTTAGTCTCTTTGAAAACTGGTCGACTAGAAGATGGCCTAGGTAGAACAGTGATCCCAGGTGTGACCTAGGTAGTTTCTACAACCTGTAAGAGGCTGCTCACTTCAAATTTGCAGTTCATGGGAGGAGGAAAGCTTCAAGGAACTTGTAAAGTTGAAGTTGGAAGTGGTGATTGTCTTGCACGTCTAATAGTGTTTTGCAATGTGATAGGCCATCTGGTCTTGGATTCCTTCATACTCTAGCACTGAGTTCAAGTTCTTCAGTGTACTTTATTTCCTAAACGCTAGTTCTGAGTGTAGTACCAAAAATGCAGTGATTCCCCCCCCCCCCCCCCCCACCATGGAGTTTGAAGAGACCAAGTTCTCATGTTGCAGGCTTCTCATTGTGTTAACTGATCTCGGTAGGTATATTCCTGGCCTTCACATGCAACATCAAACAGCCAAGTGAGGGCATGTTTTTTTTAGTGGTATAGAGGTGGACATTGCAAGTTCTTTGTGCTCTTAATCCTTTAATCTTCAGCTCTCTAGGCCTCAGATTTAAACCTAAAACAATCCTCTCATTGGGCACTCTTGTATTCCTCAGGAGAAGGCGTAGGCCTCCCGTCATTGAGTAGGTTCCAGGTAACTCTTCATACTAAAGAACAAAGGATACATATTTGGAGGTACATGGCTGTGTAGTCCCTGGCTGAGGGATTGTGGCAAAGCATGAGGCCTGTTACGGGAAGGTGTCTTTGCCTTAGAGGGTTAGTCACTGAGGACCAGTGGGCATGCCAGACTTCTGCAATGCTTGCATGGAATATGCTTGGGCTGCTTATTTCATGACCAGTTCTTCATATGTGGAGGAGTTGTACTAACACCTGCATAAAAACCGGGAGTTGGTGCCCTAACTCATCACATCTGAGGCCCCTGGAGGACTAAGGTTCTCTCGTGTTGTGCTCAGTGAGGCGAATCTAGACTCGGAGCTGCCGAGCGAATCGCATGATGGCCGGTGTATCTGGGGAGGAGCATCATCTGATCAGCTGAATGCTGGCAGTGGAAACTTAGCTAAATGGCGATTCTTGGCCCAAATGTCTTACGGGGCAAGGATTGGGGCCTCTCTACTGTGCTCATGCCATGTCAACGTCTCATTCTCACAAAGCATTACGACCTTGGAGAGGCCATTCTGTCATCTACTTGTCGTTCTTCAGACTTGAAGAATGCAGTTCTTAACTCTTCCGTGTCTTCTATTGTCACGTTATCTAACATAAGAGTTTAAAATACGGACATACCTAAGTGTAGATAACTTCAGGTAGAGCCTATAATTATGCTGGAACGCTTAGAATTCGGAGAGCTGACCATGTTGTAGCCAGAGATGCCCGATTCTGAGTTGAAGCATTTTAACAAATGATGTGGTTGAGTCCCATGTGATGGGGTAAGTCCACCAAGGGATTTGTACCATGGAAGCTTACCTATGCTCCGAGTGAAAGGTAAACTACTGATTCCCAATCTGAGCTCACATGGGAAAGACCGTTTGATAGTCCTGATTTTGTAAAATGACTCACAGGACACAATGTAGTTTATTTTTCTCCCGGGCTCAGCAGAGGAAATCATTTGCCTGAAAATAGCTAGGATGAAATGTGCCCCTTACGTTTAGCCTTGGACTTCATTGTAAGTGGTCAGTGCTCTTTACCCCCATCCTACTGCCTGGCCATGGTGCAGAGCCTGTTATGTGAAGAATGTACATTTCTGCAGAAATGTAGTTTTTTTTTTCCCATTGATCACGAAGTACCCCTATTGAGTACCCCTATTGAGCCAACTTCACCCAACTGTCCACCAGGAACTGGTACTGCCATGTAAGACCAGTATTCATAGTGGTCACTGTCCATAGGACATCGTGTGACAGGAATGTATTCCATGCACAACTCTGTTGCAGGAAACTCGGACTGATGGTCATGTATACTTGTTACAAGTGTATCCCTTGTCTATTTCAAGGCATGATAATGAGCTGAAAACATTGTCATAGTAGATGTCCATTTCCTGGAACCCATGGTTTACCTAATACTTTACTGGTCCAATAATCCTTAAGCTGATCTTGAGACTCAGACACCTGTCATTGATAACGACTTGGTATAGTCAAATACTTCTATAAGGGTGAGTTTGCTTTCCATTAACTTGCAGGTCCTAGAATATCTAGGTATTGACTGCTTTGGGTTCCCCTAAGCATAAGGTATCCTGACAACTGCAACTTGATTTGAATTATCAAGTTACTTGATTTCTAAGATGCATCACCTGTACCAATTGGGCCTACTTCATTCAGAAGAGCAGTAAGTTCTTAGTGTTCAATTGCTGGCATGTAAAACATCCAGTGCTATATGGCCAGTTCCTCCCTGTTAACGCAGACTTTGCTTAGGCATGTCTAGAACACTTCTAACAGAAATCGAGTAGTAACTTGTAGCCTCAGGGTGAAAACAGTCGAGACCTCAAATTGAGCATTGAACTTGCTAGACTTCATAGCACTTCGGCTGCTATCTCCTTGGCAGTAACTTGGCAAGGAAAACATTCCAGGTAGATCGTCTGAAGAAACCTGTAGGAAGAGCATACACTGGGGTCAAGATGAAGTTGTCATTGTGGGTGATGAGCATACATGAACTGACCAACATTTGGGACTCAGTCCCCCAGATTTAGTATTGGATGCATCAGTAAGTTGCTTTGCTTTGCCAAATCGCCAAAGTATTTTCTAGATAGTTCTGCCTCCTTCATTCTGGAGTTCCTGGTTCTCTTCCTGTGCATCCTTCAACCTGCTGTGGTTGGACAAAGGGGTTGCTATGTCTACAGAACACCTTGTCCTCTAATCCCCTGTCTTTTGGATGCTGAAATTTGGCCACTTGACCTACTTGTCTATCCAGGCTACTCTTCAAATAGTCCCAACCCATGTATGTCATTTGCTGTGAAATCCTTTGTGATACCATCACAGTCACTATGAAGATGAAGTTTTGGTCCCACTAAATCTTTAAGGGTGACAATGAACTTTAACTTTTGCTGATTTGCTTACTGGATGGAAGGAAGCTGGTCCTGCAATTGGAAAACAAAGGCTTGGTTTTTGGTGGTCTTCAGGAAGGCAGTATCTAGTACTAGAATTTCCTCAATACAGCTTCTGTATTCCAAACAAAATACCCTTCAGCTATAACTGTAATGCCTTCATCAGTAAATGTAATATTAACCCTCAACAGGGGTTCCTCTTCGCACATGTCGTTTTAAACGAGATTGAAATGGGTATACGGAAAGATGAGGATCCTACTTTGGCTTTGCTGGAAACAGCTGGGTCTGAGGCGGAAACTTCACGTATTCAGTGTTCGTTAGAAAAGGGCGGGAAAGCAATCTTGGGATGAGAGAAGATAAGCGTTGTATTTGACTGCTTTAACCTGCCACACAAAGAACCCTCGCTGTGCGCCCTCCAGAACTGCCCTGAGGTAGCTCATCCTAGAGCTCAGAACAGGCTTCCATACTAGGGTGGACCCAGCTTCCAGATCAGAATGTCTTGGTATCTGAAGTCTGCCTTTGGAATGTGGCTTTTGAGGGTGCAAGACCAGTTACAGCCACCATTCTCTTCACCGTCTTCTGGATTATGGCCTCCATTGGAGCAGTATTCTCATGGCCACATGTGGTATCATGGCATCTGAGTCCCTTGTAGGCACCTACCAGGACAGGGGGTTGGGGGTGCCGGGTCTGGATGGTGCCGCCTTCCAGGGTCTAGATGAACTCCTTGTTGGGCTGCAACTCTACCCAACTAGCACTGAGTTTAACAAGCTCATGGGAACTGCCATTATCATTGGACTAAAAGGAAGGCAGAGTCGTGGGGATTAGCAACTGAGGGCTGGAGGGCAGCAGAGGTTAGAAAACCCAGGAGCTTTCCTTTTGTTCTGGGTGTCCTAGAGTTCTTGAAGTCCTAAATCCTGGAAGACCCAAGTTTTTCAGGACTTGAGGTTGCTACTGAAGATAATCTGTTTCTGGGGAGCCTAGCATCTGCTGTAACACAACTCTGTTGCTACCAGCGAGCATGGTTATGACTTGGTAGGAGACTCGGACGTACTTCCAGAGTAGTTCATTGGGTATGAAATAGTTGGAATATTAGCTGATGTGGGGGAGGCGTCTTCACTCAATGTGTGTTTAGGTGGTGCACTTTCCCATGAGCTGTGGCCCTGTAACTGTAGTGCCTATCGACCAGTGACCTTCAATTTGAAGGGCACTTTCAGCTGTGGGATGCAGCCTTGCTATAGAAGGTCACTCCTCAAGTGGAGGAGCGACACCGGACTGGACGCTGTTATTCCCTTTCAGTAGGTTTTTTCTACAGTAAAGCAAGCACAAAGAACAAATGAAATAACGAACTCCCCAGCGAGCTCTCCAACTCTCCAACCCGTGCTCAGCTGTCCATGCACTGAGCTCGCCGTTCTCTTCCAATCAGGTTGGATCAGCTCCTGCAGCTTCTAGCAGTCAAACTGATGAAGCAGCTGTGTAAAATTCCACCTCTCAGTGCCATGTTGTGTGAGACGGCCCTGCCTCCCACAGATCCCCCTTTTTATTCTTTGTGGCATGGATACGTGCCTGTCTTAGGTGCCCCACGGCGCGTACTCTGCTTACCTGTCATCAGGGATACCGGAAGCATGTCCTGTCCTCTGTCTTAGGTTGCTAGAGTTGCCCGCAGGTGCTTACCCGTCTTTGACTACCGATCCAACATGCTAAGCCACACCTCAGGGGTGCCCGTAGAGTGCTGCATGGTGGGCATCGCCTGTTTGACAACCTCTGACTGCTGCTTGAGTGCAAGTATATATGGGGTGCAAGGTAAACAAAAGTAGGGGGAATTGTTTCATGCTTATTGGCTATCTCGTTTCTCATCGTGCTCCAGGATCCATTGAAAGTGTCCCATCCTTTCAATACCACTAGGGGTGATAAATCCATGCAACCCCCACCAGCATTGCACATAATCCAAGGATCCCAGGGGTTGGCTGCAATAGATGGAGTAGGATTTGCATGAGTCCAGTTATACCCTGGAAATGTCCCATTTTGGTCCGTCTTGCAGTCTTAACCATCGTTTCCTTCCTCAAATTGCGCACTTCTAGTTCCTCTGCCGATAGATTCACCAAGCGAATTCTTCTCTCAGGTCCAAACTGATTGTGCCGCATCCTGAGCACTCCTTGATGGTGTCATGGCCGTACCTAGGCCCACTAAAGTATTATCTCCTGGCTGAAGGGGCCATGACTTCGGCCAGTCGTTCTCTGAAATGATACTCACGTCTGCACCTGTATCTAACAGGCCTGAATCGATTGTCCTTTAAGGCCCATAGAGGTCGATCTGCTAAAGACATGGATAAGGCTGCATATTTCTTCCCTTGGGGTCCACGATCATCCTGTACTCCAGTCATAATCAGCATCTGAGCCCACAGGTTCCTCCAGCTTAATTTGTACAATGCCCTTTGTGTATTGTAGCAGCACCCTTAACTTATCAAAAGGAGATTGGATAACCCCACTAATAACCATCAGACCTTTCAGGGCATTTGTTGCCTTTCCTATAATTATTCTAAGTATCTTCTGCCCAGCCGAAACAGTTTCTGCTATCACCTCTATGGCTTGTACTCCCATTTGAGGTGTTAATACTAAATACTTCTCGTAACTCTGAGCAGTGAATGCCTGGTTTCTGTACTGTTGGGACTGCGACACCCACTGATTGTTTTGGCCCTGGGGTGCAGGGGCACGCATTCCATTTTTTGGCTGCTGCCCCTGTGAAACTGGTATTGTGGTTGAATGATCTCTTCCTCTTATAGGGCCCAGCTTGTTTGGCACCATCAGGGGGTTACCCGCCCTATCCAACTTAGAATAGCACTCCTTGGCCCAATGGTTCCCTCTTCCACAGCGTGGGCAAGGTCCTGGTCTTCTCAAGTCCTCCATGCCTTGCTGATCTCGGGCTGGAAACTTTGACCTACATTCTCTCTCAATGCCCTTCTTTACCACATCTAAAGCACTTTCGTCCCCCCATATCCCATCTAAGTTGGGCCATCCCTACTGCAGCATGTGATCCAGAAGCCACATCATCCATGACATCCATACAGATTTTCAGGAAGGTAGGGATGTCCTTATGCTGCCATGGTCTAAGAGCTTCACAACATGTTTTATTTGCTTGTTCATATGCCAATCTTCTAAGGGCATAGCTTCCTCCAGTTTCAAAAATACTTCCCGCTGCTTCCATTAGTCTGTTCACGAGGTCAGCGTAGGGTTCGGTAGAGCCCTGCACTACCTTAGTCAAGCTGTGTCTTATCTAGCCTTTCCTGGGTACCACCCTCCAGGCTGCTCTTGCTATCTCTCTTACTTGTAGAAGGACAGCTATTGTAGTCAGGCCTGATCATCGGGATTGGTAAATCGCCCTTCCCCATTTAACATTTCCTCATCCCATGTTTGATTCCTTGCTCTATGGTTCTGTTTAGATTGATCTCGAGCAAGTTCCCTATAAGCAGCTGACCATAAAAGGAAGTCGCACCCACCTAACACTGCCTCTGCTAAGTTCCTCCAATCATCGGGTATCAAGCCTTGCTGTCCTATATTTTCAAGGACTGCCTGTGTAAAATTTGCATGGGGACCATACAGCTGCACTGACTGCTGTAATTCTTTAAGCAATTTGTGATCAAGAGGCGTCCAACCACTATTTCCTTGCTGATCTTGTAGTACGGGAAACACATGGCCTGGTTCCTGATACTGCTCCCAAGCAGGTTTTTTATAAGCAGCTCCCCTTCGTTTGCTTTTGGTTCTTGCCCTTTCTTCCTCCTCCAGCATTCCTTCTTCCTCCTCCTCCCATTCTTCAGTCTCACACTGTTGCGGCAGAAAGGGACTTTTTTCTACTAGTTCATCTTCTATGGTTAAATTCGCCAGCCTTGTCAAGCTAGGATATAATCTTGGTAGCGCTCTCGGGGGCGAGGCTCCCTCCTCAGCTTCCTCTACCCTGCAAGCTTTCTGGCTCTCTTGAGTCCTTTAATTTTTTCCTTGTTCGCTATCATGGTTGCTCGCCTGACTGCCCTGCCATGACTCCTCCTGAACCCTTTCCTGCAGCTCACTCCCCTCGTCAAGCAGTAATCCTGTCCTCTCCGCGGGGTCCTGGAGCGCTTGATCAGTGAGCTGCCACAGCCTCAGCACTTCCGATTCCCCAGCTGCGCGCAATTGTCGCCCCACTCGTCTCCAGTGTTGTACAAACCATGGAGACGTTTTTGTGACCGCTCTTGTGAATGCACAAACGGTAGCCGCTTTTGCTGGAGTCCCTGCTGTTCCCAGCAAGCGGTTCAGGAGCAGTCACAGCCCGACAGACGGTAGCAGCCCGACGAGGGATGGTATGTTACCCATTGCACCTTGTTCTAATTCTTCCTAGCTTTACTCCCTAGGTTTTCCCTAGCTTCTTTGCTTCCTAGGTTTTCCCTAGCTTTTTCTCTCCCCGGTACTTCCCAGCTTTCTTCCAGTAGTCCGTATCCGAGTCACGGAACCACTTGTTGCTCCTCCGTGAGCGGAGGAGCAGCACTGGACCGGACGCTGTTACTCACTTTCAGTAGGTTTTTTCTACAGTAAAGCAAGCACAAATAGAGAAGAAAGAACAAATGAAATAACGAACTCCCCAGTGAGCTCTCCAACCAACTCTCCAACCCGTGCTCCGTTGTCCACGCGCTGAGCACGCCATTCTCTTCCAATCAGAGGTTGAATCGGCCCCTGCAGCTTCTAGCAGTCGAACTGATGAAGCAGCTGTGTAAAATTTGTTTACCTCCTCGCAGCACCATGTTGTGGGAGACGGGCCCTGCCTCTCACAATAGAACTTGCAGGACACAAGTCGGGAGGCAGAACTGTCTGCCACCACATAAGTGAGTGTTCTGGCAGTTACTTGGCTTGAAAGGGGAAAGGGTTAGTAATTGCCTGGCTGGCAAGAGGGTGTTCTGTTCCTTTAAGGGATGACACCTACGAGGGTGTTGGGTCTGTTTCACCTGAGCAGGTGAAGATCGGAGTGTGCAGTGGTGTTAATGGGGCCATCTTGGAAGCATTTGGGTGGCTGAGCACAGAGGCTGGGTGACTTGTACACATCCTACAACCTATTAGGTTTGGGCTTACTCTCACAGGGCCCTCGACATGCCTCTCACTCAGACCCTCCTGTTACCTATCTTCCAATCTTGCCTATCCCAGTCTGAACAATAAGCCAATCCATTTCCTATGTACCTGGCTCTGGGTATCCCTATCTTGGATCTCCTCCCCCCATCTCCACCTAGAAGGATAACCAAGTTTGTCTGAATTCATGAATCTAGGAATCTTTCCTCAGTGGTTAAGTTGCTTTCCTAGGAACCCTAGTGCTGTAGCAGAGCACTTCAGTGCACGCCTAGGTGTGGATCCAATCCATCTCTAGAACTCAATTTCCACCCTTTATGAGCTATCATAGGGGTCTATGATAGCTCTATGAAGCCATATGTGCGAGCTGAGGGGAGTATTGTAGGTAAACCGAGGTTGGAGACAATGAGGGTCTGAGCCACCTCTTACAACTGAGGTGTGGTCTTAGCAGCATCTGCAAAGAGTCTTGAGCAACTCTGAAAACTTTGCCCTCCAGTTAAATGCCTGTATGGGCTACAAGCAATTGGCTCACTTCAGGCAGTACTAAACAGGCACTTGATGTTTCATGACCAGGAGCTTGGTCTTCAAGGCTCAACAACATACCTAGAACTACAAAGTGCATTAGCCTTCTGGGGAAGGTGTTGCCTCATTCTGGCATTGTAAGGGCTCTGAAGTCAACCTTCCCTACCAGGTTTAGAGATCTCCTACAGCAACCTCTTTACGGACCCATCAAACCCCATGAGTGGCGAGAGAAGTATGGAAGACCAAGATCGACCGTAGAGCTCTTTGAGCCCTCTGCAAAACTGGTAGCCTTCCCGGTCCACTGTAACATGGTTGGAGTAGCACCCCCAAATGTGACAGTGTTTCTAAAAATCGAAAGGGACTTGCCCATTTTGAAGTTACTTTGCTCATGCTGGGGTATAAAATGTTACCACTTCTCTTTGATTAGGGTGAGCAGATCATTAGCTGTTTCTACAGACACCTAAAAGCATCACTTGCATTAGGACCTTGGATTTTCCTGTTTTTTTTTTTTCCCCTTATTCTGACATCCAAGTGTTCGGTTCTGGATACTTCTGAATGTCAGGGCAGACTGTTCTGATTGATCTTCTGTAGAATGGCAACACTCGAGATTCCTGCAGATCACAATGTGACAGAAATGAGGACAGTTGACATTACTGAGGACAAGTGTATACTACTAGCCATCCCACAAAACATTGTTCCTCAGAGGAAAATGGAAAAAATGTGTTTCTGGCATTTGACACAAATGTCTGAAGTGGTTAAAGATACTACATGCTGCATGATGCTTTGGTAGGTTAATACATGGTATTCCATTAATCTGGCTTTGGATTCCAAATAAGGAAACAACTACAAAAGCTTCTGAATGGCTCAGTTCTGGCCAGGTGAAGAGCAGACAACAGCCATCATAAATTTGAACCAGTCGTCCAAATAAAGCTTTCTGTGGTGTTAAGCCTTGCAGGCCTCCAGTCCCATTTCCTGGAGATGAACAGAACTTCAGAACATTCAATGACCATCCTAACTTTTAAACAGAAGCCCTTGGAGTACCAGGTCTAATTATTTGGAACAGTGGTTCTCATTGGCAAGACATTATGTAGAGATCCAGGTTTCTCAACTGGTGTTTTGGGCCCCTATGTTGGCTGGGTGGACGGGTATAACCATGGTCCTCTTGACCTAGGTGGTTTCACTAGCTGGATGGATTATGATACATCATGTATGAATCGAAGTATGAATGATTAAACGAGGTTTAAGACCTGTGACTTCAACCTATGTAGCACTTGGAAACCTTACTTAATCACAGAAGTCCAGCGATGAGTATTTGGTATGGGGTATGGTGCCCAGGTCATGACCATGTGGGTAATTGAGAGGAAGTAAAGTTTAGATCACATGGATTGGATCACAGACATTTCTACGGAAACATTGCCTTGTATTCCATAAAATCTTGTACTTGAGTCACTTTAGGAATAGAATGGTGATGCTAGGGCAGGTGCGCATAAGGATTCTTGCCTAAAAGCCATAATGCTACCTATGGACTGAGTAACTAGGATTACTCAGTGAGGTTCAGTGGCCTACACTTAGGCATTACAATGTAACACTCATGCCCTTGGATAGTCGCTCTGTAGACACAGGGCACCTCACACCCATTCCTCATAGTCCTTGCCAAGGTGTGGGATTTCTGGGCTTGATGCCATGGGACATGACCCTTGTCTTGGAGCTTGCTTGCAGGAAATGTGCATACTGTACTCTGGTCAGGAGTAGGCTACTGTGGCCTCTGGAAGAGGCAGGAAAGGGCCCCATCTGCTGTAGAGATACTGGCTTAGAATTCAGTTAGCCTGGCAGAGGCTGTCCTGTGACTGCCACGAGTTCATAACAGGGGAGGCTCGGCTTCAGTGAAGTGATCCCTTTCGTATTTCCTTCCATTCTGCCAGTCCAACACTAGCACTGTTAAGTACCTGACAAGTGGTGTGATTCTTGGAAGAAGTATAATAGGATGTGTTGAAGATGGACCCTATCTGTCCGGTGAGAGGGCACATAAGCCAAGTGGCACGTTGTCCTTGAACCGTGCTGGGATGCTAGCTCTTAAAACCTTCAGCTGTTGCCGTTTGGTCTGAAAGGAACACTGACCTGTCATTAACCCTTCGTCAATCCCTATGTCCCTCACGCTTTGCCAACACTTTCCTGGTTTGTTTGGCTTTACAGATACCTTCATCCTTAGGAAGTCTGAATCCCTGGTGACTGTCTTCGTCAAACCACTCTGAATACCTATTAGCCTTAAACACTGGGAATGCAGCACAAAGAGGCCAAGGGGATCACCTGAGATCCATGTTTTTTCCTCTCCCTGCACATGAAGCAGTAACTCCTGGTCTGCTGGCAGGAGCTCCATTACTTGGCCACACCTGTGGCTGCCTCGAGGGACTAAATGCTATACCTGCTACAGTGCAACCTGGGGGACCAAAGGCACAAATGGCCCATTGGGTCAGTAGGGGTTAGGATAGGGTAGAAACTTAGGCTCCTTGGATCCCAGACCCATATTCTAGCTATTACGGAAGCAGTATCGTAATGAGTGTTAATGCATTCTTTGCAGTGCAGATCTTTCTGTGCGTGTGATACTGGGTATTTTGCTAGCAAATTCTTGAAAGTGAATTCATGTGGGCTCTGCTAGAGGGCAGCACAGGTCCCTTTACACCCTGGGAACCTCCCTTGGCATACCACTGATGCTTCATAATTGTCTATTGGAGCTCTCAGAAGGCGATGCTGAGTCGACACAATTGCTAAAGATGTTCAGGAGTTAAAACATGTGGGATGAAGAAGGAAGCATGACTGGGAAGTCATGGGATGCAAAGCTAGCAGACTCGCTGAGCCTGGCAGGGAGCTGCAGAGCAAAGTATCTTCCATTACTGTTCTGCTAGAGGTGGCTGGGATCTGCACTCCGGCACTGGGTTGCCCCTAGGGGCACTGACAGCTATAGGTAACTCTCCTCCCTCCCTGTCCTATCTTGCCTTGTGGGGAGATTGGGTTGTACGTATTGGTATCTACAACTATGTCTAGAATTGATAACCAATCTTATACTTGGCTGAGCTCTTGAAGTGACTTCTCTATTAGGATGGAAGTCCCTAGGTCATATAGAATAAAAGCAGTATATCCTGTGCCATTGGCTGGTCTATTTCACTGAGACAGTTCTGGTTAGTTAATGGGATTGTATATAGTAAACCAGGTGTTCTGTAAGCAGATTTTCATGTGTGTAACCACAATGCACAAATGGGTAGGGATGGATCCATCTAACCTGTTGCCCTGAACAAGGAGACAGTCACCCCGGTCAGTGGGCAGATGTTGGCCTCATCAAGGGATGAAGCCTCACAGAAGGCAGAGTCTGCTGGACCCAGCAGCAGTGGATACAAAGTAGGCAGCCTTCAGTCAGACCATTTCGGTGGCATTCCAGTGACTGTCAGAGGCTGGCTGACTTTTGTACATATCCTTGAATCAATTTGTGAAGCGCATCCCCTTTGAATGTTCTAGTCTAGGCTCTGACTTACAACCTACTTTGGCTTGTGCCCATTCTCATAGGGCTTTCTATGTGCTTGTTTGCCAGACCTCCTTGTCACCTATCTCCTAGGCTTCAACCAGGAGTGAATCCATTTTACCCAATAAGTGAATGAATACTCCTCCCCCCAGCACTGAGTGGTTCTAACCATTCAAAAATGGTAGCCATCAGGTAAGATAACAAAAGTGGGATTGAAAAGTGAACAATCCGCATCTAACAGTTTGGGAGAAGCCACTTCTCAGAGCCAACACAGTGCTAGCAATTAACCCAGTACACTTTGGAATAGAAAAGATGCAAGAAATAGCTCCATTAGAAGTACTGACACTTTAGAAGAGAAACTTGAGTTTCTCCTTTAGCCCCTAAAACACTTTGCAGTCTGTAGGCAGCCTTTGGGCAAATCAAGGCCAGTCTTGGCTTGTGGAGTTCTTGGGATAAGAAAGTCACATACTGCCATTCTGAAGGAGGATGTTAAGAAGACTTTGTTAAAATGTTACCAGAGCCCTGATAAGCTGCTTACACCTTTTGTGCTTCTTCGTGCTGCTTTGTCCTGGTTATGTATAAATACCACCGAGACATTGGAATAAACGAGCCTTGATCAGCCTTGTTGTCTTGGCTCCGTTCTCTGAGCCCTTGTCCCCCTCATTCCCACTCCCTCCTTCAGGTTCCATTCGACTGGTGCGGCTGGCCTGCACAGCAGTCAATCAAAACAGTCCTACATCAATGTCTAAGGTATTTGTCAGGAGGGGAAAAAAGACTGGCCAGTCCAGTCCTTAGATACTTGGGGAGGGGGAGAAAGTCAACTTCCAGAGCAGCTTAGCTTCAGCCTCAGTGGGGTTTTGGATTCTGTTCTGCACTTCGGTATTATCTTTATCTGGCAAAGCTCCAGTCTAGCAGCCATCTGGGCCTCCCAGTTCTGTTGGCTTCTGTCTTGTGGGTTGGTTTCTCTTGTGCCATTTGCTGAGGTTCTCCACTTCCTACAGCACGTCTTAGGCCCTTGTTTCTCGGCAAGCTGCTTCAAGACTTCAGCTTCCTGGGTCGTCTTTCCCTGGAGGAAACTAAGTGAGAAAGACCCTTTTCTTTGGAGGGGAGAGGGAAATGTGGGATTACTTTGATCAGGGCTGCGAATTGGCTCAAGAGCCTGGCCCAAAGCACAGTTCTCCAGTTCTTTCATGGCTTCTGATAGTCAAGTGAAAGAAATACAGGAGACTTGTGTATTCCAGTGTAAGGAAAGCCTGGGAAACCTGAACTGAATAATACTAGCTGCAGAAAATCCCGTTAAAGGAGCTCACTTGCTCAAAAAACAACTTAGTTTTTAAAATCAGAATAGGGAGTCCCTGGCCCTGAAGCCATGAGAATCCAGATTCCACTCAACAGTGAGCCCAGAGCCATCCTGACAAGCTGACAACAGATTGAATGGCTTTAACACCTTCTCATGAGATGAATGGATGAATTCCCCTTAGTGTTTTTTAGGGAGCCCTGAAAAAGTGATCCAGTTGCAACAATCCATTTTCAGTTTCCTCTTATGAATTGAGCCAATCTGTAAATCAGGGCTTTGACTTTACCCTGTTCTTTGGCACCCTCATGGGTCAATCTGTATGAAGTTAGCATAGGTGTGAGCTGAAATGGGGAAAGGTACAAGAGAATGATGGGTCTGAACCCTGTTCAACTTTTTAACTTTTAGTAAATATAAATTTCCATAAACTGTACTTTGGATTACAATGGCTCCCCCCCCCCCCATAACTTCCCTCCCACCCGCAACCCTCCTATCTCCTGCTCCCTCTCCCATTCCATTTACATCAAGGTTCAATTTCAATTATCTTTATAGATCGATTTAATAAAGATTTTATCAGTTTGCACCCACAGAGAACACAAAGTGTAAAATACTGTTTCAGTACTAGTTATAGCATTACTTCACATGGGACAACACACTAAGGACAGATCCTACATAGGGAGTAAGTGCACAGTGACTCTGGTTGTTGACTTAATTTGACACTCTTGTTTATGGCGTCAGTAATCTCCCTAGGCTCTAGTCATGAGTTGCCAAGGCTATGGAAGCCCTTTGAGTTTGTCGACTTTGATCTTATTCTGACAGGGTCATAGTCAAAGTGGAAGTTCTCTCCTCCCTTCAGAGAAAGGTACCTCCTTCTTTGGCCCCGTTCTTTCTACTGTGCTCACAGATCTTTCATTTAGGTCCTCTTTTTTGCCAGGGTGTCTTGGCTTTCCATGCCTGAAATACTCTCATGGGCTCTTCAGCCATATCCGAATGCCTTAAGGGCTGATTCTGAGGCCAGAGTGCTATTTAGGACATCTGCCATTCTATGAGTCTGCTGTGTATCCCACTTCCCATGTTGGATCATTCTCTCCCTTTTTTAGTCTATCCGTTAGTATTAGCAGACACTAATCTTGTTTGATCCCTTTGACTCTTAGACCTCTCAGTGTGATCAATTGTGAACTGAAGTTGACCACTTGGACTAGTGAGATGGCATTGGTACATGCAACCTTGATGGGATTGAATTGGAATCCCCTGGCACATTTCTAACTCTACCATTTGGGGCAAGCCAGCTTGAGCATGTCCCAAATTGTACCTCTCCTCCCTCTAATTCCCACTCTCATATTTAACAGGGATCACTTTTCAGTTTAAATTTAAACACCTAAGTATAATTGTTAGAGTTCAATAGTATTAACTAGAACAAAAAGGGATAAAGTGTTGTACATCAACAGAACAAGGGCTGATCAAGTCACTGTGTCCACTTCACTTCAACAGGTTTCCTTTGGTGCTTGGTTATCACATATTTGTCCCTTTGGGACTGGCTTAGTTCACTCAGCATGTGTTCCAGATTCCTCCATTTTGTTGCAAATGACTGGATTTCATTGTTTTTGACTGCTGTATAGTATTCTACAGAGTACATGTCCCATAACTTCTATTTAATATTTCCAAAGTACAGCTTATGGATTACAATGGCTTCTCTCCCCTTTCCCGCTCCCTCTCCCCTTCCATTCACATCAAGATTTTCAATTCTTGTATACAGATCAGTTCAGTATATAAAGTAGATTTCAACAGTTTGCACCCACATAGAAACAAAAAGTGAACAATACTGTTTGTGATTTAATGCTGTAATTAGTACTCAATGTGCAGCACATTAAGGATAGAGATCCCACATGAGGAGTAAGTGCACACTGACTCCTGTTGACTTAATGGACACTCTTGTTTATGGCGTTAGTAATCACCCTAGGCTCTTGTCATGAGTTGCCAAGGCTATGGAAGCCTTTTGAGTTCAGACTCTGATCTTACTTAGACAAGGTCATAGTCAAAGTGGAAGTTCTCTCCTCCCTTCAGAGAAAGGTACCTCCTTCTTTGACCTGTTCTTCCCAGTGGGATCTCGATCTTTTCATTTAGGTCATTTTTTTTTTTTTGGCCAGGGTGTCTTTCCATGCCTAAAATATTCATGGGCTTTTCAGCTGGATCCGAATGCCTTAAGGGCTGATTCTGAGGCCAGAGTGCTGTTTAGGACATCTGCCATTCTATGAGTCTGCTGTGTATCCCACTTCCCATGTTTAATCAGTCTACTGTTGTTGGGCATTTGGGTTGACACCAGGTCTTAGTTATTGAGTTGAGCTGCAATAAACATTAAGGTGCAGACCGCTTTTTTGTTTGCCAATTTCATTTCCTTTGGCTAAATTCCAAGGAGTGGGATGGCTGGGTTGAATGGTAGGGTTATATTCAGGTTTCTGAGGAATCTCCAGACTGACTTCCATAGTGGCTTGACCAGTTTGCATTCCCACCAACAGTGGGTTAGTGTCCTTTTTCCCCACATCCTCGCCAGCATTTGTTGTTGGTAGACTTCTGAATGTGAGCCTTCAACTTTTAATGTTTCCAAAGTACAACTTTTTGATTATAGTGGCTTTTCCTCCATAACCTCTCTCCCACACAATTATCCCATCTCCCATTCCCATCCCATTCTTCAAGATTCATTTTCAATTATCTATATACAGAAGATCAATTTAGTATATATACCAAGTAAAGATTTCAACAGTTTAGTATTCAAACAGTACTTTATACTTTGTATAGTTTTACCATTAATTCATAGTACAACACATTAAGGGCAGATCCTACATGGGGAGTAAGTGCACTCCTGTTCTAATAATTGACACCCTTATGAAGTCAATCACCCGAGGCTCTCGTCATGAGCTGCCAAGGCCATGGAAGCCTTTTTTATTTTAACTTTTATTTAATGAATATAAACTTCCAAAGTACAGCTTATGGATTACAATGGCTTCCCCCCCATAACGTCCCTCCCACCCGCAACCCTCCCCTTTCCCACTCCCTCTCCCCTTCCATTCACATCAAGATTCACTTTCGATTCTCTTAATATACAGAAGATCAGTTTAGCATACATTAAGTAAAGATTTCAACAGTTTGCTCATGGAAGCCTCTTGTTCGCCAACTCTGATCTTGGGCAAGGCCATAGTCAAAGTGGAAGTTCTCTTCCCTTCAGACAAAGGTACCTCCTCTGGCCCGTTCTTTCCGCTGGGCTCTCACTCAGATCTTTGATTTAGATAATGTGTGTGTGTGTTTTTTTTTTTGCCAGTGTCTTGGTTGTTCCTATGCTTTACTTCTCACTGTACAATTTTATCATAAAATTGTCCATTGAAGCTTATGACTTCATCGTCTGAGTAGCTTGCTCATAATGGTCAGTTCCATCACTTGAATTTTCAAGACCAGGAGCTTGATCTACAGTCTAGTAAGATGTCTGAAGTCATTTCAAAAACTGCTCTTCCAGGTGGGAGTGCAGCCTCGTGCTGTTACTACAAGGGCCTGCCACTCTCCTTTCCTGCTTGGCTTTGTAGAGACCTACCAGGCAGCTGTCCAACCCTTCCAGTAGCAAGGCAGTTGATAAGACCACTTCAAAACTTGGCTTTCTGGCTGGCGCCGTGGCTCACTAGGCGAATTCTCTGCCTGCAGCACCAAAACCCTGGGCTCTAGTCCTGGTTGCTCCTCTTCTGGTCCAGCTCTCTGCTGTGGCCCAGGAAGGCAGTGGAGGATGGCCCAGGTCCTTGGGCCCTGTACCCACATGGGAGACCAGGAGGAAGCTCCTGGCTTCGGATTGGCATAGCGCTGGCCATAGCAGCCACTTGGGTTGAACCAATGGAAAAAGGAAGACCTTCCTGTCTCTGTCAAACAAACTTGGCTGTCCAGATTACTGAAAAGTGTGAAGCAATAATCCCAGGGGACATATGCTACCCCTAAAATCCATAGGAGCCTAATCTTGCAGTTGCACTTTCATGGTGGACAAAACAGAAGACTGTCCTGCATTCTTGAAACTAGAAATGATGTCCTACACACCTAAAAGATCTGAACCTCATCCTTTAGCCCACACTTGGGACCCCCAGGTCTTCAGAGGACTTGCTGACTTCCCGTGTGTCAGTTCTGTGATGGCAGTAACTAGACAAACGAGATTTTTTTGAACCCTTAAATTCATGGATGTTGGCAGCTTCATGTAAAACCTTAGTGAAAGACGAATATCGTGTATAGCCCATGGTAGAGCATTTTATCTCGGTCCTAGAGCTGTTTAAAACAAGGGGCTTGATGACTTCAGTATCTATACTCTTAACTCTTAGTTTTTGTACACCTTGGCTGTCTTGGTGGTTCAAGCTTAAGCCTTATTAGATGCTTTTTTTCCAACATGTTTGGATGGTGTCTAGGTAGCTACTTATCCTAAGAACAAGAGTGTAAAGACTGGGAAATACAGGCATTTGTGGTCCTGGGTTGAAGGGTGACACAGAAACCTGGGCCTGTAACTGGAAGCTGTCATAGCTGGGCAGCATTGTTAAGGACTGGGGAGGCACTTCTAGGCTTGAGTTTCAGTTGGAGGGGATTGATGCATTGTGCTCCTTTTGGTTTTCCTGTATCAAGAGGCCATGAAGGAATTGAAGGGAGAAATGGTATCAATTTCACCACAAAATAAATGATACATAACTTACGACCATACTTGATCCTTTATGGCCTCAGATAGCAATGTTTGACCTCTGCTCGGTGAACTGGATCCTAGTGTCCAGCTGTTCTGAGATGGAGTGATTACTTCAGTGGTAGTGGGATACCTGAGGTGAGCACCCCATCTTAAGAGTGGCAATCACTTGCTGAATAGTACGAGTGTTTGTTGGAGTCCAGTCTAGAGTGTCTTAAGCTTTGAGGCACCCAGGACTTTACTACCTGAGCTCCACTTGATAGCCTCTGTTCCCATGGGTCCTGTAATTGACTTGATTCCATGTCAACTCAAATTTCTTGTCTGCCATGATAGTCAAGAGATCTTCCTCACTATTTCACTCAAGGAGCTTCTATACTACTGAAAAGGCCTCCAGCTACCTGAGGCTTAAAGGCAACTGTTAGCGTTACTCTAAAACCTCATTTTTTTCTTGCTAATGTTATTGTAAATACTCCATAGTGGAGCTCTTTGACTCAGACTAAGGGGAATCTCATTCCAAATGAACTTAAACATCCTCTCCACTCACTGCAGCTGTGGGGTTTGTCTAGTACCCTGGAACATGTGACAGATACTGGGACTGTAGTGTCTACTTCACTTGAGCTTTGAGAAATAACCCTGTTTCATGATATGACTCAAAATACATCTTTCAAGATGGAGTTGCATTACCCAAAGGTCTGCAGTTGAGTCTGATTCCAAACTAGTCCTTGTGCAGGGCAGCCTAGAGGTGGAGGAAGGTATTCCTCTGACCTGTGGGGATGAGGGATGTCTTCCAGGAAGGCATCAGGATTGCCTTTTGAACTGGGACACATTTCTCAGGCTGGTCATGTTGCTTTGGATCCTGGGGACTGAACGGGGTTTAGCAAGATGGTGGAATAGGAAGGGAGCACACTGATAGTCCGGGGAGAGAGTTTAATAAAAGTGGAGATACTGCAGGTTCAAGGAAGAGTAGGGGAAGAAACAGCAGAAGAAACTCTTCCGGAATGAGTGATTCACAGTGGACCTGCATGGAGAGCGTGGGAGCCCACAGTTCGGGACACCAGCGGCAGACTCAACACACCAGTGCTGGAACGCGAGGTGAGCCAAACCTCAATAGCCCAAGACACTGGCAGGCAAGCGGAAAGAGGAGACTAGAGGGAATGACCCCCAGGAGGGAAAAGTTCACCAGGCTAACTAGAGAGAAAAAAAGTGGTACGGACACGGGTTTCTCTCTCTGCTCACCTCTCAAAGGCGAGCAAGACAAAGAGCAGGCACCATCTTGGACATACGTCATAAGCAGGGTGACTTCAGGTCTGTACCAGCCCTGAGCCTAGCAGAAAAACCTGACTCTGGGCGGGGTGAATTAACAGGAGATTAGGACTTAGTGAATTTGTGGTGCTACTGAAAGACTGTGAAAAAAGAGACGGTGGGGGAGAGAACTCATGGAATTCACGTGAGTACTCTCCAGAGATGCTACAATTCCATAACTTTGGCAACCCAGTGGGAGACTGAAGGAGAATTTGAGCCCACTCTGAGGGCCGAACAGATTCCCTGTGTGGTCCTTGGGAAAGAGCTTCCGATCTCTGGCTCCTGTGGGTATATCATTTGCCTGCTAACTACCTCCAACTTCATTCAGCTGTGCGGAATTCCCTTTTGAATCAAAGGTCTACCACGCCTAACCTGGGAGTGTCACCTTTGGCACACCAAACAGGGCTCTCAGGCCACACCCATCTCAAGCCTCTAAGGCTCCATCAAAAAGATAGTCCACTTAATCTAGAGTCATAGTATAACAAGAAAAGCACCACAGTGAAGAAACCAAATATCTCCAATATGCCAAATAACAAACGCAAAAACTGAGGTAATAAAAACAAGGAAGTCACTATGATGCCCCCAAATGAAAAAACACCCCAATTGCAGATTATGAAGATGAGATAGAAGAAATGCAAGAAGCAGATCTCAAAAAATTGATAACATTAAGAAGTTCTCATTCTTGAACTACAGAAATCCTTAATGGACAAGATAGAAAATCTCTTGTGAAAATATTGAGGAATCAAAATGAAATGAAACAACTAGTAGACCAGGAAACTGTGATAGTGACGAGAAATCATAATGAAGTGAAGAATTCAATAGATCAAATGAAACACATTAGAGAGCCTTAAACAGAATGGGTGAAGCAGAAGAGAATATTCACTTAGAAGACAGAACAGGAAAGGATACAGACCAAAGAAAAGAGGAAATTAGAAATCTAAAACATATTGTTGGGAATCTTCAGGATACTATTAAACCCAACATTCGGGTTCTAGGAGTTCCTGAAGGCATGGAGAGGGAGAAAGGATTAGAAGGTCTTTTTAGTGAGATTAGCAGAAAATTTCCCAGGTTTGGAGGACAGAAATCCTAGTACAGGAAGCTCATAGAACCCCTAATAAACACGACCAAAAGAGATCCTGGGGACTAGTCCACCTCTAACACATCGGTTCAAAGCTCATATGCAGAGTGAGGAGTCTGAACTCACCAGTCAGCTTTCAAGATTCTACCATGTGGTCACTGTTCACTATCTTGTTACCTTTATAGACACTTTGAAACTCTTGCCCTCATGGTCATGCATTCATGAACTGAGCTTCAATTGTGTACTTGAAGGCAGTAGTGAATGTCTGGTATTTGGGGAAAACTTGGGTAATTGTCAGGGCAGAAGCAAAGTGACACTGGTGTTTGAGGGTGCCTGCTGTGGCCCAAGTCTCCATAGTGACAACAGCATTGCCCCTAAACCCTCTTCTCCCTGAGCCAAAACCAGCTTCAGATGTCTTCCAACCTACGAGAGTTGAAGTAGCCTAACTTGTGAGCCTTTCACATTTCATCAGTAGCATCAGGAGACCTATTGCAAGGAACTGCCTCGTGGTGGGGCTGCCTTGCTAAGTCAAATCTGTCAGGCTGCATGTCACAGTGCAGGCTGCCACTTGGGCAGATCTGTATCCAGTTTGTTTTCAAGGAAGCATCAGCTTGAAGTGCCCCCCTCAACTGTCTGAATCACGTCTTCTAGTTCCTCAAATCCACCAGTGTTTCAGGCTCACCTTAGTGTGTGGATGATAGGGACTGCAGCCTGGACAAACTGACAGATAAAATGAATCATCCCAATTTCTAAGTAACCCATTTCTGGAGAATCTGTCCAGTTCTAGAAGTCAGAACAAAGATAATCTTGGGCAATCTTTCTCGTATTAATCCTACGAAATCACCAGGTGGTATCCCAAAGTAGTGGGTGGTGGTTGTGGGGACTCTATCATTATGATGTGGTTAATTTGGAGCAAGAGAAGGAAGTGGGAGTGTTTCATGAGTGGAATCATGTTTGTATTTCTGTACAGAATGCCTGTGGGTTTACTGTCCTATTTGGTCATGAAATAGACTTGTGTGGGCTCACTAGCTGTAGTAGAAAGCTGGTCATGCTTGGTTTCAAAATATCTATGGGTTGAGCTAATGAACTGGATTTCCCAATGACAGGCTCAGTGCCCTTCACCTTACCATCAAGATGTAAGAATGAACCACTAAATTCATCTGTAGTCATGGTCCTGTGTAGAGATGGCCTCAGACCAGTCCCCTACTGGCTTTGTCAAGGCCTAGGCTCCGTTTTGCTATAGGTAACTTCCCTTCAAGGACTCGAGACTCCTGACCAGATTATAGGTTCATCCTGTGGTCTGATGCTGCAGCTCACGGTGGGAGAGGTACACCTGAGCACAGATCTACCTGTGCATAGGTGTTGGAGTTGGTTGCCTTCTATTGATCTAGGCTATTGGAGTAGGTTGTATTCTTGTGAAACTTACTAGAGACGGCCTATAGCTTCCAGAAGGACACAGCCAATGTGAGGTCTTTCGATACGGTTGTGGTTCTTAATCTCCTTGCCCATCTTCATGTAGAAACATAAGCATTTTCATGTGTTGCCTCTTAGGTGTCGGTGCTCACCTGAGAATCCCCCACGTGTAGGGGATCCTGAAAATGGACCACGAGTTAGTGTGGTCTCATGCCGTATTCAAGTATCCCCTGATAGTGTGAATGCTGTTCAGATTCTCTTGCATTGTGATCCACCTTTTCCTGCTTTCCAATGCGCCCAAGCAGAATATAGTCCAACAAACCTGCAAGTCTGTTTATCGAATGCTTGTTCAAAGCTGTTGACAAAAGCTCCCTTAACGCAGGCAGTATGTGTCAGGTATGTTCTGAGCTAGGTGATAACAGACCTGGATGACTGGGTCAGTATCCTAGTTCTCTTGTATATGAATTTTTAAGGACAAACAGTGACGGTTCCAATCCTCACCCTAGCTCTCTGAACTGACCTCATCTGGAATATGGAGTACTTCCATGGCTGTGTATGATGTCGGGCTACCTGAGGATCCCTAAAGTTATCTGGTAAAACAGATGGATCCAGAGTGTCCTCGCCTTGGTTGCCTCCTAAGGACTGTCCATTGGTGGATGTGTTTCAACTTCATCAGTTCTGAGTGCAGTAAAAGATCATTGGAACTGGTGTTCCAGAAAGACACAGAAGGCAACTTTTGAAGACTGGTGAGCAGCAGAGACTAGAAACTAGGAATACTTGCCTTTAATTCTGGGTGCTCTTGAGGCATTGGCTGTCCTGCATGGAAGAGTAAGGGCTTGCCAAGTCTTGGTTTCTGAAAACCATGTCTTCACCCAGTGTTTGCTACAGCACAGCTCAAACTTCTTGTGTGGCAGATGGATTTATTCTAGTATACAACATCCGACTTTAAGATGATTTCAGGAATCTTGTGTAAAAGTCTTAGCAAGTGTGGTTTGGGAAAGCAACATCAGAAACCTAACTCGGGTGTCTTTGCATATGTGATGTCTTGGTGTGAGAAACTGGGAGGCCCCCTCTAAATGATAGGGTCCCCAGAGGCCAGGGTGTGAGTGTTGCTGCCTTCAGCTGGCTTGGGTTTTACAGCCATGAGCCAGTTTTTGGGTCGCAGGGGAATTAAGATGTCTTATGACTACAATGTTGGCAGCTTCATGATACCTATGAATTTTGGGTTTTAAGTGAAGAGTTTAAATGAGGGCTTTTTTTCTTGGTCATAGAATGGTTTAAAGATAGCCAAGATAATTTGGTTTTGATGTTCTGAATTCTTGGACTCTACACTTCCAGGTTTACAGACACCCAAAGAGCATCTATTAAGCACCTTTAGTCAGGGAGAAGGCCCAGGTATCCCACTCACTGGATGGTATCCAGGTCACTACTTGTCCCAGGAATACAGCATGGAGAATGCAGACTGAGAGGCAAATGGTTCTGCAGTGCTTGCTTGAAGGGTGGTAGCAGTGAGGCCTGTGCCTGGAAGGTGTCACTGCCACAGCTGGTTAGCGTCCGTTCCTGAGGGTCTGAGCACACTTCCAGATTTGAAACACTTGCAAGGGACTCGCACATCTCTGACTGCTTTGTTTCTTGCATTCCTTCACTACTTCTACACAGGAAGAAGCTGCACAAATTCTATAAATGGAAAGCACTGGTGTCATAACCTCAAGGTTGAGGTCCTTCAGGGGCTGAGATTTGTCGTGTTTGACTTGTTCTGAGCTGGACATAGAAACCAGCCACTTTAATCTACAGAGTAACTCATCGGATGCTAGCAATGCATCTGGATGCATCACCAGGTAGCTGGTACCCAACCCTGTTAGCTGTTTGACGGCGCCAAGTAGATGTGACTAGAGTCTGAATTTGGGTGCTTCCTGGGTCAAGCATTGGGGACAGCTAGCACTAAAGTGCTTGCATTCTTTCCAGCTTCTTTGAGGCCTCTAGACTTCATTCCATGCCAACTTCTGCCTCTAACTTTGGAGCATGCAGTCTGTTATCTGTAAACGGAAGTTCACTCCTTGCTAAGATTTTCACATTGTGATTCCCAGATTTCTCAGCTTTCTTGAGGCTTAAAGAATGAGTCCTCCAATATGAGGCTTCTAAGGGATAGTGACATTAAAAAATCCTGGGTGAAATCCTTACATCTGAGTGTTTTCACTTGAACTTCTTGGACCACTATTAGCCAGGTTGCATCTTATCCCAAACATATTCATAATACACCTCCTTTTCCATAATCATACCAGAGAGGTGGGGGAGAGGTCTCCCATCTTCCGGTTCATTCCCCGATTGCCTGCAGCAGCTGCGGCTGGGCCAGGTCAAAGTCAAATACTTGGAACTCCATCTGGCTCTTCCTGCATGGTTGTTAAATGATCAAAGTACTTGAGCCCCTATCCACTGCCTTCCCAGGAAGACTGGCAGGAAGCAGGGGAGCCAGGATTCAAATAGGCACTCTGTACAATGGGCACATCACAAGCAGTGGTTTAACGCATGGAGCAATACCTTTGAACCCTCTGATGTCCTGTAAGTTTTGAGACCTGTAGCTCTTGTGGGTAGACTCATTGCTAGGAAGCATCCAAGTTCTTAAACCAATGGCCTTGTGGTTTATAACTAGAGTGAAGATGGTAGATATCTGCACTCCTTATGACTGAGATGAGGTCTGTCTCTTGGGCATGGCAGTCTTGGGAATTTTGAAATATTGTCCACTTCTGCACCAGAGCACCTAATGAGAGGGCCCTTGTCAGAAGGATGCTCAATGGTGCATACAATTGGTTACTAAACACTATTTTCTGTCTGTCACCTCTAGTTAAATCATCTACATAAAGTGTTTACTCCCTTGTTGGGTAGAAACATAGTGGGTCCTGCCCAAAGGACTTGCATAATAGAAGAAAATGTAGCTGTACTTGGATTATATTCCTGTCAAAGCTCTGCAACCAACTTCAATTTAGCCAGTTGATGACCAATAAATTTTCTTTAGAAACAGACTGTAGCAACCCCACTTCATCACCCCATACCTTGTTCTTGATTGCTGGGTCATCCTGATGCTTATACCCCCAACCAATTAAATGGTATGCTTATTACAATAAAACACCTTAAGGTTCAAATCCCATGTCTTTCCAGGCATTAATCAGTGTGATATTCCAATGATACTGTTCTGATATTTCCCATGTCCTTAAATCCTTGACTTAATTTGCAGTTCTACCTTAGTCCAGTAATTCCAGGGATGCTCATTGTGGGACCCACAGATACTTGCCATTGATACTTCGTGCAGGTAGTATATAATTTTATGCAGCTGAGTTTACTTCCTGTGAAGTTGAGCTAGAACCTTGGAAGCTCCGGCTCTTAAATTTCAACTCTTGGACAAGTATCACATGGCACCCCAGCTCAGTTAATATTTGTTTATGCAGACTTATCTGTAGGAATTCAATACTAGAAACTTCTCTCCTAAAGGAAGTATGGCAGGTGGAACCTCTAGATGCTGGCATCACATAGTGTCTAGGCCTTTTACCACCCGTCCACTCCTTTGGACAACTTTCTTAGATGCAACAGCATGTGAAGTACCTTGTACAGGGATGTGTGACTGGTGTAAAGACACCAGTGTGATCTCCGGTCACAGAAGGTTGAGCTTATATCCAGATGCCTGCACAGGGGATGACTTTGTTAAGCTTCATGTAGGAGGAGTGATTTTTGGTAGCATACCAGACGTCCTGAAGAAATTTGAACGTTCTGTTCCAAGTTGGATGGTGGATGTATCTGGGAGGAGAGTGAGGTTTGTCATGAATACATTTTTCAAAGAACAGGAGATACATCAGTTTCCTAGCCTTAGCACTGTTGGAAACACTGCAAGCTGCCTCTGCCAAATGATCCAAGTTCTGGATTTTTCCCTCCATCACCAGCATCATTGAATGGTGGCTCTCTTCCACACCTTTCTGCATGTTCATATTGACTTCTAGTGGAGGCCTTATAACATTTTAGTCTCCTTCAAGACACTCTGGCAAAAAGATCTGAGTGAGATCCCAGTGGAAAGAACAGGTCATCAAAGAAGGAGGTACCTTTCTCTGAAGGGAGGAGAGAACCTCCACTTTGACTATGACCTTGTCTAAACAAGATAAGAGTCGGAGAACTCAAGGGGCTTCCATAGCCTTGGAAACTCATGACTGGAGCATAGGGAGATCACTGATGCCATAAACAGTGTCAATTTGTAAAGTCAACAGGAGTCATGGTGCACTTACTCCTCATGTAGGATCTCTGTCCTTAATGTGCTGTACATTGAGATTTAATGCTATAACGAGTACTCAAACAGTATTTTTCACTTTGTGTTTCTATGGGGGTGCAAACTCTTGATCTTAATGCATACTAAACTGATCTTTTGTAAAAAAAAAAAAAAATTATCAATTCCCAACTTGACTCACTGGGATTAAACATGACAATAGGTCTGATCTGATTTCATCATTTAAAAAAATCCTCTATTTTTCACTTTATGTTTCTGTGTGGGAGCAAAGTGTTAATCCTTAATGTATACTAAGCTGATCTTCTGTATATTAAGAGAATCGAAAATGAACCTTGATGTGAATGGAAGGGGAGAGGGAGTGGGAAAGGGGAGGGTTGTGGGTGGGAAGGACGGTATGGGGGGGAAGCCATTGTAATCCATAAGTCGTACTTTGGAAATTTATATTCATTAAATAAAAGTTTACTTTTTTCAAGTTTCTTAAAATTCTTACCAATTAGAGCTGACAGACTATTAAAATATCTAAACTGGTAACGTATTCTACATTTACCATATTTCCTTACCTGACTAGAATTCGGCATTCTACCCAGTACCCTGGAAGTTACTTACTCCCAGGAAGGGAGCATAGCCTTGACAAACCTCTTACAGGTTGTCAAATCTCCATGCCAAATGGCTTTCTTCTGGGAATAACAGGACTGTAATAGTGGGACACACACAGGACAGGGTGGTCTCTGGTATGTCTGAAGGAAAATGAAGGTGCTGTTTTTGGGCAGGAGGAAAGCTATATGGAATACGTTGAAAGCTCACTGGTGCTTTGTTAGGTGGAAGCTCATTGTGGTCTGAGTGTGGCTGCAGTTACTTGGTAAAAGTAGTTTTAGGGGCTGGCACCATGGTGCACTAAGTTAATCCTCTGACTGTGGTGCCCACATCCCATAGGGGTGCCATTTCTAGTACTGGCTGCTCCTTTTCCAATCCAGTTCTCTGCTATGGCCTGGGAAAGCAGAAGACGGCCCAAGTGCTTGGGCCCTTGTACCTGCATGGGAGACCAGGAAGCTCCCGGCTTCAGATCAGTGCAGCTCTGGCCATTGTGGACATTTGGGGGAGTGAATCAATGGAAGACCTTTCTGTCTCCCTCTCACTGTCACTCTACCTCTCAAAATCTTAAACTAGTTGGAGTTGCAGGATGTATGTTAGACATCAACTGTCAAGGAAGTGTAATCAGTTAACTGTACTGCTAGCTGTCCCTGGAGTGGTTTCTGTCACCAGGAAAGTTGTACATGAGAGCCCTCCCTTCACAACCTTTCCTGGTTCCATTTCTCAGGAGTTGGCATGGATGACTTCATTGTAAATCTGAGTTGTTTCCTGCTTCTTGATAGTGTTTTTCCAGAAGTCATGCTGATGAGCCATTTAGTGGTAGGGTTTAGAGCCTTTTGGTGTTGGAATGAAACTATCCTTGGCCCACAGAGAAATAATGTGATCGAAGTCAATGCTGAAACCCTTCAAAACATTTGAGCAACAAGAAGGGGCTCCTCTCTGGCTAGGTCTACTTGGATCCAGTACTGGATTTGTCATTTCCATAGGTGTCTTGGAGCACTAGGTTGGGATTGTCATTTCTGTAGTCTGATAGACAATCGGAATAAAACTTAAAGGCAACAATACAGAGTGAAACTAACAGGATAACAAATCCAGTCTGTGCAGTGGCTTTGAATCAAGAGCTCAAGACTTAGGGCAATGAAACAAAGACCATGAAGAAACTGGGCGAGATCCACTATAACCTTTTGAATAGATATTTCATGATTAGGCCAAATCAGTGTGCCAACTCAAACTGTTTGGCAATATCTAGCCCAATCTTGGTCAAGTTGGCCTAAGTCACCTAGTAGGTGGACTAAGATTGTAGGTCAAGTTTTTGTCAAGATACTCCCAGTTAAGAATGCATTGTAACTATTAATGAAAGCATTACCTGGTCAAGTGAAAAAGGAAGACAAACAGGTGAGATTGTCCTTGTCATGTAGAATTGTTGTGTCTTGAATGTCTAGGAAAAATCTGTCCCCAGCATGGTGATGCCAGATTATGCCTTATGTGCAGTTCAGATACCTAGTTATCGGCAGTTTTGATTTTATTTGGACTACACCCCAGTCATAACTGAGTGGGATATATTTAAAATTGACATCAAGTTGTCCCATTTGAGCTTATGGGGCTGCTTAATACAGTTCTTGGTTGTAGCATTGTAGTCAGATACTATGGCAAATACAACTCAAACTCAGAACAAGGCTAAAATCTAGTAACAGATGTACTGCTATAGGTTTGAAAAAGTCTAGTCAGAACCCCCCTCCACCCTACTTGTTAACCAAATTTAGCCACAGTATTTGTAAAGCAAGGCTAATACTGATGCACATGGCCTGATAAGTGCAGTGGCAATAATCAGAGGTCCTTTAAAATTGGGCTTTTCCAGGGATCTCCGGTTGGACTCCTAAACATTGAGGCTAGAAAGAAGTCGAGGCAGGCCCCTGCTCTTCTAACTTGGGCCCCTTGATTCTTTGCTACTCAGGCTACCGCTGAGACTCTTTGAAGGCAGGCCTTCATCTAGAGCAATTGTCTGTAATTGTATGCTGTTATAAAGAACAGATTTATTGAACTTAGGTAAGCAACCACGCTGACAAATATAAGTCCAAGTAGGGAAAAGAGAATGCAGTCTCACAAGTGGGAAACTTGACCAAATTTTGTAAACTAGGCAACTTCAGGATTTTTAACATGGGGAAAAAACAAATACTTGGGAAAAAGTGTCAAACCCATGTTTTATCATCTTTCCTTAATGTTTCCCAATCATGTAAGGTTAATAAACTTCATGTATTTCATATGCAGACTTAAGAGCATAATAGTACTTCTCACCCTCCCTCCGTCCTGTCCATTCTTGCCCTCTTTCAATGACATACTTTGAATATCTAGTGGAGCATCAATCTCGTAAGACATGGTAGGAAAAACTTCCTTAACACAAAAGGGCTGTAAACAAATCTCAATGTCCTTTTTAACTCATACGTTATTTTGTACTGTTACCACAGATCAGGGAAATATATATTGGACTGGCTTACTTCAAGTATAATGGTTTCTGGCTGAACCCATTTTGTTGCAAAAGACAGGATTTCATTCTTTAAGCTGTGTTTCAAAGTGTATACACATTTCCTTTCAATTGTTGGACATCTGGGTTGATTCCATCTTTTGTGAACTGAACAATAAATATGGGGTTGCAGATAATTCTTTCACATGCTGATTGCATTTTATTTGGGTAAATTTCCAGGAGTGGGATGGCTAGATACATTTCCAGATTCCTGAAGAATCTCCATACTGTCTTCCACAATGGCCATAGTTTACATTCCCACTAACAGTGGATTAGTGGTACCTTTCACTCCCATCTTTGCCAGTATTTTGTTTTTCTGTAGGAGAGCCATTCTAACTGGAGTGAGGTAAAACCTCATGGTGGGTTTGATTTGCATTGCCCTGATGGCTAACGATCCTGAACATTCTTCGGTCACTGGAATTCCTTAAATGCCTGTTCAAGTCCTTTGCCCATTTCTTAATGAGTTTTTTTGTTGAATTTGAACTCCTTATAGATTTTCATTATCAGCTGCATGGTTTGCCAATATTTTCTGCCATTCTGTTGCTTGTTTGCAGTGCAGTAGCTTCCTAGTTTCACATAATCCCATTTAATTTTGCTTCTGTAGTCTGTTCCAAGAAGTTTGGCTATGCCAATGTCTCGCAGAGGTTCTCTGATCTCTAACTTGATAGTATTAGGTTGTAGACTTAGAGCCTTGATCTCTACTGAGTTGAATTTTTTTGTATAAGGTATAAAGTGGTGTTAGGGGTCTTATGTTTGATCTTGGTCAGCAGTGTTATGAATCCATTAGCTAATCAGTTCTGGAAGTGTTTACTTACAGATCTCTGGTAACTAAGATTACTATCTTGTTAGTCTTTTCCATGAGTCTCATTGCAAATGATTTTAGAGGATGATCGAAAGTAAGACTTAGACTGGCTCTGGTTTAAAAAAAATCAGTAAAGGGATTTCAGTTGTACATGGAATTTTGAGATTACAAGAATTATATCACTAGGACCATCAGACTTAGAAATCTTAAATCTTCATCAGGAACCTCTCCATAATACCTGAAAGATGATACAGCATCACATTTCTTAAAACTTGAAAGGCAGAGTTAGGGGGAAGAGAGGTCTTCATCTGCTGGTTCACTCCCCAGTTGGCTGCAACGGCTGGAGCTGTGCCGATCTGGAGCCAGGAGCTTCAGGTTTCCCATGTGGGTGTAGGGACCCAAGCACTTGAGCTCTCTTCCACTGCTTCCCAGGCCATAGAAAGCTGGATAGGAAGTAGAGCAGCTGGAACTCGAACCGATACCCATATGGAATGCCGATACTGCAAATAATGGTTATACCTGGTATGCCACAGCGCCGGCCCACAGCATCACTTTTTATACAAAGGATTACCAAATTATCTATCAAACCCAATTAGTTTGTCTTTACAAGATGTGAGGCACTCTGCTTTCTAAAAATCCCAGCTGAAAAACAACCAGGTTAATTTTGGGTCAGAAGATGTAACTTAGTCCCTCTGTCCTAGGGAAGCCCACAAAAGATGTCAGTTTTAAAAGACCAAAATAGATGCGCAAATCATTGAAACAGTGGTCACTTATCTAGAATTAGATTTTTTAAATGTACACTTAAAACTTGTTTTCATTGCGTTTCTGCTTATTTAGGAAGACAACATGAAACAGAAGTTGCCTTATAAAATACTTTTTCTCTAGGCCAGTTACCCCAAGGTAAAAATCTCCAGCAGTGTGATAGCTTTGCCTTATGGGAAAATTGTGTGGATAACCTGTTGAGCTTGATTTAAAGGGACTTGAATTAGACCCTGGAAGAGTGTTCAAAGTTATAGGAAACACTATAGCATAGAACTAAGTAAGCAAACCAGTGCTGTGAGAAGGCTTGACTCTTAGAAACTGAAATTGGTTACCTAGAATAATTAAATATTGGGAGATGGCAAGAGTATAAAACCAAGTTAAACTAGAATATCTTGAACTATGAAGTTGCATTTGAAGATAGCTTTTAGCGTTAAACTTAGGTTCTTTAGTCACCTTGATGCATTCTTACAAGGCTTCACTCAAATGTGTCATGACTTGCTCGGCCCCCTGACTACATTGTTCCAGAATGGAAAAACTGGAGTCACTTTTTTGGGCCATGCTTTACCTTTTGAACACTTGCCAAGGATGGATGAGAGTCTTGAGCTTCCATCTTGGGTTATTGGTGTTACCACAGTGGCAACCTTCTCAGGGAGGTAAATGTCCACAGGGACCAAGATCATGGCTGAGGACTTCTTGTCCTGGAATTGATCCTCCACTTCAGTGAGGTTTGCATCACAGCAGGGCTCTAAATAGCCAATTCCATGGCCTCAAAACTGCGGACCTATTCCTCCACCCCCATGGAAAGCTCTAGTGAGGGACACTGCAGGGTGGAGGCAGAGCTTCTGGGTGACTCCAGATGTGGCTCTTAGACTGTCAGAGGCTCTGGAATCAACAGTGAGTGAAGGAGCACCATCTTGAGAGCATTCCTTGATTTTTAGGGTCCTCTGACTTCCAGAGAAGTTCAGTTGCTTTTGTTCCCTAATTTTGAACTGGGGAGAGTAGGCTCACAGCCACATGAAGTCCCATTGTCATACCCTAAGTGGTGACTTCAGGTGAAGTCACTTGGTGACTCTGGATCAGCAGAGTTCAAGGGACAAACTCTGGTTCATGAAGACCTTTGTTTCCCCTACACTAGCTCATGTCTGGTAACTTGGGCAAACTATACTCCGCTGACCTCATGTATCTTAGGGGAAGAGACACCCAGACCACCTTTCCATTATCTTGAAGAGAAGCTGTTTCTAGAATTTACCTACCTTTACTTAGACTTCACAGGATTTGGGAAATGGCAAATACATTTGAATTGGCATATCCTCCTCCAAATCTATGCCAAAAATCTGGGAAAGCTTTGAACAGAGCCCAGTGATCGTCATGTGTGCCTCAAGTGGTATGAACCACAATAGCTCCATCTGTAATCGGTGATCCCTCTGTAGACGTCATAAACTCTTGTCCTTGCCAAGGTCAACACTTCTGCATTTGGAGCTTCCCTCTCTGCACCAAGCTTCTGGAATCACTTGCAGGATGTACAGGTACATCTGGGTTCTGGCCAGGAGTTGTCTGGCACAGCTGGTGGAGAGGTAGACATGATCTGGTGTTACTTTCAGGATTCGGTTTTGAATCGATGCGAATCCAGGCTATGTGGTAAAGGTGCATCAGCCTTCATGGGAAGGCTCAGTGTTCTGTCAGGAGGACCTAGCCAGTGAGAAGAGCCTTGAAAAAGGATGTGGTTACTTCTTTAGCCAGAAGATACTGGAGCGTCACCACGTACCTAGCTTTGCTACTAGGTATTTGTGGTATTTCGGGTAGAGTGAAGGTTTCTCCTTGAGCCCATAAGGGCATCCTGAAAGTGGGCCCTGTGGTGTGCTCAGGTTTGCCCCAGAGAAGCCTCTAGCAATGCCCTGTGATCTTGCCCACACAGTGTGGGCTCTTTTACCCACTGGGCTGTCCTACACTGATACCTTCTTTCTGGGGGCCCCTCACTAACCTTAGCTTGACCTTATTTGGAAGTATGTTTTCTGCAGGTCCATAGCCAGCTGAGTTTCAGGGTTCCTCTGAAGACAGATGACTGTGTCCTGAGCAGATGAAATCCAAGGGTACATAGTAATGATCAAAGAATGGAGTGAGCATCAGGAGGTCTGGACATAATCGCTAGAGAAACACATGGAACTAGCATCTAGGCGGATGGCCATGGGCTGAGAGGACTTTGTCAAGGCCTAGGATTTGGGAAGCCCTCACATACAGATCCTGGCCTGCCTGTGGTGACCTCAATGAAGGTGAAACAGGTTCCTGGTGACAGCAAGGACAAGTCAGCCATGGTGTTGGGTGCAACCGATTAGAACAAAAGCAGAGCGTAGTGAAGCATAACATAACCCTGAAGGAGGGCTTAGAGTGCCTGCTTCCGGAAGTCTGCACTGAGATTGATGGTTCAGCTCATTCTCATTCATCTGGATCAGTGCAGATTGCTAACTGGTGAATGTGTTCCCTGATGAGCCAAGTGCACCCTGTCTGAGGCTCATGGAGAGTTTGTGCTTAATTGTGTTAAGGTTGGTGAGTGAATATCCTCGAGCATGACTAGGTAGATGTAGTTCATCAAAGCAGTGTCATTGCACTGTTTCCATCACCTGAGATTCTGGCTACAGAGGTGCATCTCCCTCTCCAAGTATCGAGGCTCAGTGTGTTCTTGAAGTTATCTTGTATCCTGAAGTATCTTATTTTCAAATTGCCATTGACAGCTCAGTCTTGCATAATCTCACAGGGGCCCTGATTTACGGAAGATTAGATTCTGAATTCACATGTGCATGGCCCCATCTTGGGCTATTTGCTAGCTGATTTGTGGAATGGGTGCAAAGAGTGAACACAAACCAGTGTTAAAAGGTTACCTGATCAGGATCGGAGTTTAGGGGGAATAGGGTCTAAGGGCTGTGTCAAACACAGCAGTCTGTCCTCAAGTGGGAAGAGTATTGGGCAGGGTGGCTCCCCAGTTGCAGCTTTCAAGATGTCCCAGAGAGGCTGCTGTGCACCATCGGTATCCCCATGGGGAAATGGTGCCTGGCTGAACCTTGCTAGTCCTTCAATGTCTGCAGGAATCTGAAGTCGGCAGCTGTAGGAGAGCACTGGGACTTGGAAAACTGAGGGACCAGGTGGAAGGGGGCTCACATCTGAGCCTGGGGTTGATGAGCTTCAGCACAGTGCAGCTGCTTTATCTTCAGTCTTTCAGCAAAATCGGACATCTTCAAAGGTGCAGTGTTGTCCCTTAGACGCTCAAGTCTTCAGTCTTGGGACTTCGAGTCACAGTAGCCAGCTGTATCGGAACTTCTCAGCCTCAGCGGAGCTGATAGTTCGGGGTTCCGTTTCCAGATGATCCATGGTGTCCTTTGTTTCTGTCAATAGCATTACCCAGTAGTGGTCATGTAAAATATCCTGACATCGCCTTAAATTTGGTGAGGGAACAAACTCTCCCCTTGTCAGTGGTTTCCTAGGACAGTGCAGTCCTTGTCTGTCCTGCCTTATGTTCCTTCTGTTACTCAGCAGCCTCACGTTGAGCATACCTGCTTGCAAGTCTGTTTCCTGAAGGTCCATGGTCAAGCCTACACTAGGGAGCCCCAGGCTGGGTGGTGAGCTAATTGTCTCCAGCAGGTGAAATCCTAGGGTTGACTGCAATATGCAGATAATGGGTGACCATTAAGGGATGTGGACACCTCTACAGGTACACCTGGAATTAGCATTAAGGAGATGGTTCAAGGGGACTTAACCTCCCAGATGCCAGGGCTTGCCCAGGCACCAGGGGTGTTCCACCTAAGATGCCCTGAGGTGGAGAAGCAGGTTCTTGCTGCCAGGGAGACAGCCCAGCTTCCACGGTGAGCAGTGAGATTGTTCAGAACCCAAACTCACACAGCATGGTGCCTCCTTACGGAAAGTGTGCTAAGTACAGGCTGTGTTCCTTTAGAAAACCCAAGAGTTGCTACTCAGCTCATCGGTCTGAGTCATTGTGGAACATTGAGTGTGTGTTCACTGAGCCAGAGGTGCCTGGATGAAGCTCAGGAACTTAGTGCACTTAATACCCTGTCACGCTTGGTGAATGAGTATCTTGGAAAACTGGGTGGCATTTGATCATCGAAGTGTTGTCACCAGTGGTCTAATGTGTTCCTTCACTTGATGCTCTGGCTACAGAAGTCCTGGTCACTCAAGTTGTCAGGGCCTAGTGTCTTTGTACTATGCAGGAAGCATCTTTCAAACTGCCATTGAAAGCTGAGTACTGTAGTTTCATGGGTACCTTGACTTACAGAAGCTTAGATTGTGGACTCAGATGTGCATGGCCCATTTTTGTACTAGTCTATTGCTGACTTGGAATGGATGCAAGTGAGCACAATAGGATTATAGAGCTTAGGAGGCTGAAGTCTGCCCACACCCCAACATCGAGCCACACGTTTCATGACAAGATCTACAAGGTGACACAGGTCTGTCCTCAAGCAGAAAGTGTAATGGGAAGATTGGCTCCCCAGCTGTAGCTACAAATGTCCAAGCAGTCCACCGCATTGTCAGTATCTCCCATGAGTAAAGCAAAATTTCCCCATTCCTTTAATGCCTCCATAGGGAAGATTTGAAGGCAGTGGTCTACGGAGGAGGGATAGGACTTGAGGGGAAACTTTGAGGGGACGGATGGAAGGACACAATGAGCTTTGACGTGGTGGGGCTGCTTTATCTTTGGCTCTTCAGTAAAAAGAATCCTGATCATATTGAAGGTATAGCCTCTTCCCCTAGTCACACTGAAGGTATAGCCTCTTCTGTGCAGCCTCAAGGTTTCCAAGTCTGAACTTCGACTCAATGCTGCAAGCCGTGTAAAGGCTGTTCAACCTCCTTAGGTTGAACATCTTCACTGGGATGGGGGTGGGGTTCTTTCCTGTGCTGTCAAATGGTCAGTGGACTCCTTGACTATCTCCATGGGTGCCAGTAGCAACGTCCAGTGGTGGTAATGAAAAATATCCCAACACCACCTAAAAACTGGATCAAAATCTTCCATTGACTCAGCAACTTGGCTTTGTGGTTTTCATAGTACACCTGGGTGCTTTGAGCGGTCTTCTCATTGGGCCTTCACTGCTGATCTGGACATCTGTATTTTCCCCACGGCCTTAGTAAGGTGAGAGGAGACTCGGAAGGCAGTTGCCTTCAGAAGTGAATGCTGCCTTCATGGAAGAATGTGCTTATTTAGAACTTGCTACATGTCCCCTTGCTCAAAAGGAAGAACCCATATCACCTTGTGAATTCATGTTGACCATGTAGCTGAATGTCAGCAGGTACTGTGTCTTGCATGCCTCTGTTCCCCAGTGGCTCCATGCTAAGCATAGCTTGAGCTTCTTGCACATCTGATTCATGAAAGTCTATGGCCATGCCTGTACTAGGAAACCTCAGTGTGGTATTCTAATTCCATCTCAAACAGGTAAAATCTGGGGTTCACCGCACTAATCAGATAATGGGGTGAACTTCAAGGGATATAGATACATCTCTACAGATGGATCTAAAATTAGCATCAAGGATGGGCCAAAGACACGGGCATAACCTATTATTGGAAAGGTTCTTCAGTGACTAGGGCTGTTCAACTTTGTGACTTAAGGAACCTTGGGTAGAAGAGCATTTCTCACTTCCTGCAAAGATAGGGTGGCAGCCTCTTAGGATTGCAAATGCCCAGAACCACATGAAGAACATGGGGCCTCTGTGCTAACAGGGCACATACTTTTGTTAGGTACTCGGGAAACTGTATATGAGTTTGACTCGCACCATGAATGTGGATCATAGAATACTAAGTGGTCAATGAATTGATTCCTGATGTATCCTGGGATTGGGTCATGAAGACTTCCTCACTTTACACCTACTTGTACTGACGTTGGCCTCAGTGAATGGCTGTTCTTTTCTGGGATGACCTGGTGGTATTTGGTTCATCAAGGCCTTTGTGTACAGCCATTTTCTGTTTCAGAAGGGTTCTTAGTTACCCTTAGAAAGCATGGAGTTGAATTCAAAGGGCCTGATCTTTGGTCAGGCGAGTTCTAAGTCGTTTAACAGTTCTACTAGTTAGTGGGAGGGTTGCTTCTCCAAGAACTGAGTTTCTTTGGCCTTTGTAGTGTGACTGGTACCTGTGTTTCTCTAAGGACATCTTTTCTCTTGACTTTCATACTAGATCTATTTCTGGATCTTTATACTGAACAGACAAGGAGCCCTAAGTGGGGTTTGGCTGAAGACTTGGGCTCACTTCATCCTGAACTTAGAAGGAAGTCATCTGGTCAGGTTACCTTCTGCCTCTGGTCTCGTTTCCTTCCTGAATATTCCGTGTACTTCTTAACCAGCATTTTCTGGGCAGTGGCGACTGACAGCTCCTGATCCCGTTTGAGCTCCAGAGCAGTCAAGAGTACCTGTGAACCTTAATGGAGAAAGCATGTCTCTTCCTGATGCTGTGCAGGTGACTCGCGTCTCACTGGTACCTCAGTGCTTGTTGGCCGGTCAGGGTGCATGTGGTGGATCTCTAGCTGTTGAATGTCACTTCACTATAGCATTTTGAAAACGCCAACTAGGCTGCAAGGCTGTCTCCTGTTAATGTCAGTTCAGTGTTGCTGACGTTAGGTATGTGAAATAGAATTCTGATCTTTACTGCCATTGATGGCAATTCCTGTATGATTGCACGGATGCCTGGGGCTGCTGAAGTACAGACTGAATTCACATCTATGCAGACTTGCTGATGGGTGGAAGGAGTGCAGACTAAACGTGAAGCTTGGGGTGTGCAGAGAAAGGACTATCTCAGACCCCAGAGCTTGGTGTCCCAAGTTCCTCCACTCGCCACATAAGGTCTGGGCTCCCATGGGAAGAATGGGCAGATTTGTCCCCTGGTCTTGCTTTCTAGATGCCACAAAATAGTGTATGTCCCAGGGAATGACCAAGAAAAATGCAACGTTTTTGTGCACATACTTGAAGATGGAGAAATGAATGGGGGAAGGAGCTTGGGTGAAATCCAAGAAATACTAGGAAGATACTTCATTGCTCTGCTCTGGGCAGTATGTTCCACCCCTGCATTGAGCCTGTTCATTGATGACTTGTAGGATCTGTGAAGAAAGAAATCCACTGTGCTTGTGCTCCCAGGCAAACTTTGAAGGCTACGATTGGCTTGAGTGTTCATTCTAGCAGCACCAGCTTCTGTTTCTCAACCCGGGACCACTGACTTCTGAGGCTGGATGATTGTAGGCACCTTTGCTGTGCACTGCTGGGTTACTAGAAGCATCCCCCAGGCTGTTTGTTCTTGATGCTGTTAGCACAGCTCCATAAACTGTGGTAATTAAATCCCCTACATTGCAAAATCTGCTTGGAGAATGATCAAATTACTCCAGAGGATGACAGTTGTTGGTCTGTCTTGGAAACTTCACGGTGTTCTGCAGTCTCTAGTCCAAAAAGGAGTCCTGGGTGGTGACAAATGGCAGTGTTCAAGATCTGGGGACACCTCGTTGGAGGGTTTGGATGGGTTTGGTCAGAAGCCAGCACTGCTCTCCAAGAAAACTTGCTCTTTACCTCCTTTAGTGACTCCCCCGAATTTAGCTCTGAAACCTGCCTCACTTGACTTCCTCATTTTGGGACATCAGTCTGCAGTAGTTTGTCACTTGGATCAAACTCGCTGTGGATGGCTCTACGTGGGTATAAATCTGCTCATGCCCTTGTAGGGTGCTGTTCGGTCACCCTTAACTTCTGGGCAAATGCTTCATGAGATGACATTGTCCTGCAGATGCTACTACAGGTGTGTCCCTGTAGGCAATAGAAATGAAGGCTCCCTCACTGACCACAGCGTTGCTGATGGCCACCCCTGGGGAGTACTTGTTCTCAGCAGGGTCGAGGAACAGATACACTCCAGTTCCATTTGCTGACGTACTTCATTTTTACTTGGATAGGATTTTACTTTCCATACAATAAACAATTGCTCACAGTAAAAGCTGTATAAACAAACATAGTAAATGAACAAGAATTTTGAAATAAACTTGGCAGAAGATAACTTGAAATAGTCTAATGTTTTTACCAACATTGTGCCAATTTTAATTCAATATTCCAAGTAAATCGTGGAATTCTTTGCATTTAGCAATAGACTGTGCACATCACTAAAGGTGACCTAACACTTAAAACTTAACCCATGTTAAGGCCCCTTGTGCTGAATCCTGAGGTGTATGTACACTTAAACTCACTGAACAGTTAACACAGCTTTTAAGTAAAGCTTTTAGCTTTTCAACGTGTCTGAACAACTAGCTATGTCTTCACTCCCTGAAATGTTTGCCACAAAGCTTTTAAGTTCACTGGCAAGATACTTAAACTTCTTCGTTTGTTTTGGTGTTTTCCTATACTGATATTTGTTTTTTAAAGGAATTTTATTTAGTATAGAGAATTTCATGTATCTCATAGGTACAACACTAAGAACTATACTTCTGTTCCTCAAACTGCCTTCAATTTTTCTTTAATTTTTACTTTTGACAGGCAGAGTGAACAGTGAGAAGTCTTCTTTTGTCATTGGTTCACCCTCCAATGGCCGCTGCGGCCGGCGCACTGCGCTGATCCGAAGGCAGGAGCCAGGTGCTTCTCCTGGTCTCCCATGGGGTGCAGGGCCCAAGCACTTGGGCCATCCTCCACTGCACTCCCTGGCCACAGCAGAGAGCTGGCCTGGAAGAGGGGCAACCGGGACAGAATCCAGCGCCCTGACCGGGACTAGAACCTGGTGTGCTGGCGCCGTAAGGCGGAGGATTAGCCTAGTGAGCCGCGGTGCTGGCCAACTCCAATTTTTGCAAAAAACTATAATCGGACTTAATGCACCACTAACCATAATAACAAGTAAAACAGACCAGTTCTACAGAACTATAAGCTAAAAACAAATCACAAGACATATTTCATTCCTTTATTTTAATTCTACATTAACTATCCTATCAAATGTCTATTTGGGATTGGCTTTTCATTAAACATAATGGCTTACAGTTATATCCAGTTGGTCGAAAAAATTCAAGATTTCATTCTTATGGCTGAGCAATATTTCATAGTGTTACCTGATGTGTGACCGTTCTTCAGATATCGATACAGAAATTCTCAGTTTCTGGCTGGTGACTTGAAGGGAAAACTGCAAACACCTTCAGATGCTGGCTGGTGTTTCTGGAAGAAGGCCCCTTCTTGGTCCCCCAGCTGCTGTCCTTCAACCAAGTTGGTTATTTAGGCCCCTAAGAGATACCCAACTCCTACTTACATCTAAAATCCCCTCTAGTGCAGGAAAGCCTGGATGGGAAAGAGGGTCGCTTTTGGTCAAATGGAGAGTCCTGTGCACGGATGTGCTGTTGTCTGTGGGTTGATGCAGTGGCTGTCAGTGTCCCAGATGGGTGAGGGGAGGTAGTTGGAGCACGTTCAGTGCTAGTAAGGGTAGGGCAGCATCCACAGTGATGGGTGCAGTGCCCAGAACCAGAGGATGCAGAGCATGGTACTTATGGAAAATAGGGGCTGGGCAGAGGGTCCACTCCCTGAGTAAGCTTTCCTGAGAAGTTACTGCTCAGTTCAGATCTAGATCCTTGTAGAATGTTAACTGTATCTTGATCTGACAAGCCTTCCCTGGTTAAGGCTCATGAATTGTTGTATCTCACTTGGTGTATTGGTATGTTTCATGAATAAGTATTGCGTTCTGGGTTGAATGGGTGGCCTTTGATCAGAATATCATGGAGAAAACACTTCCCAATATCTGCTTCCTCCACGTGGCATTCTGACTACAGAGTACATCCAGCTCTCATAGTATCAGGAACCAGTGTTCCTGAATATCTACTTCCATCACACAAGTTCTTTCCAAATTGCTGTTGAAAGCTAAGCCCTGCGTTAATTTCATGGATGCTGTGGTTTGCAGAAATTTACATTCTGAATTCATGTGCATTGTCCCATCTTGTGCTAATCTCTTGCTGATGCATGAAATGAATGCAGAGTGAACACAAACCTTAGCATTAAAAGTGCACCTGATAAAGATCACGGAACTTTGGGGACCTAAGGCCCACATCAAACATCTCAGTTCTGTCCTCAGGTGAGTAAAGGGCAGGTTTATCAGCCACAGCTTTAAAGATGTCCTAAGGAGGCAATGTTATCGGTATCCTCAGTGAGAAATGGAGCAAAGCCAAATTTCTCATTCCTTTATGTAGGAGCTTTATGGTTCAACAGTCCACGGGAGAGGACTGGGACTTGGGAAAACTCCAAGGGAACAGGTAGAAGGGGCTCTTGTCTGAGCTGGAGAGTGATCAACAGTGTAGTGGGGCTGCTTGATGTCTGGATCTTAAACAAAAGTCTTATGTATTAAAGGTATAAACTCTTCCCCTACACACTCAAGTCTTTGGATTTTTGAGTCAGAGCTGCCAGTTGTCATGACTGTTCATCTTATTACTTCTGATAGACCCCCAAAATCAAGAACAAAACTATTTTTGACAGCCAGTGGGAGAGATAGAGAGGTCCTCCTCCTGTTGGTTCACCCCCCAAATGGCCGCTATGGCCGGTGCGCTGTGCTGATCCGAAGCTAGGAGCCAGGTGCTTCTCCTGGTCTCCCATGCAGGTGCAGGGCCCAAGCACTTGGGCCATCCTTCACTGCCTTCCTGGGCCACCGCAGAGCTGGACTGGAAGAGGAACAACCAGGACAGAACCGGTGCCTGTGGGGGACTATCTTATGCTGTCAGATGGTCAGTGACAACCTTTGACTCTTTATACAAGATGGCGGTAGCACTACCCAGTGGTGGTGATGAAAAATATCCTGACATGACTCAACTCATTGGGGAACAAAATCTCCCCTTGACTGAGCAACTTCTGTGAAAGCCAAAGACACCTGAGTGTCATGTAGTCCTCCCATGGGGCCTTCACTGCTGTAGTGCTGGGTACTTGGACATCTTCCTGATGGCCTTAGGGGAGAGTAGACTGTTCTCAGAAGGTCGTCATCTACAGAGGTGAACTCTTCCCCTCCATTCGAGAATTGCCTTGATTAGAATTCGCTACTATGCCCTCACTCACCTTGAACTCCTATCACTGGCTAAAGCTTGTCATGAAGTACAGTTCAGTGTCAGGAAGTGCTGCACCTTCCATGCCCTCTGTCCACTGACTCCACACTGAGCATAGCTTGCAAGTCTGAAGATGTTTCCTGAAGGGCCCTGGCCAAGCCTATATTAAAGCCTCTGAGGCTAGGTCTTGCTAATCATATCTTGAACAAGTAATTCTGAGACTCACTGCAGTGATCAAAGAGTAAGGTAAATGCTAGGGAACCAAGACACCTCTAGAAGTGCTTCTGGAACTGGCTTAAGCTTAGGCCAAGGAGACATGGGCAAGGCCTATTGTCATCTGGAAGATGGTTCGTGAACAAAGACTTCTCAACCTTCCCAATGAGGGTACCTTGGGTAGAACAAGCCCTCTACCTGTGAAGATGGGCCGACTTCTATGGTGAGAATTGCAACGGCCCAGAACCGCAGCATGCAGGACACTAGTGCCTCTGCCAGTGGGGAGTAGGGGGTGCTATCACACTTCTGCATGGCTTCCTGAGGACCCAACTTTCAGATCATGAATGTGGACCATCATAGGATAGTAAGTGGTCAGAACTTGTGGGGCACATTGAGCAAAAGACGACTGGAGTGACTTAGTTAGGAGTTTTTATTAGCCAGCTGGCGGCTGCCCTGTTCCCAGAACAAGTCTGGGGAAGACAGCCCTGAGTTGCAGGGCGGGGAGGGGGGGGGCATTTTTAAAGGCAGAAAGTACATTTTGGTGGCCTTGGCCATTATCAAGCAAGTGAACAGAACTACAGAAGCCAGCAATATGCCTGTTACAGCCGGATGAGTAGACTGGCATCTAACTTCTCTCAAAGGGGCAGTCCCTGCTCTGAAGCAAATAGGCGAGATAATCTATTACCACTCAAGTGTGCTATGTCCTGTGGGAAAAATCTCAACTTCAGGCCACCCTGTCACATTTACCACTAGCTTTATTTGGAAGTCAAATTGTTGACTCTGTCATCTTGATTTAAATGTGAAGTATCATCAACTGTCAGCAAACATATTGGGACAGGCTATTAATAACACAAGGGCCTATGAGTAGCCTGAGTATTAAAACTAATGGTCCTTCCAGAGCCAAAAGGAGTTGTTAGCCAAAGTAAGAAAATGTGTTCTTATACCAACTTTTATTGGCCTTTAGGCAGTTTGGGACTAAGAATAAGCTGTTTTCAATTATGAGTGGTTGGCATAGAAACAGCAAGATTCCCCTAATGTCATCCTTCCTGTATCTTCCCTGTCTTAGGAATAGGGGGTCTAGACCCTTATTTTGGAGAACGACTTCTGATGAATCTAGAGAATTCTTTTTTGAGAAGTTTAAAGTTTTGGCCAGTAATCAGGGCCAATTTCCCATAGCTGTGGAGCCAGGTATTTTCAGCTCGACCGGAAGGGGAACTAGTAATGGGGCTGCTTGCCTCTCAAACCCTACGTGTTCTCTGCTGAGTAGTAGTAAACCTGAGGCAATGTGTGTACAGGTACATAGTTGTTTGATTAGACTTCCTGAGTCCCGCATGGGAGAGACATGGAGTAATTCCCACAGTGCAAGCAAACCAGGTCCCCACTGGAGCTATAAAGTAGTTTTTGTTCCTGAGACAGGGATTCAAGGGCAGGGACTGATTGCATGAATTCCGATAGGGAGATCGTTGGACTTGAAACCCTCTAATCAATAGGCCTGTGCCTTTACCTTAGAGATCACCGAGGGTGAGCTTTGGTATCTTTCTCCATTTGCAAAGTTTTTGTTGGTAGGCTTGGCTAGCAGTAATGTTTTAGATGTTGGAAGAATTAGTACCCTATAAGTTTCTATACCCACATAGTAGGGGAGTTTTGGGTTTACACATAACAATCTTGAGTGACATTGGTATTAATTTCATTTAGGAAGGAATCGGCCATTAAGGCATTCTGGTCTGGCTGAAAAGCCCATGAGAGCATTTCAGGCATGGAAAGCAAAGACATTGGCAAAAGTCCCACATGAAGGATCTCCATGAGTGAGACCTCCAATGGAAAGAAGGAACCATGAAAGGAGGACCTACTTTTTTCTGAAGGGTAGGAGGGAACTCCCACTTAACCTTTGGCCTTACCTAAATACTGAGACCTATCAAAGCTTCCCTAGCCCAGGCAGCTCCTGGTAAGAGCCTCAGGTGATCACCGACATCATACATGAGTATTGTTAAATTAACAGGAGTCACTGCACTTCCCGTGCAGGACCTCTGTCCTAAATGAGTTGTACTGAGATTCAACTGTAAAACTTGTTCTCAAACAGTTTCTTACATTGTGCACAAGTAGTTGACCTTTACTTCTGCAAAGGTGACTACTCTTGCACCCGCATACCTTGTTCCTTTGGAGATGCAACTGCCCCCGTTGGTGAACAAGATGTTTAGGTCTCCTAATGGAACGTCAATCAGGTCTGCCTTCAAGTTTGCCAGACTCCAGAGCTCCTTTGCAGTCATGGGCTCTGGTGGGTCATCAGGGAACAGGGTGGCAGGATTTAAAGCAGAAGTTTCTAGAAATTGGATTCTTGGTGGGTCTAGGTGTAGGACCTGGTATTGGGTGATCCATTGGTGGGGGGGGCTTCACAATAAGGCTTCCACCGAGTGGGGCACCACCATCTGTAAGTTCTGACCCAGAATTAACTTTGGAGCTGCTATTTTTAGAGCCACAGCTGTAGTCCTTAAACATCCCGGCCATCCGGCATCTATAGTCTAGTTTCTTAGGCCATGGGTCTTTTATGGTCCCAGAGCTTGGGTTAAGACTCCCTTTGCAATACCCTGAACTTCTGCCATACACAGCTGAAAAGGGCTGGGAGAGCTAGGGCCAGGGCACTCTCAAGGGCCGCCTTTAGGGCTTGAAAGGTCTTATTCTTGGTCCACTAGAGTGCCTTCCCGTGCCCTGGTGCTGGTATAAAGGGGTTGGGCCTTTTTTGTGAAGCCTGGAATCCAAAGGCTGATAGTAGCTCATGGCCCTAAGAACTTGATTTGTTATCTTGGTCTTGCACCTTTCCCTCATGGGCCCCCTTGTCTTTCAAAGGCCACTGTCACAGTCCTAGCCATTTGGTCTGGGAGGTAACAGGGACGTCCCTGTTAACTTGTTGGGCTATCTCCACAAATCTAGAAAGGAGCTCTTTCTTAAATCCCTCTATTCTCTGTAGCTTGCACCTAATGTCGGGGGCTGACTGAGACACAAAGGGTACATTAATAGCACATTTGTTTTTCATGTGTTTATGGATCTTTAGGGGTATATAATTGATAAGCCTCAAGGAGATGTTCAAGGAAAACCACTGGGGACTCGGCTGGTTTCTGAACAGTCTCATTGACCTCAGAAGGATTGCCTGCTTCCTTGCTGCTGCTTGGACCCCTCTGTCTGGCGATATCAAGGGCCTCCTTACCTCTATCATTGTTGGGGTCCCAGTGGGGATAACTTGTGGGAAAAATTCTTTCCACTCGGGCTGGCTCGGAGGTGGGCTGTCTATGGCTCCAGGACCAGTTTCTGGGCTTTCTGCTGAATTTGGGGAGGGGGGTCTCAAGGTGAAGGTTTGGAGAGGCTGTTGACAGTTCCATGTTAAGAGACTCGAGAATAAACCCTGTGGCCTCTCAAAGAGGGATTGTTTCCAATTATACAGATGACCAGTAGAAAGTGACGTAGTCCATAAAAGGGGGCTTGTCTCTCCCAAGTGAGGCAACTTGCCACAATGAAAGGACTGGGACAGGTGGCTGAAGAATCTGTTTCTTGGGGCTGTGGGTGACATGTTGACCTGTTCCATGGATGTAGGGGGGAGTTCAAGGGATGGGGCTCCCCATGGTGACAGCCCTCATCTGAAGAGTTGAGGGCCACTGGAGGTTCTTGGGGTGGGTCCCTGATACTACGCATTTTGATAAGACCTACAGAATCGCACAGTCCAAAGAGCAGATCAAATACATTTATATTACTTTGTGGTGACAATCGGTCATACCTGTGTGGAAACACTGTAGGTGGCAGGAAATGGTGCTAAGTTGGGAAATGAATGGAATCTGTAGACTGAAGAAATGGAATGAGCATAAGCAGTGAATTCTACAGTGCTTTCCTACAAGATGGTCACTGAGGGGCTGGCGTTCTGGATCAGCACTTGAAACTGCCCCACAATGCTGGCATCCCATAAGGATGCTAGCTGGAGTCCCGGCTGCTCCAGTTCCAATCCAGCTCCCTGATAATGCACCTGGGAAAGCAGAAGATGGCTCAAGTCTTGGTCTTGTTGTGGGGCTGATGGACTGGCTCTATAGGGAAGAGGGTCCAGTAGGGCTGCATCCTCCGGGGTTCCCTGAATAGCAGGTGGTGGTGGCTCCTTTGCTTAGCTAGGAGGACATGTCACCCCTCACTTTGAACAGTTTTGCGCTTTTGGCAACCTTTTAGTCAAGATAGGGGGGGAGTGGAAAGGAAATCAACCCAGGTTTTGATATACAGAATCTGGTCAGGATGGCCAGGTTCTCCATAAACCACTTCTTGGACCTATGAAGCTATAGAAAGGTTAACAGATATAAACTCCAGTTCTGCATACATGCCTATGGACTAAGTGTCAAATTTAAACTTCCCATGGGACTCCCAAGTCCCACTAAGCTGAGTGGTAAAAGTGCTATCTTATGTGCTAAAGTGACTAAAGTGATCATATAAATAAGATCAAGTATCTGGTAATGAACATTCTCTCCTTATTTCTACAATGGGAAGCAGTCCACACAGAAGACTTGTAGAATGACAGTCACCTTAAATGGCATTCTGGTCTGGCTGAAAAGCCCATGAGAGCATTTCAGGCATGGAAAGCCAAGACACAGGCAAAACTTCCTACATGAAAGGAACTCGGTGAATTGAGACCCCAGTGGAAAGAAGGGGCCATCAAAGGAGGTACATTCCTCTGAAGGGGGGAAGGAACTTCCGTTTTTGCCTGTGGCCTTGCCTAAATACTGATGGAAACTGATCGCGGAAGGCTTCCATAGCCCAGGCTACTCGTGGCAAGAGCCTCAGGTGATCACTGACACCACACACAAGTGTTGGTTTAATAATTAACAGCAAGAGTCACTGTGCTCACCATGTAGGACCTCTGTCCTAAATGAGTCATACTATGAGATTTAACTGTAAAACTTGTTCTGTTACATATTGTATATGCATGTGTATAAAGTTAATCTTGGTATAGCTGGTCTTCTGTGTATAAAGTTAACTGAAAATCTTAATGGAGAATGGGACTGGGAATGGGAGGAAGAAGTGGAAGAAGGGATGGGAGGGGCAGGTATAGTGGGAATAACTGCTGTATTTCTAAAAATGTACTCATGAAATTTATATTCATTAAATAAGTTTCTAAACAGATCTCTCCAGTGGCCCCCTGACAAAGGTTGGCCACTCTCATTTGCAGAAGAGCTGGAAATCAAAAGTATTTAGGGTGAAACCAACAGATCTGGTTGTGTGCCTTTTAACCTTACTGAAATTTTGTTAAAAGAACCCAGTGGACCAGCAAGGAAGGATAGTCCTTGTCCTATCCCTGTAACAATAACATCAACACAGCAAAACAACCAACCAGACTTCTGGTTTTGGTCAATCTAATTTGTATAGACGTTGGAGTTGTCTAACTTGGACCTGGTTGTGGAAGTAGTGCTGTGTCCAGACTTCCAACACCCCAGACAGGTTGATCCACAGACCAGAAACCAGAAGAAATAAAAGCTTCTACTCGGTGAGGTACCAGAGGACTCCTTTTGATTTTAAATTTAGTGAAGATTCCGAGAAACTGCTGAAGTGCCGGAAGTCGGCTCAGGGGTGAGGAACGTCTCAATGGCTGCCCTTGACCTCCTTGGGATAAGCCACAATGTCGGAGTTAGCCTGCCAGTCTGTCCTGGGGGTATGAGGGAGATCTTGCTGGGGTCTCCAAATGTTGGGTACATTGAGCAAAAGACCACCGGAGTGATTAAGTTAGGAGTCTATTAGCCCGCTGGCGGCTGCCCTGCTCCCAGAGCAAGTCTGGGAAGACAGCCCGAGTTGCAGTTGTGGGGCATTTTCAAAGGCAGAAAGCGTGTTTTGGTGGCCTTGGCCATTATTGAGCAAAGGGAACAGAACTACAGAAGCCAGCAATGTGCCTGTTACAGCCGGATGAGCAGACTAGTGTGTAACTTGTTTCTAAGTTCATGCTGTGAAGCAGCCAAGCAAGATAACCTATAACCACCCAGGTGTGCCATGTTCTGTGGGAAAAACTTTAAACTTCAAGCCACCCTGTCAAACTGGTGCTTATGTGCCCTTGACTTGGGTCATGAAGACTGTCACTTTATATCTACTTGTACTAATGTTGGCTTCAGTGAATGATCGTCCTTTCCTAAGATGACCTTGCATTACGTGGTTCATCAAGGCCTTTGTGTGCAGTGCCACTGACTCGGGCCTTTAGTCCACCCTTAGAAAAGTTAATGGAAAGAGTCAGGTGCTTGGTCCAGTGGGTTCTGAATAGTTGACCAGTTCTGTCCACTAAAGAGGATTGCTGCTCCTTCAAGGGCTACCCCTCTGCCCCACTCAGATCTGCTTTGTGGTTGGTATTTGTGCCTCTCACCTTCTGAGGACCTGCTTTCCCTTGACTTCGCACCAGATCTATTCTTGAATCCACACTGAAGACATAAGAGCCTCAGGTGGTATTTGGCTGAAGGCTTAAGTTAACTTCACCTGGACCCCTCTGTTTTCTGCTCTGGCCTGTTCCCTTCTTGAATCCCACGTACTTCACTTCAACTTCCTGTACGTTCTAGACCATGGCTGTTGGCGGCTCAGACGCTGCTGCTGTTCGGAGCAGTCTGAAGTACTTGCGAACTTTACGAAAGGAGAGGGCATGCTCTTAATTCCATGCAGGGAGTTTACCTATTCCAGGTGTCGGTGACCTCAGTGCGTGTTGACCAGCTGAGTTCCATTTGACCTCTGCGGATTCGGCACTTTCGGAACAAACTAAGCTGCAGAGCTGTCTGCCACTGTTGATGTCAGGGTTCAGTGTCTGTTCAGTTCATGGAATAAGATTACCTTGACAGCCATGATGCTAACTTTTACATAACTTCACAGAATGACGTGGGTGAGTGAAGCTCAATCTGAGTTGACATCCGTGTGGACTTGTCTGTTGTGCTTGAAATGGGAAGAAAGGCAGAGCAAATACAAAACTTGGTGTGTGCAAAGAAAGGTCTGTCTGGAAACCACAGGGCTCATCTTGGCCTGCTCCACTGAGCGTGTAACACCTGACCTGTAGAAAGGATGGGCAGGTTTGTCTCCTTTTCTAGATGCCACAGATAGTTCATATGCCCCAAGAAGGGAACAAGGAAAGACCAACGAACTGCAGATGTCTGTGCATGCTTGAAAACAAATGAATGGCAGAAGGAGCTTTGAAGCTGAATGGTAGGAAGCTGCCTTACTGCTCTGCAATGGAAATGCACTCCAACAGCTGGGCTGTGCCTGTCATGTGACTCACTGGCCCTTTATTTCCAAAAATCCCAAGGGTCTTCCCTCTGCTCCTGGGCAGATTCCAAAGACTTATCAAATACGCTCCTCCACAGGCACCAGATGCTTGTTTCTCTCCCTCGGAACTGACTTCTGAGGTTGGAGAACTCTCCTGCAACACCCGTGCTGTGCCTTGTAGGATTACCACCAGCTTCCTTGGGCTCTTTGTCCTAGATGCCGTTAGCACAGCTTCATAAGCTGTGATTTAAAATATCTTGCTATACTGCAAAAGCTGTCAGAATTGTGAGCAGATTACCTCAGGATAGCTGACAAGTGTTTCCTGGGAACACTAGGTGTGTTGCAAGTTCTTCTAAAAGCCAAAGCGTAGCTCTGGGTGATGCATTGAAAGTTATACTTCAGAAATCATGGAAAACTTTGACTTTGAGAAGGCTGGGAAAGCTCCCCAAGAAAACACTCTAGACTTTGTGAATTTCCAGACTTAGCTTTAGCTTCTGTTTCTCACTCTCCTTTTGGGGGCATCCTCGATCACTTGTTGAATTATGAACTTCAAAGATAGGTCACACACAAACTGTCTAGCCCAGTCTGGGTCCGAATCTGGCCTCATGGAGGAGGCTGTCTGGTCATGCTTGCCATGTCTGGGCAAGTGCCCAGTGACAGATGCCTAATGGCACTGGCTGTAGGAAATGTAGATGTGTGTGTCCATATGGGTAGTGTGATGGGGATAATGAGCTTTTGACTTCATGGTGGGGATGCTTTATCTAAACAGCAAAAACAGTCAACTGAAGGTGTAACCTCTCCCTACGCATTCTCAAGTCTTCCACGTCTGAGTCAAAGCTGCCAGCTATGTCAGGACTACTGACTTTTTTTTTTTTTTTAAATGAACAGCGTATGCTACAATTTTATTTTGCCCAATAAAGTAGGAATAAAAGCTCTGACCTTATTAGAGCTGATAGCTTGCTTGATTGAGGGGGGGACTGTCTTGTGCCATCAGATGGTCAATGGTACCCTTCTGACTATTCAAGATGCCAGTAGCACTACCCAAGTGGTAATGAAGAAAAAATCCCCTGACATCTTATTCAGTGGGGAGCAGAATCTCCCGCTCGACTGAACAACTTGGCTTGGTTTTGTGGAACATGCAAGTGTCTTGTGCAGTCTTCCCATTGGGCCTTCATTGCTGGAGAGCAGCCACTTGTATATTTCACTCAGTCTGAGTAAGGTGGGAGGGGACTGTTTGAGAGAGAAGGTGGAGGGAGAGAAACATGGTTATTCTACCTTTTGAAATACATGAATCCTGTTCTCTTTATTAAACACTCCCCCTCGACACAAGAATTCCTGTAACGAGGATTTAGTAGATGTCCTCTAAAAGGAGGAACCCATATCACCCTGTGAATCTTGCCATAAAACTGCAGCTTGATGTCAGGAGGTGCTGTGTCTTAAATGCTTTCGGTTCTCCAGTGGCCCCACACTGAACATAGCAAGACCCACTTAGTCTGTTTCTGAAGGTTAATGGCGAAGCTTGTGTTAGAGGCTGTGAGTGGTGTGCTGATTCTGCCTTGAGCAGGTGAAACCCTGGGGTTCACAGCAATGATCAGAATGGGGTGAACACTAAGGAACCTAGTGACACCTCTAGGTGCAACTAGAATGAGCATCAAGGATAGACGACAGGGGCTTGGAAAACTCATGTGCTAGGGCTGTTCTACCCAGCAGGCCCTCAGCGAGGGCAGGTTCTCACTGCCTATGAAGACAGACCAGTGTCCACATTGACTGCTCAGAACCAGATAATGGTGCCTCTGTGCTAATACCTTTCCTAGATGTTAAGGAAGCCGTGGGGGGAGTTAGTCTTCAGACCATGAATGGAGGCCATCGTATAAGTGGTCAATGAATTGATGGCTCCGATGTCCCCTGGACTTGGATCATGAAGACATTTTCGTTGCATGCCTGTTCTGGTGTTGTCCTCAGTGAATGACCATCCTTTCCTGGGATGACCCAGTGGTGTTTCATTCATCAAGGCCTTTGTATAGCCCTCTGTCTCAGGAGGATCCTTGGTTTCCTCAGCAAGTACAGATTCAATGAATAGAGAAGGCCAAGTGCTGGAACTGCTCGGTTCTGAGTAGTTCACCAGTTCTCTCGTCCACTACTTGGTACAAGCACTGTTTCTCTAAGAACGGAGTGTCTGCCCTTCTCAAGGATCTGTTCTTTGGGACCTGTGCCCCTCTAAGGACCCCCTTTCTTTCAAATGTGTATTAGGTCTATTTCTGAATCGTGTATAGATAAGCAGAGAAGGAGCCACGGTGGTGGTAGGCTGGAGCCTCAGCCCACTTAATCCTGGACTCCATGTTTATCTAGAGGGAAGTCATCTGCTCAGGTTACTTTCTATCTCTGGTCCTATTCCCTTTAGGAATCTTCTGTGCACTTTCTGATCCATACTCAGGGTCATAGCTGTTGGCAACCCTGGATCCTGTTCTTTGAGTTTTAGAGTGGGCAGAAGTACCTATGAACCTTATTAATGTAGAGAAAGTGCTTCTGTGCAGGCAACTGATCTGTCCCCAAAGGTCTGGTGACCTCAGTGCTCCTTAACCAGTCAAGTTCTATTAAAGGATCTCTAGTTGAAACACCAGCTGTAGGCTACAGTGTTGTCTCCCACTTTTGAAGTGTCAGGGTTCAGTGTCTACTTGGGTTTGTCAAGTTCATGGGATAGAACTGCCTTACTTTCTGATTGCCACTGATGCTAATTTCACAGATGACTTGGACTGAAGCTCAGACTCTGAATTCACATCAATATGGCCCTGATCTGTGCTGTTTGGCTTGAAATTTGAGGAAGGAGTATGGAGAGCAAATATGAAGCCTGGGGTATACACAGAATGTGCTATCTCCTTGTGCTCATGGGCAAACTCCAAAGGTTATGATTGGTTCAAATGTTCTTCTAGAGGCTCTGGGTTCTCTTAACACCAAAACTGACTTGAGGCTGGTTGACTTTGTATGTTGTTTGTGCTGTGCACTGTAGGGTTACCAGCACCATCCTTGGGATTTTTGTCCTTGATGCACAAATCCCAAGGATTTGTCCTTGATGCCCGTCAGCTATGATAGTCTCCTTACATTGCAAAAAAGTTGTGGCAAATTGTCTCCAGAGGGGACAGCTGAGTGAGATCTGCCTTGTTTTGCAGCAGCCATTTGTAGAGTTCCTGGTTTGATATAATCAAAGTATCAGACTGCAGAAAGTGTGGAGAGTTTGGATGGCTTAGGAATGGTCCCTAAGAGGACAGTTTTCTCCCTTAGATAATCTTCCCCTCAACGTAGCTCCTTGAGCTTCTGTTGGCTTTACACGCTTATTTCACGAAATCCTCCCTTTACTAGGTCCTGAGGTTTGTGACATACTTCATAAACTCATTGTGGCCAAGCATGGGTCTGAACTGGAATGTTCTATGTTCTGGAGGGGTGCGCTGTGGTCAGTTGTCTGGACAGATGTATACCTGCCCTGTACCTGCTGCTGTAGGTGTCCATGTAGGTAGGCATGAGTGATTACCTCACTGTGAGCACAGCATCGCTGATGGCCATTCTCAGATTTTCCTTTTCCATATGTTCAAAGAACATGTGAAAGGATCCAGTCAAGCTTGCTGACAAATTTTTTCAGAAAGCTTTTATTTAATGAATACAAATCTCATAGGTACGGCTTTAGGAATATAGCAGTTCCCCCCCCCCCCCCCGCCCCACCTCCGGTCCCATCTCCTACTCCCTCTCCCTCTCCCATTAAATTCTTCACTAAGACTTGTTTTTAGTTCAGAAGATCAACTGTATACTAAGATTTCCACAATTTGCACCCATACCAACAAAGTATAAAGTACTGCTTGAAAACAAGTTTTACAGTTAATTCTCATAGTACATCTCATTAAGGACAGAGGTCCTACATGGGGAGTTAAGTGCACAATGACTCCTGTTGAACAATTGACATTCTGATTGATGTCAGTGATCAATCATGAGTTGCCAAGGCTAATGGAAGCCTTTTGAGTCCACAAACTGTCAGTAATTAAACAGGAACAAAAGCAAAGTGGAAGTTCTCACTTCAGAAAGTACGTTCTCCTTTGGCCCCTTATTTCCACTGGGGTCTCAGATGTTTCATGTAGATCACTTTGCCACAGTGTCTTGGCTTTCCATGCCTGAAGTGCTCTCGTGGGCTTTTCATCCAGATCTGAATGCCTTAAGGGCTGAGTCTGAGGCCAGAGTGCTGTTTAAGGCATTTATCATTGAGGTCTGCTGTGTGGACTTTCTATGTTGGAATATTCTCAATTCCATCTATTACCAGACACTTGGTCTTGGGTGATCCCTTTGACACTTAATCCTATCTTTATGATTAGTTACACACCTATGATCACTTTAACACATAAGATGGCATTAGTACCACTGGCTTGTGCTTCTGGAGAAATGCCCCTCACTCAGCTGCCACCCATCACCCAGGTTGATTTTTATGGTCTTCTAGAAAATCCTTAGTGCCTAGCTTCTACTCCTGAAATCTTGGCTAATGCAGGAATACCTGGATGGGAAAGAGTTACTGTGTTGGACACCTTGTTGTGGGAAGAGTCCTGTCCAGACACATGCTATCTTATGGGTTGATCAAGTGTTCAGCGATATCTAAGACAACACATGAGCCATGTGAGGTAAGTGACTGGATTTGGGTTTCCAATCCTGGGTCCTGGTGGATCTGGGGTGATGGGCTAAGATACCAACTTCAGAAATAGATGGTTTTGATGGACTGGAGAGAAGTGAGGGTGAGACATCCTGGAGCTGCCTAATATTCTATTGGTAGTGGGCTAGGCTATGAGTATCAGGGTAATCATGGGATAATTGTCCCACGAAAGGGCTGGATATTGGCAACTTCATGTAAAATTGTCGTGATGAAGTTTGAATAGTAAGTATAGCTTGAGGGAAGGCTTTGTACTTGCTCATAGCATAGTTTGAAGGAAGACATGACATTTTTTGTTAATCACTTTTCTAGACTCCCTTGATCATCATTTTCTATAGCTTAAATGTAAGTGAATTCTTAATAGTTTGGGAGGAGGTGTAAGATTGCCATTTGAGGATGGTGTTCAGGTGGCTGGCCAGTTATCCCAAGAACAAAACAAAGGATATAGACTGGGAAACCTATGGATCTTGTATTCCTTGCCTGAGGAGTGCAAGCATGGAACCTGTGACTAGAAGTGATGTCAAAACTGTTCAGTGTACCTTGGGGGCAAAGGACTACTTCTGGGCTTGCACAACCAGTAGTAAAGAATTGATAGCCCTTTGGACTCCTTGGTTTCCTGGTATTTCATCACTTGTCCCTTGATACAGGAAGTTGTGAAGATTCCTATAACCCTTCACCACAGTTAAGTGTCTGTCAGGAGCTGACTGTCACATTTGACCTCTGCCCAGTGACTGAGCTGCAGAGAAATTCATATGAAGCTAGCAATGTACCTGGAAGTTAGACTGCAACACTAGTATTGCTTGCTGGTGGAAGCGTGCGACTAGAAGCCTCTGAGCTTGAGTTTTCTGGGCCAAGTCTTGGGGTAGTTAGGGCATCAGCATCTGAGTTTCCCTTTTTTCTCTGCATTGTTGACCTACAGGTGTCCTCATTCCATGTTTACCTTTTCCTCAATCTTCCTAGACATCTTGACCTTGGAGCTTACTCTTTGAAGTAAAAATGCAATTTTATTTCACTTGAGCTTTTCACATTGTCATTCACATGGCTCTAGCTCTTCTGGACCTCTGGCATGTGGAATCCAGTGAAATGCTTTGGGCAATGTTTACTTTTAAGAACAGGTATTTGTAACTTGGAGATTTGGAACCTGTTGTATCCAGGGTTCTAACTAGTTCCAATTGCATTACAACACATCCTTCACACAAGACTGGCTGCAACTGAGTCCCACATGCTCTGTGTATTCACACACAAGTTTGTCATTTGGATGGACCTGCTGCCAGTGCAGGTCTTGCTGCTTATTCCATTGGTCTTGTAGTTTCTAGTTGGCTTGTGGTGAGGGCGGGGCTGAAGGTGGAAGAAGGCCTCTCAACTCCAAGACGAGGCCTGTCTTGGGGGCAGGCATCTGGACTGTCCTTGGAGGTAGGACAGTTTCTTACCCTAGTCATGTTGCCAAAAACCCTCTCCCTGCATGCCAGAATCGAAGAACGTGAGGTAGCTTCTGTACTAAGGGAAGGGTACACATTTGTGTAAGACAGTTTTTTCCATTGGTCACTAAGTACCCCATATTGAGTCGATCATCTCTAACGGCTCAATCATAATCTTCACCAGGAATCTCGACTCTTGATTTAGGACTGGCATTGTCTAAAGGACACTGTACAATGACAGTGATGTGAATGTACTCCAAGCACAGCTGCATTTTTTAAAGTCGCATATTGCAGTGCAGAGATGGTTCTGTTTGGACCCTTGTGTATCCTATCTAGTTTCTTGGGCATCAGAAGATAGGTGTTAATAGGGCATTCCAGTAATAACTGCCATGGTAGGTGTTCCTGATTTCTATCTCCTGGCTTACTCTATCGAGTCCAACAATTCTCTAGGGAAGCTAGCACAATTGGGTACATGGATTGTTGACATTGACATTGCCTGGTGCAGTTGAGGAATAGTTTCCATAGAATGAATGTGCTTCCTATTCCTAGGACCTGGAATATCCATATAGGTCTACTTTGAATCCCACTTAGGGGGGACTATGGCACTGTAACTGCATTTGGATTATCTGGAATGTTATCTAGATTCATTGTAGGAACTAGGGCTGTGTCCTTAAAGAGCAGTCATAACCTAGCACATTTGGCAGTCTTCAGATTCTGATATTTAAGCTCTGAAGCTTTAAGACCAATTCCTGTGGACACACATCATAGGGCAAGCTAGAACATGCCTATTAATAGAAATCATGACTTGAGTTCAGAACAAATGACACATCAAAAGACATTTCGGGGCTGGTGCTGTGGCACAGAGGATAAGGCTGCTACCTGCAGCGCTGGCGTTCCATATGGGTGCTGATTCATGTCCTGTCTGCTCTACTTCCCTTCTGGCTCCTTGCTGACATCCCGGGAAAGTGCATCAGGGGATGGCCCAAATGCCTGGGCCTCTGACACCCATGTGGAGACCCAGATGAAGCTCCTGGCTTCAGCTTGGCTCAACACTATGCCATTGTGGCCACATGGCAAGTGAACCAGCAGACGGAAGACCTTCTTTCTCTTCCTCTTTCAAATCTTAGTTGGACTTTATGTGTATCTGAGCAGTAGGTGCTTTGTGACTCCTTATTTCCTTGCTCCTTCCACCTCTCTGGGAATAACTTGCTAAGGAACATGCTGGAAAGATCATTTGGAAAAGCCTGGATGATGAACATGCATCCAGGTCTAGGTACTCTGAGATTCTGCATGAGAATAAGCTTACTAACAGGAGCCCTCACTCCCAGGCTTAAATATAATGTTGGATGTATTGCAAGCTACTTGGCTGCCTTTACCAAATGACAAGTTCTAGATTATCTCCTCCAGTCACAGTTCAGGAGGTGATGGCTCCATCTTTCCCTGTGTCCCTGCTTCCTCCTTCAGCTGCCAGTGTTGGAGAAAGAGTGCCATGTCTGCAGAAGTCCTTGACACCCTGGAGTGTGAAGGTCACTGATCTGTCACCCTGCCATGCTTCTCATTCTTTGTCCATACATGTCCTTCTTGGAAATGAGTTTTAGCTTACTGGAACCTTGGATGCTTGAATCAAATCCTTTGTGCTGATGTCATGAGAGTCTCCCCTGAGGTCAGTAGTGAAGTTTCTGTGGGGAGCAACTGAGACTAGACTAAGTTACTGGAATTAAGACTTATTCTATGCATCTGCTCTCCCACAATATGGCGCTGGGGAGGAGTAAACAACTTCTACGCAGCTCCTTCGCCAATTTGAGCTGCAGGAGCTGATCCTGCTCCTGATTGGAGGAGAGCAGCGTGCTCGGCGTGTGGGCAGCCGAGTTGGGATTGGTGGAAGAGGACTATAAAGGAGGAGACAACATGCACCAGGAACATCTAAGGGGAACACCTGAGGAACACCTGAGCAGCCCCCGAGAGAGCCGGCCGGCGGTGTGCTGCTCCTCCGTGGAAGCGGGGAAAGCGGCGGGGGGTGCCACCCTCCACGGAGGTGGAGGGGCCGGCAGCTAACCCGGGATGGTGTCGTTCCTCCGTGAATGAGGGAATGGCAGCTAACCCGGGAAGGGCGGGGCAGAAAGAACAGCGCAGGGTCTGGTGTCGTTCCTCCACGAATGGGGGAGCTACAGTTTCCCTTTACCAAAAGTACATCTCAGTGTAGGGTGACAATGAAATGCTAACAGAGCTCTGAACTCTTGTATGTGTTCTGGAAATATGGGAGTTACTGTCATAATGGGAAAACTGGAGCATGTCCTTATTCCCAAACCACCAGCGTTACCTCTGAGCTCAGTGGCCTTCGTTCGTACACCAAGGTATGAGAAAGGAATCGTAGTCCCATCTCTAATCTAGCAGTCCCTCTTCAGGTGTAGATGTCTCTAGACCTTGTCACTGTCCTTGTCAGGTCTGGAGTCCCTGTGTTCCATGTTGTGGGTGGTTTTCCTCCGGGTCTTGTTTGCAGGATAGCTGTATCCTGTGCTCTGCCTGGAAGTAGCTGCTGTGGTGGACAGTATTGTCCTGGTTACTCGTCTACGTACAGATGTCAGTTTAGCGGATTTTTATCTTCAATCTGATCTGGGTTATGTGGGGGGCATGTCAGTTCTGTGTCAGTTCTCTCCCTTGGGCTATAGCTGTTAAGGACAGGACCAGTGACAAGTGCCATCGTCACCCCAGTCCTTGATTGGGAGATGGGGTATTTTCATGGTAGTACATGACATCAAGTTACTTGCTTACCCTTAGACAACACAGGTCAGTGGGTGCAGGGTATCCGAGTCTGGATGTTTCATCTTGGCTGTCTCTAAATTTAAGACCAGCTCCCCTCAGACCACTACTCCACAATTGGCTCTGAGTTTAGCAGAGGCTCCTAGGAATATGCTTGAAGGGATAAGGGTATGGAAATGGTTGGGGATAGCAACTGAGAGCTGAGGGAGCTCCTTCCCTGTAAGGGCATCAAGGGTTTGGCAGGCTCGAGGCTGCTACTGAAGACTCTCCGGGTGACTGTGCAGGATTTCTAGTGTTGGCTGCAACAGGGCTCCATTGTTGCTACTGGTGGCAGATGCCAGGGTGAGCATGGGGCATGGTCCACTGTAGGGTCAGAAAGGGAGAGAAAGTGATGTAGTGCTTGGAGCTGACCCAGTAAGTTCATACAATAGTTTGAAGCTTATCTAAAAGGATGCACTTTCTATTAAGTTCGTATAGCTGGTTCAGCAGCCTCCAAGCAATGGTCCTATTACCTTAGTTGACTAGTGAGGCTCCAGTTTGCGGTACTCTGAGCTGTGGAATTCAGCCTGCCTGCAGAATTTGTAGGCCACCAGGCACATGTGAGCAGTGGTCTCCTTCCATAGAGGTCTTGGGACCCAGTGATTTTTTTTTTTTTTTCTTCATCGCCCTCCATGAAGGCAAGAGTTAACACCAGTTGCAATTGAGGCTACAGTAGATAAGTAAACCTATGGGTGCCTGTCCACTGAAGTTTATTTTCAAGTTCAGTCCTTGGAGGCACTCTTACTTGCAGTAGCGTTTTGCATCCAGTTTGAGGAAGGAATGAAGAGACTAGCACAGGGCACCTGGGTGGGGTACAGGGCTTGTGGTCCTGAGATCTGAGCCCTGACCCAGTAGTCAGGTCTGGTTCCAATCAAGAGGGTTGGATAGGTTGACCACCTTGTCATAGCTGTCTAAATGTTATAAAATTGTATGTTGCCAGGGGAGGAGAGAAAGCTGTCATCAGTATCCATGCATACAACCTGAGGGCAAACGTGTGTGGCAGAGGAGGGGGCTTTGGGAAAATGGAAGAGACAGGAGTTGCCTTATCGCTGAGCGAAATGCTGCTTTCTGCCTTTTGGGGTTGGATTATTTGTGTGCTTCTTAGTGTTAACACCTGTAAAAGTCCTACCTGTGGTGACTGGACAGATTGCAGTGGTAACAAGCTATTCAGATCTCCCTCAAAGACACCAGCTTGTTCTGTGTTCCACAACCTCCATGTTATATCTTGGGCTGAGTGAGTCTCCTTGCAGGTGGTCATGCTGTTCATGGTATTTTTAGCAGCATCCATAGCTTAGTCTTGCTGCATTGAACAACCCTCAACAGGCAGTGAAAACTGTCTCTTGAAGCAAAGTAACAGCTTTGGAAGGGGTTCAGAACTGCCCCCAGTGCAAGACAACTGGGCTAGGTGTTTTTCTTACTAAGGATAAGAGTGAATATCTTGCAATTATCCCAAAGGATGAAGAGTCCTGGATGATGGCGTTATGGTTTCCAATGATTTCAGAAAGTACTGAGTTTGAATGGCTTTGCTCAGAGGCCTTGGGAAGTTTTCCCTAAGAACAGGCTGTTTGCCTCCTTGGACAATACCCATAAAATTTCCAGGGTTCTTAAAATTGCCTCACATTCTCTTCCTCACTTTGGGAAACCCCTTTTAACTTGATAACATCCTACAAATCTGAGTCTGAAGCCATCATGTCCTCATGTTGCATAGTTCAGTGTTCCTGAATCTGACATTCCAGTCACCATATCAGAAGTTCTGCATGCATGTTTAGATGGTTAGATCCTTGAATCACATCAGCCCCGTTGACACTGCTGTGAGGTGAAGCCCTGTAGCTGGCGTATCTCTTCCTCACCATGACTTCCACATGGCTGACAACTCCTCTTCCGGAAACTGAAGTTCCCAGTCTCCAGTTTGTGTCTTGCAATGTCAGTCACACAAATATCTTAAGACAAATGCTACCTATGCAGAGTTTTCATAATGATTTAGAAAAGAGGATTTAGGATGTTGTACTGACCCTAAGTCTTGCTCCCTGAAGAGGTTTTGAGAGTATTTTAGGCATGGAAAGCCAAGACACTCTGGCAAAAAAAAAATCTCTGCGAGTGAGATCCCAGTGGAAAGAATGGGGCCATCAAAGAAGGAGGTACCTTTTTCTGAAGGGAGGAGAGAACTTCCACTTTGACTACGACCTTGTCTGAATATGATCAGAGTCGGTGAACTCAGGGGGCTTCCATAGCCTTGGCAACTCATGACAAGAGCCTAGGCAGATTACTGACACCATAAACAAGAATGTCAAATTGTTAAATCAACAAGAGTCACTGTGTACTCCTCATGTGGGATCTGTCCTTAATGTGCTGTCCAATGTGAAGTAATGCTATAACTAGTACTGAAACAGTATTTGCACTATGTGTTCTGTGTGGGTGCAAACTGATGAAATCTTTATATACTAAATCGATCTCCTGTATATGAAGATAACTGAAAATGAATCTTGATGTGAATGGAATGGGAGAAGGAGCGGGAGATGGGAGGGTTGCCAGTGGGAGGGAAGTTACTGGGGGGGAAAGCCATTGTAATCCATAAACTGTACTTTGGAAACTTATTTACTAAATAAAAGTTAAAGGAGAATGGGACTAGAAACGGGAGAGGGAGGAGGGGGTGGGGTGGGGTGGGAGTCAGGGTGGGAGGGCAGGTATGATGGGAAGAATCACTATTCCTAAAGTTGTGCTTACGACATTTGTACTCATTAAAAGGTTTCCTCAGGGGCCGGCGCCGCAGCTCAATAGGCTAATCCTCCACCTTGCTGTGCTGGCATACTAGGTTCTAGTCCTGGTCGGGGCGCCAGCTTCTGTCCCAGTTGCCCCTCTTCCAGGCCAGCTCTCTGCTGTGGCCAGGGAGTGCAGTGGAGGATGGCCCAAGTGCTTGGGCCCCTGCACCCCATGGGAGACCAGGAGAAGCACCTGGCTCCTGCCATCGGATCAGCGCGGTGTGCTGGCCGCAGCACGCCGGCCGCGGCGGCCATTGGAGGGTGCACCAACAGCAAAGGAAGACCTTTCTTTCTATCCATTCTGCCTGTAAAAAAAAAAAAAAAAAAAACTCTTCGGGGGGGGGGATATAAAAATGAAAAGGTCCTTGAGTGTCAATACTGCCTCGGAACTAGACAGTGTCATAGAAGCCTCAGACTCATGCTTGTTACCTGTAAACCTCCCTTTATTTCTGTTACCATCAGTATCCTGCTAGGTGCATCCCAGGCATCCTTTTAGAAATGAGGCAGCTTTCCTGAACTGTCGCTCCCCGTCTTCGTGGAGGAACGACACAGGACCCTGCGCTGTTCTTTTGTCTGCTCGGCCCTTCCCGGGTTTGCTGCTGGTTCTTCCCGGGTTGGCTACTGTCCCTTCCACCTCCGTGGAAGGGCGGTTCCCCCTGCCACATTCCCCACTTCCGCGGGGGAGTGGCACACCGCCGGCCGGCTCTCTCGGGGGCTGCACAGGTGTTCCTTCAGATAGATGTTCCCAGTGCATGTTGTCTCTCTCCTCCTTTATAGTCCTCCTCCGCCAATCCCAACTCTGCTACCCACACGCTGAGTACGCTGCTCTCCTCCAATCAGGAGCAGGATCAGCTCCTGGAGGTCATCACTCAAGTTGGCAAGAGGCAGCTGCGTAGAAGCTGTTTTCTCCTCTCCCAGTGCCATATTTTGGGAGAGCAGATGCATAGAATAAGTCTTAATTCCAGTAACTCAGTCCAGTCCGGGTTGCTCCCCACACTGAACTACACATGGAAATCTAACAATTCAGAAAAGCTGCATTGATGACTGGTCTTTAATGTGTCCATTCAAGGCTGATTTGAAGGGCCTCTTAGCTCTTACTGTTAAGATTATGATTTAGTTTCTGCTAAGATGGTCCAAAGCATCTGTTTAATGGTTGAATATTGGTACAAATCCCTTCATATTTACTGATAGGTTCTCAGTGTCATAACACCTGTGGTATGTACAGCCTAGTTGATAAATACAATTTCCTACTTTTGGTGGCAAGCTGTGCTAGGTTCCAAGAATCGATCAAGTTCTTGAGTTGGTAACTAAGTTACTCTCCTTTGTCCCTTGGGACTTGCATGTGGCTAACCTCTAAAACTAGGGGACATGTGGCCAGGGGAATTGAAGGCAACCACAACCATAGTCATTCCATCTTAGTAAGATCAAATGACTTATAATCCATTAACAGACTTTGCATCCCCAAGATTTCTGCATTTGTGAGAGCTTAATCTAAAGGTATCAATGACTTTCTAACGTTTTCTGGTTGTGGCTTCAATTGGGCAAGGTTCTTAGTTCTCATTTGCCTTGGTTATTTCCCTGTGCCAAGGACATGTTGGATTGAATGAGTCTAAAACTCCTCCAGTATTTGTGCTGAGAAATGCCTGACTCCTCCCAGGTGCTTTCTCCATTGTCCAGGCCAGTGCTCTATTACCCAACAGTTGCTCTAAGGTTTTCCCCCAGGGTTTATATGCTAAATCCAAAGACTAGGTTGTGATCTGGAACCAGAAGAGCAAGCTACAGATGGTCTCAACCAGTAGAGGGGGCATCACTTACAGTGTTGTATATAAATCACAAAAGTCTGAGAATTTGAGGGGGACCATAACTCGGATGTCTGCCTTGAAGGTAGGAAGTGACATCAGCCTAATAGGGGTGTGTGTGTGTGTCTGCGTGTGTGCTAGGAGTGGGAATGGCCACTAACTAGAGGTCTACTGAGACACCAGAGTGGTCAGCTTTCCATACAAAGCAGGAACAAGCTTAAACTTTGTCATCACAATTGCTGCACAAGTATCCTGCTTGGGTCAGATGCCAAACCTTGAGGGTAGATAAATACCTATAACTGTGCTTTCTGCTAACACACTGAAATTCTGATGTTTATAGGACTGGCACTGTATTACTCATGGTCAGTGTGTGAAGTACTTGTACCCTACTAGATTCTTACTGGAACTTTATTTTGTCAGTTCAACTCATTAGACAGCTTTCTTTTGGCTGTTACACTCAGCTGCAAATAAAGACCTACTTTCATCATGGGATTTCAGGGTGTGAAATATCTGGTCTCATACCTCCTAGTTAATACCGGTTCTGAGTTGGTTGTAGGTAGACACCAAAGACTCAATCCTTTCTTAAAGACTGATACAGCTCCCTAGAACGTGAGTCTGCTCATCCATTCCCTCCCCTAGAAACTCTAGGGCCAGAAGGGAAGCCCTCAACCTGGATCACTAACATGAGTGATAGAATACAGGGGCTTGGGAAGGTGGGCAGGTATCTTACCTAACAAGGTCTCCATGGAAACTTACTGCAAGCTCCAGATCTTCTGGACTACCTTAAGAGGGTTGAGGACTGCTTGACTTCGAGAGCTTCTGTGGTTTTTGGGTGTCATGAAGCTTCAGGGTTAGTCACTGCCTCCCTAGGATATTGCATTTTTTTGTGCAGTGCTTATAGCCTCTGAAGTTTGCCCACCCTGGCCCCCTTTTCATTATCCTTTAAACACATGCCCGTAATTGAGGATTAAGGTGGGGTTTTGAGGTGTAAGAGGAAAGCTGAAACCTCAGGGTCCATGTGGCTTGGCAAAAGCCTGAGCACAGGCGGGGGATGTTCCACTGCAAGGAATAGCAAAGCCAAGTTGCCCACATGATGCACCTTCTCAAGGTGTAGGAAAGGATTGGCTGTGGGCCATGGATACAAATAGTATGCACACATGAGGGATACCAGGTGAGTGGATGATGGCAAGATAGACTACAGCCCACAACTTACGAAATCTTAAAGGTTACGACTATAAGTTTTCCTTATAACCTTTAAGATTGGGAGACTTTCTAAAATAGCATAACTTCCCCAGGTGCCTCTTACAATTTTCTATATTTTACTGGTCTCACATCACATCCAGCTGTCCAGGCTGTCACACGCAGGAGATTTTGTGTAATGAGCAATCGTTACTTTGAATTTTGAACTTCACTGAAGTTCTCTTTCCAAATGTAGACATCTACCTTTGTCACAAGTTTTCTTGTTTCCAAGTTCTAACCAGAAGAAAGTGGGACTGTGGTTGGGGATGGGAGGAGAGGGTCTTTTCAGTAGTCTATTTTTTTGGAAACAGTATTCCCATCTCAAATGTGAGGGTATGTTGTTGCAGAAAGGAGATGAAGAGGTTGGGCAGATAAAATTGAGTGTATCGGATACTTAATTCAGACTCTGGCCTCCCCCAGCATGGGTTATTCCTAGAGGCTCCCAAGAAAGGTCAGTGTGGTGCTGGCCCTGTGGCTGTTGTGCCTATGCCTGTCCTGCCAACTCTCCCCTCCAAGGGTGTGCAGACAGATGGCACCTGGGTGAGACTCATTTCATCTACGTAGTTGAGCAGTCTACTTAAAAGCATTGCAAAGCAGGTAGACCTTGGCTCAAGCCCCCAAAATGAGCAAAATGAATTACTCTGTGCTCTCCCTCCTGGGTTGGAATTATGAGTCATTAGTTGCTGGCATGTGGCCATGTTCTGGCGGTACTTGGGCTGTTGAGCTGAATTTTAAGAAAGCAGTACTCTATCTGGTCTTAAGGCACTTCACTGAGGTCAGGCTGCCTGGTAGGGGTTCTGAGATGGTTCATTGTTGTAGTTGAACAAAACTCAGACCCCAGTGTCGTGAATGAGCCTGAGAGGTGCTGTTCCTTTCTCTGCCCACCTGCATGGGGGACTGATGGTTCAGGGTGCCATCAAGATGCTAAGCTAATGACCTGGAGTGACCCCTCTATCTTCCAGTAGACACTTGTAGGGCATTGTATGTGGAAGCTAAAAGGATATGCTTGCAGCTTCTGGTAACATGGGTTGTTGCCATCCATGCCATTCAAGATGTGTGGCCAACTTGAGTCCAGGCTTGTAAAGCTAATGCCCATGCTGCGGATACTGAAGAGGATTTCCTGTCAGGTGGTTGTTCCTTAGAATTGATCATCTTATGACCAGAGAAATAACTTGGTGTTGCCTAGTTCTAATTGTGTCTTTGAAACAGACAATCCTATTGCAATCCAAATCCTGTGTACCTTTATATACACTGGCTTGGGTAGTGGGGTGGGGGACATTGTGAGGAAGATGCTAGATGGCCATGCTGTGTACCTACCTCGGGAAGGGACTGAGAAATGATGCTCTGTAGCATGTGTTACGGCTCCCATTACAGGCTGGCACTTTGATCTCAAGGCTGGTGACTTCCAGTACTTGGCCATTAGAAGTTGGTCTCTTTTGAAACCCTAGATCCTTACTCAGTGTTGGGTGGTACATACTTGCAGAAAGGAGAAGGGTGTGTCCCCTCATGCGTAGATCAGTCGTGGCTCTCCAAGTGGTACTGTTACAGGTATGGGACCTTTCTCATCCCAGTGACTTTAAATCTTGTTTCTCACCAACTTCAGGGTATACAGGAAAAACTTTCTTGATCCTGATGGAGACTGTAGAGTAATATTTTCCTTTCTAACTTTTCTATAGAAATCTGCATCAAAGACTGGAACATTATGCAGTGAGGGAGACCAACATCCTGTGTTACTGCTTTACTATAGTGTTTGCCTTCTTGATCCAAGGTGTGGCTCCCTACCGTACACACATACTCCTTACATCTACTCATTGGCCAAACATTCTGTTGTCTACGGAGCACCACATTTCCTCCAGTCCTTGGCTCTAACCACCAATTCTGACCTTCCACGGGAATTCTCATTCCTGCATCTGGCGGGAACTAAACGGGTGTAGAACAGGAAGAGCCTATAGAATGTGCAACCGTGTTGCTCTGGGCAGGATTCTTGGGTAAACACTCTGCCACTCTGCAGAGTGAAGAAGTGGCTGTCTTAATGTGTCCATGTACTTTTTCCCCTTCAAAGAATACTGAGTTGGGAGGCTCTGGAAAGGCCATTCAATGTATTTATCCTCTTAGGAAATCGGCTTCTGTGAGGGAAGTGAGCTAATGTCTGACTTAAAGTAGTATAACCCTGAGCTTGCATGTAGAATCTTGCAGACATTTATTTGCCGTTCTGTTATCTGTGAGGTATACGATTTAGCAAGAACATGGGTTCCCACTGGCTGGTAAGATCCAGGATTCAAAGTCAGAGCAGTTGACTGGTCCTTGTCATTCACAGCATGATAGAATGGAGTTGGTGGCAGCTGAAGAGGGTGTGCAGCATCTGAGGTCATGTCTCCTGTCTTGTGGTCCAAGCACTCGGGCAGATTAAGCAAGCAGTTAAATTCATGTTCACAGCCATTTGAAAGCACTGCATGGGGGTGTTCCCGCAGGAGGCAGGTTCCAGGGGCTGCCTAGGAGAGGGGCAATCCTGGTCTTCCTAGGTGGTCTTCCCAGTTTTCAGGGTGTTTACTCGATCCACTCTAAAAACCGGTGCTCCTAACTCCAGGTGCTTTTATAACCTTTATCAGCCACCCCTCCCCTCCATTCTCACATGTTTCATTTGGAAGGGCCTTATGTAAGGACAGAATATTCTTATAATAAAGTTGTCTTTCAATTGGGCTGCTGGCCAGAGGCTGTTAACCAGGCTCACGTGGGGTTGCTGTTAGGTAAAAAGTCAGCATTCTCTTCCCAGACCTAGAGGTGGTCTGGGGATTTTTTCAAGTAACCTTTAATCACAAAGGCATGTGCAATACCTCGCCCCTTTCTTATGTAAGTCAACTAAAAAGTAACTCCAAGGCAGCTGGTTAATGACCCAGCAGTCGAATGTGTGGAGCAGGGAGGAACAAAGGAGTGGAGTCGGCCCCTCTCCTCACCACGGGCAGCTTGTCATGCACATCATTAGACTGCAGAGTCCGGAAAGCAGAGCATATACTCCTGATGAGGCTCAGGGTCCCCGTGATCATGGCTGGCACTGGCTGACATGCAGCCTCAAATTTAACACAATCCCAGAAAACCCTAAGTGGGCTTCTAGAGCTCCAAGTAATGGATAGCTAGCAGTGGTTGGAAGGCTGTCCAAGCTCTGTGCAGCACATCCCCCTCATAGCTTTGGGCAGGAGTCACAGGTATGGCACACAGTTCTAGCCTAAACAAGCTCCACCATCCTCAGTCTAACATCAGAAAATCCCTGACTATGGCAAACTGAGGAACCTAGACAGTCAACTGTCCGCACAGTCCATATCCACGTGCCTGGCTAGGCTTATGTACTGAAGAACTCAAAGTCCGATTAACACATGAGCATGTGGAGAGTGTTAAGATCCATCTTGAACCTTCTCTCTGGCCCCGGAAAGCAGAGTTCCACTTGGATCTTCTGGATGTGCTGCAGCTCAGCTCCAGATAGGGTAGCAGGCAGACATCCCGTCAGTGTGCTGGTGATGTCACGACTGAAGAAATCACAATCCAGTGAGTTTGAAATGATTGACCGCCATCAAGCATAAGTGCTAGGGTAGCATACAGTGCTTAACATAAGATACAGCATTTTCTCTCCATGTTTGATATCTTCTAGCCATCAGTGATAATTTAAGCCTGTTGTCCATCTCCTGCCCAGGCAAGAGTAGATGCCACGTCTGTCATCCCTTCTCGCTGCTACCAAAGCATACCTGGTGACTTCCCATGTAGACGGGCCATCTGGGTACAGTTTTTCTTCTCCCAATGTCTTACTCCCTTAATGCGTTAGGACTCACAAGGTGATGTGGGAGTGGTGAGATGGGACGTCTTGCCTTGCCCTTGATTTCAAAGGGGAAAGATTAAGTTTGTTAGCTGTTAGGTATGTTGGATGTTCTTTAGTCAAAGTTCTGCTTTTCTCCATGAGTGTATGTATCCTGAATGGCCGTCTTAGGTCAGGAGTGATCTTTTTTGCCTCTGTCTAGGAACATGGGACGTTGGTTTCTGAAGCTAGGATTATGTGTCACCAGACAAGATCTCGGAGCTTCCATAATCGGAGTCCTCTACCAGTGGTAGCTTTTCTACTACATTACTCCTTTATTACTCCCATCTAGAAATCTGGTACAGTGACGGTCAAAATGAGTACTGGGCCCATGTAGCAGGGCCAAGCAACTAGCAAACAATTCAGAAATTCAAAAGGCACCCTTGGACACAATCGAGGCATTTCACTGCCACGAAGGTGCTGGGGAGGTATCCTAAGACACGCAGTGGGGGCACTCATGCTCCTTACAGGCCAGGCTTATCCCATACTGGTGAGGAATGGCTTCTGGTGTGACTACCTGGGGGAGTATTTGAATTGGCACTAGGAACTCCAGAAGGGTTTTTTAGTATTGTGTATACATTTAATACACACTTACACCTATATACATCTTCTGTGAAGGTATATGCATCACATAAACTTAGGTTTGAACCCAGCCTTCTGGATCCAGCTCCTCTGGGGTTGGAAGAAGTGATGATGGTAGTTCTAAATCGCCATGAAGGTTACATGCATCTTACATAGGAATGACTAGAGCCCAAGCACCCAGGCAGTGACCTGATACAAAAGCACACAGGCCTTATCACTGATAACAGATTATTCTGCCTCTCATTGGTTAAACTTTAACATGGCTCCTCCCTATCCCTACTCCTGCAGGCTCTTAGTAAACAGCACTAGCAGACATGGGCATTTCAACTTCTCAACTTTCCCTTGGCTTGGACTGAACACCCCGGGGATGGTAGACTCTATAAATCCCAGCCTATATGAAAGGAATGGTACAGGAGACAAAATGGCTAAAAGTGAGAACCACCAGTCCCCACCTGCAGCCGCAACCCAAGGTGTCTACAGGTTGAGTTGGTGTGACATGTAGAAGAATGGGCAGGCAGGGAGGGTAGTCCTTGGGGTAATGGTCTGTTCACTTGCCTTCACTTCTTGGCTTCACTCTGGGCAACCACAGCTTCCATAACCTTATGTACCACCTCTATCCCCTAGCAACCACATGGGCTTGATGGACTGCAGGTTCTTGTCTGATTTATAGACCATGAGAATGAGTCTGCAGGTTCAGCTCCATTGATAGTCTCTTTAGAGACACCCTCCAGGTGCCTGATAAAGCCCTGAAGGCCGTTGCCACGGGCTGTGATCAGTGCCCATTTCTCCCTCCTTGATCTGGGGCATGATCCCTTCATTCCAGAAGGGTGGGGTGCTGGCTTAGTGTCCCTCAGATCCCCTCAGGAGGGCAACTTATCTTCAGGGTGGTCTGTGTACTTGCAGTTCTTACTGATGCTGTAGAGAAGGTGGCCAAACTCCATCAGTAACCCCATATCTGGGCTGCCTGCACCATGCTTAATAGTTCGTTGAAGCCAGTTAAACCCCTGCCGTGCTGCTAGCTGGACCAAGTCCTCACAGCTGGCAACCACATTAGGTCAATCCAGCACTGACCAGAGGGTCTAGATGACTTTCCTGCACTGATGTCAAATTCATAGCATCTGGCAAGGCCTGCCTCCCAAGCTTTGTCTTGTGGTCAGCAGGGATCAGGTCCGTGTCCTAGCCACTGAAGCCATTCTCCAGGTTTCATTGGCTCTTGCCATGCCAGATCAGCACCAGCTTATAGGTGGGCATGGCTTTGAGATGGAGATGGGGCACGGACTCCAATGGCAACTTCGCCTCAATGCCAGTGAGCTTGGGCATCTCATGGGGGGTACTAGATGGGGCTTGGAACCTTCATTCTTGTTAGCTCTTGATGGGGGAAAAAGTCCACTGAGATTATACTGCTGTGGGGCATTTGTTAAACTGGCTTGCCTAAGGCCTAAGAACAGGTTTTCTTCTCTGTGCCAATAGGTATGTTTTCCCCACGGCGGTAGTATTCAAGTAAAAGTAATAGGGGTCGTCACGTTTTTTGTGCCAATCTGTTCGCTTCTGTAGTCCTGACCATTCCGCTTTCTATCTTAAGCTAACCCTCTTACCAGGGAGCTACCAGAAATGTCTAAATTCATAGCACAGTTTGGAATTGGAGACTTCTGGCCTTGATACCATTGATGGGTCCCCAGAAGATTTGTGAGGTACTGAACAGTTGCCCTGGATGTGATTCATCTGTCGCTCCAACAGCCCAAGTTTCTGGTGGGCTGTGCTAGGGAGTATCCCTGGGTCTCTCCTTAAGGCTTTGGGGGTCTTGACTGTAGTCTGTCTAGTTCGTGACTAATTGATAGCTTCATAAACTGTTGGTGGTTTGAAGAGGTATTTGAGTTGTACCTCCTGCGAAGAGCCTCAGTATCATGGTCTTGAATGTGGGGCTGTTCACGTGTCTCCTATTTATGTGTAGAGCTGTTTTCTTCCAGCATTGGCCAAGTTTCATTGATGAATGAGGGAAGAATGTTCCTCAAAGTGAGGGTGATGTGAATGCCTCCCTAAGTTCTTCATACCTACTTGTTGATTGAGGTCCTAGATGGACGGGATGACAGTTCTATGTACAAAAAACTCTTAAGTCTCCTATGACCTTAGGAATTAAGGAAAAGGGAGATCCAGGTATAACTTCATGAGTCACTTACATTGCATGGGATGTTCTTTGTTTCTGAATCAAATTCTTATACGCGGTCTTTGTCTCAGAAGTGAGGCACATATTTGAGTCTTAAGCCCCACTGGTCATTGGTTTACACATTTTCAAGAAAGCACAGGCAAGAGAATAGTATAGGATATCAAGGGTGTTAGAAACTAAGAATTCTGAGTCACTTGCACCCTTGTGGTGGTAATATAATTACTTGTACCCTCATGGTGGAGTCGCTGTGGCTCCACACCTCGGAATGCAGAGCTACCGTAGGCCAGCAGAAAGTTGAGCATATACCTGTATATCTTCAGTCTGGACCACTGATGTGGCTTAGAGTGAGGAAGTCTGCCTTTGCCCCTCGGGGCACCTCAGTATGGAGCCGAGGACTTCTGTCCATCACAGGTCTCGCTGTTTCAGGATGTCAAGCCTATTCTACATGAACTGTCATGACAACATCCGATGACTGTGGCTTTACTCTATTTCTCAGTCCTGGAAGTGGGAAGTCCATAACAGGCACTAATCGGGTTTGGTGGCCAGTGAAAGCCAGTGTTATGGCCTGTAGACAGCTGGCTGCTTGTTCTAGCCTTGCCTGGCTGAGGGGCAAACTACCCAGTACCTCTTGTAGAATATTGCCAAGGTTCTACCCTCATGAAGCTAATGACTTCCCAAAGACCTCATCTCCAAATACTATCATAAAATACAAGGGTCTCAACATAAAACTGGGTGACATTCAGTCCCTGACACCCTTCAGGTGAACTTGCTCACCACCAGGTTATGCTGCCTTGTGAAGGTCTTCTCCAGTGCTTTAAAGAAACTTGAGTTGTACTCAGCTGGGGATAGCTGAGGCTGTTTCAAGAAGGCCCAGTGCTGAGCGGGCGGCCCCAGGCCCAGTCTGGGTATATCCTGTATAGGTGCTTGATGATGTAGATGATACTAAGGGGTTCTAGGCTTGGCTGGCAGATCAGCTGCAACTGAGGCTAGGGATTTGCCCAGTACCATACGTCATGCCTAGTGCCATAAGGTACCTCATACTCCGGGGATGGGTCTAAGAGTGAGCCACATGATTAGCAGACTTTCCACTGATCTCACTCATCCCATCTAAAGTATATTGAGTTTCTGTGGCTTAGGGGGAGCCAGGTGAAGCTGAACAGCATGGCTTAAACAGGCAACATGCCGTTAAAGCTTGAGTAATTTTTCAAGAGATAATAGGATTACAGGAAACTAAACATTGTATATCTATAGAATATGTAGTAAATGAGGATTTTCCATGTTCTCTGCAACAGAGTTGGAGGTCTATTAACTGGTTTACCAAAGTGACTGCAAAGTACAATAATGGCACATGGTATATATAAACCGAGGGAAGCAGATAGTTCGGAGTATATCGGAGTATTACCGCTTTGATTATACTGATAAGCCTTTACATGTCCTAAGTATCTCCTGTTTTGTCCTTAGAGTGAGAAAGGATTTAAGGAAATTATGGGAGTGTTGGTAAGTGTTAGTAAACATCTTTGGAATTATTTGCCAGATCTTCATGCGATGTGGGATGTGCCTTTGTCATTGTAGAAGCTCTCCAGGAAGTGGATTCTGTAGCGTGAAGCATGCAGGATTTTTAAGGATTGTCCTTAGTCCTCCTAGCCTACCTTACACACCTAAGTCCTGAGGATTTCAGCTGCGATGTGGGTTTGATGGTGTCAGAACTCTGCACGAGAAGTTCAGCTGATCTGAATTGTGATGTGTTGGGCCGAAACCAGGTCCATTTCCTTTCTCCCCCTTGCCAAGTCTCAGGTTAACGTGACACTGAAGAGTTCCTGTAATCCATATACAACTCAAAACCAGGCCAATTTCAGTCAATCCCTGCTCATGGGAAGGCATAACTTGGAGATAGCCATCTTTCTTAGCATTCTTGTAGCTGAGGTGACAAGTCACTCATTGGAGAGAGACTAATGTCATCTACAACCGTCCATTTAGGGCAGATTGGTTCTACTTTTCTATAGTTTGAGTTCCTCCATCTCTGAGGAGAAATTCAGGAGGGGGTGGGATTAGGATAAGATAGTCTGTTTAGGATTGTCCCCATTTTAAGTCTCCCGTTGGTGACTTCTCATTTGCCACTTCTGTCTTGATTCCTATCCCTCAGTTCACACTTAGATAGATCTGATTGGTTTATCATGGCATAATCTTGGTCACCATGTCTTCAGGTGGGGATTCTTGCTGCCCTGATCAATTTACCATTTCAAATGGGTTCCAAGAAGTTCCCAAGCAGCTCATCTGTTAACCAAATAGTCTTCTCTTCCCCACTGGCTTAGCTCTGGATTCCCCTGTTAATCAAATACCTATGACAAGATGGTAACTACTTTCCTATTGGTCAGTAGACATAAGGGACACAGTGTCCCTGGTAAAACTGGTATCCTTTTGGCTTCTACAGTGTTAGAACTCTTGATCCCTGAAGTGGCATGAATGAAGGGCCTATGTTCTTTGCAAGTAGTGGCAAGTAAGCAACTCCTTTGTTCCCCTTTGGTACCCGTAATTCATGACCAGTGACTATACAATGTTACAGCATACAACTTTATTCTAGTACTTGTATCTGTAGGGATGCAGATATTCTTAGAGCATCTCTAAGACCTGTTGAAGGCATGGTTGAGATACCATTCCAACTACTGATCCAGCAGCTGACTTGTACAGCATGTAGCATAATAAAGTAGATTGTATACATGTACCTTATTCAGTGAAGTGTATATGCCTTGTCTGTTCTCTGGGATAACGTACTAGTGGATCAAATGCCTTAAGTACTCCATTTCTAGCTTACTGCCTGTGGGTAGGAATTCCATATACTGTGAAAGCATTTGTCCTGTTAGAATCAAATATTAGACCTTCCAAGGTGTCAGGAACCTACTGTAATAAACGCCCTGCCAAGTGGCAAGTTGGTGGCTCTCATGAGCAATGGTGCTATTCTGGGATTGACATTTACCACTCTAACCAAGTTATCCAGAGGTTGGTAATAACTAGGTCAGCCTTGGCAAGAGGGAGCCCGTATTGTGATATAGAGCATCCATACGTGGCAATGGCAATTGTGTCCCTAGGAACCCCCCTCAATGGGGCATAAAGGATATGAGTAGAACTTGGATGATATCAAGCAGCCAGGTCATCTATTTTTCTCATGTTTTCTGGGTTTAAAATATGCAAAGACCTTACTCTGTGCCTACCTCACATGTCCGCATATTCTCCAGCCTAGACATTCCTGCACCAAATTCTTTGACAGCACTGCCCAGTTGGCCAGGCCATTTGACTGTCCAGAAGTGCATATTCTAACGTTAGGCCATATCTCTTCAAGAAGTGGGTGACCAAAATTGCTGGAAGTGCTGACTATTGGGATATCATTTTCCTTGTCTTTCAAGGCCATTTCTGAATTGAATTCTTAAACAGCAACCTCCCTACCACTACTTATTGTACTTCGTGGTATGAAACATGTTCTTGGGTGAGGACAAACGAGGCATGACATACCTCACTAGGCTTCACTTTATACTGGTGATTTTCTGTAACATCTTTCTTCATCCTCCTACCATGCTACTTAATCCCCTGAGAACTTGATTTGGCCAACTCTGCTTATACTTACTACAGCAGTGTTCAGAGCAGGCTTCCTGTTAGCATGAGTGACCACAAAGACTCGTTAGACTGTCAAACTATGCCTTCTCTAGTCACCCTTGCTCTGAAAGAAAAAACTTGAAAATGCAAGACTCATTCTACTTTAAAAATTTTGTCCAGCATGTTGTCTTCTGATACGTGTTATGGAACAGAGCCCACCATGGTTGGAGTTGAAATTCCATTTATCTTTGGCTTACAGGGACTTCTAGTCTTCCTACTCATTGACTACCATGAGGCCACTTAGTTCTAGGTTCCCCAAAGTTAAATATCTGCCTAGAAGAGATCTCTTGGACTGGGACAATGCCGGTGCTAACTCTTGTCCATGTTTTCATGTAACTTAGTTCCATCATTCTCCCAAAACAACTTGGGTCTCGTACTTCCTGTGTCCTGTGATCTCTAGTTCTGATGACTCCCTGGTCAATCACTCCATATGTGAAAGATGTGGGGGAGTATTGATCATGAACATTGGTTCTCCAAGGTTCTTAGTGTTGATTTAGTCGGAGTATTTCATATTGTACCATCATGTGAGGTTTCCAGGAAGATTGACCCAGGGGAATCTTATGAAAATGTGTGTTCCCTCTGGGTACAAAAATCTGGCTGTTGGGCCAGGGGTTCTATTCTTCAGTCACCAGAAGATTCACCAAGTTAACATATTTGCTTAAATCGCACATCTTGGCACAGAGAACAGTTTGATTTGGGTAAATTACCAGGAGTGGGATGGGTGGGTCATATGGTAGACTTATTTTCAGATTTCAGAGGAATCTCTGAATTGTCTTCCACAATGGCTGTACTAGTTTACATCCCTACCAACAGTGGATTAGGGTATCTTTTTTTCCCCCACATCCTTGCCGACACTTGATTTCTGTAAGTAATTTTGACTAGGGTGAGGTAAAACCTCACTGTTCGCATTTCTTAATGGCTAGTGATGAACGTTTTTTGGCCATTGAAATTTCCTTTTTTAGTTTAATGTATTTTATATAGATTTAGGAACATAGTGATACTTCCCACCTTACACTCCCTCCCACCCGTGTTCCAACCTTTCTCCCTCTCCCACTTCCCTCCTTACTCTTAAAGTAGATCTCTGTAAAGTTCTAAAGTTCTTGCAAAATGCCTGTTCAGATTCTTTGCCCATTTTTCAACTGGATTGTCTGGAGTTTCTCATTCTTAGAACCTGGATATCAATCCTTTATCAGTTTCATAGTTTGAAAATACTTTGTCACATTCTATTGGTTGCCTCTTCACTTTGCTGAGTGGTTCCTTTGCAGTGCAGAAGCTTCTCAGTTTGTGATCACACTTGTCATTGCCTGTGCTTTGGGGTATTTTCATCTTTACCTGTTCTAATGTCCTGTAAAGTTTAACAAGGCAATTTTTCTATAGAGCATAACAAATACCAGTTAGGTGTCCATTCTCAGCAGTAACTCGGGAATTCTGACTCAACATTTAATGAAGAAAAACAATGTTTAACAGGGTTATAGAATCTCAATGCCAATTTCACTTGTATACATTACATTTTAGGTATGAAGTGAGCATGTGTTCCTCTTAGTCTCCCAAGGTGAAGTTGTTGCGTACAGGTGCATATCTTACCTATAGGTGGACTCTGTGACCCAGGATGAAGTTTGTGCAGAGAACATTGGCTTCTTAGCTGGCAATGAATTTCCATCTATATCAAAGAATTGAGACCTTGGCTGCCCAGTATTGGATAGGTACTACTGGCAGACTTTGGAGGGTAAAACTTTGATAGGGCCCCCTAACTCTGGCTCACCAAGATTTTATGTGAGCATGAGGGAACCTGATAAAGATATCAACCCTCCCATTTCCTGGTAACTGGCACTTTATTACCTTAAAGTTAAGGTGAAAGGCAACAACACAAGGAATGCTACGTGTATCTAGTGTTCTTAGAAGTATCTTTCCACTCGCACCAAGCTTCGAAAGTACCCGAGATTATTGAACACCTTCCATTTTCCTTTCTAAAACCTCCAAAAAGATGTTTGCAAGTAACTTTGATTTCAAGTGTTTCTGAGCTAAACTCGCTGGACTATCCTCCCAGATTTATATTGGCCAATTCCAGCCAATGCATTGTGCTAGCTGTGCCTTGTGAGAATGGTTCCTCTGGAATGACCTCTATCCAGTGCCTGATCACTGGGATAATTGACAGATGAGACCTTAATCTAAACTTGAAACAACCCTGAAAGGGCCATCTTGAGCCTGGAGTTGCCATATAAATTTGGCTGAGATCTTTGAGATGGTATCTCAGCTTCTCCTGCCCCATCCTGCTTCCTTACCTCTGCAGGTGACAATCTCAAGAGTATGCTCTAATAAACTTCCTGCATGAAGTCTCCCCTTCTGTTGGCTTCCAAGGGAAGTCTTCCCGTGAGAGCCTTTACTCCTGCCACTGGGATCCCCCTGAATTGGTACAGGATGGCTTGGGAGGCAGGCTGGTGTCTTCATTCTTAATATCTCCATCAGCCAACTTGTTGGTCAATACCAGCTAGTGTTTAAGATAACCCACCATTTTATAGAGTAGATACTGTATGTACTGTCTGGAGTTATCCTATGGAAAGTTTTCTACTCCCATTACTTTTCAGTCCCCCCACTGAAAGGGGCTCTTCAGGGATTGTATACTTCCTAGTGTTCACATGCTCTGCATGCCCCATCTATACCCAGACTTTCACTTCTCTTAAACGCTTGGGAAGTCTGTAGGTATGTTGATAAAGAGCTGGTAAAGCAAGAGTGGTTCTGTTGGATTATGAGCTGTAAGCTTATGCATAATGTGTTTAGAAATATTTAGAATTTCTCTGTGCACCATCACAGAGCTTAAATAACATTGACTCAAGCTATCCATAATGACCTTGTACTTGAGCCATCAAAGCTTTTGGTCATTACAATCTTAGGGTCAGAGCTTGGTGTCAAGCCAGACGCACTCAAGAGACTAAGCGTCCAGTGTCCCGAATTGCTGGATTGTGACTTTCTTATTGAACTCCATGAGGTTCCACACAGTCAACTCTAGTATGAGCCTGTGATGTCATAAGACACAGGTGTCAGGACAGCTTGCATCCCTGCGTCAGGCCCACTCTTGCTCTGGGTACCACTTGGACTTTGCAGTTTATGGATCATCTGGAAATAGATTTGAGCAGCATCAATATGATCCGTGCTGCCTCTAAAGTTAAACTATGCACCAAGCTCTGGACCAGCTGCTCCCTGATTAGATGGGTCCATGAGTACAGAAATTTGCTATTTAGAGTGGATTTCCGATGTGCCCAGGCACTGTTGTGGCAAGCCTGAACTTGGGTGGGGTGTGGCCATCTCCTGAAATACTCATCTAGAGTGCGTGCTGCTTCAGGTCCAAAAACATTTAGTGTTAGGAGCAGTGTTAGCTTTTGGGACATCAAGATAGGCCTGTGACACTTCACAGTAACAAGACAGTTGATAGAACTATTAAGGCATATAGTCCATGCTAGTTTTCCAAGTGAAGGCAAAATGCTATGAGTATGTCCTGGCACTCTGGCACAAAAAAAAAAAAGACCTAAAGATCTCTGAGATCCCAGTGGAAAGAACAGGTCTTCAAAGGAGGTACCTTTCTCTGAAGGGAGGAGAGAACCTCCACTTTGACTATGACCTTATCTAAATAAGAGTTGGTGAACTCAAAAGGCTTCCATAGCCTTGGAAACTCATGACTGGAGCATAGGGAGATTACTGATGCCATAAACAGGAGTGTCAATTTGTAATGTCAACAACAGGAGTCACTGTGCACTTACTCCTCATGTAGGATCTCTGTCCTTAATGTGCTCTACATTGAGATTTAATGCTATAACTAGTACTCAAACAGTATTTTTCACTTTGTGTTTCTATGTGGGTGCAAACTGTTAATGTATACTAAACTGATCTTCTGTATATATAAAATTGAAAATGACTCTTGATATGGAAGGGGGGAGAGCGGGAAAGGGGAGGGTTATGGGTGGGAGGGAAGTCATTGGGGAGGGGGGGAAGCCAGTGTAATCCATAAGCTGTATTTTGGAAATCTATATTCATTAAATAAAAGTTTAAAAAAATATAATTTTTAAAATGTAAAGATGGAAAAAATGTCCTGGAAACTTTTATCTAGATTATAATGCTACCAAGAATTAACCTTACTTGCTTAGTGTTTTTTCTCAAAGGCTTAAGACTAATTGGGGTAGATCTATCTTGGATTGTGAATGTTCAAAGTGACTGAAAATCCTAAGTCTCATCTCGGGTATTTGTAGAATATAATACAGGTACATATTTACTGAATGAATCATTACTTGTAGGTTTCCTCCATCAAATCATTTGAAAACTTGTAGGCTATGCTCCTATGTCGAGCAGAATACAGTGCTAACTAAAGGCACAAGCTGCTCATATCCCTCAAACTCTATATAAATGACCATATCCAGTGAGTAGCTACATTTACTACTCAAGTGGCTTCCTGCTTTCTCACGGTAATTGGGTCCTGGGAGGAACACCACTGTTGGCTGCAAACTGCAGAGTTCATTGCCAAGCTCACTTCTGAGAAGGGGGGGCAGAAATGACTACTTCTGAGGTATATTAGACTTTGTGTGGTGTAGTCATGCCTGTCAGCTGTTTGAGCTGGGAATCTGAAGGCTGACCTCATTGTCTGTTTCAGGGTTGAAATAAGTGATTTGGGAATCTCAATGGTAAATGTCTTCTCACAGAAGCAAGATGTGGGCTTGGGCTTCCTTATTCTGGCATTTTACTATGCTTTATCAAGATGACTCCATGGCAGGGGAGCCATCTCTACTGCCTCTATTAGATTGCTTCTGGAGTATATAAAAAATGGATATGGAAATTTGTATAGCGGAAACTCCTGGAAGGTGGCTTTCATTAGCTCATATCCTGTCTATACAGCATGTAGACATGTAAACCGTAAAGAACCCATAGAACTGAACACACCTACACACCTACTGACACTTCACTACAGGAGTCTCTCAGACCCTTTGCTCACAACTGGCTACTGGGGGACAAGAAATCGCCACAGGACACCTTTGCTGCCACTTCAGTGAGCCCCTGAGCTGACCTCAAGAACAAGCATTGCAGCCCACTTTGAGGGCTTAGCCTGGGTATGATTGGGTAATGGGGGCTCTTCACCCCAACTTCTTAGATTCCTCTCGACAGCCAAGATGGGGGGTAGGGTACACCATGCTGGGTTCCTTCCTGGGTGAGTGGAATGGAAAGGAAGGGCTGTGTAGCGGTCACTGGGCTGTGTTGATGGTAGAACTTGTGGCTCAAGTATGACTTGATCACAAGAAAGGGCAGCTAGCCCCAGGTTAAACTGAAGGCCACGGGGGTCTCCAAGGGCCTGGGAAGTGGCCACAGCTGCTGAAGTAGGACCACCCAAGCTGGGTTGGATTGGGTATTGCTGGACTTCACACTCCCTGCTAGACAGGCCTGCTCTGGGTGGGAGACCCCTGGCACAGGGTTAGGGAATAGGTGGATGGCTATGGTGAATTGGCAGGTGGCAGGCTGCAGACAGCCTTGGGCCATCAAAGGTTTATAAGACCAATTTTCTGTGCAGATTGGTAGCCAAGAGAATATTGTCAAACTGTCAACTTGTGTTCTCCTTGGGCAGATAAAGTGATCAGGGGGCTGGCGCTGTGGTATAGAGGATAAAGCCACCGTCTGCAGTACCGACGTCCCGTATGGGCACCGGTTTGAGTCCCGCCTGCTCCACTTCCAATCCAACTCTCGCTATAGCCTGGGAAAGCATTAGAAGATGGCCCAAGTTCTTGGGCCTCTGTGGCAGTGCAGGAGACCTGGAAGAAGCTCCTGGCTTCGGATTGGTGCAGCTCTGGCCATTGCAGCCAATTGGAGAGTGAACCACCTGATGGAAGATCTTTCTCCTCCTCTCTATGTAACTGACTTTCAAACCTTAATTTTAAAGTGATCAGGGAAATTCAGAGGGAGAACCAATATTCTTGGATGAAATCTCAAGCCTTTGTCCTCAAGCCCATTTAAGCAGTTACTGTTGATCCAGCCAGAGCAGGTGCTCGGTGGCCTATAGTCTTAGGATTTCTCATAGTCCATCTCATGGCCCATCAGTCCTCGGTGGCCTATAGTCTTAGGATTTCTCATAGTCCACCTCATGGCCCATCAGTCCTCGGCATTGTATGAATACCCTGCTGCTACTGTCATGCGTGACTGCATCCTCTGGAAGCATGTGGAGGGCAGGGGGAAGCTGTTGGTCACAGTTGGCCTTCGCTGACATTGGAGTGACTTCTTGTGAACTGGCTTCTATTTTTAGAGTTACGGGCATCAAATGACCTTGATCTCAAGCTCCTCAGGTTTTTATACATATTTGTATCATAATTGAGATTTTGGTTTTCAAAAATGTGGCTGTATTTTTCCAGGTATAATCTAGAGTTCAATGTAGAAGTGGCAGCATTACCCTGTCAAAATGCAGAGTCAAGTAGTCAGATGATGCATTCTGACATTTCTTAGTCTTACATGGGAAAATGATGGTCAGATTCCTTTGGCCCAAACTCTTATGCACTTAGGCCAAATCAATGCAGATTGGGTAAAAGCACTCAAATCAGTGAGAATAAGACAGTAGATAGAACGTAGTAACTGAAAGATAGTATAAAACTGATTCTCATAAGAATCCTTTGATTAAAATTCCTTTGGGAGATTAACATTTGCCATGAGTTACAGGAAAGTAATGACTCTGGCTCTTGTCATGCACCAAGAAAATCTTGATCCCACAGCAGGGGGAACATCAAAGACAAAGGAATGAACTATGATCCTGTGTAGGAATCCCCTAAGGATAATGGGGGAAGATAGATACTGGAAGAACTTAAGTCAGAAGGTTTCATCTTGTGTGTGGCAGTTGGAGTATGGCCCTTGTTACTATATTCCAAGATTGTATTTCTTACTGTACTGTAGAAAAAAGCTTGGCCATGTCTTGTCCTGTCCAAAGGTAGAAACTGTAGGTTCAGAACTAAATGTTAAATTTTCTGATGGTAATACAAACTAGTTCATACACTATTGTTGACTTTAGACCATCCCAATGCCTTGCAGATCTTAAGTGCAAAGCAAGCTTCAGGCAACAGACATACTAGCTCTGGTGTGTGTCCATAGACTTGTGAACCTCCTCAAGAACGTGTTGAGGCAGTGCAACTACTTTAAACACACAGATGGGATGGAAGCTCAAACTGGTCCCCTCTACATACAATTGGAAATGATGAGCTCTACACGGTTGCAGTTTGGGCTCAAGAATGCCTGCTCTGGGAACTTAGTCTCGACCAGTTCCAGCATTCTGAATTCTAACAACTTAGAATACTTTGCGTCTTGTTTCATTCTTCAGCTGGTTCTCTCCTAGTTGACACTGAATGATGGGAGTGTGCTCTTCCGGGGCATGTGAGTGGCTGGTCATAGTTCTGTGAGATGCTGATGGTCAATGATGTGTTTGAAGATACTTCTTCTGCCTACTGCTGCCCTAGTTCTCATGTACTTGAAGGCCATGATACTTGGGCTTAAATCCTGACTGTAGAGCACTGGAAAGGGGCAGGTGATGCTGCTCGCTCACGAGCTTACCTGTAATCCTGCATTTCTACATGGGTGCTCCGGTGGGCAAATCTGTTCCTTGTGTGCACAAAGCAAGGGATCCAATCCAGGTGCCTTGAACTCGTGCCCTTGAGAATCCCCAGAGTGGTGTTGACAAGTGGAGCTCTCCTGGCTTTGAGAAACTGTCCAGCTTACCTAAGATAGGACACCACCGGTCCTCAGTTACTATAAAAGTAACAGTACTTACATGAAAGCCAAAACCGTTCATTTGATATCATTGCAGATAATCCATGCATCCGTAATGAGTACTTGAAGATGCAGCACACAATGAAGAGCTGAGGTAGCCTTGTTGATCAGAAACCTGTTTCTGTATGGATATTCCTATCCATTTGCTGCCAACCTCCCCTCTGGTGCATGGGTGAACATGATTTCCATACACTTTATGGGGGGATACAGAGAGTTGGGCATCAGAATACATCGAGTTCAACTGCTAGGGTGTGTTACCAGGGGTCACACTCGGATGTCACCAGCTCTCTAAAGGCCCACCCTGAGTCCTGTACTTGAGAAAGGGCCACGACTCAAAACAGCGGTGCCACCGAAGATGCTGTCAGATTCTGACCTGTTAGACAATCCTGATGCCTCGGGGGTTCTTGGATTCATATTCATTGGATCCCATGTTTGTGCTCAGAGAACTGTGGGTTGGTAGGGGCAACTGCGCACACACAAATCTATAAAACAAATTCTACCAGGGATTGTGAATGGAGAGTGTCCTTTAACTTTCGATCTTTGCAAGAGTCTGATTGCAGGGAGTGGATTGAGGAGAGTTTGGTAGGTCCATGACAGAGGAAGCGCCATTTAAAGAAGCTCTTCTGTGCTCAGTTTCTGCAGGTACCACTGCCTAAGTGGCCCTTGGTTGAAGGGATCATAAGGAGGAAGATACATTTAAAGGGAACACTTGTCCCATGCAGTCCCAGGTTCCAGTGTTTGGTTCCACTGAGAGGAGCATGGCTGCTACTTACAGCAGAGCAGGACTGAGCTCAGATCTGCTCATTCTGGCCTTGGCATTTGGTTGTGAAGGAATAAACTGGAGCTTTAAGGATGGGATCACAAATTCAAGGACTGTACCCTGTATGTCTGATCAGGAGCAATTAGTCAAGACAAGGGCTCTCAAATCGTTTTGTATCACAAGGAGGCTCCATAGTCAAGGAGGGGAGAGCCGGACAAAAGATGGTATTGCAATCTTATCTGGAAGACTCAACGCTTCAACTTTGAAATAAGTTGAGATACAGAATTAAGTCTCATTACTGCTGGATGTTCTATCGTCTGGTAGTCTATTTTGAGGAATTGGTAATCTTGCCATGTCACCTAGTAGGTGATGGCCTGCTTCCCTTTTGCTGACATAAGGTCCTTTTTGGTTCAACAGATCATTAATCCATATAGCTATGGATCCACTTGGGTTTCTTATTTGGTATTTGAACTTCTTGAATATGTAGGTAACTTCACCAAATCTGGGCCTGGTTGAACCTTTGAGCCTAAATCCTCCTTGAGAAAGCACAGAAATGTCCACAGGGCTCCTGGCAAGATGTCGGATACATCTCCTAGAGCAGCGTAGATTCTGACAGGGACTCGTTTCACAAGACGGCACCGCGTGGCTGCAGCCTGTGCTGCGGGTCGTGGGGGAGATGAATTTTCACTGAGCTGGTGTGTTGGTGACTGGGTTCCTCTCGAGGAAGGATTGCCTAAGACTCGTGCAGATGAGCTCCAACAATTTTCTCCTGCTCACCTTTCTCCTGGCATCAGGGAATCCTCTGCCTGTGGGGTAGGGTTCAGTTGCCAATTGGCTTTGTTCTCTCTAAGCTGCTGTGCCTGACGCTGGTGTCCTGTGTCCACGCACCTGGAGACGGGTGTAACTGCTTTGGGGCTTAGAGGAGGAAGAGGTTAATTCTGGGCTGCTTGGGCCATCTTAAAGTTCTGAAATTCCCAAACTAAATATCTGCCTAATGACATCCCATATTTTACTGGCTTTTTTGTCTGGTTTATTTCAACTTGTTATCTTCCAGGTCAGAAATTCTTTCCTTTACTTGGTCTATTTTACTGTTAATTGTTGTATATTACTGATTTAAGAGCCACATTTTGGAGGTGGAAAGTTTAATTTTTATCCCAGTGAATTTCTCATTCATGCCATTTTCCTCACTTCCTTAAACTCTGCTCTTGAGATTCCTTGGGATCACAATCTTGAACTCTTTCGGGCACTTTATAGATTGTCTCCACATGACCGTCTGCTTCTAGAACCAGCGTACTTCCGGAGGTATCATGCTTCCTTGATTCGTGTTTCTTGTGTCCCTACATTGACTACCTGTGCATCTGGTTTAATGGTCACTACTTTATGGAGCAAGTTTTGTTGGGAAAGTTTAGATGGAATACAGAAAGTTTAGATGGGTGGGTGATTCGGCTTTAGTTCCAGCTGGGCACAGAAGTTTAACTTCCGAGTGTTTTTAATTGCTGTCAGCAATGTCTAAGTGCCGCAATTTAGTCTGCAACATTTTGTAGAAATATAATTTCTAGGTGTGAGCTTCGCAGGGTTACTGTAAAGTGCCCTGAGTTGGTGTTACACCTGCTACGGTTTGAGGTGGGAACCCCACTTCAGTTGCTGAGGGACACAAGGAGTCGTTTCCTTGTCCCACCGGACACTCCTGAGTGATGCTGTGGCTTGTGGCACCAATAACTGTGGGTTTAGGACTGATGTGAAAAGGACCTTCTCCAGTGCTGCTGGGAGAGTGTGGCACTCGGGCTTACAGCACCAACAAGCCCTAGTCACAGAATGGGGTGTGAGGGAGGGGACCCTGGTCCAGTCCTACATGATGATGACTAAAAGATGCACTGGGGATTGTACTCTGGTGGGTGTCTAGAGGTAGAGCGCAGGCAGAGCCTTAGCCTCACAGGGCGGATCCCTAGCCCCACAGGGCAGGTCACTGTTGTGCGTATGTGAAGGAATCTGCTCCAGTCTTCATGGTGAAAGATGTGGGGATTTTGCACTGGCAGACTTGAGGCCAGAGGCAGAATGCAGGTAGGTTCTTGGGTACCACAGGGCAGCGTGCAGAACTGGGTATGTGAGAGGGACTCTGCTCCATCATACAGAAGATACACTGGGGATTTTGCACTAGTAAGGTCTGGAGAGGTGGAATGCAGGCAGATTGTTCCTGTGTACCACAGGCTAAGCTGATGAGTCTGAAGAACGTAGCACTAAGTCTGGGTGCTGCAGGGTGCAGTGGGATCACTACCAGGCTTCAGACAACAGCCACTTGTGCTGGCAATTGGAGTAGTAGCCACCAGCCCGAATCAGGAATACATGTAGAGCTCTTTGGATACTTGGAGTGTGAGTTACTCCAGAGGTTACAATGTCAATATCCGCATATCTACAAGGCATGGATCAAGCTGCCTCATTACCACTTACCATGTGAGATGCAGGGGAGAATTTTGTGTTCTGGCTCCCGGCACCATTAAGGTAGGATGTACAGAGTGGCCATCCTCTAGTCTGGTCCTCTTGGATTTTTTTAATAGGCTGCTGCTAGCCCCAAAATGCTGAGGGGGACCCCTCTGGATCACGCAGAATGAGCGATCACAGCTCCTGGGTTTATGCCCAGAACTCAGTTTCAGGGAGCAGGGGCTCTGTTCTCCACCTTACTAGAAGCCACCAGAGTGCTTTGTAAGAAGAGTTGCTTACTGTCCTCTAAATCAGAACTGAGCTCGGTGATGGTTCACTACAGTAAGTCAGAATCTGGCACTGTAGAGAGAGGCCATGTGGAACTTTCCTTATTGAAAACTAGTCGTTCAGACCCCAGCCAGCTCTCTAAGCTAGACTTGAAGGCAGTGCGGATGGACTGTAAAAATTACCCCATAGTATAAAGGCCGCTGATCTGTAGTGGAGGGCAATGCTGTGCCACCTTAAACTTCCTGGCAGTGTGGCAAACCCAGCCAGGAGCTGGTGGCAGCAGCACGTCTGTTCTCTACTGGCTTATGGAGCCTGTGCTGCCCTACCACTTTACTGAAAATCTCCCTCAGTCGGTTCCTAGGAAGTCCAACCCTTCCTCTGTTCTAATGCTCTCGGTCTGAGGTGAACGCGACTTCTCTGTTCAGCCATCTGGGAAAATGTTCACGTGTGTGTCCTTCCTGCTCTCCTCCAACCCCCCCAAATGTGTTCTTTCTGCCTCCTTTGTCTGCTCTAGGGCTTGTACACATGGTTAGTGTACCTGGTGTTCCACAGGTCAACTGAGACTGTACTCTTCAGCTTGGTTTCATTCTTACAGGTCAGATTTATGGAGCCCCTCTAACCAGTTATTCATGAGTTACACTTCTGTTTCATAACTCAACAAAATTCACATTTAAGTTTTATTAAAATTGAACATGTCACTAGAGGTAGTATACTAATTAAATTTTCTTGATAAAACTTTACAAGAACTGAGAGCATGAGAACACACCACTGGGTCCGGGACACTGTATTGACTGTACTCCCTGTGTTATGAGCCACTCTTTGCTTTTACTTTGTATTTCATTTGTTAAATGGGTGTTTCAAATAACAACTCATGAGACCTGTATCCCCAAGGTCTGCTGTTCCTGCTTGTCTAGTGAATTTCTGGACTAAACTTGGTAGCTACGCATGACCATAAGTAGACTACAGAGTTCTCTTAGCAATCACTTTAGTGGATAAGTACTTCCCTCATGGTCCAAGACTTTGACCTGATACCTTTTTGTGCCTAAAGACCCTTTGTGGCTTGTAACATCTTCAGTTACTTGGACAGTTAAAACTTTGCCTTAGTCTTCTCGGTGAAGAGCCTAAGGTTAGCCAGGGACAAAAACAGCTTCTCAGACCTTACCTAGGCATGTAAATACTTGCATTTATATATGGCTTGATAGAATCATAGAAATAGCATGTTAGAGCTGCTTAAACCTCCTTGTGAACATCTTATGTGGTTATTTAAATCTCTCTCGCCACAGCGAGAAATGCAGCCTCAAGTGCCTGTGATGACTGACAACTGATGTGTGTTCTTGGAAAACACCAGGGGAATAGGGCTGGGCTCTAAATTAAGTCCACGGAGCTCCACCCTAAGAACTGGGCTTTCACTAGGAGATACCAAGTACATCAGATACTTGACTCTGTGGGGTGGGAGTTAATGGAGTTCCAAACCCAATTTGTCCTAACGGTGGTCGACAGACTGCTGATTTCTTTTTCACAGCTACCATTATTGGGAGGTTTTTTGGTTTTCAAGGCTATTGAACCTCTGGAGACAATTGGAATAAGGGAAGTTAGGTGTCAGATGCACTGTTAATACTAGCATTTCTTCTTGAACACCTTGGTGGTTAAACTTCCAGCACTCTGGTAATTAAATCTTATCAGCATTTCTTACTAGTTCTTGTGTGGTAACAAATTTTTGGAGGTCTTTAATTGACCATTCGGAAAGTGTTGCTTCTATTGTGCTAACATAAGGGGGAAATCCTCCCAAAGCTATTTTGCTTTGACTTTTAACTGCAGGTCTGTTTGTAGGGGGTGCATCTGATACACATCTGAGACTGCTGGATACAGCTGAAGTCGACATTCTCATGCCTGACGTTCCTATTCTCTTGTGCAAATGAGATTATTTCCCACCTCAGGATACCTAGATTAATCAGTGATGTTTGGTCAGAGTTGTCACTGGTGCTAACCACATGGGGTCTGGTAACTGATTTCTGTGCCCACCCATCCCACCCTGGGCTTCTCAGGTTTTGTCCCCGAGATTCTTGCACACTTTGTTCTCTGGACTGAGGTCCCAAGAACAGCACCTTGAAAAATAACAATGCAGAAGTTTGGAGCTGGATGTCTCATTCTTTAGGTTTCTTGGTATGGTGGATACCAATGTGATTCTGGGGCTGAGGACCGTGCTCATGTTGGTCAACATCAGTACTGTCTTTTTTGGAGTCCAATATGAGAGCTATTTGTGCAGACAGGATAGTAAAACCATTCAGATTATTATGGTATCTCGCTGATGGGCCTAACTGACTTCAGGGGGTCGCTCTTGAGTCGGGCTTATTTTCATTGAGAATGCAACCAATGGGTGTAGTGTGTCCCCCTGGCTCTGAGTAAGGAGGCCATTCTGTGTATGGAGTGCTGTCGGATGAAGCTGGACCGCAGTTAGTACAAGTTGAGGCACTGTGACATGGGTTGCAGTTGCTGATGCTTCATTTCTTTTCCCTTCCCCAGAACTGATGACATCAGCCGCGTGCCGTCCTTTTAGGTGGGATGCCTCAGTGACGCCTCGCCTGCTCACAACTCGTGGAGTCTAGCCCCGTTTGAAGGGAGGGACTTGGCGTCTGAGGCTGAACAACCTTTGACTCGGGAAGCCCAAAGGCTCATGAAGTTGAACTTGGAATGGGATGCAGGCAGCAGAAGCGGTTCTGTCCTTCAGTTGTGCCAGAGATGAGCAGGCACAGGATGTGTAGCATGGAACATACTCAGCCTTCTTGTATGCCCGGTAGCCCAGAGGAGCATCAGACATCCTAGGTTTTACTGTGAGGTGAGGGGTAGGCTCCGTTCCTGCCACAACAAGGCGCTCAGCCCCCAAGCAGGGTTCACAACTCCCATCCTCTTGCGGTGCTGGCCTTTGCTCCTCTAGGGAGAGATTCTTCAGGTTTTGTGTCCCATTGAGTCTTACTTGCGAGTCTGCTTGCTTTCCAGAGATGCTGGCAGGCATCAAACGGCTCAGAACTCTGGTAATGGAGAGGACATTTCCATTACATTGGCTTGTAAGGGTTCATTTCTAAACTTGACGCTTTTAAATGAATCTACAATGAGTATGTTAAAGACCTATAACTAGGTCTGCTTTACAAATAAGATCTTGTAAATCACATTAAAATCAGTTCATTTGTTCACTTTGAATTATCAAGTTTTAGGTTTCTGCACCTGTAAGATTTTAATGTGACTATTTCTGATGGCACATCCCTTACTCTCAGGGATGATAGTCAGAGTTCTGTGCCCATTCGTATTTGAACAACATCTTCCTCTCCTAGCCTCCAGAATTTCAATTTGAGCAATTTAAGCCACTTTTTTCCTTGATGAGTTGTCCTGGAATTCCACCTTCTCCTTAGGCTCCCAGGCCCTGCAGAGAGGCCAGCGTGGAATGCACTCCTTTAACCACTGCAGCCCCTGTGGTTAAATTGGGTGACATGGGGACTTGTTCTTGAACCACATCTCCAGGTTCCATTTCTTGGCAGAGCCCTACACAGGCATGTGGTTGAATTGGACAAAGTCCTCCTGTAAGGGTAAAACTGGCAAAGCTCTCTTTCTTGGACTTTAGCCTGAAGAGTGTGTGTAGGAAGCAGTAGTAATCTTATCAAAGCCACTGGACAAGTCTTGTTTCAAAGTATCCCTTATCTCAGACGGTCCCCAGGGTGGTTTATGTGGGCAGTGTTGATTATGGGCCTGGATTGCCAGGGTCTCCTCCCTAGGATTCTACACCTGTGACTCTGATCTTAGGATGTTTTCTTTCAGTGTTAGGCTGGGCTGGGGCTTTTAAAACCCAGTGATTCCTGAGTTGGTGTCAACCTGACATCCAGCAAAGGGCCAAGCTTCCCCTCGGCGGTAGATCTTCAGAGGCTGCAGTGCTTTACTGGAGGTCTTGACAGAAGGGTGTTCTCTTGACATGCTGAAAGACTGGAGAAGGCAGATAGCCCACCCACTGGCTTACTCCCCAAAAGGCTGCAGCAGTTGGGGCTGGGCCAGGCTGAAGCCAGGAGCTGGGACCTCCATCCTGGCTTCCCACAAGGGTGTCAGGAATGCTCAGGCCAACTTCTAGGTGCATTGAGCTGGATCAGAAGTGGAGGAGCCAGAACTCAAACCATAAGAGATGGGTTACCCTCACTGTAAGTGGTAGTTTAACTTGCCTTGCCACACACCTGCCCCTGGATCTTGCATATCTTGGTGATGAGTGGGTGGAGGAAATAGTGCATGTAAAGCTAGGGAGAGGTCTTTGTCTCCTGGCTCCCAGTAGTCACGTGTCTCATGACAGTGCTGCCTGCTATGTATAGGCAGTTCCCTTCTGCTTCCTTGTTGCTCCAGCTTAATCTTGCCTTTCTCCTAGAACAACTTGAATTATTAAAGGAAATCCCCCCCCCCCCCCCGATCTTAGTGATCAGAAATGCTTCAGGAGGGAACCGATGAGAAATGAACACTGTATGTTCCAAATCTTTTCCCTTTTTTGGTCCTACAGTCATCTGGAAGTATACTTTCAGTTCCAGTATGACAATAAATTGACCGATTTGTCAGCTAAATCTGCATGAAAACATGGAAACACTAAAGATTTAATGCAGAGTGGTATGAATTATTTTCTGACTACATAAAGTAGAGGAAGTGTTTAGTTTCCACCTGCCACTGTACTAGGAAGTTTCCCGCAACCCAGACTCGAATAAAGTGCCCAGGCATTATGGAGTCTACACAGCCTGCCCAGTGCAAATGCCAGAAGGTCCTTAGCCATCCTCTGAACTGGATGGTCTCTGGGGAGGGAAAGTGGAGGGCTCAAAACTAATGTGTCATGCAAATACATCACTTTTCTTTTATAATCAGTGACCATGTAAGGTTACAGAAATGCTGTTCCCAAGGAGACACACTTGAGGCTTCCTTCTCCTGTGGGCGCTCAGAAATGTGAGACTTGTGGGTTAGACTCTCAGTTCCTTAGTGTTCCTTCTGAGCCCTTGTCTGTGCATGCCATAGCGTGAACTTGGAGCTTGGTCCCTAGGACATAGTCGTACCCTACATCATGAGTACAGCCCTGTGTGTGGCTTCAAGGGACTCAGTGCATTGAGGACAAAGTTCTCAGGCAGCCTGGCTCCAGTTCCTGGGCTGAGTGCTGCATCTGCCTAGATGATACTCATGGGGCTACATCAAGTGTTGTCTCTTCTGGGGTCCAGGGGTTGGGGCGGGGCAAGGACGTCTAACACCATAACTACTGGCAATATGTCATGTGAGGAATTTATGCAAAACCAGGGTTTGGCAGAGATGGGGCCTTGAGCATCTGCCATCTTGCATTCCACCTGCAGTCCAACAAAATGCCATCTTCTGTATAACTAGAGAAATAGTCTGGATTTCCACATGGTACAGGGAAGGTCTGAGTTAGTGTGGGACCTACTGGAAGAAGGTCCCTGAAGTATGGGCTTACTGTGCAAGGTATTAGTGCCATACGCACCATCAAGATCTCCCCAGCTCCCTCAAACAGCACTGCCCAAGGGAATGCCACTCAGCATGAGCCACCTCTCACAGAAGAAACCGCAGGCCAACTAGCTGCTTTCAGAGTTCCCAAGTCTGGGTTCAACTGGCAAAGCAACAGGCAATGCCTGGAGGAAGGTGGGAGTTTGCCCCAGAACTACTAAACATAGGTCTCCCGTGAGACTTCCCTGAGCTTCCACTGTTGATAGAAAATTTTCTAGGACTTGATCAGTTTCAGTTCACAATTGATCACAGAAAGGTCTAAGCCAAAGGGATCACACAAACAAGACTAGTGTCTGCTAATACTGATAGAATAAAAAGGAGAGAATGATCCAACATGGGAAGCAGGATACACAGCAGACTCAGAATGGCAGATGTCCTAAACAGCACTCTGGCCTCAGAATCGGCCCTTAAGACATTTGGATCTGGCTGAAGAGCCCATGAGAGTATTTCAGGCATGGAAAGCGAAGACACTCTGGGGAAAAATAAACTAAATGAAAGATCTCTGCGAGTGAGATCCCAGTAGAAAGAATGGGCCATCAAAGGAGGTACCTTTCTCTGAAGGGAGGAGAGAACCTCCACTTTGACTATGACCTTGTCCGAATAAGATTGGAGTTGGTGAACTCAAGGCTTCCATAGCCTTGGCAACTCGTGACTAGAGCCTGGGGAGATTACTCATGCCATAAACAAGAGTGTCCAATTGTTAAGGCAACAACAGGAGTCACTTTGCACTTACTCCCTACGTAGGATTAATGTTGTTCAATGTGAATTAATGCTATAACTAGTAAACAATATTTTACACTTTATGTTCTGTGTGGGTGCAAACTGTTAATGTTTATACAGAAGATTGACTTAGTATAAAGATAATTGTAAATCTTTGTGAATGGAATGGGAGAGGGAGTGGGAGATAGGAGGGGTGGGGGTGGGAGGGAAGTTGTGGGAGGGAAGCCATTGTAATCCATAAACTATACTCTGGAAACTTATATTTACTAAGAAGTTCAAAAGCCAAAAATTTTCTAGGACTTAATCATGAGCCTCTGAAAGAAATGAAGCATGAGTCCTTAGGAGGTCCCAACAGCTAAACATTTCAAAAGGACCAGAAGCTCCTTCAGAAAAATGTGAGGAATTTATGTAAATGTCAGGCGTCTTTGGGATCTCTAAATAGATGCTCTTGGCTCACAACCCATAGCAAATGAGCTGGAACCTCACGTGAGCCAAGTGAGTTCTGCAGTTGGAATGAAAAGAGCATGTATAAGTGTCCTGCTCAGCACCCAGTGAGCCGCTCTGCGGTGGAAACAAACCCCTTTCATGACTACCTGAGGACCAGCTACCTTGTCGCTTTAATGGGGCCTGGTATACTGACCTGGTAGTGTCTCCCCTGGAATGTTGAACACTTTCCCAGGTCACTTACCTTGTAAGGAACCAGTAGTTCTTTTCTTTGACAGGCAGAGTGGACAGTGAGAGAAAGTTCTTCCTTTGCCATTGGTTCACCCTCCAATGGCTGCCGCAGCTGGCGCACTGTGGCCGGGACACTGCGCTGATCTGAAGGCAGGAACCAGGTGCTTCTCCTGGTCTCCCATGGGATGCAGGGCCCAAGCACTTGGGCCATCCTCCACTGCACTCCCTGGCCACAACAGAGAGCTGGACTGGAAGAGGGGCAACTGGGACAGAATCCGGTGCCCCAACTGGGACTAGAACCTGGTGTGCTGGCGCCGCAAGGCGGAGGATTAGCCTACTGAGCCGCGGCACCAGCCGAACCAGTAGTTCTTAAGGTAACAGTTCTAAGACTGGTCTGGTACTGTGAATATTGGCACATAGTAGGTGCTGCAGTTTGAATTCACCCAGAGGAAATGAAGGGCTCCGTGCCTTTGGTTCTCACTGAAGAGCTCTCAGTCCGGGGATACTGTTGACCCATGCTGTGTTGGCACCCTCTTTTGGGGAGAGAAAGGGTTGGCAGCCTCCAATCCAAGGAGCCTATTCTGAAATGATTGCCCTCACCACAGCAGGCAAGTCCTGGGCTCCTCAGGGCAAGAGTGAGCCTGAGCTTTCCTGTGATGGGGAAGGAACTGCTGGTTTTGCTTTCCAGGCTTGCTGTCCTTCAGGTGTGGTCCTGGCTCATGCATATCTGAAAAGTTAAAGGCCCAGAAGGCAGCCTCCATAAGGGGAGGAGCACTTGCTGTTTGCAGGTGCGCAGGGAGAAAGTTTATGCCCCTTCTGGTGGTTCTGCCCACCTCCAGCTAGTGATAAGGAACAACTGGTGCTGACATGCAAGCTGCTCATGGAGTCTTAGCCTCTCAGGGTGTGGATGGGCAGCCCAGTCTGCCCAGTGGAGTGCCAGATGCCCGGGTTTCCCTTTCAGCAGATGGATGGGCTCCTCTCCCTGTGATGGAAATTCTCCACATAGCCCTGCATCTTGTTAGCCTTGTCCCTCTTTTGAGTCTGATGCCCAAGAAAGCAAAACAATGGAGCATAAGAAACTAGGAATAAATAATTTCCATTGTACTCAGTCATGCTTTTTCTTCCATAAAAAGTGAGATTGTTTAAAAACCTGAAATTTACTTTATCGGTCATGATATGACAAAGAACTTAGAGCATTTCTTCATTGGGATGCCGTGGATGTGACGAGTGGATTCCTAGCCTTTGGGAAATCCTCATGCATGTCAACTTTGCTTTCATCACTGTGCTTTAGATTGAGATGGAATGTTAACTATTACATGCATAAGTTGTAAGGCCTCCTTCCCTCCACTCTGAGCTTGAGAGACTGTGCATCTCACTTGAATTCTGGTAGCAGATGGAGAAGAATTGTTCTGATGCTCCTCTCCAGGTCCCTTCAGTTCTGAGGCAGCATCACTTCCTCAGAATTCTTCAGATTGAACAAGAAGGCTGTTGGAAACCTCCTCCTGGTGTTCCCAGTGGGCCTGATGAAATGGCCTGGGCTATCTGGACAAGTGCTGTCCTTGAGCACAAGCCATTGCTGAGGGTGTAGAACAGTCTTTGCCCACATCAGCTGTATCCCCATTGTCTTGGTCCCTGCTGGACACCACCTGGGTTGGTTGTCTTTGGATCCTCCTGTTATTCTATATGGACCCACTTTGAGGTCGTCTCTAAAATAATAAGGTGGTGAGAGAATCGTGTGTGTGGTTCCATATACTCTAGGAAGAGATAATTGCTGCCGCTGGGAGTAGCCACGGGTCTGAGTTTTACGGGCAGCACTCACCATGAATCGGTTACCTTGGTCTCCTCTCCCAGGCTCCCACATCCATGGTTCTCGGGTGCCCACTTGCCTATGCCAGGTACTGAAGAGAAGTTAATGGCCTAATGACATCAATGCTGTGCAGAGGGCTGGACTCACTGTTAGATCCCACCTTTGACATGCAAATGGACATGTACAGAGTTCTAAACATCTCTGCCCCTCTATACTCTGTAGGTAGGGGGAACCAAGGGGACACTGGTAGTTATGCTACTGATATAAATACGTTCTGTCCTCTTCCACAATTGAGCCCTTTCTGTTTCTTAGGTCTCTGGGTTTCAGGAAATCTGATCTTCAGCTACATTTATACTAATCTCATATTTTAAAGAATATATTTTGCATTCACTTGTCTGTGGCTTATGCCTTATTTTCTGTTAACAGCTTCTGTGTCACAAAATTTCAGTTCCATACATCTTAACATCTTGATGTTGAACACTCCTGAGTATAAGTCCGACTTTCTTAAATGGTACCCTTTGAGATGTTAATGAATATAGAAGAGCTTTATCCAAAAACCAACGTAAGCATTGTGACAAAGACTTTAGCTGGAAATCCCTATCCCATACAACAGGGACTCGTGTAAGGGAGAAAGCTGAAATTGGTATGGGGGGATTTGTCAGAAATTGATCACTATCAACTCAAAGGCAGATCTGATGGCCTTTCTTGGAGAGGCCCCCACCCCCATCTGTGGCAATGGTGTCTTTATTGCTAGGAAAACCCTCCTTAGAAAGAACGGCAGGAGGAACCAGCTTCAACCTGTTCACATTTGTATTGGCTTCTTGGAAAATGTCGGAGCAACCCCCGAGGTCCCATTTTGGGGGGGGGGGCTATAGGGATGAAATTCAACCCCCAACCCAGAGGCATCACCTTAGCTACTTAGGGGAAAACACCGTCTCCCGAGAGGTGCTCTGCCAGCAGGCGTGCTCGGGCAGAGCAGCCCCGTGAGATCCCTGGGAAGGGTAAAAGGGATTTTCTTACCCTGCTGGCTATGGGCCCATGAGGAGAGGGAGGTCCCACTTCTTTCTAAGCTCCTAAACAGGTAAAGCCAAAGTGTTTACATGGTACCACCCCCAGGCCCTGGGTAAAGGGAAGTACTTCCTGAGAAAGGGGTCATCTGATTGACAGGTAGATGGACATGGTAACACGGAGATGGAGGTGTGGTTTTGTGGCTCATGAACTTTAACTTACCCATCAACATCGTTGGTTTGCACTATAATGGGGGAAAGAATCCTGGGACACTGACAAAACTGCTATACAACCATAACACTGTAATTGATAATCCAGATAACTGTTGGAATAACTGTGGCATCAACTGCTGAGTTTTAACAATTTATACATTGAAAGAAAGCACAGTTCATTTACTTGGTCCAACTCACCATAATGGGAAACTAAAAACACAGGTTGTGTAAGAATTTCTGAACAGTTAACCAGTCTCAATTTATCATGTGAATTACCTGAAACTTTGAGGAGTGATCCCAATTCTTGCAGACACTTAACTTCAGAAAGCTCTGTAGCCTTGCTATGTTTAAGATTTCACAATTGATCATAATGATAGGTCTAAGAGCCAAAGGGAGCACATAAACAAGACTAGTGTCTGCAAATACTAGCTGATAGAATAAAAAAGGGAGAGAACGATCCAACACGGGAAGTGAGATACACAGCAGACCCAACCCATAGAATGGCAGGTGTCCTAAACAGCACTCTGGCCTCAGAATCAGCCCTTAAGGCATGTGGATCCGGTTAAAAAGCCCATGAGAGTATTTCAGGCATGGAAAGCCAAGACCCCCTGGCCAAAAAACGACCTAAATGAAAGATCTCTGCGAGTGAGATCCCAGTGGAAAGAATGAGCCATCAAAGGAGGAGGTACCTTTCTCTGAAAGGAGGAGAGAACCTCCACTTTGACTATGACCTTGTCCGAATAAGATCGGAGTTGGTGAACTCAAGGCTTCCATAGCCTTGGCAGCTCCTGACAAGAGCCTAGGGTGATTACTGATGCCATAAACAAGAGTGTCAATTTGTTAAGTCAACAACGGGAGTCACTGTGCACATACTCCTCATGTAGGATCTTTGTCCTTAGTGTGCTATTCATTGAGATTTAATGCTATAACTAGTACTCAAACAGTATTTTTCACTTTATGTTTCTGTGTGGGTGCAAACTGTTAATATATGCTAAACTGATCTTCTGTATTTAGAGAATTGAAAATGAATCTTGATGTGAATGGAACAGAGGGAAAGGGGAGGGTTGCAGGTGGGAGGGAAGCTATTGGGGGGGAGGGAAGCCATTGTAATCCATAAGCTGTACTTTGGAAATTTATATTCATTAAATAAAAGTTAAAAATTTGAAAGTCAGAATTATACATGAGGAGAGGCAGAGAGGTCTTCCATCCACTGGTTCACCCCCCAACTGGCAGCAATGGCTGGAGCTACGCTGATCCGAAGCCAGGAGCCAAGAGCTTCTCATCCAGATACAGGGGCCCAAGGACTTGGGCCCTCTTATGCTGCTTTCCTAGGCCACAGCAGAGAGCTGGATCAGAAGCAGAACAGCCGGGACTCGAACCTTTGCCCACATAGGATGCCAGTACTGCAGGTGGCGGCTTCACCTGCTACGACACAGCACCAGCCCCTTGCTATGTTTTGTGGAAGCTTGTCTTACAGTAAGTTTTCCCATTACGGTCATAGGGTTTTTCCTCGTTTGAGTTCTCAGTTAACCATTGATGACTTATGGTACAGAACTCTTCTAAGCATGTGTGTGCGCTCAGTTCCAAGGCTCTTATGAACTGACACAGCAGAGGGATTTTTCACTCATCACGTTAACTTTTTCTTTATGAATACTAATATCTCTAATTCCTGGCTAAGCTTTTTCTCATACTTCTGGCACTAAGAATTCACAAAGTGATGTTCTTTATGCAAGCCTGGATTCCAGGAAAACATTATCCCACATTCATTACACTCAAACTTTTCTGTGGGGAAGGCAGCTGGGTAGTGGTGGCTTCCAGGCACTAGTCCCTTGTTCCTGGCAGCACTTCTTTGGAGCGTGACTAAGTCCTGTTAATGGCTATCATGAGAACAATGAACGTGCTCCTCTCCATAAGGAATTGGTGGGTCTGCAGAGCTGATGTGCCCTGCACATTGACAACCACATGAAGGACAGGGACTTCACTGGCCAGCCCTGATGTTGGGTATTGTGCAGCTGAGGTGGTGAGAACTTCACCAGCAGACTGGGTGAAGCTGCTTGGTCTTCAGGGGTGAGCCCATGTGAGTCCAGAGTGCGCTCATAACCGGGCTGGTGCCGGCATCCCATATGGGTGCCAGTTCGGGTCCTGGCTGCTCCACTTCTGATCCAGCTCTCAGTGATGGCCTGGGAAAGCAGTAGGAGATGGCCCAAGTCTTTGGGCCCCTGAACCCATGTGGGAGACCCGGAGGAAGCTCCTGGCTTGGGATCAGCACAGCTCCAGCTGTTGAAGCCAACTGGGGAGTGAACCAGCAGATAGAAGACCCATCTGCCTCTTTCTGTGTAACTGACTTCAAATCTTTTATAAAAGTCCTCTGTGACAGGGTGTGGGCAGTTGAGCCTGGTCAGTTTCACTGAGGAGTGAGTGCTGATTTTGACTTTCCCATAGTCATACACTCTGAGCTCCTGGGGGTATGTGACTGTCTGCCTGTGTACATCCCAGGTCCTCGGGATTCTGTCCTGTCGGCAGGGTTGTGAACCGTTTGAGTTGGCTTCAGAGGTAGGCTGTCCTGTGAGGTCTCCAGTCAGTTGTGTCTGGCCTTGCTTTAAGGTGCTCCTCAGTAGTGGTGTTCTTTGAATAAGCTTTTGATCTATTAAACAAGTTTTTGGCCCCCAAATCACAAGTGCCTGAAATAACGGCAGTAGAGGGGAAAGAAACTCTCAAATGTTATTGAAAGCAGTTCTTAGCTGTGGCAGGGCTTGTGGGTGTGGTGGTCTTGCATCTTACAGAAGATAGCAATTTCAATGACTTCTGAAATTCAACGTTTAAAGAAAACATGGTATGAGAAGAGTGTTTGGCATGGTGGTTAAGATGCACTTGGGAAACCCACATCCTATACCTTGGAGCAGTACCAGGACACAAGCTGTTGGCTTGGCCGCCCTTCCCTTTGGCAAGTCTCACATCTCTTCCTAGGGGTCCTTTGTCACCACAAGAAACACCCCCCCCCACTAGACTACTTGGTTTGGACCCTGCATTTTGTTCCTAGAACATATCACTGAATTGGATGTCCTAGTAATATTTCTACTGGTTTAGGGTTCAGGTAGACCAGATACCACCAAGGGCTGGGTCTCCTTGCATTCCCAGTAGCTAGTGGAGTACCTGAAACTGGCAATGTCCTCATACAGAAAATGAGAGTTTGGTTATGCAGGTTTGGTATACAGACTTAGCCACAGCTGAAATAGAACTCAAGTCATTCCTTAGAACTGTTCAGAAAACCTGTTCATGTAACTTCAAATTGTATTATCCTGTCCATTAAGGGCACTGTGCATAGCAATTTCTTTTAACTTATTTAATGAATATAAATTTCCACAGTACAGCTTATGGATTACAGTGGCTTCCCCCCATAACTTTCCTCCCACCTGCAACCCTCCCCTTTCTCGTTCCTTCTCCCCTTCCATTAACAGATTCATTTTCATTTCTCTTATATACAGAAGATAGCAATTTCAATGACTTCTCATACCATGTTTTCTTTAAACGTTGAATTTCAGAAGAGTGTTTGGCATGGTGGTTAAGATGCACTTGGGAAACCCACATCCTATACCTTGGAGCAGTACCAGGACACAAATCCAGGCTCTAATTCCACTGTCCTGCTAATATGCACCCTGGGAGGTGGCACATGATGACTCAAGGAGTTCAGTACTTGCTGCCCTTATGAGACCTGGATTTAGTTTCTGGCTTCTAACTTTGTCTTGGCTGAGCCCTTGCTGTTGCAGTCATTTGAACTGGCAGGTGCGGGTTCCCTCCCTCCCCTCCCCCTCTTTCAAACATCAAAATGAAGCTTGCTGGAAGCTCCTCATGATGGGTTCGAGAGTGGGACAAGTTTGAACTAAGTCAAGCTATTTCCTCTGTGTCCTGTTTCCTGGTTCTGTTGGTGACTTTGTTACGACGTCTTCAGGATGAAGAGCCAGTTTCCCTTTGGTTTAGGGTGAAGATTGTGAGTAATAACTATGGGAGTTAAATTGCACTTGGCACTGCTCTGTGAGATAGATGCCAGTGGAGTTGGTTACACGTGAGGAGGGCTAATACTCATAACTACTTTGTCACTAAACTGCATCCCTAGCAGGGTGGCCTGAAATGCTGATGGGAACTTGATCTTAATGATATTGTGGGAGCCCTCCCAGGACAGGATAAAGATGGCTGCCTTGTCCAGTTTTCCCCAGACATGGAGCACTTGAGACTGGTGTGCTCAGGAGCCTGTGGGTCTGTGTGGAACAGTAATGTCATCTGATCCTGATGGGTCATGTGGGCCAACAGGTGTGATGTTGGGATTCAGACCCTATACATTCCCTAGTATGTGTTCTCAAGGTGGGCTCTCATCTAATACTTTATAGTGGAAATCTTACCTTATAAGTTATCAAAGTACTAATCTCTCAAGGGATTTCTTTCCTGGTGTTGAAGGGGAATCCAAAGCTTCTTGATGACTGAAACAACAATGGTAGACTTGAATTGACAGGCTATATTGTTCCTGGCTCTCGAGTATGCCATACCTAGTCCTTAATTCTAAAGGGAGATTGGCATTGTCACCTCCATCTAATTGGGAAAATCCACCAGCTAGGCCATTGAGACTTACCTTTAGCTGTGGATTGGCAGCCATAAGGGGGTGTTTTACAGAATTCTTAAATGGCTTAGGATGGTTCTGCCTCTTCTATGACTTTTCTTTGTGCTTTTCTGTATTTAAAAGAGCTCAGTGAGCACACATATGTAGCAGTTACCAACATTTTGCCATATTTGATTCATGATGTAAATGTCTCCAGGAGAGTTAAATCCATTTAGCAGAAGTCAGTGTCTTGAAGAGATCAGTCTTCTATAAAATGTAACAGCAGTCCCTGAGTGAAGTAGAATGTTTGTGTACCTATTAAGTCATTGCACGCTAAGTTTAAGACATGGCAACATTAAAGCTGAGATGACAGGTGCATGGTTCTTGCCCTTCCTTGCCTTTTTGCTAAACTGCTTAGGGAGATTGTAGGAGAGATTTTTGAGCTCTGGTTTATTCCCAGGCTTGTCTACCATGTGTTGAATATATGGCAATGCCAATTTTGCAGCTGGTCTACTTGGCCTTCCACATAAGGCTACTATACTGCGTTCTTAGGCCTGGCCCTTCAGTGCACTGTTTGGGATCATCCTCTAGTGTTTGTCTTCATGGCACCTGGCCTCAGCATTTTTAAGGTAGCTGGAACTTTAAGCTTAAAATCTTTGACCTATGGGTCCATTTTCCAATGGTGGTTGTTCCTGTCTTATGTGGGGGTGTGTACTTGAACCAGAGCTTGTGGGATATGGAAGTGACCCTGGGCCAGATGCCTGAAACCTCATGTTACCCCACACCCTGCTCTGCTGGGTCTCCTGCTCACCCAGAAGGGCATACTGGAAGGAAATAAATGGAAATCTGTCCCCATTCCTTCCTGATCCTTCTACAACATTAAATGGACAGTTGGATACACAAGGAGGTTAAGGCAATTCTGTCAATGTAGGCTGTGGGTGGTACGGAATGCTCACAATGTGGGAGCACTCTTTTCGGACCTTGGGTTCTTCCCAGAATGACTCGGTCCTCTTTGGGATAATATCCCCTTGGATATTATCGACCTCAGGATGTGTGCATCCAGCTTGTAGATTCCTGAAACGCTACTCCTGGTGAAAGCCAGGCAATGTTGAAATTAATCCTTGTGGTGCTGGTTCTGGTCACAGTGGTTTATTTCTCATAAGTTGGGCATTGATCTGAGTGAACAGCCTTCCTGATGTGTTAGCAACTAACAATTAACAGAATTCGCTGTACTCTACATGTAAAACAGCTTCAGTACTGCAGATCTTAAGTCCCCTGTTCAGTCACAAGTGGTAACACATACGGGCATTCTGTATGCAACAGGTGAATTCCAGTTGAGAGCTGGGGAAGTATCCTGGAATATATATTACTCAGCATCCAAACAATTGTACTGGGAGAAGTGTGTGCTCAGTCATCCTAAGGTTCTCAGGTCTTCGTACGACTCCAGGTGTACAGGGCAATTCCGCCTCCTTCAGACAGCCGGCTTGGTAGGCCAATTCCAGAGACTGAAGCCTCTGTAAACTGAACTCTGCTGCTTGCACTCTTCGACCTGAAGCCAGCCCACCTGGGGCCTTCAATTCCATCAGGACTTGGCAAATGCCTATGTGTTGAAAGCTAAAAGCCAAACTTAGCCTTCATGACAAGGAGTGACTTCAGTTTTAGTAAGACTGGTACACTGACTCAACTCTTGGTGTGTAATCCCTGTTGACCAGACTACCCAAGGCTAGTGAGCACCAAGCAAACGTGGTTTCCTTTGTCCTAGATCCAGAGAGGAGCGGTGTGTCCCGACACGTGGGACTAGATGGTGCTCCGTGCTGTGTGACCTCGTCTGTGTGGGCTCCTGGATTTCTGTGTACGTGGACTGATGAGAACATGGACACTGTCCTGAGTCTCCTGAGTCCTTCATTGCAGTGACCATCTTCAATTTGCTCTCATAGCTCTCCTGAAAGTTGCTGTACATGCAACTTATAGTTCACCTGGAGTAGGTAGAAAGACGGGCTGAACACAGCTCTGGAAACCTCTGCACTTCCACTGCCTTTGGTACTCTACGTCATCCCAGAAAGTCTGGGGACAGTGTCTTGGAAGTTCTTAACCCTGTCAGTTGTAATTCCTTTGCTTCAGAGGTGCAGTAGATGAGTGCGACCTACATCAGACCTTAGTCCTAAGTGAAGCTTATCCACCAGGGATGTTGATTGTCTTCAGTAAGCGGATGCTGATGCTTTGTCCTGTATGTGGCTGTTTGATCTCTGACCTAGCAAGTAGAGGATTGAACACATCAAGCTGCAGCCAGGTGTAACTTAGCTTCTTGGTGGCCTTGGGACCACCAGAAATGAGTGGCCAAGGCTGACCCCTGGGCAGCCAGGACCCTGTCTGGAGTCTGGGGAGGATTTTGAATCGGTTCGAGTTACGGGGTTATCCTGCTCAGCTTCCTGACACGATGTGGAAAAAGGAATGAGTATTGTCAAATTTTCAGGAAGCTGTTTATCTTCCATGAAGTCGCACCTTTTTGGTTCATGTTTGGTATTAAGGGGAATGTTTTTGACCTCTTGGAGAAATGCTATCACGGAGGAATAACTGTTGGTCCTATGTCAGGCAAATGTGCTCTTGATGGTGCAGTGAGAAGGGCCCATCTTAAGGACAGGTCTGCTGACCATCAACCTGCTGGGAAGCGAAGCCTTACTGGCTAACTGAGCATAAGGACTCCCGTCAGGTCTCGGCTTCTTTGAACTGAATCTTGGTGTAGCTGGCATGAGATGACCCTGTCCTGAGGTTGGAGCCCATTGTGAGATCAGAGCATTTTGTGTCCAGAGAGGGCGTCAGGTGCTTTTGGCCTTAAAAGTTTGGGAGGAAGTCACTGTCAATATGGAACTCATTCCTGAGTGTATCTCCCTGTTTCTCTCACACTTCCTTTTCTGACTGCAAAACATTAAGACAGATGTTTCATGTGGATCCTGTCGTGCAGACTGCTGTACCAACTAGACTGTTTTTTACTAATATTTACAGGACTTCAAAGTGTGAGAATTAACATTTGCTGTTGCAAGTTTTTTTTCACAAATTTTTAGAAATGTTACAGCTCTTCTATGTTAGAGCTCTTTGCTGGGTTGTTAGTCTTGTGACCATGAAGAATGAGGGAGCTGGGTGAGAAAGGGCAGAGTTTGCTGAAGCAAGACAGAGCTCTTGCACAGGGAGGGAGTCCCAAAAGAGGTTTGCCATTAGGGGAAGCTGTCGACAGGTTTTTATAGTCTACAAAGGGAAAGTCCCTGTGATTGACTAGGGAGAGACGCAAATGAGACATTAAGCAGTGACTGTTTTGGTTTCTCCTTGACTACAATTGGGTGAGCGTTAACTCGCCAATCGCAGAAGCCCATTGCTTGACTTCTCAGGTCCTCCAGGATTGATCTCCAGGTGGTTGGGGGTGGGGGTTGGTCCCTATACCTAGTCAAGGGCCTATTTATCCTTGTTCGTTCTGATTACAACCAAAGACTTTATGCATAAAGTTTTCCAGGTTTGTATGTAAAATGTAGCTGTAGTCCAAGAAGGCTAAGTCTATGGACCTTGATAATCTCAAAGAAGCAGGGGAAACTGTTGCCAAGGGATGAGATTCTTTCATTGAAGTTCATTTCTATCATAGGTAGAAGGACTTGGCTTGGTCACTGTACTGGCAGTCTTTGTAGCCTTCAATGGGAAATGTTCCTGTACCCTGAAGATTCTTTAGTTTGTGCTGCATCTCGCCTGTGAAATCACTACCTGTGATAGTCTGCACACTGGGAACCTGCAAGTTACATATTTAGGAAGGACTGGAATGAGTGGAGTTCTAGGGGGAAGTATGGGCTGTGGTCTTTGGTACCCCAATACAGAACCTGTTAAACTTGACCAAGCAGCTTCATAAATAGTTCAAAGTGGTGCACTGCAGATAGTGCGGAGGTGAGCGCAGCGTAGGCTAGGTATGTCTCCTCCATTGTCTTGAGTGTGCCGAGCTTCAAGTTAGTTGGAAGTTGTGTGACTTGGGAGGAGTGAAGCTCTTCATGTTGCCAGGGATGCTCAGGCTTTCTCTCCCCAGGGAGGTTATAGGTTATAGGTTACAAGCTGTTGCCAGTCCACGGCTAACCATACCCATTGTGCCTGCTGTGGCTCTTGACTCCATAAAATCGATGGATCCAAGGTCCCTCTTGCAGTCACAGGTGTGTCTACAGCTTTGCAGGGGTTTCCTTGAGTGAAGACGAATGCGTACTTATCATGAGCTCTAACCTCTCGCGACTAATGTGCCTTTGCATCTCCCCAGGCCCCTCCTGTGTTTCTGCCATAGTAGGAGTGATGTACCTCAGCAGCTAGCCAGACATTGTCTTCTACCTCATTGTTCTTAATCTGTTTCCTGGTGGCTACCTGGAATGTCCTCAGAATCCACAATAGATCTCTAGTCAGCCTCCATGTGATGTAGCAGAGGCCATATTGAGTCATGTCTGCGGGGGGCTCGAGTCTAGCCACTCCTCTGGCCCTGTAACTGGTCAATCTCTGAAAATAAGGAATGTCTGAAGAACCTCCTAAGTACTCCTTTTCATGGAATCTTTTCACCTGGATCTTTGGGCTGTCTTTGGATTGAGTCACAGGGAAGATGTGGGTATTTTCTCATGTTGGCTTTAAAATCTCAGCTTCTCCGAAGTCAGTGTCTTAGTGCAGTATCTTGGAAATTCAACCTGAGGAAGTAAAGGATTGAAGAGTGTGTGGACAGTACTCTTCCAGATTTGTGGTAGAATGTTGTAGGTAGTAAGGTTTAAAGCTCTCACCTCCAGTCAACACCACCATCTGAGCAGAAAAGGCTTAGCATTCAACACAAGGAGCAGGATTCTGAGGTCATTCCCATCACCGTTTTGTCTGAATGCTGAGCTTGTCTGGCCCCTCTAGGGTAAGAGCAGAAACCGGAGCTCTCCGGTGAGACTAAACAGCTCCTGGTTTTGCTTTCCAGATCTTAACCCTTTTTAGATTTGTACTTGATGGTTTAGGGGAGGTTACTCAGAGCCCCAGACAAGGGCTGGTAGAGGGGATTCAGAGAGCTTTAGTTAGAGGAAGTTGCTGTCTCCCTGCAGTTAGAAGTGTTCTGCCACCTCTTATGGCCGTGCTGGCTGGCTCATGAGAAGTGGGGATCTTGTGGTCTTCTCTAAGCCTCTCTGGACTGAGGAACTTGAGAATGTATCCAACAGTCTTACTGGCTCTTCAAAAATGACCACCACATTGGGATTTTTCATGTCTGGCATGATTTGAGTATTGGGTTTTTCTTATTTCTACCTTAACTGATGAGTAGAATCCAGTAAGGTAGGTCTTCTAGGCCCAGAGATAACTTTGAAAATTTAGTTTCATATTAAATACTATTATAATTTCTATTTCAAGGCATTTATGCCTGCTGACTTGTTTAAATCCTATTCATAATTTTTCAGGATCTTAGGAAGGTTAAGAGGACATGTTGCTAACTTCTTTAGATGAGGCTTCCTAGGGAAAGAATGGCTAAGAGACTTCCACTTGAAATACAAAAAAAAATCTAACAAATGATGAAATGCAAAGGAGATCTCCGTGACTAGCACTAGCTTCGCCTGGCAGTAGGCTCAAGAGATTAATAGACTACATGTGCAGTGCCCTTTTTCCAGGCCTAGAGGCCTAAAAGGAAGGGATAAATGCTGTGTAAAACCTTAGAGGTGCTTCCAAAAATACTGTGGAATAAAACTGCTTTCTCTTGTTAAAGTTTATTGTAAATATGGATATTTAAAGTCTTGTGTGTCAGTTATGGTTTTTAATTCTCCAAATACTAAATCAAATACTTCTCACGGAAATCAAAACATTGTTTTGGTTCTGTGTTTAAATGTGTCCTCTGGGTTCAGAAGGACTTCCCTAACTTCTATTGCATTCAGTACTTCAGGACAGTTCTGTAAACAGAGTCCAATAATTAGTTTCCAACATTGTTCAGGTTACTGTGAGTAGGAAATAATTCTAGTGGATTGATAACTTTTGTCCAAAAGAAACCTGACTTATGAAATGTGAGGTTTGTATTCCTTAAGTACACTCTAGGAATCTAGTGATTCTTCCCACCATACCCATCCTCCCCCACACACTCCCACTCCTCTCCCTCCCTCTCCCATTCCCAGGCCCATTCTCCACTAAGACTTTCAATGAACTTTACACAAGAAGACCAACTCGATATGAAGAGTTCCACTTTCATGAAAAGTGCAACAGTTGAGACAAGGGGCTGTTCAAAGTCATTGCATCTAGGTTAATTTCACTTCTTCGGGCTTAACTTTAAAGAAGCACCCAAGGACAATACATCTTTTGTGGGCACTTAGACATAACTTATGAGACATAAGAATACCCTCCACTTAATATACACTAAAATTAAATCTGAGCAAGTTTTACTGTTAACTCTCATAACTCTTTGAGGACAGGTCCTGCATGGGAAGTTAGTGCACAGTGATTTCCTGTTAACAAATAACACTCTTCTGTATGAAATCAGCAATCTGAAGCTCTGGACATGAGCTGCCTAGGTTATGAAAGCCTTTTGAATTGACAAACTCCATTAGTGTTGAGATAAGATTTCAAGCAAAGTAGTTCTCCCCTCCCTCCAAAGAAGTACCTCCTCCTTTGACCACTTCTTTCCAGTGGGGTCTCGCCCACAGAGGTCCTTCATGAAAGACATGTTTCGCCACAGTATCTTGGCTTCCCATGCCTGAGATGCTCTTGTGGGCTTTTCAGCCAGAGCAGAATGCCTTCAAGGGCTGATTCTGAGGTCAGAGTGCTACTTAAAACCATTTTCATGCGATGAGTCTGCTGTATGGACTGCTTCCTGTGTTGGAGCATTCATTCCTCTTTAATTCTGTTATTACCAGACACTTAATCCTTTTTCTATGATCACTTTAACTTATGGATTGATAAGTAACAGCTTCTTAAAATCTTAAATTATCTGGTAACATGTGTTATACGTGCATACATATTGTATGTCTGTGGGAAAACTTAAGAGCATTAATTAGTATAGATAAAATTGCTCATTGTGTCATTGTTAAGTCAACAGGAGTCACTGCACTTACTCCCCATGTAGGATCTCTGTCCTTAATGTGTTGTACTATGAGTACTAGTTATACTGTTAATTCACAAACAGTAATTTACACTTTGTGGGTGCAAACTGTTGATCTTAGTATATACTAAGTTGATCTCCTGTATATAAAGATAATTGAAAATCTTGATTTGAATGGGATGGGAGAGGGAGCCGGAGATGGGATGGTTACGGGTGGGAGGGAGGTTATTGGGGGGGGGGGGGGAGCCGCTACAATCCAAAAGTTGTACTTTGGGAATTTAAGTTAAAAAAATTGCTCATTAATTTAAACTGCTAATTCCAAAATACCTTTTGGTTTACATGACTTAAATCTTTATTGGACGTTTTAAATTCTTTTAGAAACTGTTTCATTGGCATGTTTGTTTGGGTTTGCTGGTGAAGTTACACATGTTAGACATTCAAGAAATATTGCCAACTACATGTACTGTGAAAATTTATAGCAGGAACTGGACCTTTTTGGTAAGTCTTCCTAAGTTATTTGACAGTTAAAATTTTCTCTAAGTTACTGAGTTAGCAATCTAGGAGGCCTGATTTACTCCCTCATTCCTCATCTAATCTCTTTAAGATGGAAGACTGATTCTATGGTGAAGGACTCTCCATCAGGATGTACAGTTTGATCTTTACACCTTATAAAAGGGATAGCTATCAACTTTTTGTAATGGCCTGGCAACATAGAAGAAGTCACCACTTCATAGCTAGATTTATTTTACCATGGGCACAGTAAACAGGCATAGCCTCCGTTTTCATGCCAAACCAATGGAGAATGAAGTCAATAAGACTTCAAAATTTGTGGATGGGTTGGCTAAGGTGATCATTTTGATCTTAAACCTTCCTCAGTTTGGAAAGCACCTTTCTTAGTTCTTGTGGGCATAATCTATTCTCATAGGAAGAGCACTGTCAGGACATGCCTGTGACCAGATTCCTAGCTCAGGCCACCGAAGTCCAGGAATGGGATTGAGCACCCCTTTGGCTGACATCCTAAAGGCTTCATCTGGTCTGAGTCATTAGGGACTAGGAGGAAGAGGAGCGAAGTTTACACAGCAGGAGCAAATGTAAGGTGGCAGGCCAAGTAATAGCTTTACACCTGCCATCAAGAAGGCCAGTCAACCCCCACATGGCACTTCTTGTTGTGGAAAGCCAGGGCTTCAGATGGACAGCAGTCATGACAGAAGTCAGCCTCTGACGAGTCCTGTCAGCCATGGCAGCCCAGAGTTGGGGCACTGGAAACAACCACCCTGGAGTCAAAGGACTCGTAGCTCAGTGCTGCAGATCCTGTTGGCTCTAAGCTGAAAAAGCCCTTCACTCTGCCCAGCTTCCAAAATATCCACCACTGTTGAGGGGATGGCCTAGGGTTTAACATTGCAGGCAGAACTGTTTTCTGTGGGGAGCAACCCGGACTGGACTGAGTTACTGGAATTAAGACTTATTCTATGCATCTGCTCTCCCACAATATGGTGCTGGGAGAGGAGAAAACAGCTTCTACGCAGCTGCCTCTTGCCAACTTGAGTGATGACCTCCAGGAGCTGATCCTGCTCCTGATTGGAGGAGAGCAGCGTACTCGGCGTGTGGGCAGCAGAGTTGGGATTGGTAGAAGAGGACTATAAAGGAGGAGAGAGACAACATGCACCAGGAACATCTAAGGGGAACATCTATCTGAAGGAACACCTGTGCAGCCCCCGAGAGAGCCGGCCGGCGGTGTGCCGCTCCCCTGCGGAAGTGGGGAAAGTGGCCAGGGGGAACCGCCCTTCCACGGAGGTGGAAGGGACAGTAGCCAACCCGGGAAGAACCAGCAGTAAACCCGGGGAGGGCCGAGCAGACGAAAGAACAGCGCAGGGTCCTGTGTTCCTCCGCGAAGAGGGGGAGCGACAGTTTCCTACCTTCTATTTGGTCCAGCCTTCCCTAAGGAGGGTCACACCTCCCTTGTTATGCCTTTCAGTACCTCATGTGAGGAAATACACAGGTCTGGCCCTCTCAAATACTGCCCAGGCCTTAATGCCCACCTGATTATTAAGTCCCTCCTGTCAGTTTGCCTCTCAATGGAAAACCTTCCTCATAGTTTGGAAAGCACCTTTCTTAGGTCTTCTAATGACTGTCCTTGGTTTTAGACCCTGTATACTTAATCTGCTTGTTAATTGGTTTTCTCCAGACTTGAAACAGTGAAATTTTAGATGGCTATGCACGTGAAACCTTGGATGGAAGCAGTTTCTGCAAGCTGGCTCTTTGGCCCCCTTGAGAGGCCACCTCCTGCTAGAACTGTCTTGACTGCCATTCCCTACGCTGCCCCTACTCAGCTTGAAGAAGCCTGAGTAGTCCTTGTCGCATACCCCCATATTCCCTAATAGATCTTAAGGCCCATTATTCTGGGGGAGGGAACGTGAGGAGTCAGGGGTTAATAGGCAGTCAGGTTGGTCCTGGTTGAAATTGAGGGGGTAAAATGTTTGCTTCCCCCAAACAACAGGTCAAGATCAAGTTACCAAATCTCACTGCATGGGTCTCAAAACCTCCTTTGAGCAAAACGGAAGTCCCTGCCCCACTCCTGGGGAGCTTCCAATCTTAGAATAGCAAGGGCGTGGTGATTCCACCCTTCTGATGGCTCTTGTTGGCAAATAAGACTGCAAAGCAGACCTTCTAGTGGGCTTTGTCCCCGCCTTGTCAGTTGTCCTCTTCCCTCAGAATTGGCTTAAATCTCCACTAACGCCCGCACCTGTGGGTTTTGCCTTGGAGCAACCCCTCCACCAGCCACTTCTCCAGGAGGTCTTTGACTTAGCATGTTTTTGAGAGAAGATAGAGAACACTTTTCCTGTTCTAACCCCATAGCTTAGGCCATTTGTTAAACTTTGAGAACAGAAATTTGGCAGCAGGTGTTACCTGCATCCAAGGAAGGGAATAACTGGGTTGGTTTCCGGTGTGCCTGCTGCAGAGGACAATGTGTTCCCCCAACTTAGCACGTTTAGAAGGCCCCCTTGGACTCCTGACTTGTCTCTCTTCATCCTCAAGACCACCTTCATCTCAAAGCTGGTGTACATCTTAAGGCCATCTCAGCTAAATTTCTTGTCCCTCTTCTGCTTGGCCTACATGGATGACACTTGAATCTTAGCAGGTGATCAACCTTACTGGAGTATTCCCTGAATTCCTGACATGCCATATGTTCAGTTTCTAAAACTGAGGACAGCTTGGGGGGTGGGTGGTGGGTGGGTTGTGTCTACCTGGTGCTTTACTAGGTAATACTTGCAGGAAGCATTGAGGAGGATGGGTAACAGGACATGGCAGAGAGCAGCCACTTAATTGGATAATATTAAACCAGTCACTTCAGGTAATCAGAGCCCAATCCTTTTGGGACGGAGAAAGGTGCAGAATGGGACCAAAATGTGACTGCTTATCCCTTACCTATATCAACCATGATCATTGAGACTGTCACTTCCTGAGGCATCTGTTCCTCTAAAGCTACTGAGATGTGATTTTTTTTTCCATGAAATTAAGTGGACCTGAGTCAGGTGGGTGTGTCGGTTCAGCCAAGGGCAACATTCATCTAATCAAATGCCAGACACCTGGGTTTCCTTTGCAGTAAGACAGGTACTATGCCTTTTGCAGAAAGGAACGCTCCTCCCTCCCCCCCCCCCAAACCTCCACCCTGTAATGACACTTATCTGTTCTGGGAGATTGTTGACATACCCCATCTCATTCAGGGATGTTCCCATCTCTGCCGCCCTCAATGCCTGCCTGGATTAAATATCTAAGGAAAAACACTGGCAAAAACTTTGTTCAAAGCATGGTTTCTTAAATGAGGATCCTTCTCTACCAAAAACAGGTGACATTATATGCTTGAACTACAGTTGAATCTAACTTGATTTCAGTGCTCTAATGCACTTCATGTATGTTTCTACAATATTGAACAGCAACTCTTTGGCTCATGGAGGTGTAATGAAGATTAAGAAGCTTCGAGTTTTCATGTTCATATGAATACCTCAATACATATAACTACCGTATTGCTGTAGACCTGTCGACATAGTTTAGAGGGAAATACCTGAGGTCTATTTTAAAGTTTTTCTAAGCTGCTTTCTCCAGAAACTGATCTGTAAGTTGTTTGCATCTAGATCAAATGTTTTCATTAAGCTTGTTTCAGGATATTACTTATGAAATGTGAAGTAGAGTTCCCATGTTCTCCACACCAGCTTTGTTCATTACTGGCATTGGTATGTTGGTCACAATTTCATTAGAATTTGAAGAATGGATATTTCTTTCCTAGGAGTCTGTCCTGTCATGCTGCTTTATTTTGCTGCCCTGAATCCCAGGGAGCCTGTCATGTTTCACACTGTGCTGTTTAACCCCTGTGAGTGAATTAGAGTGAGGTGCTTTGAAACCTTCCTGCTGAGTTTCTGCAGGCCTAACCCAGGTCCCTGGATAAGACTGCCCTCAGTGGAAGGTGTTTCTCAACATATTTGGCCTTTGAACTTTGCTTAGTACTGTGAGTTACAAACGTATGCTCAGCCCATGCTGGAAACGGGCTGTGTCAGGCTTTGACACTTGTCTGCCGGATACTGTGGGCTCTGTCCTGTGAGGTTCATTCCAAGCCAGAGTATCTGAGCTGGTCTGAGGGTTCTTGCCGCCCACACGTTCTGGAAGGGTATTCATTATTCTCCGGGGGCAGCTCTGGATATCATGACATGGGCAGTGTTTGTATGGACCTGGCTCCCCCATCCGTGGGGCTGAAATCTCAGGTAGTTTGATGCTTTATTTGCTACAGGTTCCCTTTGCTGCAGTGAGCTGATTAAGGGCCCAGAAAACATCTGTGTTGTATGTAGCACCTCTGATAGTCCACTCTCCAATCTGAGTTCCAAATGTGGCTGCCCTGAGTTGTTAACGTGGGAATGTCTTTGTGGCACCAGCCCAGGTTTCTTTCGGGGTGAATTGAAGATAGATCAAAGGACTGGCTAAACTAGAAAAACACCCTACTTCATGCTTTAAGTAGATGGAAGATCCTAGATCATTCTTGCTGGAAGTCACAGGGTCAAGTACCTATGACAAGCGTCAGGAATCATTACTTCAGTTATACGGCCGTTACTCCTGCAGTGTTACTCTATAACAGCTAATGGGGTCCAACTAGACGTTGTTGCACATGTGAACATCTTAATGTCAGTCTCTCTGGACTGTTGACCTGAAAGGCTGTATTTTGGGATTTCCTGATATAAGTAATATGCTTAGTCAACCCTCAATATTATAGCAACAGTATGGATTCCAGGCCTATTTTCCTCACAAACCCAATTGTGAAGTCCTGAATCCTTACCGGAATCAGATGAATTTCCATTCAATACATCATGCTTGTTTACACTTATACAAGTAATGATAGTACTTATAAAGTACTTACACAGCGATGGAAATAAGTTATCCTCCTACACATGTGCTACAGAACCAGAATCACTGGTCAGTCTCCTGCTTGTGTCTTCTGTCACAAGCAGAGCTAATTGGTAGAACCAGGGCATCTAGGTATTCTGAAACTCATCTAGGGCCGTGGTAGGGGTGCTCTTGAACCCAAAAGCCTGAAAATCCTGTACCTCTACTGAACTTTGTCTCCTATTGGGGCCCAAGAGTAAAAAGACACTATAGTGCTTGAAACAAATATTTTTGTCCTTACTTTAGCCTGTGTGTTTTCCTCTGGACGTCAAGGAAGCACATTTAACCTTGAGCAACTGTAGTTTATATTACCATATGTTTTTATTCAGTACTGTTCCTGATGAATGCATCATGTTCATATATTGGGGGCCAATGTCTACAACTATCATTGGAGATGGGGTGGATATCACGATTCTGTGATAACCTATACTGACTGGGGAAGTTCTCTTCAGTGACTGGTGCCTTGGAGGTGGCTACTGTGAACTTACGGGGTTCCTGTCAGATGCAGAACTTCTGAATGTTGTCCCATTGGACCTGGATGTCTTTGCAGATCTGGGACATCTCAGGTGCTGTCCCTCTGGGAAACTAAGACCTAAAGCTTCAAGAGTACAAGCAGTCCCCTGAGGCTTTTCTGTCTTTAATAGGACAGGATTCAGATTGACAGGTGGGAGACAATGACCACCAGTGACAAGTGTGCCTTTTTATAGGTAATGGGGCCACACCTGAGAGACATAGAAGAAAATCTTGGAGAAGCTGTAACTTCAAAGCATTGCTCTGCAGCACACAGATAACCCTTAGCCCCACACTGTGACAGATTGTTTTGGTCTGAGGTAGTGTTGGTCATAGCTTCCAGACGCTATTCCTGGTCCTGTTCTTGTTACTGAGTTTCTTGGAAGAATGGCTCATCAGGATGGGAAGATGGCTGTGATCAGAGGGAAATAAATGCCAGAGATTCTTTCCATAAAGAAACTTACTCAGGGTGGCACAAAATAATTTCTCTGGCCTTCTGATCAATGTCCATTTCTGAACTCGCTAATCTTGAATCTTCAAGAATCATGCCACTTAATCCTGCTGGTGGTAAAGCCGGTAAGAATTCAAATTGGTGAACTTGATGAGGCTACTTGGTCCTCAGCAGTGAACTCACTGGGAGTCCGAGGTGCTGTTAGGACTTCTAAGGCTGAGTTGAGTGTTCTCCGTAACTAATTCTCAGAATTCCAACTGTGAACATCTCTGAATATACATCTGAGTAACTGACTTCTCGAGCATATTTTTTCCCCTTCTAGAGAACACAGCTATCAGCATTTCTGAACTGCCTTGATTCCATTGGAGTATAATATGCTGAGATTTCATTGTTAGCTTACCCTTGAAGATAAAGTGCTTTAGGTTTCTCCAATCGAAAAGGAAGCAAAGTTGCTAAGCCTGTGCTCAACAAGGCCGCTAAGCCTTTGCTCGAGTTTGCCGCACTTCCGCATCGCAGTGACTCAGCATTTCCAACAATCCAAGGTGGTCCTCTGGGGAGGTACCTAACCTGACAGGAGACTTCCGTATTCGTGAACAGTATGTGTCCTTGGCTGTGATAGGCCCTTGAGGGTGTGCCCGGCTCATGTCCTGCCTTACCTTTCAGCTGGTTGGCTCGGTTCCCTTGTGCCCTGGACAGCCCCCTTTCTGTGTCTATAAAAGCTCTTCCCCTCCCCATAAAGTCGAGAACCTGGCTGCTCCCTGGGCGTTGACTGATCCGGCTTTGGTGTGGTTCCTTTGCCGCCGACACTCATCCCACTCTGCCCCTGAGCTCCCCAGGTTGGCCCTGAGGAGCTCTATCAGACCTGCTACCCTGTGACGAGCAGCACTTACTAGGTTTGGAAGCTAGCAGGTCAAACTTAAAACTGATGGAGAACTGACCTCCACTTACTGTTCCCTAGCCCACCTAAGATATAAAAAAGCCCAGACCCTAGGGTCTGGACCCTCTACCATGTGTCCAGTCTGCATACTGGTGGTGGTCAAGTTCATTTACTCTGAATAAATGAGGTCTGGTTAGGGTGGTGGGGAGACAGCCTAGTGCTCTTATGAGACTTAAGAATTTCCTGCTTTTTCAGTATCTTTAGGAATCTCCTTGTACAGTGACAAGTTAGTGCTAGAGAAGTTATATTGCTGTGATGCTAGCTCTCATCTGTTTTTTATATTTATATTTAATGAACATACAGCTTATGGATTACAATGGCTTCCCCCCCGCCCATAGCTTCCCTCCCACCCACAACACTCCCCTCTCACTCCCTCTCCCCTTCACATCAAGATTAATTTTCAATTCTCTATACAGATCAGTTTAGCATATATTAAGTAAAGACTTCAACAGTTTGCACCCACACAGAAACACAAAGTGTAAAATACTATTTGAGTACTAGTTATAGCATTAAACACCTAAGAGTAATTGTGTATTAGAGTTCAACCATTAGTTTTAAGTAGAACATAAATACTGAAAGGGTAAAGTAAGCCAATCTAACCGGAGTGAGGTGAAACCTCATTGTGGTTTTGATCTGCATTTCCCTGATGGCTAGGGATCCTGAGCATTTTTTCATGTGTCTAGCCATTTGGATTTCCACTTTTGAAAAATGTCTGTTAAGGTCCTTGGCCCATTTTTTTATTGGGTTGTTTTGATTCTGGTTTGATCATTTTATAGATTCTAGTTAATCCTTTATCTGTGTAGTTTGTGAATAACGTCTCCCATTCTGTTGCCTCTTCACTTTCTTGACTGTTTCCTTTGCTGTAAAGAAACTCTTCAATTTGAGGTAATCCCATTTGTTTATTTTATCTTTGATTACTCATGCCTCTGGGGTCTTCTCCAGAAATTCTTCACCTGTTCCAATATCTTGAAGGGTTTCCCCTATGCTCTCAATTAGTTTCATGGTGTCGTGGCGCATCTCTACTTCTTTGATCCATGTTGAGTGGATTTTTGTATAAGGTGTAAGGTAGGGGTCTTGCTTCATACTTCGACATGTGGTTTGACATCCAGTTTTCCCAGCACCATTTGTTGAAGAGGCTGTCCTTGTTCCAGGGGTTGGTTTTAGGTCCTTTGTCAAATGAGTTGGTTGTAGATGTTTGGATTGATCTCCAGTGTTTCTATTCTGTTCCATTGATCTATCCGTTTTTGTACCAGTACCAGGCTGTTTTGATTATAACTGCCCTGTAGTATGTCTTGAAGTCTGGAATTGTGATGCCTCCAGCCTTGTTTTTATTGTAAAGGATTGCTTTAGCTATTCTGGGTCTCCTGTTTCTCCATATGAATTTCAGCATCATTTTTTCTAGGTCTTTGAAGAATGACTTTGGTATTTTGATTGGTATTGCATTGAATGCATAAATTGCTTTTGGGAGAATGGACATTTTGATGACATTTCTTCCAATCCAAGGTTTTTCCATTGTGTCTTCTATTTAGTGTTGTAATTTTCATCATAGAGGTCTTGGACATCCTTGGTTAAATTTATTCCAAGGTACTTTATTTTTGTGGCTATCGTGAATGGAATTGATCTTAGAAGTTCTTCCTTGGCCCTGGCATTATCTGTGTATACAAAGGCTGTTGATTTCTGAGTGTTGACTTTGTATCCTGCTACTTTACCAAACTTTTCTATGAGTTCCAGTAGTCTCTTATAGGAGTTTATCGGGTCCCCTATATATAGTATCAGGTCATCTGCAAATAGGGATAGTTTAACTTCCTCCTTCCCCATTTGTATCCCTTTAATTTCTTTTTCTTGCCTGGTGGCCCTGGCTAACACTTCTAGGACTATTGAATAGCAATGGTGAGAGTGGGCATCCCTGTCTGGTGCCAGTTTTCAATGGAAATGCCTCCAACTTTTCCCCATTCAATATGATGCTGGCCATTGGTTTATCAGACTGCCTTAATTGTGTTGAGGAATGTTCCTTCTAACCCCAATTTGCTTAGGGTTTTCATCATGAAAGGGTGTTGTATTTTGTCAAATGCTTTCTCTGCATCTATTGAGATAATCATTTTTGTTTCTCAATTTATTAATGTGATTACATTGATTGACTTTCGAGTATTGAACCATCCCTGCATACCAGGGATAAATCCCACTTGGTCCGGGTGAATGATCTTTCTGATGTGCAGTTGGATTTGGTTTGCCAGGATTTTGTTGTATTTTTGCATCTATGTTCATCAGGGAGATAGGTCTATAGTTTTCTGTGTCTTTTCCAGGCTTAGGAATTAAGGTGATACTGGCTTTGTAGAAAGAATTTGGGAGGATTCCCTCCCTTCCAATTGTTTTGAATAACTTGAGAGGAACGGGGGTTAGTTGTTCTCTAAATGTCTGGTAAAATTCAGCAGTGAAGCCATCTGGTCCTGGGCTCTTTTTCGGTAGTGCGTTTATTACTGATTCAATTTCTTCCATGGTTATGGGTCTGTTTAGGTTTTCTATATCTTCACAGCTCAGTTTAGGAAGGTTGTATGTGTCCAGGAATCTATCCATTTCTTCCAGGTTCCCCAATTTGTTAGCATACATCTCTTTGTAGTGGTTTCTGATGATTCTTTTTATTGCTGTTGTGTCTGTTACATGTCCATTACTATCTTTGATTTTACAGATTTGGGTCTTCTCTCTCCTTTTTGTTAGTTGGGCCAATGGTATGTCGATTTTGTTTTTTCAAAGAACCAGCTCCTGGTTTTGTTCTCTTGTATTTTTTTGGTTTCAATTCTGTTTATTTCTTCTCTGATCTTTAGTATTTCTTTCCTCCTTCTGGATTTGGGCTTGTTTGCTGTTTTTCTAAATCCTTGAGGTGCATGGAGAGTTCATTTGTTTTGGTTCCTTTCCAGCTTCTTGATGTAGGCACCAATTGCTATAAGCTTTCCTCTTAGCACTGCTTTTGCTGTGTCCCACAGGTTTTGATAGGTTGTATTTTCATTTGTTTCTAGAAATCTTGATTTTCTTTGACCCACTGTTCGTTTAGGATCATGTTGTCCATTCTCCATATATTTGCATATGGTGTAGAGATTCTTGGGTTGTTGATTTTGAGTTTCACTGCACTATGGTCTGAGAATCTGCATGGTATAGTTTCAATTTTCTTGAACTTGAGGCTCCCTACATGGCCAATCATAGAGAACATTCCATGTACTGGAGAGAAATACGTGAACTCTTTGGCTATGGGGTGGAAGGTTCTGAAGATATCTATTAGGTCTATTTGGTCTATGGTGTCAATTAGCTCAGTTGTTTCCTTGTTGAATTTGGTTGATCTGTCCATTGGTGAGAGCGGGGTGTTGAAGTCTCCTGTTACTATTGTATTTGAATCTATATCTCCCTTTAAATCCTTTAGTAATTCTTTCAGGTAGCCAGGCACCTTGTAATTAGGTGCGTATACATTTATAATAGTAATGTCTTCCTGTTGGATAGATCCTTTAATCATTATATAGTGCCCTTCTCTGTCTCAATTTTAGGTTAGTCTATTTTGTCTGATATCAGGATGGCCACACCAGCTCTTTTGATTTCTGTTAGCTTGGAGTATCTTTTTCCATCCTTTCACTTTCAGTCTGCGTGCATCTTTGCTGATAAGGTGTGTCTCCTGAAGGCAGCATATAGACTAGCTGATTGGATCAAGAAAGATAATCTCTTTTGGTAGTAGAATTAAGACCATTCACATTCAGTGTGATTACTGTTAAGTACTCTTTTCCCATTCATGTTTCCTAAACGAGCTGTTTATTTTGCACTTTGTGGGTTACTCTACATTCGCTTTTTTTGTAGCGAAGTTCTTGTTTTTGTATTTCTGTGTGCAGCACGTCTTTGAGCAAGTGTTGTAGGGTTGGATGCGTGGATACAAATTCTTTGTTTCTGTTTGTCTTGGGAGATCTTTATTTCCCCTTCATTCATAAATTATAGCTTTGCAGGGTATAGTATTCTAGGTTGGCATTGTTTCTTTTAAAACTTGAAATATATCATGCCATTGTCTCCTTGCCTGTAGTGTTTGCGATGAGAAGTCTGGGGTGAGTCTGATTAACTTGCCCCTGAATGTGATTTGTCGTTTTTCTCTGGCACATTTTAGGATTTGTTCTTTGTGTGTCACTGAGCTGAGTGTTGCCACAATGTGTCGCAGTGAATTTCTCTTCTAGTCTACCTTGTTCGGAATCCTGGCTATCTGTTGAATTTGCCTGTTATCCAGCTGCCTTTGTTTGAAGTTTTCTAATATTATTTCATTGAAAACACCTTCCAAACCATTCTCTTTCCACCCCCTCAGGGACTCCTATTATCCAAACATTATACCGTTTGATTGAATCTTGTAGGTCTCAGACCATATTTAATTCCTTCTTCCTGCGTTTGACCTGACTGTATTTCTGGAAGTTTGTCTTTGAATTCTGATATTCGTTCTTCTATTTCATCTGTTTGATCAATTTCCAAGGGATTCCAGTGTTTTTTATATGGTCAATTGAGTTTTTCATTTCCAGTATTTCATTCTGGCTTCTCTTTAGGATCTCTAATCCTTGGGCTTGTTTTTCGTTCAGCTCTCGACACTGTTTCTCATTTCTAAGTATTTTGATTATTTTCTGAATTCTTCTGGCATAGTTTCAAATTCTTCAGCCTCTGTTATGGTTGGTTTAGCCTGCTCCATTCGCAAGTTTATATGTTCTATATTGTGGGTTTTTGTTTTGTGTTTTGGCATTCCGTCTGGGTGGTTTTTCAGGTTGATTTCCCTCTGCTATGGGCTGCTGTGAGTCTGTACCAATATCCAGTGTAAGCAGGCTGCTCTGCCTACTAGAGTTTATTTTTTACTTTTTTTTTTTGTAACTTGAGTGGGCTGGTGTCAGGGCTTTGAGGTGCCAATCTCCGCCCCTTGGGCTGGTTTCCTTGTTCCTACATTTGCCCTTATGTGTCTGCCTGGGGTTCATTGGTCAGCCACTCTTTCACTGCACCTCCTGCGTGAGGAGTGTCAAGTAGCTCCAGACCACCTTTGGACTCTGCCCCTGCTGCTTCCTCCTTCAGAGCAGAGGCCAGCCTCCTTGAAGCCCGAATGTAAACAAACAAGATGGCTGTACTCTGCCTGCTGCAGCTCTGATTGTGGTTTGGGTGGTCCTAAGGATCCTGGTGTTACTGATCCCTCAGTTCGTCCCCCTGGATCTTGCCCTCTTCCCACAGGCACTATTCAATTGTTTTTTTCTGGTGACTTGAGTAGACTGGTGTCAGGGCTTTGAGCTGCCCTCTCTCACTGCCCGCCCCTGCGCAAGGAGTGTCGTGTCGCTCCATTTCACCTTTGGGCTCTGCCTCTGAAGGTTAGTGCGGAGGCAGAGGCAGTTCTCTAAGCCCGAATGTAAACAAACAAGATGGCTGCTTCCTGCCCACTGCAGCTCTGACTTGGGGGAGGGATCCTGGATTGTTCAGTCCCTCAGACCCCCTGAATCGCTCGCTCTTTCCGCTGGCGCTACTCTGTTCCGTTTTCTATTTCCTCCCCCACTCAGTCGTGCATGTCTCAGTGTCCGTCTCAGGGTGGGTTGGGAGGGGCGGTGGCGGCTGTGCCGCGGTGCTGGGCGGGTGCCCTGTCTCACCTCGGCTTCCAGCGCTGGTGCGTACACACTCCTGCTGGTGTTCTGCTCCTCAGGCGTCCGCGTCCTCCTTGCAGCTCCACTCTGTCTCCCTCGTTTCGGAAGAGCTTCTCTTTCCCCAAAACTACAAATTCTCACCCCTCTTTGAACCTTCCCTTCCCGGACCATCGGTGTGCTCCCTCCCTATTCCTCCATCTTGGAACTCCACCCTCTCATCTGTTCTTGATCATGGAGACCTGGGTGACATTACCACGGTCTGTAAGCGTCCTGCATGTGATAGGACAGATCCTCATGCTTTTTTCTCATGGCTCTCCTCTTAATCTTCCTTGGACACTGCTGATGACCACTGTCTTCCTCCATCCTGCATGAATATAAGATCGACAACAGAAAAGATCTTTTTAGAGAACATTTGAAGTTTACCCCTCTACACACAATCTCGCCTTGAATCCCATAACTACCAAGTGAACAGTGCTGAGATTCCAGAATAGAAAAGATGACAGGACTCATAGCACATAACTGGGAATTATATAATCACAAGTCTTAGCCTATATCGCCACCTTCACATCGCTCAGGGTTATGACTTTCAGTTGCCATTTTGGGGACCAACTTTCACAACTTGGCGTGGTTGTGATTCTACATGACGGCATGTGCTCAGCTGGCAGTGGAGCTTCCTGCAATTTCTCTTCCCCACAGAACTGCTGGAGCAGCAGGTTCAGGGCTTGTCCCCAGCATAGGCTCTAATTGCCTACCTTGCTGTAGGAGAAAGGGGAAGGTCTTGGCTCAAATAGTTGTAAATGCTGCACAAAACAAGCTTTGGGCTTCCACTATCGGGTGACAGCTCAAATCTCCTCATATTCCTGTTGCTAGACATTGCTTGCCTCACTTTGCTAAGGTCTGGCTGTGGATGTTTGAGGCCTTGAGCCATTGAGGGCGCCATAATCTTGGGCCCATGCATCTCACTTTATACACTAGTGGGCAGCCATAGAAGCTTACTCCTTCCTAGAAGGACCTACATAGAAAAGAGAAGCTTGGGATACAAGGTAATGAGGGTTGTGTGCCCCATCTGATAATATGGTAGTGAGGTGTGACATTTTCCATTTGTATTTGCCTTTTCGGCCACCTTTGTCTACTCAGATCAAGGAGAAGATGCTGGAGTTGTGATGAGCAGGTGGCAAAAAGGAACCTGTACTATAAATGGGAGGGGCACATGAGTCCTTGTGATTTGAGCGGAGGACCTTTGGTTGCCCTGTGACTGAGCTGGGAATCTAAGACGTCCTGTCTACATTATGGTCTCAGGTATGAGTTCAAGGGACATCTCATCTTCAGGATCTTTTCCTGATTTTACTGCCTGTGACTGGTCAACTTGACATTGTAGCACACTTATGATGGCAAGCTAATTATCCCTTGAAGGGAACACTCTACATCTCCTGGTTCAAGTCCTCATGTAGAGCTTCCTCTAGCCTGAACAGTTAGCTATGACACAGGTAATTTCTGTTGCAACTATATTTCAAAACTTAAATGGGGTTCTACCCCACTCAGCCTTACACTGGTGAAGGAGCACCTTACTCTGGGCCTCAACCACTCACAGCTTGAAGCTAGAGAAGTCTGTCTTTGCTTTCCATTTGTAGCTAACCTCTCAGCCCTGGTGACAGGCCGTGTGTTCTGTTGAAACAGTTTTGGCGATGTTGATCACTGAAGACATTCCTCTGAATAGAACATGGGGCGTTTTGTGTGTGTGCTTCAGGGTGTTGGCCATGATGAACTGCAGTGTCTCTAGATTGATTCCTATTGAACAGCTTGTGAAGACAACCGCCCCACCTACCAAACTGAATCCTAGAGATTGGCAAAGATTGTCTTCTAAAGGCAGACTTTGCAAGGACACCTGTTCTTCCGTAGATTTCTATTAAGAAAAACAGCGATGGGGACGGGGGAAAGAAGAAAAAGCCCCTACTTCCCGCAGCACCCAGCTTATATAGCACTAACAGCCAATCACAGGCAAGCTAAAGTCCACGTGTGAAGCGCTCCAATCAGCTTCTTGTCCACGCAGCGTGCATGTGTCCCTTGGCCAATCAGCTGAAGTATCACGCGGCAGGCAGGCTCAAGCACAGTCCTCAGTGCCATCTTGTTTACAGCACTCAGTTTCACTTCCTCCTGGCGTCATCTTGTGGGGTCGGCGTCCCGATCCCCACAGCTCCCCCTTTTTGTGTATTAAGCTATGGTATGGAAGCGTGCCTATCTTGGGTGCCCCTCGGCGCATACTCTGCTTACCCGTCATCACGGATACAAGAAGGTTGTCCTGCCCTCTGTCGTAGGTTGCTAGAGCTGCCCACAGGTGCTTACCCGTCATTGACTACCGCTCCAACATGCTAAGCCATACTTCCTTATGGGGGTCAGCCTACACGGTGGCCAGCATGGCATGCCGGATTATCATGTTAGTACGCTGTTGACAGAGTGCTAGAACTCTGACCCATCTGACGAGAAATGTGAGCCCCAGCACCACCGCGTTGAACAAGAAACCTATAGCAACCCATTCTTTAACAGAAGACCAGGTGGAGGAAACCCATCAGCCAATAACAGAAAGGTGATCACACCTCAACTTGTGCTCTAGTTTGGTTAAGCACCCAGATACTGGCATGCAATTGCCGCAGTAGAGACGTAAAGTTGCTATTCCAGGTGTTATTGATCATGTTGCCCAACTGCTGTGACAAATTGGCATGCTTGGAGTGCTTTTCATAAGGAAAGTGTAACACAGACGGCAACAGACTGAACCAGACAAGGGGCACCCATAACAGATGCCAAGAGATCTATTTGCTGCTGGAGCACATCTGCCCTTTGGTTAATTAATAGGATACCTGTTGGGAGACTATCCCCCAATTGCTCCTGTTGATGTAAAGCCATAGCTGTCTGTGCCGAAATATTGTTAATCTGAATTGAGCTGACTTGGGTAACCAAGGTGACTGCGGCCGCACTTGCCACCACAGCCGCCATGATGGCGGTCACTAGGGCCGCAGTAATGACAAAGTCTCTACGACTTCGCAGGATCACTGAGGAAATCCTTAGGCCCTGCCTTGACCGGGACTGGAATCCAGGTGGGGATGTGCATGAGCACTCCCACCGAAGTACCATTCCAGCATTGGGCAAGATACCCCGAGGAGCAGGTGGTGTTTGCTCCCTTAGTGCAGACGTACCAGAGGAAGGGTGGCTCAACACAAGCCTGAGCTGTATAATTATCGGACCTAAAGGTGTGATTGAGATAAACAGTATCATTGATCTCACTCCAGGATCCGTTGGACCAGGTCCAGCCCCTCAAGAACAGAAGTGGGGATAGGTCAATGCACACTCCCTCACTATTGCAGGCAATCATGAGATCCCATCCATTACCCATAACGGGCACTGGCTTAAAGGTAAAATTAACCCACAAATTATAATGGCAAGGCGGCAAGGGAGCAATTAGCAGGATTGTAATAGGCATCACAGCTTATACAAAAATCATTATCAAAGCCTACATGGCTGAAATTGACCCAGCGAGAGCCCACAAAACTGGTATAAGACGGTGTGGCTACACCCGGCACCAGCCAGGTATGTAGCTGGGCGTTGACAGGAAGTAAAGTGGGGTCGAGCCAGATTAATGTGATCATTACAGGCTGGCAGCACCTGTTTAATAGGTACAATAGGTTCTGACTCAAAGCAAAAATAGCATTCTGTAGGAAAAGATCCTGATGAAAAGGCAACAAAGCTGCCATTAGGCTTATCAGGGTGGTCAAGCCAGCCCATGGATTGATTAGTGAAATGCATGGAGAGGTAAAATTAACCTCATCCCTATCTAATACTTCAAAACAGAAGGAGCCTTCTAATGCAACAGAAAGGTTGAAGGCACTGACTTCGGTAGGGGGCCTATCCAAACTGGCGATACCAAATCGGCCCAAAGAGGCATTTCCTGCAAACAATACTGGCAAATAGCTGGACGTGTTAGACAATGGCATGGGCCATGGCAGGGCTCTGAGAAGGCCCCAATACACTCCTGACCCACTGCAACAACCCAAAATGTCCAAAAGCAAAAGGCTTTAAGTAGCATGGCTGGTCCCATTACTATGAATCACTAATATCAACAGCAAATAGTCAATACTCCCAACAAGCCACCAATACATCAAAAACAAAATAAGCAAGAGCACAAATAGTCTTTTCATCACTTTCAATCGTTCTCTTCCAGACTTGGGCCTGGGGCCTGTTCACTGTCCCTTCCGGGGGTCATTGTTTGTCGTAATTTCCACTCAGGAGTCGGACTCTTCTGGCGCCCAAATGGGTTGCGCGGCTCCCTGCGGGAAGAAAAAGCTTGTACCCTCCTCAACAAAGGGAACGGGCCTTTCCATTGATTATCTTGCAAATCTTTCCACATAATCCATTATACTGATTCTTTATCAGCTACTTGAGCATGCATTTCTGCTGGAGTCCTGCCATTTTTTATTTAAAAAATTTATGGTATATAATGCTAAAGCCAAAGCATCCCTATTGGATACCGCATATGCTCCTATTCCCCCTTTTTAAGTACAAATGAGTACGCTCCACAACGGCTTGGCCTTGAGGATTATATGGTATACCAGTTATATGTACAATGCCAAATTCAGTTAAAGGTAGCAAAGCGAGCTGATGTATAAGCCGGTCCATTATCAGTCTTAATAATTTGAGGAATCCCCCAGGCTGCAAAGGATTGTAAACAATGTTAAATAACTTGTTGTGTTCCTTTACTGAGGGCCGTGGCCATAACTACACCTGAATATGTGTCCACCATCACATGAACACAACCTTGCTGTCCAAAAGAAGGAATGTGAGTTACATCCATTTGCCAGATATGACACGGCTTAAGGCCGTGAGGGTTGGCCCCTGCTGGAATTTTTGGGTTTATGGAAACCATGCACTTTTCACAAGACCTTATAATATCCTCAGCTTGCTTACGGGAAATATACTTTACACTTAAAGTGGTGCTGTTCACATGCCACTTAGATGATACTCCCTGGCTTGATCAACAGCGGTGCAGGCAAGCAGAAAACATGAGTAATGATCAGCTAGCATATTGCCCCAGCTGAGTGGTCCAGGTAGATTGGAATGTGCTCTTATATGCCCTATAAGTATAGGATGGTGTCTCTGAATCAACAAACCTTGAATTTCCATTAAGTAGGCATATATGGTGGACAGTCTGGAAACACTGCATGCTCTGTCCAACAGTCTGACTACATAAAGTTAGGATAATATATGCCCATGCCCAATGTTCCCTGGTCCATGCTTCCACAGCCGCCTTGTGAAAAGGAGTAACACATCGTACCAGATATTTGCCCGAAATTTCCACTGTCCTTTTTATAGCGGCCAATATTAGATCTGAAACAGCTGACCCCTGGGTGTACAGTACTCGAGGTAAATGGGAATGTGGGTAAACAGCAAAGGACCTCCCTGCCTAATTACCACAAAGGGGTACAATTGTTCCATAAATACCAGAATTTGTAGGGGTTTTGTCAAATCACATCTCTGCATTTGGGTAGTCCTAAGACGCTCCTCAACTTGCTGTAAAACTGAAGCCACCTCTGGAGTTAACTGTCGCGGCGAAGTAAGTTGTGAGTCCCCCTCTAAAAGCCTAAACAATGGAAGCATCTCCTCAGTGGTTAACTTGCAATAGGGTCGTATCCAATTTAAATCTCCAAATTTTTGAAAGTCATTTAAGGTCTTTAGTCCTGTTGTAGCAATGGTAAATTCCAAAGGGGCTACCTTAGTTGGTGTCAGTCTGAGTCCTAAGTACTGAACTACTGTGTCCTCTTGGACCTTTTCGGGGGCTATTTGTAATCCTGCCTCCCGCAGGCACAAGCTTAATGTAGTAAATGCTGCTTTTAATTGATCTTCCCTGGCAGAGGTGAGCAACAGGTCGTCCATGTAGTGGAAGATTTTTACTCCTGGATGTCGTAAACGAGCAGGCTCTATCGCCTGTGACATAGCTGGCACAAGTTGGGGCTATTAGCCATGCCTTGGAAGAACTCTCCACTCATATCTTTTATTTGGGCTCTGGTTTATAGCAGGCACAGTAAATGCAAATCTTTGGGTATCCCTTTCATGCAGTGGTATATTAAAAAAACAATCCTTAAGATCAATTACAATCAAAGGCCAATCTTTGGGGATCATAGTCAGCACCGGTAGATCTGGCTGCAATGCTCCCATTGGTTGCATTTGCTGATTTATTGCTCTTAAGTCATGCAGTAAGCGATACTCTCCTGATTTTTTTCCTTATGACAAAAGTAGGAGTGTTCCAAGGGGCCGTGGATGGCTGAAGGTGACCTGCCTCTGTTGTTGAACTATTTCATGTATAGCAGCCAATTTTTCTTCAATAAGGGGCCACTGCGGTATCCACACGGGTTTATTATCCAGCCAAGTTAGTAGAAGTGGCTGCCTCACAGTGACCCCTATGAAAAACCCAGACCTCGTCTTCTCTCACTTGCCTTAGGAGTGATAGGCTCCACTATGCCTTGTTCATCCACCCCTAGACCTCCACTGGAGTAACCCATTCGCTTCATCACTTTCCACCTGGGGGAGTGAGCAGCTGTAGGCTCATTAGTTGGTTGTACTTGTAATTGTTCTAATACATCCCTCCCCCATATCGTGATGGGAACAGCACATATGTACGGCTGCACCTTGCCTTTATTGCCTTCCTGGTCTTGCCAGTCCAGTACTTGGGCACTCCTAGATGGGGCGACGGCTGTGCCCGACCCCACCAAAGTGTTATTGCCCTCTTGCAGGGGCCATGACTTTGGCCAATCGTTCTCAGCGATGATGCTGACATCTGCGCCTGTCTAATAGTCTGCGGACTGCTTTTCCTCTTACAGTGATGGTCCACGTGGGGCGGTTTTTTAGTGACATGGACAGGGCCACAAAGTTTCTCCCTTGAATGCCCCTGTTATCAACTGCGGGTGTCATAACTATCATCTGAGCAACCGGCTGTGATGGCAATAGTTGCGTAATTCCTTTAGTGGAGTGTAGTAACACCTTCAGTTTTTTTACAGGGTAACTGGATAATACCTGTCACTACTAATAGGCCTGTTGGTAGCCTTTCCTTGGTAATTCCTATGCCCTCCAAATCGTCTATAGGATCTTGTGGGCTTACATCTATTGCTCGGACTCCCATTTGTGGTGTTAATACTGTATAATCAGTGGCTCGTAGCTCTGCAGTAAATGCCTAATTTCCCCTCAATTGCAGCCCTGTTTCCTGAGACACTTGCCCCTGCGACGCTGGCACCCACTGAGGTTTCGGGCCCCTGGGTGCTGGGGCCTGCCGCCTGTTTTTTGGGCGCTGCTCCCATTGTCTTTTGGCCCACTGCCCCATGGGTTCCGAAAGTGGATTTCCTGCTTTGTCTTGTTTTGAATAACATTCATTGGCCCAATGATTGCCCTTTCCACATTGGGGACAGAGCCCTGGCTGTCAACCCGTGTCTTTGCGCACCCAAGTCTTGGATCGACACTCCTTTTTCAAATGACCTTCCTCTCCACACTTAAAGCACTTGCGCCCTCCCATGTCCCGGCAAAGCATCCTAGCCATGGCAACAGCTGCATGCAAGCCCGAGGCTACATCATCCATAACATCTCTGCAGATCTTTAAACATGTGGGGATGTCCTGATGCTGCCATAGTCGCAGAGCTTCACGACAAGTTTTGTTCGCTTGCTTGTAGGCCAACGTCCTGACCAGCGGCATAGCCTCTTCTACGGTCTCAAATGTTTCCTGCAGCTTCCATTAGCCTGTTAACAAAGTCTGCATAAGGCTCTGTGGGGCCCTGCACGATCTTTGTCAAACTATGCCTGATCTCACCCTTCTTTGGGATGGCTTTCCAGGCTCTTCTCACCATTTCCCTAATCTGCAGCAATACCGCTATGGGGACTCTTGCCTGAACATCGGCATCGCTAAAGGCTCCCTCCCCGCTTAGCATGTCCTCATTCCAAGCTGCATCTCCGGCCCTGTGGTTTTGCTTGGCCTATTCTCGAGCCAGCTCTCTGTATGCGGCAGACCACAAGAGGAAATCCCCACCGCCTAACACTGCCTTTGCCAAGTTTCTCCAGTCATCCGGAACCAGGCCCTGAGTTCCTATGTTGTCTAAGACTGCTAATGTGAAACTTGCCTGGGGGCCCTACAGCTGTACTGCCTGTTGTAGTTCCTTCAACAGTTTATGGTCCATTGGGGTCCAACCCCGATTACTCTGTTGGTCCTGGAGTACTGGGAACACACGTCCGGGTTCTTGGTACTGTTCCCAATCTGGGGTGTTACAACACCTACCCTTTAGAAGGATGTTTAGGCCTCGTAGAGACCATGTCCTCATCACCCGTGTACTGCGGTGGCGGGTCCTCCTCCAAGGACAAGTTCGCGAATGTGGGCAAACTAGGATCTAAGCGAGGCGGCCCTTTTGGGTCCAGGGGCGCACTTGGTGGTGGTCGACACCCCGTAGCGCTCTTCCCTTTCCCGTCCTGCTGCTTGCCCCCTCTCGGCCTTTGTTTCCCCTCACGATGACTACCACAGTCACTGGACTGATGGCCATGGCTAGTCTCTTCCTGGACCTTTCTAAGCTCACTCCCTCCATTGAGTAAAAGTCCTATCCTTTCAGTGGGGTCTTGGAGCGCTTGCTCAATGAGCTGCCACAGCCTGAGTATTTCTACTGATTCCCCGGCTGCTCTCAGCTGTCTTCCTACTCTCCGCCACTGGTGCTCCTCCAACTCGCCATTTTCCACAAACCATGGTGATGCCTTGGCAACAGCCCTAGTGAATGCACACACAGTGGCTGCTTTAACGGGCATCCCCGTGGTTTTTAACAAGCGGCTCAGCAGTATTCGCAATTTGGGTGGGGTGTTACCCATGATCGACTCATGCCTATCTCTGGCGTTTTAACCTTCCACCCCTTCCTCTGGTGGGGCGCTACAGTCCTACCCTCTTTAACTCCTGCCTAACGCTGGCCTCTCTACCCTGCTCTGGCGATTTTTCTTTTCCGTCTTCACGACGGGACTGTGGTCTCTGTCTGCACTCTTTACTCTCTCGTATTGACTGAATCGCGCTTACCCTTGTTTCTTACCTATTCCTGCGATTTGCGAAGCATCCGAGTCACGGCACCAGTTGTCGCTGCCTTGCCCGCAAAGGAACGATGCTTCTCACAGATTATCGGTCTTCCATAGACTTCTATTAAGAAAAACAACGATGGGGACAGGGGGAACGAAGAAAAAGCCCCTACTTCCCACAGCACCCAGCTTGTAGAGCGCTAACAGCCAATCACAGGCAAGCTAAAGTCCATGTGTGAAGCACTCCAATAGGCTTCTTGTCCACGCGGCGTGCATGCGTCCCTCGGCCAATCAGCTGAAGTATCACACGGCGGGCAGGCTCAAGCACAGTCCTCGGCGCCATCTTGTTTACAGCACTGAGTTTCACTTCCTCCCGGCGCCATCTTGTGGGGTCAGCCTCCCGATCCCCACAATTTCAGTATACCAGTTACCACACTTCTACTAGTACATCTTGCACTATATTCGGGGAAAGATGATCTGGCTCTCTTGCTACCATTTTGTAAGGCATGCTTTCTGGAACTTAAACTCTTGAATATGGGAAGTTTTATGGATGAATGACTTTGACTACCGATGCAGCTTTTAGCCCCATAAATTGCAATGAGGCCTGGCAGTGAGTTGCTATTTCCTTATAGGATCCTCTAATGACTGTGTCAGAAGCAACTTTGAGATTTTTGAAGCAGACATCTTCCTGCATTTCTGTGTCTAAGGTACAGGCTAGGAATGGACACTGTACTGACCAGGACAAGGCTGTTCACCTTTCTCCAAAGAGGGAGACGTTAAGTGCACCATGTGTATAATCCAGTGACCAGCATTCTGGTTGCCTGTCTTTCAGCATGTCTGCCTCATCTTCATTCTTGGCTGTCAAAGCAATGATACATCCCATCAGAAAACCCCTGAGGGCACCAATGCTGTGGCATTATGGGTAAAGTTGTCACCTGCAGAGCTGGCATCCCATATATGCTGGTTCGTGTCCCAGCTGCTCCACTTCTGATCCACCTCTCTGCCATGGCCTGGGAAAGCAGAAGATGGCCCAAGTCCTTGGGCCCCTGCACCCATGTGGGTGACCCCAAAGATGACACTGGCTTTAGATAGGCCCAGCTCCAGCCATGGCAGCTATTTGACAAGTGAACCAGTAGATGGAAGATCTCTCTTCCTTCTCCCTCCCTCTCTCCAATTCTGCCTTGCAAATCTTAACAACCCCCCCCAAAAAACACCAAACAAAAAAACCCAGAGACTCTCCAGTGAAGTTTTTCACCCTTATGATGCCCTAGAAGAAACTCTAGCTTCAATTTACCCCTACAAATGTCTACCGGAATAGCAAGGGAGTGGTGACTTTACCCTTCTGAGCTCTGTTTGCTGTGAGAGTAAGTTACCTATCTCGCTCTTCGGGTGGCGCTCTTGTACTAGCATCAGCAAGCCAGATAGGGCAAATAAGAATACAAACTAGGTAGTCTTGATGGGTTTTGTCCCTGCCTTGTAACTGTTAGCTGATTGTCAGTTTTCCCCAAAACGTGCTTAAAAACCACACCACCACCAGCCCCTCTGGTTTTGCCTTTCTAGTAGCCTGCCTCCTGGCTGTCTTGGTAGGAGGCTCTTAAATATCTGAAAGCAGTCATGAGGCAGCTGACTTCGAGCTGACTCTCCTGGCAGAGTGTTGGTAAGGGATGGGACTGCTGCTTGCCCAGCTCTGCTGGAAGCACTCGCCTGAGAATGTGACCTGGGGATTGTTCTGGAGACCTGTCAACACACGCTGGGACGCAAGCTTGAAACCAGGGGGGGGGATGTTCTCGTAGCTCCTTGTTCATCTGATCCTGGACACACATCCTACCTGGAGTGTCAGCAGAGCCCACAGTGAATTGGGTTCTGTGATGTGGTTGTATAAGGTCATGTTTGTGGGCTGATTGTGTGTAGGTTGACCATGCTTTGGCCTTAAATTGGCAAACCTCACCATAGAGGGACAACTTAGCAGAGTTTTCAGAAAACTCGATGGAGGGCTCTTTTTCTCTGGCTGTTTCATTCCCCTGGACTGGTCAGAACAGCTGACTTAATTTTCCTACACTGCTGAGTTGTGACTGTATGCAAATGGGGGTTTCAGGGTGTGGTCTGGGTCAAACACCTTGTACTTTTCAGCAAAAAAGCAACAGTCTTGGTCACTTCAGAGAGGAGCTCCTTATTCTATCTCCAGTTGGAGACCATTTTCCTTTGTTGGGAGGAGTCTTTAATTTCAAGGAATACAAATTTCATAAGTACAGCTCTAGGAATATAGTATTCTTCCCACCATACCCACCCTCCCATCCCTCCTCCTCCCTCTCCCCTTCCCAGTCCCACTCTCTGTTAAGATTCATTTTCAATTAACTTTACACAGAAGCCCAACTCTATACTAAGTAAAGATTTCAATTTGCACACCAACTGTTGAAAAACTAGTTTAACAGTTAACTCTCATAATACAACTCATTGAGGACAGAGGTCTTATATTGGGGGTTAGTGCACACTGACTCCTATTCAGCAGTTAACATTCTCAAGTATGCCCTCAGTGTCCACCCAAGGCTCTTGACATGAGCTGCCTAGGCTATGGAAGCCTTTCGGATCCAGACTCCTTCAGTATTTAGGTAAAGCCAGTAAGCAAAGTGGAAGTTCTTTCAGAAGGAGATCCTTTATACAGCTCTGCCTTTACTCGGCTACCTTTGCTTCCACCAGTGGCTGCTTGAATTAGGGGTAGCAATAAGTGAAGACCTGAATAATTAAGTCTTTGTACTTAGAGATTCTTAGGTCTCATGTACTCTTGCAAGAGGTGAAAAGTATCTTTTTTTTTTTTTTTTTTTTTTTTTGACAGAGTGGACAGTGAGAGAGAAAGGTCTTCCTTTGCCGTTGGTTCACCCTCCAATGGCCGCCGCAGCTGGCACGCTGCGGCCGGCACACCGCGCCGATCCGATGGCAGGAGCCAGGGGCTTCCTCCTGGTCTCCCGTGGGGTGCAGGACCCAAGTACTTGGGCCATCCTCCACTGCACTCCCCGGCCACAGCAGAGCTGGCCTGGAAGAGGGGCAACCGGGACAGAATCCGGCACCCCGACCGGGACTAGAACCTGTTGTGCTGGCACCGCAAGGCGGAGGATTAGCCTAGTGAGCCATGGTGCCGGCCGAAAAGTATCTTAATGACTGAAAACCTAATCTACATCATGCATATCAACCTGGTCTGATCTAGCTGATCTAACACTGTACAATAGTACTTCAGCGTTCTCCTCAATGAAGGAATAAGAGCTTAAGACTGAGTTTCTCCATTTTAATTGACTGTATTGTATCAACTATTTCACTGCTATGTACCTCACTATTGGCTCATAATTCAGGTTGAAGTTAGATGAATCCTTTCTCAGATGTTGTAAAACATTTTTGCTTTCTAACTTTCAAGAAGTGCTTATTTGAATTCTGACAATCAATGTTCCTTTTTGAGAATTGTTAAGCTCTGATACCACAGTTTCTTTAGCTCCTGTGAACTTCAAAGGGCCTGTTGTAGTTCCCAATGCCTACCCACTTAAAGCTGCTGGAATTGAACAAGGGAGAACAAAATTGTTGGAGCCCTCCTGCTTACAATCCTAACCCTGGTGCCTGGGTAGATAAGAAACGGCTGACTTCAAGCAGAAGGTGATGCTGGATGCTTTGGACTCTGCCATTCTGTGTTGGTGTTTGACCCCAAGAAGACTCTCCCCTGATGGACAAAGCCTGTGTCATCTTTTGATTCTGACCTAACATTTTTAATCTCTGCATGAGAGTCAACCCTAAGCCATATTTGGAATGGTCCAAGTGAATTTCTCACCACCAAACTGCTCCAATGGAGATAATCACTATTTTAACCCGAGGAATGTTTGCCTCAATGTGGGTTACATGGTCAATATGTATTACGGGACTAAGTCACTGTGGTCTGTCTTGGGCTCTTGCATTTGTGGTTCTCAGTTCACAAGAGTTCAGCTTTCTCTATTGTGGCTGCCTTTGCTGTGGGGGAGAGATCTGGGGCCCACTGAGACCAGTCTGTATGCAGGGATGTCTTGCCTGTTATCCCACTGCTGACAGCTTGCCTTGGGGCCCACTGAGACCAGTGCTGTGTGCAGGGATGTCTTGCCTGTTATCCCACTGCTGACAGCTTGCCTTTGTATATGCCTGGGGCTTAGGGCCCGGGACAGATGTAGATTTTGCAGCTTAAAGAACAACTCAGTCATTTGGGGTAGCTCCCTTGCAGCAGCAGTGAGATGTATGATGGCCACAGCCTCCTGATGGCAGTGGGGCCACAGCAGATTGTCTGTATCTGGGTAATCACATAGCCACGTACAGTCACACATCCACATAGTTGCCATCTATCAATAGCTGCACCTGGCATGCTCCCTAGTTGCTTGTATAGGTGACAGTTGTGACCTGGAGCCAAGCCGCCACATAACAGGGTAGTGGGCAGCTAGTCAAGCAGGTAGACCAGCTGGCCAAGCAGATTGCATGATGATGGTTGGCATGTCTTTACACCATTCTGCCTTATCTTCATCTTCCTATGTTCATCCTGTTAACACTCCACCCCTTCAAGTTTTAGCTCACAATCTATGCATACATCTTTTGAAAAGATTGTGCAAGGAGTACACACAAGGTGTGGGACATCATGTCTAAGGGCCACATCACTAGAAGTTAGAACAATAAGTGAACATGTACCATATAGAATACCCCAACTCTTGATGTGTTTTCGGACTAAAGTCTTGGAGTTTAAGTGCAGATTCATAACTAAGTCCAGTGTAGTCAGACTACCTTCCAAGGTAGCCCAGCTGCAAAGCTGACAGCCAACTTGGTGTAATCCAACAAACTGATCAATTGGTCATGGTAGCTTACAGTTTGTCAGTGTTCGCAGCCTTCAGATTGTATCCATTTGTGGCAAAAGTCGAGTAAAGTCTATTTGTCATCTCTTAATGGGCAACTCTAGATGGCTCAGGAAAATGAACATGTAATTTTCTAGGTTTCTAAGTGCCACAAGTTAATAGCACATCACAGTAAATTTAAGTTACGACATTAGGTGGCGCTATGCTGCAGCCACAAGGCTGAGTAGATAATTAGAAACAATGTTTCTGGTTGAGGCCCAGGAATAGGATCTTGCCCACCCCTATATCCTGTGTCTAGTTGGTGACTCGAGTCTTAACATAGTGGCTCAGAATTGTCCTAGCCACCAGAGGATTTGTGAGTGGGTCTCCATGCTGGGTATATAGCTCAGGGGGTGAGGACCTCTACTTCTGGAATGTGCATGGTGTTTTTCTGCCTCTTGGCTGTTCCTGGGCTCCAGCGGTTACAGCATCTCTGCCTCAGCTGTACGTCACTGGGGCTTTGGATTCTGTCTTGGGTCCTGAACCACTGCTACCTTAGAATGGAAGGACTAGGTGCTGCTTGCTTCAGATCTCTTATGTATCCTCTTGCTTTGTTTCGTGTGTGTGTATGTGATCCTAGGCCTTCTCCTGGGTCTGCCCATGGCATTGATTATAGCCACGATCCACTCCCTGCCAAGGGGAAGGAACGTGGTGTTTGCTTACGCTCACCTTCTGTGTAACCTTAGGTTCCCATCTGGCACTGCTGCTGCAGTCTCCATGGGCATGTCCAGCCCTGTGCCTCGCCAGGGGAGAGGCTAGTGCATAGCACCTGCATAGCTGGATGGCATTGTCCCACTGGACAGAACATGTTGCAAGCCTGCGTGTCTGCTCCCAGTGGTCTCAAAGGTACCAATCCATGGATCTTACCTCGGGTACCATGGAAGATAAAATATCCCTCCTTACCACTCATAAATATTCCCAAGGGCCCTAAACTTGCAACCAAGGGTGGTGGGATCAGCCCCAGGCGGGTGCTCCTGTGTGAGGCCTCACCCATCCTCACAAGTTGTCAGTAGCTTTTGTCACAGCAACTTTTGCCTTTGCCTTTGGCTCATTTTTTGGGGGGGTGTTGGAGCTCCTTTGCTGTATCACAGCTGTTTTGAGTCAAGGATTTAGTTGTTTCCAAGTTGTGGCTGCCACTCAGTTTTCCTTAACCCTTTTCAGAAGCAGGGTAGGTGGAGTGCATGGCCCTGGGCTGGAGCTCATCTCTGGCGCTCTCGGAATCTTGAAAAACTGAGGTGTGGTGCAAGCTCTCCGTTTTCCTTTTGTAACTTAACATTTTCTGTCCACAAGGCAGTGAGAAGAACCTCCACTGCATCAGCTGCTGTCTGGATAGCCTTCTGATGGACATTTTGGCCTTTCCTAAGGCAACTGGCAGGCCTATTTTTTTTTGGCTTCAGCTTATGGTTGGGAATTATCTCCCACCCACAAGGCAATTGGGAAGTTGCCACTATTGCTATTCGGACATCTGTCTGCTTGGACATGTCTTGGAGCTCATGAAAGGCCTTTTTATACCAGTGGGTCAGTCATCTACTCCAGCCCACTCTCAGGATACCTTGGCCCACAAGACCACAGCTGCTTGACTAGCCACCCTGGATTCTACCCTCCAAGGGGGCAAATGACTATTCTGGCCTGCAAGAATCCCAATCATAGTGTCAAAATGTATGACCAGGGCTTAAAGCCCAGGACAAGCAGGTTGAGATTCCCACATGTTGAGAACAACTTGAAGCCATTTGTGTTTATCTCCTTTACTCACAGTACTGAGAAACAAGGAACATCCACGAGCCCTCGACAGCAGTGGGGCCACAGCAGATACCCACCTTTGTCCCTGTAGTGGTGGTCAGATGTTTACGTGTATCTACACATAGCCACAAACATCCAGACAGTTGTATCTAATAGCTGCACCCACCAATAGCCATAACTAGACATGCCCTTTCTTTTGTGGGTTTACAGACAATGGTCTGGAGCCAAGATGGTAATGTAACAGGGTTATGGGCATCTGGACAAGTAGGTGGACTTGTTAGTTACCATGACACTGGTTGCCTACAGGCTGACATACGGAACAGAGATAAGGGGGGCAAGGACATAAAAGTGGGAATGTGGTATCTTGATCTTCTCGGGTTGATCTTAACACCTTTCTACTCTAGTGATTTTTGGTTGAGCTCCAGCTGTGGTTCCCCACACGTCTTGATGGTGATGCATACTTTTTTGACTTGGCCTTGATTGTCTTTGTGGGAATGAGTTGGTTGAAGGTAAATGGAAGCAACTGTGTCTAGTTGGGAAAAATATAGCCCCTGATGCTTTGTCATGATGCAGAACCAAGACCCTGGAGCCGTGTAGCCTCATAAGAAGTTATGGGGCTCATGCCAGTGACAGGGGTGTTACTAGTTATTAACTTCACAATTGACTTGGCAGTTTTCTCCTGGAAAAAAATTTCAGCAGGAATAACATCAAATGAAACATGGAAGTCCTCAGACAGCAAACACAGGTTTTCTAGTCAAACCATCTAGGTTTTCAACACTAGCTTACTGTTGGCTATTGAGTGATTCAACATCACCAGATCAGTCTAACATGAGGCTCCAAGTTGGAATTGTCCCCACAAAAGCTGGTTTTGTTATCCTGAATTCAGTTGACTAGATAAAAATCTGTTCCACTGAATAAGGATGCTTTATGCAGGCTGAAATTCTTAGTCATACAGAGAACTGCTGGTTGACTAGTTATACTTATGTTTGCTATGGCTAATAACTGAGCTGCCCATGCAAAGAAGGGTCCCATCCATGACCATCGAGGAAACCTAAGGTCTCGCGTCTCTACCACGAACTTGTAGAGCACAAGAGGGAGTTGTTCGATGCAAACGAGTTTTGCCACTTTGCTTATTTTAGTTCTTGTCTCTTCCTTTGGGCATCAGGGAATATCCCTGATCTTCATCCTACTCACTAAAGTACTGGCATTTTTGCTGAATATTTCCATGGGTTTTGTCTTGCTAATACTTGCTCATATATTTAAAGGAATTGGCTCTTATTGATCTTTGACTTTCTTGAATGAGTCAGCCTTGAGGTGACCACTCTTCTGCATTATTGTAGTGGCTACCGAGAAATACCTGCTTTTGTTGGCAGACTTGCTGTCCACCTGGTTTGCAAGTCATGCTATAAGTGACTGTACCCCATGTGACGTATTAGGTGCTCTTGGAACTTCTCCAGTGGAAGCGATATTGAGATGGTAAGAAATGTAAGTTGGAAACCCCTGTAGTCTTGTCAGTAGCACTCACAGAATTTGCCCTAGAAAGATGACACGGTCGTTACTGGCAGAAGTGAGAACCCGTCTGGGAGACATTAGGGACCTGGGTTTAGGATTAACTGATCCTTCTCTGAAGACAACTGGTATGAAGACCTGTTCTGGAAAAGGGAGGCAGCTGCTGGTCAGGCTTTCCTAGTCACTAGCTCCTTTCTGATTTACTGATTTACAGATAGTCTGTGCTTGGAACCTTCCTTGGTCAGAGATGGTCTGTGATGACCAATCACCCCATTTTGCATGAATATAGCACAGATGAGGGGATAAAAATTATTTGCAGAAGGTTTTTTGTAGATACCAGCTTCTCTTTTTAACCAGGAAAGTCATCCATTGGAGGGTTAATGAGGGTTACATGCACCCTCATAAAACTTGAGCAGTTGTAGGTTCCTTAGTTGGATATGATTCGGCTGCTTTTTCAGTTTACCCTATGCAGTCTGACCAGAAAACGGGAGGTTTCTAGCCTGAATAGGTGGCCTCAGAAAGGAGCCTATACTCCAATAGCTTTTCTTACAGGGGACACATGAGTGGTCCACTTGAGTCTGTCACCTGTGTACATAGCTACATCTGTCACTGGGTTCCTAGGTGTGAGTGACTTCTGATTAGGGTCTTGTTTTTAGGATAATTTTAATGTACTCCATATTCACAGAATTCACTAATAAAGTATGAAGACCACAGTTCCAAAGAAGTATAAACAAGGGCTAAAATGACAATCATATCCCAATATGACCATTTCTATTCATGTTTTTGGTGTATTCTATATTAACTGCCATACATCAAACATGACATTTGGCTTTTTGAAATTGGCTTGTTCCACTAAGGATAGTCTTCAGGACCCTGTTTCTTGATTGTACTGCTTGTGTCTGGTCAGCTGAATATTTTGCTGCACTCAGGATGAAGTGTTGCTGACACTGGCAGATTTGCCCTGATTTTTTTTTCACCTGTAGAGTAACGAATTACAGCTTAATGGGACAGAAATAGGGATAGTGAAGCAAAGCTTATCAAAGTACATTCCACATGAGGAATGGGGCAGTTGGAAGAGAACATGACCCCCTTTCACCGTGCTCTGAAGCATTTATCTCAAGTTTAAATGGTGCTGCCCGGTGATGTGGCCCTGATGCTCATGACGGGCACTTTTGATATCTGGGCGTTGGGCCCCTTGGCTTTCCAGTGTGGTGGGAATGCTGACTTTGAGGGGCGTGAAAGCTGCAGTTCTAATCATGTGTTGCAGGGCCACACCAATGTCAAACTGGGTCTCATTGCACATGGGCCGTAAGCTGGGCTTCGCTGTTTTGGCTGAGCTCCCATTTTTTCAGGACACTTTAAGCACGAGTTGCAAAGTGGGTCCTCTGAGGTGAGCCTGGGTAGAGTCCTTGTTCTTCCCCCCAGAAAAGTGTCTTGTGTCCCGTTCTCAAGTCCCCCCATCTGCATTAGAGAAGTTTAATTCTACTTCAGTATTGTAGCCATTTTATATTTTAGTTCATGTCATGTGTAGGGTTATCCTTTAGCTTGGAAAAACTACACATCTGGTTAATTTGCCCTCTAGTCACTTTCAAAGCGTTCGTTCTCCATCTCATGCTCATCTCCAATTTCTGAAGGACCTCATTCCTAACTAAGCACTCACAGCAAGTTAGCACTTGTGATAGACCATACATTTTCCTTTCCTTTTTGTGTGTAGTTGCTCTTTCCCATAATGCACCGTACCTGTTCTGTCATAGGAACGTCCTTGGTGTACTCATTGCTGCCTCGTGAGTTTCCTACCTTTAAATAGGAAATGGAGAACGTTATGCCTATGGTCCAGAGTGGTTGTCAAAAGGAGCTGTATATTCTAGAATCTCCTATGGTGAAAGATAATTTATAATTACCACCTGCCTCCAACCCGCTGAGTGAATAGAATGCGTATTAGAAAAATACAGGTAGCATCTTTGCACACAGCTACTTGTGAAGAGACCATTCCCCACCTTGCATACACAGCGCTCCTCTGAGGCGGAAATACGGGGAATGCTTCCACCTTGAAATAACCGCAGAGTAGCTCTAAGTGAAATTATGTCAGACATGCCTACAGGGAGGGATAATGGGTATGTGGTATTTCTTACTGCTATGGATGACTGCTTGGGCTACCTCTAGGCACTATTCCAGCTTCCTGGATTGGAAGAAAATTACAGATATCTGGTCTAAGAGGAGCCTTGAAAAGGAGGCCTGCGCTTGCCACTTTCACAGGGTCACTGTAGTTCCTGATGAGTCACCCTGTGTAAACTTGATGTTAACTGGGATCACGTAAGTTACTATACAGGATGTGAGAAGTGTAAGGTCTAAGCTTAAAGATCCTGCTCTTCAGAGGTATTAAGTGTTCACTGTCCAGCATGCAACAAACCAATACTGTGGCACTGAGTTTTGAGAAAATGAAGCAAGACTCAGTTGTCTTCCTGACCTGAGGTTCAGGGTAAAGTTAGAAGGTTAGGAAACAATGGGAGAAGCAAAGCTGTGGCTTGGCAGGATTTGACAGGAAGATAACCACCCTGTCTTGAGATAATGTACAAAGCACTGGGCACTGGATCTTCCTTATTGTGGAATCTCTTGCCTTGGAATAGGTTCCAGCAAATAACTTTATTCCTTACTTGGTTCAGTAGGTGGCTGGCAGAATAACTTGAGATTCTGTTCATAGCAGTTGGTGAGAGAGTGATGAGTGACACTAGCTCGATCTTGCCAGCAGTTTTGTAGATTTAAATCCCTCTTTTTTTTTGGTGCATTTCTGTCTCGAGGGAATAGTGATGGCACTAGCTACTTCTGTTGGTTGTGAGCATATATCTTGGTTTGGGGAGTGAAATTGCTTAGTGTTTAAGCATTTCTAGATCCCAGGACTTTGGAAAAACTTGATGCTAAAGCACATTTATACTCAAGATAATCTTAGTGCTGCTACAATGATTTAAACACCTGGCAATTCTGAACTGTCGCTCCCTTGCCCGCAAAGGAACGACACTGCTCGCAGCTTATTGGTCTTCAGTAGACTTTTAATAAGAAAATAACAGCGACAGAGAAAGAATGGAGAGGAGAGTGGAAAGAAGAAAGCCCCCTCCTTCCTCAGCACACGGCTTATATACGAAATCTAGCCAATTGCAAGCAAGCTCAAGTCCATGCACAGAACACTCCAATCTGCTGCTTGATCATGCAGTGTGCACGCGTCCTCGGGCCAATCAGATGAGGTGTCATGCAGCAGGCAGGCTCACCGTGTGGTCCTCGGAGCCATCTTGTTTACAACACTCTCAACTCCTCTGGAAAGCCCTGACCGTTGGAAAGCATCGCCCTAACCGAAACTAGCAACATCCGCCTTGTGATAGACACAGCAGCAGCTATCAGACCTACCTTGACATGGGGGCTCCATGGCTGGCCATCCCATGGAGCCCCACAATGAACTTGGACATGAGAATTCATAGAACGCTCACAATGACCATCAGGGCTGCAATCCTGAGGGAAGGCTGCTTAAACCTGAAGGTAGCTGATAGCACAAGTCACGTAAGGGGTCTTTTCTCCCATCCTGAAACCATTTAACCTTTTGGTTGAATTTGTCTACTCCAGTTCCACTTCCTCAGAAGTACTTAAGTACACAAGTGCTATGAACAACTACCAATTTCTCACCGCTTAGCCATTAGGTAACCTAATACCACTATTGTCCAAATCTATAGACAAGGGAATTCTGGAATGTTTGAGCAGCCACATTTGTACAGGTGTCCTTAGCTATCTAACCATTGGTATCTTGGTATATGTAGATTCCAGCACTAGGCAGGAGACTAGCAAGAAAACTTGGTCAGACACCATGATCACATCCAGCAGGCATCTCTTCGAACAGTGGGCTTCCTTGTGTAGGCTGCATCATCCAGCTTGTGGATGGACTGAGTTCTATGTTGACCTAAAAGACATCCAGCTGTTGACACATCTTTGAGTCCATCCTTGCGTGAGAGTCATAATAAGCCATTATATCAACATATCCATGGGGAATACCATGTAACTTCTATGAGGGATTTTTATGAAGATGTGCTTTAAGGCAAGATGAAAAGTGGTTTTAAGCAAAGGATGACCTTGGGATTGTTTGGACTGGTTGCAAAACTGTTCATGTATTTCACCGAAGAAAGACATTGACATAGGTCAGTCTTGTTTTTCTTGGTCTGTTTCTTCATTATGAGATGGACTGTTGTAGTCCAGGGTACAGAACAATTCTGGAACGTTAACTTCAGAGGATGATACCAGACAAGGTGTCAGATATTTGTATGATTATAACCTGAAGAGAAGCTTCTGGGTTGTATCTGAAAAGTCAAGGCATTAGGAACTGACAGCAGGTTACAGGAGTCGCAAGGCATATGTGGACCTTGGATTCAACAGAGATCTTGTAGCAGATACCACATCCAGTTGCATTTCTTACAGTGGCTATGCTTTAGGATAGTCTTAGTATTATAAGGCTGGGTAGGTTTGTAGACATTTAAAATGACAGTAAAAATTAGAGGAATGATAGTCATAATAGCCATTAACTAAGGCAAATCAAATTTTAAGTTAGCTTGATTAACAAGCAAATGGACAAACCACAACAAGGTAGGAGAGTAGTCCAAGTAAACAACATTTAGACAAATTGGGCTTGCATAGCCATCTAATGTGCAGCTGATGTGGTCCTTCTGTTTTTCCATGAAGGGGTTGATCTCTGTAGGGATTATAAAGGGGATGAGACTTGTGACTATTAACAGAATCTTTCTTGAAGTGGTGAACACAAGGCTTAACTCCATTGGAGTTCTTTTAGGGAGCCGTTCATCCATTTGTAAGAATCGAGTCATTTCTCCCTGTATGTACTACATATTTTTCTCTGAATAACTACAGCATTCTAACTTCAGGGTTTGGAAGCCTAAGATGGGCCTAGTGTGTTCATTCTACTCAGGGCTTGTTCAGCTTGAATCCTACCTCTGCTTCTGATCCAGCTTCCAGCTAACGCACACCCTAGGAAGCAGCAGATAGTGATTCAAGCACTTGGGCCCTGGATGTGGGAGATCCAGATGGAGCTTCTGGCTTCACCTTGGCCATTGTGAGCATTTGAGGAGTGGACCAGTAGATGGAGGATGGAGTGTCCTCCCCAACCCCTACCTTTTTTCCTTTTTTTTTTTTTTTTTTGACAGGCAGAGTGGACAGAGAAAGGTCTTCCTTTGCCGTTGGTTCACCCTCCAATGGCTGCTGCGGCCGGCGCACTGCACTGATCCGATGGCAGGAGCCAGGTGCTTCTCCTGGTCTCCCATGGGGTGCAGGGCCCAAGCACTTGGGCCATCCTCCACTGCACTCCCGGGCCACAGCAGAGAGCTGGCCTGGAAGAGGGGCAACCGGGACAGAATCCGGTGCCCCGACCGGGACTAGAACCCGGTGTGCCGGCGCCACAAGGCAGAGGATTAGCCTAGTGAGCCGCGCACTGGCCCCAACCCCTACCTTTTAAAATATGGAACATTTTAAAACTTTAGAGACTCCAAACCACTTGTTATAGTTCTTCACATTGGGTGTTCAGCAATACTTGGTGTAGTTAGCAATCTTCTAGGCTTGGGAAAAGAACATCTGGGAAACATGCAGTGACTAGAAGCATACAAAATACTGTAGGCACCTGAGTACTGTATCTTAGATACAATGTAATCACTTTCCAGATCGCAATATTTAGTTTTAAATCTTCTACATAGCATTTTATAGGGGGTTCTTATGAAGCTTGCTTGTAGGGGCTACTCTTGGTCTAAATTGAGCAGCTGGCAAGACTTGATCATGCTAAGTAGGCCTGACAAGCAGATATCTTTCTGCCAAAGGTGTGGTTTGTCTTTTTCAGTGTGCAACTGGTAATGCAATCATAGAGCTCTAGATGCTTTTTAGATAACTCTGGCTATGAAAGCTCTCTGTTGGACTTTGAAAATGGCAACTTAATGCACGAAGTTACTCCTTTTAGTAAAGGTTTTGTTGGCTCAAATTTCTTTTCCATTTGACATGCAAGACTGAGTAATGCAGGAAAGCTATCCACAAATACTAACATCTGTTCCCTTAAGATCTTGGCATAACAGTGAAGTCTATTTGCCAATCATGTCCTGGTTCTCCTTGGATATGGACCCCTTTGATTACTGGAGGGAGTTCTGGTTTTGGATTATTTTTTTTACAGGCAGAGTGGACAGTGAGAAAGATCTTCCTTTGCCATTGGTTCACCCTCCAATGGCCGCCGTGGCCGGCGCACCATGCTCATGCTGATCCGATGGCAGGAGCCAGGTGCTTATCCTGGTCTCCCATGGGGTGCAGGGCCCAAGTACTTGGGCCATCCTCCACTGCACTCCCTGGCCCGGAAGAGGGACAACTGGGACAGAATCCGGCGCCCCGACCAGGACTAGAACCCGGTGTGCTGGCGCCGCAAGGTGGAGGATTAGCCTAGTGAACCACGGCGCCAGCTTGGATTACTTCTAATGCAAGATAAAGTTCCAGGTGATCTTTGCAATAGTCATTTGCACAGCTTGACAAGCTTTTTTAAGTAACGGGTTGCGACTCTCCTGTTAAGAGTTCCCTGATGTAAATGGGCAATAGTTCTGAGGCTTGGACACTCGATATTCTTACCTTTATAAATCCAGCTCTGTTTCATATTTTCTCCACCTAAGACTGGAGTGTATAAAACCCTCATTCATGCTCTTTCTAGATCAACTTTTGAGAATTGGTTTAAACAGAAAAACCTATGCTTGGAACAAGTGGCTGAACCCTTTGGTTTTTAGGTGCCTGCTTCACTGCCTGCTGATCCAGGTTATTTCCCTTGGCTATGTAGCTACCATTTCTTTGGCCTGGGCAGTGGACTGTGCCCTCTTATGGCAGCATAATAGAATCTAACAATCAATATCTTAACTTTTTGTTGTGGTTAGCAGGTTTCTCATGGCTCCATGTGTATATACTAGATATAGAAAGGGGTTCTCTAGAGTCTGTGCTAATAGTTACCTTGTGCTTTGTCCTGAGGTACAAGACCCATGGGTGGAATACAAGCTCTACCTTTTGAGCAGAGGGCAACTGTCAGGAGGGCCTCAACTTCCATGATCCTCTGGGTCACTACTGTATCTAGAGTTAGTGGTCCATGGAGCTGCTCTTGTCCATAAAGATCTCCAGGTATAAGTTTTTCAAAGGCTGAGCAGTCAGGCAGGGTCTGCTAGAGTAAGTTTCAATTCTTTGTAAATAGTCAAAGAATAAGCTCTTCTGTTTGGAAGCAGGCTGGCTGGGTTCAGGCACTGCCATTAGCTTCATGCTTGGGGTACCCAACAGCATGGTCTGGCACTTAATCTCCCAGAAGTAAGTCGATGCAGCAATAGTACAGGCAATGTGTTATGTTGGCCCGAGCTGAACCTCTGAGCCTCTTGTAAGAGGTCCTGTCACACCTGCTGGAAGACAAACTCGTCGTCCTTAAGTCACTATGTTCACTTGCTTCAAGTTCACAACAGACTTCCTGGTGTTGGCTAAATTGTGAGTACTTCAAGGCTCCTACTTTGTCAGTCATACACAAAGATGAAATGGCTTTCTTACATCTGGGAATCCAGGAGTCTCTGAAGCTTCTCCTTTATGGTTTTGGAATACTCCATGGATTCTAGAGTTCAATTATGACTCATCACCATGGCATTTGAAGGCTTTGTATGGGCTTGGAAATCAGTTCAAGGTGGGGAATCCAGATCTTAATCCAGTCATACACAGGAGTCTATAGATGCCTTGGTAGATAGGCATGACCACTCTAGCCAGAGCCTCCCGTCCTCCTGGGGAAAACACAAACTACTCAAAGCCTAGGTATCTTCAAGTTGAGGAACTTGGGTCTTCCTTTTTAAAAATTTTATATCCCACTATGCCAGGAAATTGAGGATCAGGGTGGTTATGATTTGAGATTTTTACTAGCAGTGTCCTCTGATCAGTAAGATTCCCTTGTTAAGTAGTACCACTAAATCTTTACCTAGACCTTTCTCAAAGATGCTGGGTGTCTTTGAGTTCTTGCAGGAGTACTGCCCAGCAATACTGTTCACACTAGTACCTGAATCTCGCTTGAGGGTAAATAGTTCTCCGGACTCAGGAGGGGGTATGCAATAAAAAGCTGTATATATATTTAAAGTCTGCGAACCAGCCATTCTCCAGACAATGGGAAGCAAGTATAGGGAACTGGCACCACGGGCTGTGTATCTTCTAAAATGATTGGTCCTTGAGTCTTGCATAAACTATCTTGTCCCTGGTTTTTGCACCTGAAAGATGGGAGTATTATATGGAGACTCGTGGGGTCAGATAGGTGGTACTCAAGGAAAAGAGCTGTCAGGTTTTCCCCTCACATGCCTCTTTCTTGTATGATCAACTTTGCAGCCTGAGGTATTGTTTCCTGTCCTGATGATACAGGAGTGGGGAAGATCATTCCCTTTTGAGTGTGTAGTAAAGTAGGCGGTACCAGTGGCCCCAGGGGAGTTGTCAGTGTGAAGTTCTAAGATCATACATGTGAGATCTAATCCTATTCTACAAAACTAGTCCAATTGTAACAGTGTGAGAGTGTAGACTCATTCTCGGGCCGATATTGGGCCAGGGGTGTTACAAGAGAATCACTTTCGGCTTATAACTAAACATAGTCCAGTTCTGAACATAACCTGAAGGTCTGCAGTCAGGTATGCTGTGACTATCTCCCACTTTGTGGAGGAGTGAGATGGCCAGACCAAGACCTTCCCCTGGGAGGGGGTGTTTGGGGTCTGAGGGTGGCACTCATGGAGATTCCTTCCTAGAGCATCGCCCAAGCTCTGGATATGCCCTCTTGGGTGTCCTGGGAGTTCCATACACCAGGCCTTGTTGGATTGTTCAAGATGGTGGGATAACCGGTCCCTTACAGTACCTCCCAGACCAGCTTATCTGACCTAGGAAAGGGAATATTCCTGAGACTCCTTCACAAGTAACAAGTAAGAACCAACCTCCATCAGGTGTCTGCTCGGACAACCTAGAAGTACTTGGGGTGGGCACAGAGAGCTTTGTACCCCTGTAGGGGCTCGAGTGCCTCAAGCAGGAAGTCACAAGACCAGAGTGCCTTAAAGGTTACAGGTTGTTGGAGCAAGGGATGACTGCCAGACACAGAAACCAATATCCAAGAGGTTTGAGCCTTGCCTCCCACTTCTGCCACTGGTCCTTCTAGAACTGTCAGCCCCAGATCAGAGTTACAGCTTCACAAGATTTAACTGAGCTTTTGTATACTGTGTACGGCCTGATGCAGAGCTAATCACTGGTGTCAGCGCTTCCTCACTGAGAACTCTGACCTTAGAGTAGGCTATGGTGAGTTTTCAGCTGCTTTGGGCCTGTAAAACAGAATAACATCCTAAGGGCAGTCTGTGATGGAGTCATAAGGGAGTGAAGCAAGTTCGGCCCTTTTAGCATCTTGGTACAGTTTCAAAAAGAAGTGTTCTTCCCCTTCATCAAGTCTCCTCTGAAATAAAGGCCAAGAGTGAGCCCTTCTATAAATGATCGGAAAAGCAAGAGTGTGCCTTAAGCACTCTTGCTACTGGCATACTAAGAGTGGTGTCTGATTGGCTAGACTATCTCAGACAAGAAAACTCTTGTTCACTGTCACTCATTTGCTTTTTTTTTTTTTTTTTAAAGATTTACTTATTTGAAAGGTGGAGCTAGAGAAGTCTTCCATCTGCTGGCCCACTCCCCAGATGGTTGCAACAGCCAGAGCTGTGCTGGGAGCTTTTTCCAGGTCTCCCATGTAGAAGCAGGGACCCAATGACTTGGGCCATCTTCCACTACTTTCCCAGGCTGTAGCAGAGCTGGATCAGAAGTGAAGCAGCTGGCACTTGAACCAGCACTCATGGTATGCTGGCACTGCAGACAGTGGCTTCACTCTCTACGCCACAGCACCGTCCCCCACTCTTCAGCTCTTGAGGGGAGAAGACAGTCCTGTAGAGGTAGCCGTGACTACCAGTGTGGGAACCAGATTTGTTCACTGTGATCCCTCTGGGGCACCCATTCTCACACGCTGAGCATGAGTGGTCTTCAAATGCCTGTTACGCAAGTGGAATGGAAGATGGCCAATGTTAGTCCACATGAGTAGCCACATCTCGGAGGGCTCTTGGCTTGCCCAGACGTGTAGGGGAGGATTCTTTCATTTGGATTCTGAGTCACAATGTCTCCCTTCAGCTGAAAGAACATTGCTGACTGCTCTGAAGAAGCTTGCTGATGCGTGGTTTCTGTGTTGTCCCCACAGTGAGAGTGAACACCTCTAGTAAGGAAGCCAACGTAAGCTTGAAAATCCTTTGTCACCGCACAAAATCAGAACAGTTGATTCATCTCCGTCTTAAGTGCCGGAAGCTTAGAGAACTATCATGCCTGCCTTCTGTACAAGTGTGCATCTAGGGATGCATCTCCAACTTTCACGATGAACAGTCATTCTCACCAGCATCTCTGGTAGAGATCGATGATAGCAATGAAGTCCTGAGGGCTTGGGACTCTGGGTGTTGCCCAGGGCTGAGACCTAAATGTGTTCAAGTTACTGTTGTGACTGGAAAGAAATGGCAGATAAGCAAATGTTTGGGATTATTTCAAACAAATTTTCATATGAATATAAACTGACCCGTTAGATATCTGTTTCTACCATCTTCTGTTTTTATATTCTTTCCAAAGAGTGAAGAGAATTGATCCCTAATTGGAATGTTATTCTGATGGTTTGAGTTTTGCTCTTTTGCATATTGCTGAGTTCTTAGTGAAGCACTAATAAAGCTTTGATTTTTATTTTTAAAGCGTTGTCCTCAATATCTTGAATCTGAATGTCAAATTCCAATGCATTTCAAGTGAGTTAAGAGGCTACCGACCTAAAATATCATTTGCGGGCAGCAAGGAAATTTGACACGAAGGGAAGTATCAAAACGAGTAACCTTAGACAAATTCAGTTTAATGGTGTTTAATGAATGGTGATTTGATCAGTTAGGCCGTCTTCGATCAGAACAGGTTGAACTCCAGCCTGCAGCACAGGTAGCATCTGTTAAAGGGAGAATACAGCTACCTCGACTAGATCCACACTCACATGAACATGCATTGATCAGGTGGCCAGCTTCAGCCTTACAAAATCTATTGCATATGTTCATCTCACCCACTGGTTGGCTGAAATACACCAACTGAAGTTTATTTTTCCCATACACCCAGAATTATGGGCTTGACAAACCAAACACCAGTTATATCTGCGTTAGTGACTTTTGAAAGTCACTGCACCAATATCTTCTCATAACTTGATCATTGTGTTCCATGATGAAATATGGAGTGTGTATCTCATAGCAGGTTTAAGAACTCGGGAAGGTCCAAGTAGGCCCTCTTTGAGTTCATGTTTCTATCATTTATAATCTTTCAGATGCTAACTTTATTTTTCCAAGTTTTGATATTGCACTGTTAAGACTTGAGTCAACCTTACAGTTTATTCAAATTGAGTGTCCTCAGTTTCACACTGATTCAGCATAAAATGACATAGCATTTCCTTGATAAGGTCTGGGTTTTCAGGTACAAGCATGACTTTCAATCTCCACTGAAGCTTATGGCAGCAAACAGGACAGCAGAAAGGAATTCGTCTCTTTAAGATTTACTGTATCTTTTTTTTTTTTTAAAGGCAGAGATAGAAGTCTTGCATCTGCTGGTTCACTCTCCAGATAGCTGTAATGGCCAGAGCTGAGCCAATCAGAAGCCAGGAGCCGGGAGCTTCTTTGGGGTCTCCCATGTGGGTGCAGGGGCCCAAGGACCTGGGCCGCCATCTGCTTTCCCAGGCTATAGCAGAGAGCTGGATGGGAAGAGGAGCAGCCAGGACTAGAACCGGCACCCATATGGGATGCTTGTGCTTCAGGCCAGGGCTTTAACCCACTGTGCCATGGCACTGGACCCGGGGTTCATCACTTTAGAGTCTGTTTTTGATGGGATTCTCCAATCAGTGAGAAGCCCTCTTTGTTTCCACAATATATCCAAATCCTGGATTACTCAAGTCCATCTACCTACATAAATACTTTTGTCCTGATCTGTGTGACAAGCTTGAGTGAGAACATGGGTTCCTGTACCTTGGGCAGACAACTCAGAGATGAGTTCCCTTCTTTACTCTTCTTGGGTTTTGGCAAACTACCTGACCTGATTCCTTTTTGGCTTTCAACATAGGATCCATCAACAAGTATTAGCTCAGAATCCTCCAATAGAGCATCTCAAGTCAACAAGGGGCCAAGATTTCCAATGTTGCTTGCATTGTTAGAGGTGGTGGAACAGGATTATGTAGGCTGTAGCATTTTAGATGGAGATCCAGGAACAGGAGAGACTTTATTAGTCTACTTGCTGAAAAATGCTGAGTTTGGAATTTAATAGACTTCTCCCAGCACTTGAGACTTGCCAATTCAATCAGCTTCCTAAAACTAGCTCAGATGAAGCATCTCCCAGGTTGGCTTCTGCTAGTGAACAGAAGTAGTTACGATATGGGTTGGCTACTGGGTCCAATTACAAGCTGTAATATGCAATGTGCCTGTCTTCCCCTACATTCTTAGACGAGAACTTAGAGTGCTTGTTATATTCATGAATGAAGGAGAAAGGGGAATGGAACATAAGTCTTAGGGCTGGAGGTTGTTATAAAGCTACTTTATGCCTCTATGAAAGCCTGATTATGACTGTTTCTCAAGGTAGAAACTGGTGCTGTGTGCCTAGTAAGCTGATACCATGGTGAGGCTATTAAGGAAAAACTGGGGACCTAAGATATGCGGTTTCCTTTGCAGGGAAACCTCTTGCTAACTCTAGCCCTTTTAGGCGGGAAGAGCCTTTCAGTAGCAAAGTCATGCCTTGACCAGTGTACTACTACTGAAGAAAATTTTCCCATCAAAGCCTTGATCTTTGAGTTGCTGTGAAAGATAATACAACCAATTTCAGGGCACTTCAGTAGGGGACCATAATGACTGATAGTTCATGTGCTGAATGAGCGTAGAATTTGAGAATCTGTAGGGTTACTAAGTCTTGATGCAATGCCTGGGGGGAAATGCAAGGGCACTTCCGGAGGCCATGTGACATTACAGTTCAGGTATACGATTGTTTCTAAGTAAATGCAAATGCGTTGACCCTCTGTCAGCTGGAATGCTGCACACAACAGAAGCCTGTTACTATGAACCATTTTGAATTAGGAAGCCCATAAACATCCAGATACGAAAGAAGTCAGTATTACAGGTCTGAGTTTTAGTCTTCCCATTTCTAAGAAAGCATAGTAGCTCTCACTAAGAGGAATCTAGAGAAGATTTTCTTCAGATACTTTTCTATGCCCTGTTAGCTTGTCAGGAAAGTCTTGCTGTAGCAAGTTCAATAGGAGTATATATAGGAAAACGTGTTTTGAAAATGGCACCAATATCAAACAGGCTTAAATGTAGGAACCTCTTGATGTGATTTGAACCTCTCACCACAGAACTCACCTCATTCTGAAGGGTTTGTTGGTTTGTAAAAGTGGGATTTATGGTAGATAAGGCAACTTAGTATCCACAAAATTGTACAAGATTCCCCAATTTTAAATTTGTTTCTCCATGTTCACATAAAGACTATGGGGAGTGATTTTCTAGAAAAATCCTCAATGGTGGTTTTTCCAGCAAAATAGCCTTTTTAATGTAGACAATTATGAGTGAATACCACGTAGGCTCCTGGGCAGAGTCCTAAGAACTTTTTATTGTAGACGTACAGTGTGTCTCCCACTGTGATAGTTTACAGTGAAGGTAGACATCCTCAGTGTAGGGGTGCCTGATTCTAGGACCTTGTGAAACCGTTTCAAATGAGAGCATGGAAGCCGTTCTGGCCTGGGTCTCTGTAATTGGAGACAAATAGGCTTGTTAGCCTTTTTGGGTTCCCCTTTGCTCTAGACCACTCTGAAAATGGGCAGCCAGGGCCACCAACTCGGTCTCATCTGTAGCTTTCCATCTCAATTTGTTAGGCAACTAATCTCGGGACAAAATCCACTTAATATAACAGTATAGTCTCATTCCCTATGGGAATACTTTAGCTGTTTAAGCACAGAATATTTTACAACAAGAGTTCACAATGAGCTGTATAACCAAAAGCTAGTTCCTGTTTTGTCTGCAAGATCTTGTGGCAGAACAATTGAATATACTTGTGTAAGACCTGTAAGAACTGACTGGAAAAGGATTTCAGCAATTCTCCCAGATCCATTAGGCCCCTTCTGTGAGATTTTGAAGTTTCTGATATCCTCTCTAGGCTTGTCCTGTCACAACTTTCCATGCTGTGTCAACCTTCAAAATCGTGTAAATAAGTTGATAAAGGTCAGGGAGCTTTGGATCCTAACCACCCAAAAGTACTCCGAATTCCTTGGCCAAGGTTTAAGGACTTCCCCTCCATTTAGGGAAGTCCTCTGCAATGGCTGTCAGCTAGATCTTGGACCAGAGAGCGAGGAGGGCTATGGTAGGCCTGGCCTAGAGTATCTTGCTTAGTTAAAGCATTTAACTTCTGTGTCTTCATTATCTGTAACCATACAAAAGAGTCGATGTGTGCAGTTGGGCCAATTCGGTCAGCAGTCCTTTTATAGTGAGGCTCACTTGCTTAAGCTTTTGTTTTGCTTGCATTCTGTAAAGATTCCTTTAGGAAGGCAACTTTTATCTTTCAGCTGCCTCAGCACCAATTCAAAAATGCATTCCATTGCTTTATTTGGGTCTTTTAATTCCTCCTTTTCTGATGCACCCCCAAAGTGGACAACTTTAAATAAAACTTTCCCATTGTAATAATTCTAAATTGTCTCTAGTAAGATGATTAAGCTATTTCTGAATTCCTGAATTCTAGGTCCATATTTCTTACAGATTAGCTGGAATCCCAGGCACCTCAGGTTGAGACAAATCCATTATCAAAACACTCACCAAAGACTTCTAACTAGATCCAGTCTGACTCTAGATGCCGTACAAGCTAATTGCTCAGATAAGCCTGGTTCAACACACAAATCCATGGAGCTTGGCTGAGGGAACTCACCTAAGAGCTTGTTACTGCAAGAGATCAATGGATACAATGGGCCCTGGCAGGTGGCTTAATGTGGTCTCTTGGTACTTGTAGGGGTCACTGGAAATGGAAGTAGGATCTGAAGTAAATTTCCAATCTGTTAAAAATCTTAGGTTTAAAAGGGCTTAATTGAGTAAAGAAATGACTCATGAATTGGGTAGCCCTCAAACCGAGAGCAGGCTCGGAGAACTACAGCATGATCAGATGGCACTCATGGGCAGAAAATGGAAACAGAGGCTGCAACTTGATCAGTGGCAGGAGGAAAGTGTGCTCCTAGCCTTGATCTAGAGATAAAGAGGTGGGCACAGCTAAGGTTAGACTAAGTGAGGGCTCTCCCAGTCTGTGCTGAACTTGAAGTTGGAGCTAAATGGAAACAAGGGTCTGGGGAAGGAACACAGCTTTTTATACTGTGGTGTGGAAGCTCAGCCCTTTGTAATCACCAAGCTTTCCAGTCTACTTTCTGTCTAGGAATTTGTGTGTCCCAAGGGATCCATCTTGTTCCTGATCCATGGGAGACTGATTCTACTTGCAACTGACACTATTTCAACCTGTGAAATCTAGAGTCAAGGAACCTTTTCCCAAGGGAGGGGGAGCACTACAGTTTCTGGGTTCCTCTGGGGGTGATGAGTAGGTGAGTGCAGGACTTGGCAAAGTGCCTATACATGGAGCAAAAACCAACCCAAACTCTTATTAGGGAAGGAACTGCTGTCTTGTCTTAGCAAGGATGGTGCTTACCCCAATACTTGTGTGTTACCCTTGCTCAGTTGAGGCATGAACTCTTAGAAGCACTGACATAATGTTGTTTCCTCTGCCCTGTATTCCTCAGGAGATGAGGGCACCTGTTACAGATGCCTGGGAACTGATGCCTGCTGTGTCCCTAGGGTTAGTTATATGACCTACAACCACATCCTGACTGCCTGTACTCAGAGCAAGGCTTAAAGAACTGAGATTGTCATGACAGATCCAAATCTGCTTTGGCAGTTTCTCAGGTCCATGATAGGTGCTGCGGCCTGGAAATGCCAAGAGGGAGAGAAAGTACATCTGGAGTACTTGGCACCAGAAGTCTCTGCTTTGCTCTTTTGTTGCCTTTAGTACCAACTGTGAACACTGTTCTAGAAAACCCAGTGTTGATCCTGGTCACAACAGCACCTTCTGTAGGTAGGAAAGACTGACTCGAGGAGCAGGTCCTGAAGTCATTCCTCTTGCCATAACGTGTAAGGACTGGGCCCACCAGGCTCCCTGGGCAGAAGCAAGAGCCTGTGTTCCCTTCTGTGATGGGGAAGTCACTGCTGGTCTTGCTCTCCAGAATTGAGGTCTTTTCAGGCTGTTTGTTAGTAGTTCAGAAAGACAAAATGGGGCTGCTGTGAGGTGAAGGTAGAGCAAGTTCAGAGGTGTTGGTCAGGAAGAACCTGGCTGTCATGGGTCACTGGGAGAAATGTCCAGCCTTTTGTGGTAGCTCCACTTACCTGCCACTCATGAGAAGCAGGACTCGGTTGTCCCCTCTGTCCTGGGAGCCACTCAAGGATGACAATCTGAATGCATCCAGCCATCTTGATCAATGGTCATAGTTGTCTGGGCAGTTGACCTTCTGAAAATGGTTCTTTGTTTGGAATAACCTGTATATGACGAACATTTCTAGCTTAGCTGACGGGAGGACCCAGTGTGGAAGTGACATGGGCCCCAAGAATAGTTTGTGGGAAGATTTTTAATCGCATATTTAGTTGACTTCAAAGGAAACATGAATTGGATTCCACACAGATTACTCTTCAAGCCATTCACACTATCCATGTGAACTAAATGCCATGTCTTCGTGATGCGAGGCTGTGAGGATCAGAGCTGTTAGTACTGATGGGATCTTTTCCTTCATCGGGATCCCCAGAGAAAGAATAGTTATGAGGCCTCTTGCCTGAAATGTGGCTTAACAGCTGAGTGAATGCTGGGTTTCTTGGAGACAGAACTTGTGAGTTTGGGGCTGATGCTGTATTCCTGTGATGGTGTGACAAATGAGCAGAGTAAGGAGCTTAGAACAAACTTGTTTTTGAGATGGGAAGTTTTAAATGAGCCTCCCTTAGAGAAGATCGAGGTTCGACAGATGTTTCTTCCTGGCTGCTCTAAAGACAACTTGTTACTTAGCTTTAGCCAAATTTAGGGACCCTGTGGTGCTCACTGGCTATGGTTCCTTATTCCCAGCATCTGGACTCCCTTCAGTTTCAGGGTCAGGCTCCCTCTGGCTGCAGAGCCAACCCATTCCATGAAATCTAACACTCACCTGTATTTCAACTGACCTTCCGTTTTGTCACCCGGATCACCTTTCTGAAGACAGTGCTCTACCAACCCAATCCAGAAGGGTCTCTAGCTAGTCAGCTGACCACCATATCCAAGCTGTACCAACTACTTCTCATTGGTGCACACCTCACTATATTTTGTGTATGGAAAAATAAGGTCAAGTGGGTTTTAAACTTAGCTTTGTAAAATGTGGTTCTTTGAGCTTTTAAAAGCATTCATCTCAAATTTGAGCAACTGCTCTCTGTAGTGTGAAACAGTCCACTCTGTTCTACTCCTGGATTTTGTGACACTAGCCAATGACATGCTGCCTCTCAATTGCAATTCTTGGGATGGAGTGAGGTGGTTTACAACTTTTTTCCTGTGTGCAGTCCTAAACCCAGGAGTCAAGCTTATCCTGTGCTGGCCTCCAATAGATTGCTGCCAAGAATAGCTTTGCCTTGGCTCACTTCTCTGTGACTGACTTGTATCAGCCCAACCTCTGGTAGACATAGCTTAGGTTATTTGACCCTTGTCCATCTGAACTTCTGGTTTGCCCTGTGGCCATTGGAGGATCGTCTTTATGGCAAGGTATTTGCAGTGGCACAGTTGGAGGCTCTGATTACCGTCCTGCTTTGGGGAAGCATCCACTCTTCTATCCCAGGGTGGTTGCCTTGGTGTCTGACATGGACAGTATTCACTGTGGACCTGGGCTGCCACTGTCCCTTCCCAAGGCTGATAGCTTTGTCCTCATAAAGCGGTGGTTCAACTTTATCTGCTGTTAAGACTTGTTAAGAGCCCAAAAATGGCCATGCTGTTGTGTATAAGACCAGTAATTAAGTCACAAGGTGTTCTCCTTCCAGATGAAGACTGAGCTTGAAATGCGTCCAGAGGACTAAATACAGTCAGTCTCCTTTATGAAGCCAACCCTGACTTGCTTGGACGAGTTGGGTGAAGGTCATGTATTTTGTTAACTACAAAAAACTTACTCTGGAGAATCAAGGTCTGGGTTTCTGGCCTGCAGATGAGTCCATGTGTTGGTGGTAGACTCTTTGCTTCTTGATTGGGTGGTTCCCCCTAGCGATGGCCTCGATGACCTCTGTAGAAGCTGATCGTTCCATCTTGATGTTGTACCTTCTGAAAGCATTAACCTTGCAGTCCACCATTTAGTGTATTCTGATGAAGGGGAGGATGCCATATGCTTCAGAATGCACTGGAAGATGGTATAACACTGGATATTCCAGGTCTGATTTCTAGTGACAACAGAAGTCAAATACTAAGTTGAATATTGGTCAAAGTTTGTTATGATTTAATTATGATATTTATCATGGAAATACATGGGTTTTGAATACATGGCATAGAGAATGATTCCCTACTGCTGCTCTTTAGGATTTCAATACCTCAGGTAAAAGGGTGAAGATATCTGAGCAGATAAGGATTCAAAGGCATTGGAACCACAAGTCCAGAGCCATGGAGGGAATCCTGAACTAAAATTCCTAGAAGCCTTGTGCCTCTCTATGGACCCTAGAGGCCCAAGAGGAAGGAGAATGTTTGATAGGTGCTCATTCTCTTGTATTTTCCTTTGGTCATCAGGAAATTTGTATATTCACCCGCATTCCTTCTAGTATTGATCACCCAACTTTACAGAGCTATTTTCTTGCTGAATATTGCCATCTATGGTTCATGACCTCATCCTTTGTGGATAGCTCCTGTATTTTTGAGGCTGTCAACTGTACGTTTCCTGGACTTACTTAATTCTCTTGAATAAAGTTCTTTTAAAATGCTGGTGCCCCTGAGGTAGAAGTCTTAGCCATGTGTGTTCTTGCAAATGTTGAGGCTCTGTCAAACACTTCAGTTTTCTGATGGGGTGGTGTTCACCAGGGTTGAAAGTTACAACATTTATCTACTCAGTTTAAGAGGAAAGGGTTTACTTGAAGAAGCTGGCAGTGCTGGGTAAAGAGCAATCTCTGGTCCAAACAGTGCTCTTTGCATCCAACCAGCCAGCAAAACGGGATTTTTAATGGGAAAGGGGTAGCTACAGGGGAGGCTAGATAAAAATAAGAGTCCAGTCAGTTACTAATCAAGCAGGTTTCTAATCTTTCTGATGGTCCAACAACAATCGTTTTCAGGCTGGAGGTCTTGGTATGCCATAGTATGGCCTACTCCAAGTGCAAGGGCCTCAGAATGGGGGAAGCGGAGGGTGGAACTCAAAGGGGCTACTTACGTAAGTTGTGAAGTCCAAATGTCAGGAACTGATGCCCAAGACAGGAGTCCAACATGTCACGACATTCAGAAATTCCCCTTTGGTATTCTCTCCAGACTCGCAGACAACTGATACTATTAGCAAAATAGATTCTTAAAATAGGAGAATTACTCATGACAATCACACTCCGTATTGATGTCATTGGTCATGTGGATCTAGCTAGCATTTAACTTTTTGTCTTTAGCAAGCAACTCTGCTGATTGTGGTCCATTGCCATGTAGGGTTATCTAAACCTTCATTCATGCAGGGTCTGAGTCACTCATAGTAGTACTTGGATTGGGTTGCAGTTTCCCATTGATCTTAATCATGGTACAGGGTAATGTTGTGAGAAGACACGGGAGATCCCCTGAATTTGAACATATTCTTCGTGGCTGAATCCATCTTCCCCTTCATATTCTAGATGAACCACTCCAGCCACAATGCCGTAACTTCCTCCTTAGCCTGTTGATTTAACAGCATGCAGGTGGCTGGCTGGCAGTTCCAAAAGAAGGAATTCTTCTACCAGGACATACAGGTGTTCCATTGAACTAAAAATTAACATTCAGAGCATAGTCTTGAACGGGAGGAAGAAATGTTGCTAGTGGAGCACTAGGTACAAGGTGCCACTCCCATTTCCACCTCTTGATTCCTGGGCCCACAAGTCCTGGCTATTGTAGAAGTAGCATCCAATGTTGGATGCTGACTGAAAGCCTACAGTCTCCTGGCGGACCTTTCCCAATTTGCATAGTGTTGACACCTAGCTGGTGCTGTATCTGTCACTTTCAAAGATTCTATTCTATCTGGCTAGTACAGGATGATGGGAAACGTGAGACCACTGGATCTCATGTGCGTGAGTATTACCTCATTTTGGGGCATAAAATGAATTCCTTGATTAGAAAGGATACTGTATAGATGGTATCTGGTGCAAAGACCAATCCATGTCTGGGTTCAGTATTCCAGTAGGGACAAAATGCTGTCCTTTGAAGGAAGCCATCCATTGTGATCAACCTGCCCTCTTATAGCTGGCTGATCACTGGAGAATGATGCTTTATTGGAGGCTCAGTGTTCTTGCTGATATTGGCCACTCAGCAATGGGTGTGGCCAGACTGGCCTTGGTGGGCAGGAATGTGTGGTTGAGCCCACGCATATCCTCCATCGTTGCCACCATGGCCACTATATTCATGAGCCCATTGGACAATGACAGGCGTTGAGGCTGAGACTCTGAGAACAGGTCATGCTGTATATCTGACTGAATTCTCTGCGAGTCACCTTTTAGGCATCCACATGGACACAAATACCTGTGCATCCTGTTCCCACTTGGACATCTAGCCATATACTTTTCCACAAAATTTCACTGACTTTCCGGTTGAGCTTCTTCCATGTCCCTGGCCATCCAAACTTCGTCCATGAATTTGTAGATAATCATACCTGTAAGCTGGTTTTCCCCCTCAAACATGTTTAAGCATTGCACTGCCAAAAGTCCTGATCACTGGAAAGATTTCCCCGCACCAATGTCCTTCAGAGATGTCCCAGAAAATGTCCAGTTGCTGCAGCTATCCACTTCCAGGGGCAACCTGTGTACTATGCAGAACCACCTGTAAGCCAGGCCCTCTGAGCTAACACTGCATACCTGACGAGGCTGTAAGTGCAGGATGAGACTCCATGAGCATTTGTGCTGCTTCATGATGTGTGTGTGTGTCTTTGGGCCCTGCTCAGGCCTGGTCACTCTACAATTTTTGGAGTGCTGCCGTGATGGCTTGCTGGGGCAGATGACTTCCAGTTCATAAGAAGCTCATGCTACGTGGGATCCTGATCAGTTTTATAAAGGCCTGGTAACAGGCCAAGAGCTGTTTCTCCAAGAGGCGAGTTATCGGCAGATCACAGGACCTTGCTCAAGTCCTAAGGGTCTTGACTGGGACCACCTGTGAGGGCCAGCCAAATCTCCAGATAGCATCCCTGACACTGTCGGATTTGCTGTCATGTGGTCCAAACAGAACAGCCTGCACAGCAGTCTTGTTGCAAAGCATTCTCCTGTTCTGGGCCCTACTCAAAACTAGCAGCTTTTTGGGTCACTCAGACGGGTGAAGTAACACATACACATGAGGCCTGTGCTGCCTTGAAAACCCAAACAGGCCCACTGGGCACTGTGCTGCTTTCTTGGCTGTAGGAGGAACAGGTGTCACAACTTATCCTTCATCCTAGAAGGGGCATCTGGGCATGTCTCGCACCACTGGACCAGTAGGAATTCACTGAGGTAGAAGACCCTGAATTCTAGTTGGATTTATTCCCCACCTTATGACAGGCAAATGTTTTACCGGTAAGTCCAGAGTGGTTCCTACTGTATGCTCACTAGGTCCAGTCAGCATGTGTCATCCATGTAGTGGACCAGCGTGACAACCCATGAAAGAAAAGGGGAATGCAGAACACGGAGCTGAGTTATGAGACATAAGGCTGACGAGTCCATGTGCGCGTGAGGGAGGTCAGGGAAGGTGTATTGCTGGCTTTCCCAGCTAATGTAGGTAGGCCTACGAGTGGTAGAAGGGCGTTTGCCAAATCACTAGCTGCATACTAGGTATTAGGGGCGGTGTTAATCTGCTCAAGCAATGGGACAGCATCCTTCGTAGTAGCTGCAACTGAAGCTAACCTTTGGTCAGGCTTGCGATACGCCCCAGCCATTACCCGGATTCCTGCTGTCTTTGCACAAGACATACAGGAGAGTGGGATGGGCATGTGATGGGGAATCGCCACCCCGTATCTTTCAAGTCCTGGGTGGTAGCACTAATCCCTGGGATCCTTCCAGGAACGAGGCCTTATTTTTGAGCTACTGTTCAAGGTGGAGGCATCTCTAAGGGTTTACATCTAGCTCCTCCATCTTAATAGTCCTCGTCCACAGGTTAGGGAACCAATGTGAGTGTTCCACTAGCTTCTGAGTATGTCTACTCCAACTGTACATTCTAGGACTGGGAAAGTGACCACAGAATGGGTTCTACCACACCCCCAGACCCACTGAATCATGAGCTAAAACTCCACGAGTCCTCTAACCTCTTAACTCCTTACTTGAACTGGAGGGAAACAGTGACATCTTGAGTCTTGTTGAATCAACTTTAATTCAGAATCGATGTCAATCCAGAGCTAGTGTCTGGTCTCCAAATGTCATTCCCACCCCCTCCCTTTTTCCCAGTGTGTGACGCTGGTAAGAGCCCATAGGTCACTTTGGGGAAGAATAGGCCACCTAGCCTCCAAAGGCCTCTGGGTGTGTAAAGTGGTTTGAGTCCGGAAGTTAATTCGGGGGCCGTGATTCTGTGGTCAGTTTTGAGTTAGACTTCTGTTCTCAAGCCTGGTGCTTGATCTGTACGAGCAGAAAACTAAGGACTTCCTCATTTCGCTTCCAGCCCACACCCACAGATCTGCTGGGTAGGCTATGCTGACTCCGCTTTGGCTCTGCTGTCCATTGTAACTATGTCCACCTTGCAGTGATGGGTGAGTGCTGCTGCTTGGCCCCAGCCACCCCGGGATCCAGTTACTCCCAGAGTGCTAAAATCTTCTGGTCAGTGGTGGCATCGCTGCTGTAACATCTGGCTGCAGAGCAAGGTGACCTCAGTGCTCTTCAGCCATGCTGGGAATCTCATACTTGTTTTCTGAGTTGACTAAAGAGTTCTGGATCCTGCCAATATCTTGTGTTACTAATCTACTCTACCATTCCAGTGTCCGGAAGATTGAGCACCTTCCTGTATGGTAACTAAGGGAGGTCGGGCACCTCCAATCTACACACAGCGGGTGTCTTTTGATCCATGTTGTGTCCAACCAGCAAGGATACCTGAGCTGCACGTCAAAGGCATGACTGCTGCCTCCTGGCTCATGTCAATTTGACCTGGTATGATTTTGCCCTTTCTATGATAACTCCCTGGGCCCCAACACTAGCCCCTACAAGATTCTCCAGATCTCTATGGTTGAGAAAAGTTGAGTCATTCTCCTGGTGTATACTGCGTGCTTCCTCATGTGGTGTGTGTGTGTGTTCAAGAGATTTTTAGTTGAAAAAGGTAGAGAGGTCTTCCATCTACTAGTTCACTCCCCAGGTGGCTGAAACAGCTGGAGCTGTGCTGATCTAGAGCCAGCAGCTTCTTCCAGGTCTCCCATGTGGGTGCAGGAACCCAAGCACTTGGGCCATCTTCCACTGCTTTCCTGGGCCACAGCAGAGAGCTGGATTGGAAGTGGAGCAGCCAGGACTAGAACCGGCGTCCATGTGGGATGTCAGCACTTCAGGCCAGGGCTTTAACTTGCTGTGTCACAGCGCTGGCCCCCATGGGTCATGTTTCTACATCACCTAAAGAGGCCTGTGGGGATGTGAGTTTAGT